>NW_026693934.1:13480000-14680000 GCF_021218885.2 Marmota monax | reverse complement strand
GAAGACATGATAGATGTACTGCCTCATGGGATGATTTTAAAAATTAAAGAAATCAATACTTATAAAGTACTTAGTATGGTGCCTGGATCCTAGGAAGCAGTCAGTAAATATTTTAAATAGTAATCACTATTTTACTTTTTATTTAGAATAAAAAGGAGTTCTGTGAAAACACTCTAACTCAGAGTCTAAACTTCTACCACAGTGCATGATAACAGTACTATAACCTGTATTGATTTATCCATCTATTTGTTGGTAATAAAAATCCATTTACCATGTACATATTGGGTGCCTGCAATATTCTAACAACTCTTCTTGACATTGGTTTCAGTCTCTATGCAGTGAGCTCTCAGTAACTGATTTTTTTTCTCTAGTGTTATGCAGAAGAGTAAATGAGTAGAAAACATTCATTATATTTTTAAGAAGATTCTTTTCTATTATATCTATAGATATTTTATCTTAAGCAAGCCTTAATTTTCCTATGTAAATCCTGGATGTCAGTCTTCTAATAGATGATGTTTTTCCCAATAGTCTAAAGAAGCTGCTAAGAATTTATGATATTTTCAACACTTTTATCAAAGATGGATCCCAGTTTTTGCTTTGAGCAAAACCAGGATCAAAGTAGATCCAAGATCTGTGTGGCATTTCTTAAATTTTAATTCACAAACTTACATCATGAAACATCTGTAATATATTGGGCAATTTCTTAGGTATAAGATATTAAAAAAACAAAGAAAGCCAAGGTTTAAGGAACTCAGCTATAGAAGTCAGCCATAATGGAACAACGCAAAAGCATCCATTATATATAGAATCATAAGTTCTGAGAGCAGAGACGGAATACCTAGCACTAGGTGAAAGACGTCATAGACCTTTCTTCTGGGAGGCAATGGCTAAGCAGATCATGTAAAGGACGTTGGTGTTAGTTAAATACTAAAAAAGAAAAAGAGGCTTTCAGGAAGAAAAAATAATAATAAAGACAAAAGATATAAGACCCCAAAATATACTCAAGTTATGATAATATATATAGTTCAGACATGTTTGAATATAATATGCATTAAAACATATAACTATCCTTATATTTTATATAATGCAGTTTATAAGAATTTAAACTTCAAAAAAGATGAACTTTGATATATAAGTTTCAGCTTGTTATAAGTCCAAATACATGAATGAAGTGATTTGACCTTTTGTATCTTGACTCCTGCTTACCTCCTTTGCTCTGTATTTGCCTCTTTGTGACCACAGTCTTTAATTTATGAGCTTTTTCTATAAAAGGCTGGGGAATATTTTTTTTAGGCTTGGTGGCTCATGGAGTCTCTTTCTCCTCTACTCCACTCCACTCTGTCCCCATAAAAGAGCCACAGGCAACACACAAACCCATGAGCAAGGTCATGTGCCAATGAAACTATTATTCACAAGGACATTTAAATTTCATCAAACTTCCGTGTGTTATGAAATATCCTTTTTTTTTTAAAATTTCTTTTCAATTATTTGAAAATGTAGAATGATTTCTTAGCTTTAGGGTCAAATAAAAACAGATGACAATAGGAATTTGACTCCAAAGACATGTTTCGTTAACCCTGTTCCAGAAAACTGTGATCACTTAGTGGCTGAGAACTAGAACTGGAGTCTGACGGGGATGGGGTGAACTCTCAGCTCAGCCACTGAAGTGTATTTCATCTGGAACTAGTCAGAGAGATTTTAACTAGCTTATTCAATGTTTTCCCCCCTGGAGGGAATGGGGAATCATTTAAAGACTTAGAACAGCACAATTGTCTGATCTAGCTTTAAGAATTATTTTTTTTTTCCAGCTGGAAGGTTGATCCTATATCAGAGCATCTCTGGTAGAGAGAGCAATTAGGCTGAGTTATAGAACATACTACATTCATCCAAGCAACATTTTTTTTTCATTGTTAAATATGAAACATGATTTAAATATTTAATTATATTATGTATTTGTACTGAACTTATAGTGTGTTTCTTTTTTCTTCTAATGTCATTTAGATATACTGTATTTCCTATTTCAAACAAATTAAAGGTCGTCTGTACACAACAACCTTGTGAGAATCATGTTTGATAGAATCGGATCTGGAACTTGTTTACCGCAGATAGAAATGCTTTTATAAAATAGTGGGTTTTTTTTGTTTTTTTTTTTTTTTTTAACCAGGAACACAGACCATCTGTTTCCTTTGGTGATACAGTATCTCAGTCCACAATGTGGTTCCAAATGAATAATGGAGATTGGTTTTTACAAGTCAGCTTTATCTGTTGCAGCAATGATTAATAACCCCATGGCCAACCCTGCTTATAAAAAGAGAGAAAACGTGAAAACAATTTTGTATCTGAGTGAGATGAATCCAAATTTTGCAAGTAATATTATACTCTACAAAAGCAGATTCTATAGGATGTAGAGATTTTCCATATTGTGCTACATAAGGGGAAGGTGTGGGCATCAGATCTTGCATGACTGGGGTTGAAACCAGGCTCCAAAATAAGCCTTTTGTGTGGTCTCAGCCAAATATTTGATGTCTCTAAGCCTTCATTTCATCTCTTTGGAATATGACACATTCTTTGTAGTATTTGAGTGAAGATAGTCATTTGCATGTGTAGGGTCCAGAATATGGTAAACTATAGAGTAATCAGTAAGTTATTTATAAAATTATTTTTGAAATGGCATCTCTGTGTATGTGTTTATCTATTGGTATATATGGCCCTGCTCTGATGTAGGAATTTCTCCATGTTCCAAATTATCTCTTGATTGGCACCAAATGACTTCTGTGTTTCTATAACAGATTTCCTTATTTTCATTTTTTTTTCCTTACTTGATTTCTCAGCACCTCTCTGTCATTTATAAAATTCTCTTTCCTTGACATCTCTATCATCCTTTTGTTTTTGTTTTATTCTTACCTCTCTGATCTGATTCTTATTCTCTCCCTGTATCTCTTCCCCCTTCTGCCTGTTTTTGTACGTAAAATGGCCATTAAACATTGGACACATTCAGGGATGAATCTTAATTCACTGTGTTTTTTGTTACACTATGTGCTAACTCTAAGAATTGGTACTTATGCCATAATTTCAAAACCAGATTTTTTTTGATACCAGGGATTGAACCCAGGGGTGCTTAAACATTAAGCCACATACCCAGCACCCCCCCTCCTTTTTTTACATTTTATTTAAAGACAGAGTTTCACTAGGTTGCATATGGTATTTTGAAAATAGAAATTCAATAATACCAACTCTACAGTAATGATGAAAAACACTTCAATGAGATTACCATTAAGATAAAAAAAAATATTCTGAGCATGGCCCAAAAGCCATATCTGCTATTATTCTTAGTCTTCACCTTGGTCTTAATGTTGTAAAGAACTTTCCCCTGATGTCTCTTCTCTAGATAACTGGTTTTTGGTTTTTTGCTTGTTTGTTTATGTGTATGTGTGTTTCCCTGCTTACCATGGATCCTCAGGCTCTTAGTATTTGTGCCTGGTGTTAACTCAGAATGACCCTTCTCTACTCTTCCTATACTCCTTGCTTAAATAACTCAACTTTTCCTTTTGTGATAACTATCCTTTCTTCAGAGAAGTCTTCTCTGGATCCTGTGAGAAAATTAATTATTCCTATTGTAACCAGCTCATAGCACTTTGTACTTATTATGAACACTAAGTCTTTTACTATTATTTGTTTTATGTGATTCTGTGTTAGTCAGCTTTTAGTCACTGTGACAAACACATCTGATAAGAACAACTTAGAGAAGGAAACATTTATTTTTGGCTCATGGTTCCAGAGATCTCAGTCTATGGTTGGTTGAATCCATTACTCTAGGCTTAAGATTGTTCTAAGAAAGAACATCATGTTGGAAAGGTGTGGCAGAGGAAAGCAGATAACTCATGGCCTCATGGCAGCTAGAAGGAGAGAGAGAGAGAGAGAGAGAGAGAGAGAGAGAGAGAGAGAGAGAGAGAAGAAGAAGAAGAAGAAGAAGAAGAAGAAGAAGAAGAAGAAGAAGAAGAAGAAGAAGGAGAAGAGGAGGAGGAGGTGGAGGAGGAGAGGGAAGGAGGGAGGGAGGGAACTGGAGAAGATAAACTCTTCAATGGCTCACAACTAGTAATCTGCTTCCTTCTTCCAAATAGGTCCTAACTCCCAGTGTTCCATTCAGCCATCGAGGAATTAACCCATTGATGAAGTGAGAGCAAAAATATCCCAAAAGCCCCACTCTGAAACTTGTAGCATTGGGAACCATATTTCAAAAAGAGACTTTGGGGAACATTCCAGATTCAAATTATAACATTATGTTACATATGTTCCTTCTTCACTCCCTATATTCTTTGAGAGTTAATTCTATTGTTGTTGATGTTATATATTTATTTGTTTTAGAGTTTTTCACTATTATATCCATGCATGGTATAATTCTGAACTTACTACCATTTAATAAGTAATCCGTATTGTATGAAGGTATATAGTTTCCACATCTTATGAATCAAGTCTGTATATATATATAGTTAATATTTGTAGCTGTGTATTAAAGACAAGTTGTAGCAAGAACATAGGAAAAGGTTTCTAAGTAGGAAGTTTATCCAAGGTACCCTATCCAGCTGATGACCAATGTGGGCAACTGTGTCTAGATCCTTTTAGGTACCATAGAGAAGCCATCTGTAGAGAAAGCAGCTGAGAATCGTCCACTCAGGGAACAGAAGAGGAGAGTGTTTATCTGCTAGTTATTGCCCATACTCGAGTTTGCACTGCCTGGACACTACCTTGTACTTCCATTTTTCATATTCCTCAAAGAAGCTGATTAGATTCCTACAGGACTATGATCTGGTAAAACATAGAAATTCCAGAATAGAAAGTAAAAGAGCTGAAGAGCAAATATTAACATCTTATAATTTGAATTTATTATTATAAATAAAGAAGATAAAATGGAATTATAGTTAAAAAGAAGGAAGGAAGGAGAGAAAGGAAGAAAGGAAAGAAGGAAGGAAGGAAGGAAGGAAGGAAGGAAGGAAGGAAGGAAGGAAGGAGTCCATCCAAATAAGAGAAAAAAATTTAAACCTTGAACCTAAAACCTTAAAAAAAAAGCATATTGAAGCTTATATATCTTAATGAGATAATAAGCACCTGTTATAACTATCATGTAAATAGATGTGTATGATATAGTGAATACTAGCTGCAGACATTGTAGAGTAAAAATATTATTGCTAAAATAAATTATCCAAGATGGAAATCTTTTTCATCAGTCTCAAGTGTTTGAACTTGATAGTCTCCAATATTCTGCCATAGAATCAAATATGATCTAGTATGTGAATGGAAAAAGCACAGTATTAATTTCCTGTTTGATGAAATACTAGGGATTGGGATGAATACAAAAGAACAGAATGAATACAAGATTTATGTTCCCTTCCTAAGAATTTATAATGTAGTTCAGAAAACAAAATCTAAGAGGGCTTTGAAAACTCGAGAGCAGTTACAGAGGCAGTATACAAGGTGGTCATAGTGATTGCTATATCACTATTAGCACCGACAGAAATTAAAAGAGATTAATTCAATTGAGTTAACTAGAACTTGTCTTTAAGTGACAAAGAAAAAGTAAGAACTGTGACTGGATTTGAACTGGTTTGGAGAGAGTGCTGGGGAAAATTGCTGGTTACAAATGATCAAAGGTAAGAACAGACACCTATAACTCCAGCAATGTGGGAGGCCAAGGCAGGGATTCAGAAGTTCAAGGTCAGCCCCTACGATTTAGTGAGATCCTATCTCAAAGGAAACAGAAAAAAGAAAGGGATGTAGCTCAATGGCAGAGTGACTCTGAGTTCAATACCAAGTACAATACATAAATAAATAAACAAACAAATAAATAAATAAATAAACAAACAAACAAATAAATAAACACCAAACGACATCATCATCTTCATTAGAAAGGACAAGAGAGTAATGTCTTTAAAACTGAAATCAAGTAATATAATAATTTGCCTTCATTCAATTCAGCTGTGTTTATGTGAGGGGGGGAAAAGGTTTTCCCCTATTTTTTTTATTTTTTATTAATATTACACTCTTGCCTTCTTATTCCTTTTACCCCCATGATTCTTTCTGGGCCTTCCAATAAAATTGCTCTAAAGAATATGTTGTATTTAGTTTTCAAATGCTTTTCTCCTATTCTGATTTACACAACACTGCAATCAGGTTTTTGACTCAAACTCTCTACAAAATATACTGTGTGTGTGTGTGTGTGTGTGTGTGTTTGTGTGTGTTTTCATATGTTCAGGAATTTCTACCTGATTTGTTCATTGGTGTATTTCCAACACCTAAAGCAAGGCCAGTGCATATTAGATGTTCAATAATTGTTGTGAAATGAACACAAAAGAGAGACACAAAGTTTGAAACTTTGTGTTTATTGAAACTTTGTAGTTATTTCTGCATGCATGCCTTTATTATAACATATTTAGTGACTTGTGGCTCTGGAGGAAAGCCTGAGATTTAGACAAGGTCTTGCAAAGAAGAAACCCAGATTCAATTGACACATTAAGCTCTGACTAATATTGGTCTTATTGAATTCTATCCACCTAGTTTACATGTACAGCTAGATGCTGCTTTAGAAATTCTACGAATACTAAGGAGATTAATGAGGTACAGCCTGAAGTATTTTATTTGCTCCTGAGAAATGTGTTATGCATATGTCTTCACCATTCTCACTTACAGAAACAAGTGAGGTACACAAGCAAGCAATTCAAACTAAGACTTCCAATCAATTTATGGGGAGAACTTAAATAGTTATTTTTCCCCCAAAGTATATAATGAATGGGAAAATAATCTTGGTAATTTTCTCAAACTTCACAACAATAAACCTCTGGAACAATGTGAAATATTTGAAGACCTTAGGATAACTCTCTGCCTTGATTTTACTGCCTTTGATTTGATTGTGCAGGGATTGGCTCCCTCCCCATAGTCACTTGGTGGCAGAGGGTAACTGGGTCTGATTCTTGAATTCATGACAGCCGCAGAGTGGAGCTCCAAGAGCATGGCCCTTGACATTGGTTAGTCCTGGCTTGGGATCCAAGTTCCACAAATTGGAAGCTGTGGAAATTCTCCAAATCTCTGTTTTCTCAACTGAAATGTGAGATTATTGACCTCATCTGGCTAATACGAGAATTAAATATAGCAGAAGTAAACACTGCAATAATAAAGACTTTGCTGCTGTAACAAAATTTTCCTAAAGGGAATTGAGCTTAGAATAAGTCTCAGAAAAGTTCATGCAGACTGAATATGCAAAGACTTCAACTATGGAAGGACCTATGAGCCTTGGGCATATGCTGAAGAGGTTTCATAGGACTGAAGACAAAACATGGCCAACATTGATTTGATGAATTGAACAATGAAAATACTATGACCTAACAATTTGGGCATTTTTTTAACCTTTTCAAACATTTTATTTATTTGTTTTCATACTGGGGATAGAACCCAGTTGTGCTTTACCACTGATCTATATCTTCAGCCCTTTTAATTTTTTTAAATTTATTTTTGAGACAGGGTCTTTCTAAGTTGCTTAGGACCTTGTTGAGGCTTTTTCAAACTTGTGATCCTTATGCCTCAACCTCTCAAATCAGTGGGATTACAGGCATGTGTCACTGAGCCTAGCTATTTTTAACTGTGCATAAAAACATAAAATTGTACATATTAATTTGGTTCCATATCAAGTTTTGATACATGTGTACATTGAGCAACGTTTAAATTAGACTGAGCATATCTGTCTACCCAAACATTTTTAATTTCTTTATAATGAAAACTTCAAAAATCCTTTATTCTAGCTTTTTGAAATTCATAATTCATTACTGTAATCCATAATCTCCCTATTGTACAATATACATTAGGACATCTTTCTATCTGTGACTTAGTTTATACTCATTGGTCACCTTTCCCAATCACTCTTTCCTGTTGCTATTTTCAGTTTCTGTAGACCACCATAGTACTCTCAACTTCTATAAAATCAACATTGTTTTTTGGGGGGATGAGAGGTGTGAGGGGGAGGATTCCAGATAGGAACGAAATCACACAGATTTTTCTTTCTGTGTCTGGCTTATTTCACTTAATAATAAATTCCAGTTCTATCCATGTAGTCACAAGTGATAGCATTGTACTCTTTTTCAAAGCTGAGTGGTATTCTATTATTTATATGTACTGCATTTTTTTTTATTCATTGGTTAATGGACACTTCCCTTATTATTGTTTCTTGCCAATTTTGAATAGTCCTGTAATGAACATGTGCATATCTCACTTGGTCATACAGATTTCATTTCCTTTGGATACACACCCACAAGTGGAATTTCTGTATCATATGATGGTTTTATTTTCAATATTAGGAGGAATCTCCAACCATTTTCCATAATGGATGTACAAACTTACATTCCCATCTACAGAATACAAGGATTTCCTTTTCTTCTTATTCTTGTCAGCACTTGTCATCTTTATTATTCTTGAAAACAGCCATTCTCACAGAGATTAAGTCATTCTCATTTTGGTTTTGATTTGCATTTCTCTCTTGTCTTTTTCTTCTGAGGATTGTTTTCTTTATTGAATAGAAACTTTTTATTTGGTGAAATCTTACTTGTCTGTTTATGTTTTGTTACCTGGGTTTGGGGGGTTTTGTTAAAAAGCACCCTAATTGCTACTAAAATGTTGCCCTTATTTTTTTTTCTAGTAGTTTTATATTTCCAGGTCTTACATTTAGGTCTTTAATCCATTTTGAGTTGATTTTTGCAACTGTAAGAGATAGGGGTCTACTTTGTTTCTTCTGCATGTGGATACACAGATTTTGCTAGCACCATTCATTTAAAGATTGTCCTTTTTCCAATGCATGTTCTTAGTACCTTCATTGAGAATCAGTTAGCTGTAGATGCATGGGTATACATTTAGGTATTGCCCTAAGTGCAGACTCATGGACCAATGATCTTTCATTGGTCCATGAGTCTGCACTTAGGGCAATACCTTGCTGTTTGGATAACTGGAGCTTTACAAAAAGTTTTGAAGACGGATAGTCTTATGCCCCCTTCTTTATTCCTTTTGATCATGACAGCTTTGGAAATTCTGGGTCTTTTGTGCTTCTATACAAATTTTAGGTGTTTATCCAGTTCTATAAAAATGTCATTGAATCTGTATATTATTTGGGGAAGCATGGACATTTCAATATTAATTCTACCAACCCATGAATACAGGAGGTAGTTCCTTCTTTTAGTGCTTTTTCAATTTATTTCATGAGTATTTTTTTTAATTTTCATTATAAAACACAGATAAAAGTAGCAGCCATTCACTTGCTTACTTAAGTTCACTCCTAGATTTTTTTTTAAAGAGAGAGAGAGAGAGAGAAAGAGAGAGAGAGAGAGTTTTTTAATATTTATTTTTCCGTTTTCGGTGGACACAACATCTTTATTTTATTTTATGTGGTGCTGAGGATTGAACCCAGAGCCCCACGCATGCCAGGCAAGCACGTTACCCCTTGAGCCACATCCCCAGCCCCACTCCTAGATTTTTAAAAATATTTTTACAACTATTGTAAATAGGATTGCTTTCTTAGTTCCTGTTTCTGACAACTCACTATTGGCATATTCTTGTATACGATTTTTACTTTTTGGTTTATAAAAGAGTTTGTGAAAAAAAAATATATCTGTATATATACTTACATACTATATTTACATCATATATTTCATATATCATATATAATATATATGATATATAATATCATATATGATATATAATATATATTACATTTATAAAAATCTATGAAATGATATAAATATAGTGCATATTTGTATCATTTGGAGAAACAAATAATATACATTTCAGTGAATATTTGCTGAGTTTTGCTATGCTCTTCTTCAAATAAATAAGAAACATCAAAACAGACCAACTCTGCCTGATAGAAGAGGAGGCAGCCAGGCAGCCCTCCAGAAGAAATGGTAAGGAGAAGTAAAAAGGGAAAGCTGTTAAAAGAAGCAGACTGTGACAAGTTGTGCATTCCAGACACACATTTAAGTGAAAGGGGAAAACTGGATGTGAATAGGAACATTTCGGCATGCCTCTGAAACACATTTATCATGCAAGTTGCCTTTGTAACAAACCTTTACCTCCAGTTCTATCATAATCCTTATTTTATAGATAAGAAAACTGAGGAACACAAAGGTCAAATTGTTTACCCCAGTTTGTACATCTAATGATTGCTAAAACTGGTTACAAACTCACAGAACATTGCTCTGTATACTTTTATGGACAAAATGTGCATTGACTATCTGAATTCCTTTTTATATTTTTATCCTGTAAAATATGAATAAGTAAGGTAATATGTTTACTATTATGTGTCTCAATATTTCACAGAAAGTGGTTCACAGGGCAGTGTTTCTAAGGGACTCCTTCAGACATAAAAGTTGGAGAAAGTCTGATCATCAAATCCCTCTTTTTGAGACTGTGTGATCATTAACATAACAAAGCAGAAACTTGCAGTAAAAAGAAACCACTTAGTTTTAAGAGCTAAAGAAACAAACTTATCCACCTGTATATTTCTTTGCATGTCTATCAAGAGCCCTTGAAAGGGTCTCCTCTTAATGCCACCTTGGGAAGTGTGACCTGAGGTCATTGTCAAATGAGTACCCAGGAGTGATGCCAGCAAACTTCTTCTATAGAAAGAATGAGCACACTAATTAGCTCTGTGGGGCCCGGTCATGTCTTCATTAACTTCACCTCCTTCTTGGCACAGTTCTGACAGTACAGATGCAGATGTCAATTTTTCTTTTGTTTGGTTTTAGTTTTTATTTTCTCCCCCACTTTGGTCAACTGAGGGAACTTGAACAAGGAGGCTCATGGCACTGTTGTAAAATATTCCCACAAAGTCATCACTGTCTCAAGCATGCCTTGTTGAAGTCTTAAGAAAAGGTTGCAAGTTGAAGATTTAGTATTTGGCACGTTTTAAAACTCCCAGTTGAAATTTCTAAAGAAACGTGGAGCTCAAAATTAAGCTTGTTTTGTAACCAGGGAACACCGTGCACAGGCCCTAAATCAACAATCTTCTTTACACTTGCAACTTCCTTTGCAAATGAGACAGACAGGTCAAATTCCAAATGTGATCCTGTTCGTTCAGATGAATAGAAACTATCAAAATTCTCTAACTCTCACTTTTGCCTGTAAAATCTGAAAAAGGTGTTCTAGGAGAAGAGAATGGAACAGTGGTTATTGAAGACTGGGGAGGGCAGAAAGGGTGATGACAGGTTAATCACTGGATGCAAAGTTGTAATAAGATAGGAGGAATAGGTTCTGATGACATATTATACATTATGCTGACCATAGTTAACAATGATATAATGTACATTACATGGTAGCTGCAAGAGGAATTTCAAATGATCTCACCACAAAAAAAAAAAAAAAAATACATGTTTAAGGTGATGAATATGTTAATTACCCTGATTTGATCATTATATTATAACGTGTCGGTCATAATGGTACAATGTGCCCATAAATAAGTACAATTATATTATTATATATACTTGTATGTACCATAATTATATATACACACATACATATTAATTAAAAATTAAAATTGAAAAAAATAACAGCTGAACTCTTTGATAGACATCTGCGCCAAATTGGTCTATACTTTAGATATATGTTCACATGAGAAAAGAAAAAACTAGATCAAAACATTAAAAAAAAAAAAAAAACATATAGCAACAGATAATTTTTTGCCCTTAGACAAGTCTCTACATTTCAGGTTCTTCTTTGGTAAAATGGGCTCTAATATCTTCTGATTCTACTTTTAGCTTTATGACTTGTGCTAGACAACTCCCTTTCTTATGTGTACCCCAGGTGCTTTCAAAGACTTTCAAGCAACTAACAATAATGTGGCAAATCAAGGTAAAATATATTTTTAAAAAATCAAAGAAAAAATTTAAAAGATGTAAGATCCAATTGGGCAAAGGGAACACACAGAGGTGAACACAAGGACCAGGCACATGTAGGTTCCGAGAGACTGGCACCAGGTTTAATTCAGAGATCCCCAGAAGCCAAAGAAAAAGACTATAGAGGTTATAAGTTTCATAGTGTGGAATAACGTAACTGCCTCTCTGGTGCTTGGAAGAAGAAGAAAGGTATTTTGGGTATTGATATGTGGAATGAACCCTGTGTGACCTCACAGTGGGAGGCTGCACACATGGTCCTGGTAACAGCAGGGATGTGAGCATGAGCATGCATCCCATCTGTGTGGACAGCTTTCCCAATTGCTATTGTTTTACAACCATCCTAAACATGTGACAGCCTTAATGGCATCTGTACAGTTAATATACCAGAGACAAGACTTTCAAAATGGTGATTTCTAATGACACTGATCAACAAGGTGGTCAATTTTTAGTTGTTGAAATTTTTGAGAGTATTGTATCACTCTGGGGCTTTGCCTCTAGAAATATTATTTTGAGTTTGTTGTTCATAGAAATGTAGACAGCTGGGCATGGTAGCACATGTCTGTAATCCAAGTGACTTGGGAGGCTGAGGTAGGTGAATCATAAGTTCAAGACCAGCCTCAGAAACTTGTGGGGGCCCTAAGCAACTTAATGAGACTATCTCAAAATTAAATTAAATTAAAATATAGTAGGGCTGGAGATGTGGCTCAGTGATTAAGTGTCTGTGAGTTCAAGCCCTGGTACAAAAAAAAATCAAATAAATTAAGAGATCAAGATCAAGCAAAATGTCTCTGATTTGAAGAAAAAATAAATGATTTGGTTATAAATGCAATTATCAACACTGTAGACTACAAACTTGATTGACTTCCATAGCTTAGTGTGCTTTTTATTACCCATGGTCAGTAAGAAATGTGCTTCCCCCTTCTCCTTTTAGTACAGAAAAGCATATTGGAAAGAAATTGCAATTTTCTGATTGATGTTCACCTTTCCTGTCTCAGTATGCCCTCAACATGAAAAAGCCAGTGATGTCTATGATTCATACTAGATTTATTTCATCCATTATAGAAATATTTACTGGATGTTGCTATCCTAAGCACCATTCTAGTTATAAAGTCAGAAAAAGAAAGAATGTGGTTATTATCTAGTGATAACATACATGAAACCTATAAGATGGTTTTTAAATATTTATTGTTAGTGCTCAAAGAATATGCTTATATTTTAATTGAAAAAAAGGATCCTGTGAGACAGTAGATCGGAGTAAGAGTAAAAGTCTAAATTGAGTACTAGTATAGTGTCTATCTTTCACACATTTCTCATCTGCTCACTGAGAGATGAAAGGTCATGTGACAAATTTGTGCAGCTGTGATTTGCTTGAAATTTAAGAATCTGCTCAAGAGAATCCCTCATGATTTCTTTTCCTGCCATGATATATCTGAATTATGCATATTTATTTATAAAAGAGTTCATGTGTTATTGTTCTAGGCAGTCTGATATAAACAAAAATTTAGAGCATGTAATTAAAATCCTAGTTTGATGGAAAGATAAAATTTCTTAAAACGTTAATTAAAAATAATATAATTTATATATTATATATTTTAATTTTAATAATATTATTTATATTATATTATATTTATATTAATTATATATTAATTTATATTTTATATTAATTAAAAATAAAAACTATAAAATTGCTAATTCATGAAATGATTCTGTTGAGTACAAAAGAATGCCCTCTTTGGGCAGCCCATAATGGCAAATGACTTCCTCTCTAGATGGAAACATTTTTTAAAAAAACTCTCTCTTGTTCTTGCAGGTGCAGCCTGGTGCCAGGACACATAGCTGGGGCAGCTAGCATGTGCTGATGTCAGCTCACACTCACCTCCTTGGCTCTGCAGCTCTGGGTGGGTCTCAAACCACAGGAGAGTACATGCTACTCTGGTGCCACTAGAATCAATTCCAGTGGGGTAAAAATTAGAAAATTAGTAAGGCAGTATTCTACTCACAGAAGAAAATCTCTCATTATTATGCTTATTTTTTTAAAGAAAATATGTGAAAGAGGAAGAAAGGGCAATTGAATTTTGTAGGATAGGTTGGATTTGCCTAGTTGGAAAAGTCATAGAGGTTCTGTTTGTTGGATAGTGGAGATAAACTGAACAAATGCATAAAGACCAGAAAGGGAAATTTGTGGGAACAGCTGGTACAGGCATTTGGTTGGAACTGATGTTTTGAGAGTGAGAATTATGCTATAAGACTAGAAATGCAGCTGTGTGCCAGCTGACAGAGGACTTTGGATATTAGAATAAAGAATTTAAACTCCATCCTTTAGGCAACAGCAAATCATTGAATCATTTCAAATGATTGATATAATTAGAAGGAATAATTTTGGGAAATATCAACATAATGCAAAGGCACCCCCCCACCTCCATTAAAGTGGAAATCAGTAATATACAGTTGCTATAGAGGAAAGTAAAATTGCAGTTAGGGTAAATAAAATCACCTCTAATTAAATTGCATAGAGGTAATGAATGCTAATGTTTTATACACTTAAATCTAGATTCACTCCATGCATACAAAAGGTGTATTATAAAAATAGTCACACAGTGCATAATATTTTTGAAATGTTTTGTTACTTCATATAATATGGCCTTGCAGTTAATAAGGAATAGTAAATCTAAACTTTTTCATAGAATTCCATAGAAATCACACACACACACACACACACACACACACACACATACACACACCTCATATGTATGTGTCATATAATATAAAAAATAAATATCATATACAAAGCCTTGTTTTGGGCACAATATACAACAAAAGCGAAAAAGCAAAGACATGAGCACAGGATAAGCAATCAGAATGAATTAAAGAAAAGAAAGATTAGTAATAATATTTGATTTGAAAGAGCAAATGTAATTATAGATACAATGCAATTCATAAATCAAAAACTTAAAACCAATACATGAGAATAGATGAAAATGACAGTGTCTATCCATCTATAAAATTTTAAAAATAATTCAACAAAGAGGTAAAAATTAAAATATTTCTGTAGCCACTAGAGAAAATAAATCAGCAATAAAATTGGAACTAAATCTAAGTTTATGAATGTTTCATGAGCAACTATTAATAAACATTTAAAGAAGGGTGACTCCTATATCATCAGAAGATTTTTCATAGTAAAACGTAAAAAATACTTGTTTAAGAAATAAAGGAGGAGAGCTGACAGACTTCATGAAGGCAGAATTTTGTTGAAACCTAACAGAATAAGAAGAGAACAAAAATATAAATTTTAGGACAATTCTCTTTCTGAAAATAATAATAATAATAATTCATTATAATACTAGCAAATATTTTTAGTGCTTCATCTATATTAATTTATATAATCTTCAAAAATCCACTATGAATGTAGTGTTATTATTTTACATTTTATAGAGAAGAGTCCTGCAGCACAAAAGGTTTAAATAACTTTGTTCCTGGTTCCACTATTTATAAAAAAAAAAAAGAAAAAAAATCTTAAATCCACACTCAGACATTCATCAATTTCTGCTCATTTCAGTCACAATAGCACATTTTTGAATACTCCATAACTAGTCAGAATTTATTCCAGGTATACAGTGTACTTTAACACAGAATAATTTATTAATGAAATACATCTTATTGTATGAAAATGTAATTGTATCAATACATGGATATAAATCACTTTATAAAATCTCACAGTTAACATCAAATGTGATGGTGAAAGACTAAAAGCTTCAAGAACAAAATTACCATAGCGACTACTGCTACTTGTATTTAACATTTAATGGAGGGTCTAGCTAGGACAATTATTCAAGAAAAAGGAATAAGTAACATTGAGTTTGGAAAAAAAAAAGGCAACTACTTCTGTATCTAGGTGCATTGTTCTTATATGTAGATATTCCCAAGAACTACATACAAAAAAAATTATAGCTAATAAATGAGCTCATCAGGCTTGAAGATTATAAGACCAATGTACAAATCTTAGTTAAAATTACATTCATTAGCAATGACATTTATTTTATTTTATTTCATTTTTGTACTGGGGATTGAACTCAGGGACACTTAAACACTGAGCCAAATCCCCAGCAAATTTTTGTACTTTATTTAGAAAGAGAAAGTGTCCCATTGAGTTGGTTAGGGCCTCACTAAGTTGCTGAGGCTGGCTTTGAACTTGTGATTCTCCTGAGCCACTGAGATGCACTACAGCACCAAGTGCAATGACATTTCTCAATATAAAATGAAAAAAAAATGAATGTATAGTATAAAAATTACATAGATATAGATTTAATAAAACAAATACAAAATAAGATAATGTTATTAGTTTGGAAATGTGGTGTCCCCCAGAAGCTCCTACTGATGCAGAGATATTCAGGGATGTTCTATTCAGAGAATAGAATGGACTGACTAGGTGGTACCTGCAGGCAGGTGGGGCATGCCTGGAGAAGGTGGGGCTCTGGTTACTGGGGGTATTCCCTGGAAGAGTTCATCTTCCCTGCAGTTCCTTCCTCCATCCCCCTTTCTCTTTTTGTTTCTGAGTCCACCTTGAGCTGAGCAGTTTTCTTCCTCAGCTGGGCCCCTTTCCTCATGATGAGCTCCTTCATCTTGGGTCCAGAGTAATGGAGTCGGCTCTGTATAGACTGAGACCTCCGAAATCCTGAGTCCCAGATAAATTTCCCCTTCTGTGATCTGTTCTTGTCAGGTATTTTAGTGGCAGTGGTGCAAAAGCTTATTTATTAAAATAAACTTGTAAGTTTTAGGAGGGATGTACGTACAAGATATATATATATATATATAGACACATATAAGACTTACAAGAAAAGCATGTAAACTGAGGAATAAGTAAAGAGACAAAAAGAAAAGAAAAAGAAAAAGTTGATATTTCTGTAGGGATTTTGACCATGGAAATTTACAGGGAAGCATTCCCCTGGTGAGAAAACTCTTAGGGACAGTGGGGGGTTGGTAACAGGCACCCTGTTTCCCACCCTTAGAATGCCCTACAATCTCTCTTAGGATCTAGCAATACAGCTAATATATGTGCCATGTCTAGCTGATATGGCAATGCCCTGAGGTGCCTCTGTGTTGGAGCCACATCAAGGCTTGATTGCAGGCACTTAGCTCCTGGGAATAGAAGAACATGTTTGCTAGATAACTACAATGTTTCACCAAGCTCTAGTGCTCCTGGATCTGCCTACCTAATAGTAACTTCAGACAATGGACTTTCTTGAGAACTTCACAAAGCTCCTAACATTACATATTGTAACTAGGAAAGGTAACTGCAGAATAAGCAACCTTACTGATACTCTAAACGATAATGTGGTTATGGTACTAATGACCTAATGTAACCTATTGTTATAAAAAAAATGAGGCCACTTGGACAAAGAACCACTCTGCCACCTTCCCTGCCTCTGCACCTTGTCTGTATCACCCTTTATTTATTTATTTACACATTTCCATATTATAGAATATTATTTGGCCATGAAAAGAAAGAAAGACTGAAACCTGATTAATTTAAAGCATTATTCTAAGTGAAAGAAGTCAAAAACACAAAAGGTCTAAGAAAATCACATTAGCTGTTTTGGAGGAAATATTGAGTGAAGAGAAATTGCTATCGGATATGGGTTTTCTTTCTGGGGTGATGAAAATATTTACATTATTGAATAGCGGTGATAACAGCACACACTAAGTAAACTAAAAACTACAGAATTGTATATTTTAGAGTTAATTTTATGGTATATGAATAATATGTCATCTAAAAGGACACCAACTCTAAATGTGAAGTATGATAGTGGGCTGGGCCCTGGAGAGGAAAAATAAATTACTGTAAAGGATATTATTGGTACAATATGCAAAAGTAAATAATGAATAAATAAATATTAAATAAATAATAAATTTTTAAATTAGATTATAGAATTATATCAACATTGAATTTCTTGTTTTGTGGCAAATTTGCAAGTTAACTTGCAATATTTAGTAGGAAAGAGATCCTATGTCTCCTACTTATTCTCCAATGTTTAGAGTATGCAATAAAACTAATAAGGAAAATTATCAGCAATTCCTGAATGAAGGTGGAGGGAATAAAGAAATGTGTTTTGCTTTTATGTAAAAATTATTGCAAAACAAAAATATTTGTGATAGAGTCAAAAGGCAAATGCACAAAAAAGAAAGAAAAAAAGAAAAGAGTAAAAAAAAAAAAAAAAGATCAATCCACCCATGAACATATGGATGTGTTTCCTTCTAAAAAGAGAATTTAAATTCAAGGATTCTTTGAGGGAAGTTGAAGCTTTCTTATCCTGCTATTAATAGTGAATTTATAACATGTTAAATTAGCAATTGAAAAAAAAATCCCACCATCCTGATGGAAAGAAAAATTAAAAAAGCACATTGACATTTATCTGATGAGCTCACAAAATTCATTTTACTATGCACATTTGAATTTATTTGTCTACATTAATGGAGCTTTAAAAAAGATGGATGATGATATTTGATTCTGAAGATATACAGTCAAATTCAAGACAAATGTTAAGAATTATGAAATGATAAAATATTAAAATTAAATATTGATGCTGAAGTCATATTTGTATTTCTTGGCCATGCTTCATTTTTTTAACCTATTAATAGTGGTATTTCTGAATCACGAAATAGTATCCTTCTATTTTCAATTATCAGCTTTTTTTGTTTCTATGATTTATTAGATGATTGTTGACATAGATTTGAATTTTAATTTTGCACTGCTACTTCAGAGTAGTTATTCTGAGCATGGCCACAAACAATGTGGGGCAATATTTTTAAAATTTATTTTATCCATCCTCAGATGAAAATAAGAACTAATCATCACTCCTGCCCATTACATTAACATCTCTCTTCTGTGGAGGACTGTCTAAAGCCTGGGAAATATGTTAACACCAAACTGTAAGAAATCTGTGTTGTTCTGTCCTGCTTTTATCTTTAAGTCATCACAGTTCATCCGTCATCATCTATGTGGTACCAAAATGGAGAGCCCTCCGTGCCCTTCCTTGCACTCCCGTTCACTATTTTTTCTTTCTCAATGTTCTGAATACGGTTTTCATAGAGGGCCTTAAGATATCCATTATGACTAACTCTTATTTTTTGCTTATATTTTACGAGGCATGGAAATGGGCATTATTATCACATAATATTGAGAAACAATACCTTTATTAATTCTTATCAAAAAAAAATGGGGTAACAGATACTCTCTGACTTCCAGTTCTGCCAAGATGCTATAGTCCCAGTCCTCACTGTCCTCTCCTATGCAACTAAAAAGTTCTGGACGTGAAATAATGAAAAACTACTAGAAGTCTCTAGAAAGTGGAAAAGGGAAGTCATGCAGTTTAATGACCTTTGGATCTGAAGGACAACGTGGCAGCAATTTCCCTGAGTTTCTTTATTACTCCACAGGGCACTGCAGATGCTTCTAATCTAATCCATAAACTGCAACAGACACCAACCAAAAAAGCTTCAAGAAAGATTGTCAAGAGGTTGAGAAAAGGATAGCCTAATTGCAAATTTTTAAAATTATTTTTTTATCTTATTTTAATTTTTTGCAATATGCTTCCTATTCCAGCTAACAGAAAAAGAACATGCTGACCTCCGTCCACTCACTCCCTGGGACGGAATAAAAATTTATAGTATGTCTTGAACTCATTTCTCCCTTCCCCACCCTTCCAAGCAGGCAGATTTTTGCTCCTCAGGTTCCTCCAGCAGGAGGTAAACTTGGGTTAATTTTCTGTCTTTTGCTTGGATAGTGTCACCAGGGAGCTAAGTCTCCACTCCACCCAGCAGCAAGGAGGCTTAGCCAGACATAGTAAGACAGAGCTGTCCTGGGGAGGCACCACCAGCAGCATAGGTAAAAAAAAATGAAGGGTGAGAAGGGGAGCAGCTGAGGACAAGGGGGCAGCTGAGGACCCAGCTCACAGAGCATCAGGTAGATGCAAGGCTAATATCAAGGTCATCACTTTCTCTTCTTCCATGTTATTGAAAAGACCCAGTGAGAATTTAGGCATCCATTCCCACAATATGCATTACAAAGAATGGAGTGAGGGAGGGAGGGTGAGTTGGTATTCCACTCTCAGTGAGTGAGGATAAGGCTACAACTAAGCTTCAGTCTCAAACCTTATAGCAACAAAAGTGTGTCAGACCTCTTCCCCCTCCCCACCCCAGCCACCCTCTCTATTGGCAGCAGGACCTAGTAGGCAGCCGACCTTCCACTTCCACTTGGAAACAACAAGAAATGAGAAAAAAAAAAGTCCATACTCCACTCCTGGGGAAAATGAGGCATAATGCTAAAGCCAGCAGACCTACCAGCCTACTCTTCTGCAAGGGGCAGTGTGAGGAAGTGTCCCACCTGGGCAAGATGCTGTTGGCAGCCACCAGTAAGAAGTTGAACATGTACACCAACCTTGCTCTTACCGCTATCCCTAAGCAATGAGACCACTTACTAAAACGAGACAATAACTAAGGATCAGAGTTTAATAATATAATATCCATATACCAAGGACTGGGAAAAATCATCAAGAGTAAGAAAAGAATGTCAACAGCTGCTGTCAGTGAGATTTATCAGGTTTGAGAATTAAATGATATAGATTTTAAAGTAGCCATCATAAAATTCCTTAATCAATTACTTACAAATTAAAAATCAGAAAATACAAAGAAAGAAATCAGCGGTTGAAGGAAGAACAAGAGGAAAATTATAGGATTGATAAATACAATTCCAGGGATGGCAACATCACCAGATGTGATCAATAGCAAGGTAGAAAGTGGAAAATGTGGAAAAGGATAGAATCAATAAACTGGAGGGCAAAGAAAGGGAATTTTTATAATGCAGACAACTTAAGAGAAAATAAACTGCAAAATAAGTTAACAGATTCTCAGGAAACTATAGAGCAGTGTAAGTAAATAATATACATAAATAAGTAAAGAAATAGCTAATATTCATATTATTAGTTCTCTAGAAGAAAAGAGAGGAGAGGAGTGGGTGGGGATGAGAATAAGACTGAAATAGTATCGAAGGTAAAATGAGTGACTGCTCTAATTTGGCAAAAGAGATTCAAGAGGATGTGTGAACCACAAAAACCAAAAAAATCCACACCAACATACATTAAAAGGAAACTTTTGGGAACTAAAAACTAAGAGAAATCCTGATGGCAGCCACAGGGAAGTGACTAGTTTTTTAGAGGACAACAAGAAATGAAGTAAGAATGGACATCTCTTTCATAACCAGGAAGACTAAGAAGAAGAACTGTATATGGGCAAACTATTTTCTAAATAAAGAGAAAATACATCTATTATTAGGTAAAGGACAAATGTGAAATGTTGTTATTAGCAAACCTATACTTAAAGAAGGGTTTTTAAATTTTCTCTTAAAACAAGAAGGAAATGTTTCTTTTGTTGGTAGTGAGCTGTGGAAGCATCAATGACTGGATTGAGCCACTGATCTCTGTTTAATATTAAAAGAGGTGATTGTTGACATTGAAAAATTTTGACTCCATGTATCGTGATTGCCCTGAATCTTGTTCAGTATTATTCTCCTTTAATTCAAGATTTCTTCTAGTTAAGTTTAGTGGCAGTGGAGACAATAAAGTCAAGCACCAGGAAGCACATACATGTAACCATTCAGGGGCTCCATCCTTTTAAATTAAGCCTCTCAGTTTCCACGCAAGTATACATTTTGTGTTACCCCTGTAACTTTCTTCTACAAGGAGACACTGTGACTTGCTCCTCAGATTTATCACTACCTTCTCTCTTTACTATTCAAGTATTCAAAGCAGAATAACAGACTTCTCTGGACTGGGGAAACTGATCTCCTTAGCATACATTTAAAAAACCAAATCAAGATGTCATTTAGTCATCTCCTGATGCAGATGAATAAAAAAGTAGATGATTGTTCACTTTACTTGTGGCCATCAATCAAGAAATCCTAGTGATAGGATGAATGAATGTTTATTGACATCTTTCTTGATACAATACCACTGTATTTTTAATTATCATCCTGTGTGCTGGGGCTGGAGCAGGCCCGAAACCCATGAGCTGTTTTAATAAAAACACAAAATGGGGGTGTGGTGCTGAGGTCATCATTTCCTTAGAAATCATGCCTGTCCAGAGTTGAATCCATGAATTCTGAAAAAGTAGATCAGGATTCGGAAGACAGGAGTTATTGCAACTTTAACTGGGAGAGCAAACTATCAATGTGTCATCATTTTTCCCTCTGCCAAAAAGTATATTTCCTATAATAATTTTCTTTCTGATTCTCCCACTTTAATTTTCACTTTCCTAGCTCTAAGCTCAATTTCCCCAAAGAGTGACTTTTTGAAAAAACAAAATATTTGGCAAATGATTTCAAACATATGTCTACCAGAAATCAGGTGGATATAACACAGGATTTTTTCTTGTTATATATGCATGAGATTTTTTTCTTTTATTGTATTTTTTAGTTGTCAATGGATATTTTATTCATTTATATGCAGTGCTGAGGATCAAATCCAGGGCCTCACATAAACCAGGCACTCTACCACTGAGCCATGACTCTAGTACCTACACATGAGATTTTTTTTTTCTTAGGGAAATATACTGTTGAAATTCTTTTTGACTCTCCCCTTTGTCATTTTCCTACAATCCTCTCCAAGGATAGCATGCTTCTAAGGTTAACATACATCATCTCAATGTATTTTTTTTTTAATTTTACTCCATGTACAAGTTGCACAGTCAATATAGTATTGTTCAATGTATTTTAAAACTTGAATAGCAACTTCTTTTCATGTTTATGTGCATCTTTCTCTCTCTAATATTTTTATTATAGATTGTTATATATGTTTGTATATTCATCTTTCCAAATTTTTCTCCTATTAAATAAACCCTGAATAAAATGATTTAATTGTTGCCAGCCCCAAAATGAGCCTCTAGAGCACAACAAAAAGGGTCCGCTATGGTTTGGATGTGAGGTGTCCCCCAAAAGCTCACATGTGAGACAATGCAAGAAGATTCAGAGGAGAAATGATTGGGTTTCTACACCCTTAACCATATCAGTGAAATAATCACTTTAGGGGATTGAGTGGTAACTGAAAGCAGGTGGGGTGTGGCTGGAGGAGGTAGGGAACTGGAGGTGTGGCCTTGGGTTATATGTTTGTATCTGGAAAATGGAGTCTCTTTCTCTGCTTTCTAATCAGCATGTGAGCTGTTTCCCCCTTGCCACACTCTTCTGCCATGTTGTTTTGCGTCATCTTAAGCCCCAAAGAATGGAGCCAGATGTCCATGACTGAGGCCTCTGAAAACATGAGCCCCTTAGTAAAACTCTTCTCCTTTACAGTTGTTCTCCTGGGGTTCTTAAGTCACATCAGCATAAAAACTGACTAAAACAGGGTCTGTGGCAGAAGCCCTTCCTTCTTCTCCATTTTATTCTTTGCCAAATCCCTGTTTCATCCCTGAATTGGAGGCCTTGGGAGGATTTGTGAATTTGAGTGCCTTCCGAGATATCTCATAGCTTCTCATTTATATCTCCTCTTCTCCTCACTGCTTCTCCCCATTCTCCTCTCTTTATTATCCACTTAATTTCCACTTTGACTTTAAACACTCTTAGCAAGTCAACATCCACCAATTTTCATTCCCCATACTTTTATCCAACTTTTTCACTCGTTGAGCAACAGTCATTGGATTTTTCCATCAAACTGTGAGCTTGTAAAAAAGAAATTACATAAATTTTGTTGCTGTTGACTGACCCTGGGACATACAAGGTACTGAAAAACATTTTGTAAATGTATATATTGTCTTTATTGACCCCACATATATGGTTAAGTCACAGAGTAAATAAAATAGTAGAAGTGGAATTGCTTTAAAGGACGCAGAGTTCAACACAAACACAAAATCATAATGGTTTTGTCAGCAAATTAATAATAATATTACCTAAACAGTATGTCTCTATTTAATTGTGTGGTACTGACTCCAGGCTTACTCATCCTCTGCAACCCAGGCTATCTGTAGTGATACAATGTGAGAGCTTCATATATTGCATAGTCCATATACTTTTGTGTATATGTGTGATTGTGTGTGTACATGACATTTAAATAGTGATACAATGTTATAGTTTAGATATGAGGGATCTTCTAGAAGCTTATGTATGAGATAAATGCAAGCAAGTTTAGAGGTGAAATGATTGGGTTATAAAAATATAAACCAATCAGTACATTGATCCACTTAAATGGATTAATTGGATGGTAACTGTTGGCAGGTAGGGTGTAACTCAATGAGGTAGGGCACAGGGGGCATGCCTTTGTGGCATAGACATTGGTCCTGGTGAGCAGGGTTTGATCTCTCAACTTCTTGAGCTGCGTTCTTCATCATACTCTTTTGCCTTGATGTTCTGTGTCTCAGAACAGTGAAGTCTGCCATCTATAGACTGATAACTCTGAAACTGTGATCCCCAAATAACCTTTTTCTTCTCTATGTTGTTCTTGTCAAGTCTTTTGGTCACAGTGGCAAAAAAAGCTGACTGAAACATACAATGATGTTTCTTTTTTTATTATTTCATTTTTTAAAAAATTCTTTCTAGATAGAAAAGACAGTAGACTGTGTTTTGACATATTGTAAATACATGGAGCATAACTTATTTTAATTAGGATCCCATTTGTGCTTGTCCGTGATGTGTAGTTGCACCAGTGGTGTATTCATATATGAACACAGGGAAGTTACACAGCAAAGTTACAAGGATATTTCATAGTGGCACTGTCCAAGCACTCATGTGCTCTCTGACTGTAACAGCAATCCAGGGTAAAGTTGGCACTGCTTTTCTGTTCATCAAGCTAAGACTGCACTAGACATCTTGTAATTCTTGTGGGATAAAAATGTTTATAGAGATGTTACCACCGGTTATGGGTGACAAGTCCTGCTTCCCCACATGTTGAAGTTTGAACATTAGAGAAGCACACCGAGGCAAGCATATCAAGCAGGGTTTATTTAAAAAGGGATGATAACAAAGAATTCTCTTGGGAGGGAGAAGAGGGCCATAGCTGGTATCCTCATATCCCAAGAAGTGAAGTATTCTGCCCTTTTTATATGTTCTAGGCTTTTGTTGTTCTCCTGCCTTTTCCCCCTTAACTTTCTCCTTCCTGCCAAGGGCTAAGCCCAGGAATCCTTGGTGGGATGGCCCAAAGGTAGGAAACAGGTGGGCTGAAGGGGGAAGGGCCAGATGGTGCAGCCCAGGACACAAAAATTTAGAACTTTATAGCTCACTGTACGGAGGGGCAACTCCTAGGACAGGTTACCTTAGCAACAAGTTGGAGCAGGGTCAGATTCTTGATAAGGGGCTCAGAAGAAATTAATATTTCAGTCTCTCAGGGGACAGTCTCCTACTTGCTGGACTCACTCAAAATTGGCCTCCTTGATCTGACCTGGCTCGATTTACCTATCTATACTAACTGCCTGTCTAATTTTGGTTTCATGCCCCCTTCTAATTTTAGGAACTCCTTACTACTGTAAGGAATGGGATGATGGCCATTCTGGCTTCTTTGAGCTGGAAGTGGGGCAGCAGTGTGGGGCAAGCAGGTTTTGAGTTCCCTTTTAGAAGTCAGGTTGGATTGAAGTCTGGTTGGGGAAGAACATGTTGTAAAGTCATCTGGGGATAGGTGTTTCAATGAGAGAGAAACAAAAAACATGAGTGCTGAATAAATGTTGCAGCATCTGGAACATGTCAATGTATAGTAGAAGTTCTCTCACCAGGAGGTGTGAGGGCTGATAAGTTGTCCCCATAACAAGGTCAGAGTGGACAAGGCCTTTATTTGGGATTGTAAATCTTTACTATCCCCAGAGTTATCAGGAATGTAAACACAACATTTAACTTTTAATGTTTCAGATGTTCAACCCCATAAGATGTAATTAAATAACTTAATGTCCTCTGATCTTGTAAAATCCTTCTACTGATATGACCTCTGTTTCTGGTAGAGAACACTTTATTTCTGTTACTTAGGGTTGGATAATCATACTAGCAAACATTAAGCCTACCTGTGTAGGGTAGGAAACTCTGTAGGCCTTAAACTAACTAAAAACTTCTGATTCTGGCAGTTCCTCTTGATAGTTTCTTTGGATAGTTATCAAGCATTCATGCCTAAGAATCTCTCTTTTGTAGCCTCTAGTCTTACTTATTTTGGAGGTTAACACAATATTTAACTATTATTTTTTTAAATACCCAGGAATGGCTTTGTTGTTGTTGTTTTGTTTTAACTGTTTTTGCTAGGTGTTTAAGATGAAGCAAGTCAAACTTATTTTTGTTTTTATCTATTGTTAACAGTCAGTTGAGTTTCCATCAGAGACACTCCTGGGAGAACATGAGAGCAGCTTCTTAGTTCTGATAGTGCCATTTGTGCTAGGATGGGTCTAGGTATTGCTAACCATGTGGCTTCCCTTGGAAACATCAGGAATGTCTTCCTTCTCCAATGACCCTCCTTTTCATGGCAAATGTATTGATTGGCTTTCTGTTCTCCAGAAATCTCATTAATCTCCCCCCTGGGAGGTTATGTGGCACAGACTTGCAAAACTCTTTAGAGAAGTTCCCTTTTCCCTGGATTCAGATTGACTCAGAGGGCAAGAGCTAAATATTGCTTTTCTTGGCCCTTTTAATTTAACTTTAATTTTTAAGTCTTGATCTTCACCATCTAGCAAATCAGTCTCACCAGTCTTAAATTAACAGTACTTGATTTTAACATTAATGTCTATAAGTTTACAGTCATTTACCCTTTTTATTAATTGGGGCCTGTACTATCCTATATGTCCTGTAGGTGATGGCTTATTATTTTAAATTAACCTAGATTTTGTGTTCTTAAAGCAATATCTATGCAAAACATTGTCAGGCAAACTTTAAACAGTTTATAAGGAAAATATAAAATAAAAATAATAAGAGTAAAAACATATTTAGGTCATGTAATAAATATCTTGAATTTTGGCTGAGTTATATATTGTATCCCCTGTTTGAGAACCTAGTAATCTTAACAACAAAAATTCAATCTTTTGAAAATAATGTTAAATGAACTGAAGTCTGGCTTACTTTGGAGTCATTCTGACATGTAGTAAGATGGGATGCAGAGCCTTATCTCAGGTGAGGCGGGCTCTTCATAAATCTTTATAAATCTTAAGTAAAGTGTTCTAGTTCTGAAGCTGATCTTTGCTTCTTAAATATCATATTACAAAATTTATATATATTGTATCTGAAAATTCCATGAATATTAGCTAACACAATATGATATTACATTTAAAACATGAGTTAAAGAAAGGCTGAGAGCTTTTAGCCTTTTGTGGAAAAGTAGCAAAATGTTTGTGTTTTACAATATTAACATTTACATAGATTAGTCTCATTAACTTAAAAATACATTTAAATTGTACCCCAGTATAAAAAGTAACATAAGGGGCTGGAGTTGTGGCTCAGTGTAGAGTGCTTTCCTAGCACATGTGAGGCACGGGGTTCGATCCTCAGTACCACATAAAAATAAAATAAAGATATTGTGTCCACATACAACTAAAAATATATTTTTTAAAAAAAGTAACAGAACTTCATATTAATCTTATTGATAACAGGTCCAGTTACAGAACCTTAAATGATATAAATAAATCTCCAATGTTATTCTTATAAGTCTAAAATTACTATACAACTTTTTTTTTGGAGAACACCAGTTTGATATAATGATCTTTCAAAGCTTCTACCTTAAAGACTTGTATACCTGGAAGATATGAAGATATTTAATATACAAAGAAGAGCAGTAGCACCACAATTACATTGATGTTTTTATTATAACCAAGTTTAGCTTTTAAAGAAATAACATAGTACAATGCTATAAAATAACAGTTGTTGTTTAACCAGTTTTTGTTTAATTTCTTCAAGGTTACTTCCTATAATAAAACAAAACTTAATAAACACAATGTTATGGAAAAATTAATGTTTTAATAAATCTTTTTCCTTTTAACACATAGATGAAACTTAGGTTTCATATCAGTATATTAACATTTGGCCTTAGGGAAGAAACCTTAAATAGCTTTCACCTATATATAACCAATTTACATAGACCTTCTTTATCACTTACTTAAACCCTCTTACTTACTTCATCACATAAAGACTTTCTTATCCAAAAACACATTTTCCCTTCTATTAAATATAGTTCCCATACCTAGAACCTTCTAATTCCTCCTTCCCATCTGTTAACCCCCTTTTTTGTTCACATTTTGAAACAATCCTTGTAAATTTCTGAATTTAGGCAAATTATTTAATTTTAATAAAAATAAATATTTTACATTATTTACATTATGCTTTAATTGGAACAGTTGAAACTTTTGGGCCTTTGTATATAGAAATCTTCTCTAAACCTTTGTATATAGAATCACATCTGTTTAACATTCCATGAAAACACAGTGTTTAAGTATATAGAATTATACCTGTTGGAACATTAAATTCCTAGTAACCTTTTTTAGTGACAATAAAGCAACTTTAAACCCTTTTTTTATTCATTTACCAATTGATGAAAACATCAATGTTACCCAATGAAATTCAAAGGGTTAAGAGTACTTGATGTTATATTTAACATTTATTTAGCATTTTAACCTTGTAAATTAATCAGATGTCTAACAAACAAAATTACTCATAAATGAGTAACCCCAGGTCAAATCTGCTTTACTTATTTTACCAAAATATCAGACATGTATATTGAACAGGATTAGCCATTTCTTCCTTGTTGAAGTCCTAGAACCTAGGGATATTAGACATTTTGTACACACCAACATTTATTAGTTCTTTGACCACTTGTAAGTTTAACTTGAAAGACATCTTTACTTTCATCTGTTTACCCAATTTAAATTGAACCGTTTAAAATTAAATTATGTGAATTAAATCAAGTGAATTAAAAGTATTTGGATCCATTTTTTAAATTTTATGAGCACTCTGCAAATTTTCATAACATATGCACATATAGACATACAGCACATAACACAAGTGCACACATATAACACAATAGTAAAGGCTTGTAGCTTTTTAAAGGTGAAATCTCCATTGCAATGTTTAAAAATTCCATAGTTGAATAAAAAATAGGACTGATCAGAAATACATTAACCTAGGTCTGTAGGATCAAAATCATGAGCTCAAAAAAATACAGAATCTAAGAAAAAGCAAGAGTACTAGAAAAAATGACCAGCCAGTAATTAGTAAAGTATCATACAATTTGCTTTTTAGTTTAGTCTAGTTTGAGTTCAGGTAAAAGACACTTTTTACTTTTTTTTTTTTTTTCTTCTTGGGCCTCAGATCAGTCTCCTACACAGCTTGCAGGCTTCTTCCATTAGCATTTCTTTTTTTTTTTTTTTTTAATTTTTTATTGTGGGTTGTTCAAAACATTACAAATTTCTTGACATATCATATTCCACACTTTGATTCTAGCGGGTTATGAACTCCCACCTTCACCCCATACACAGATTGCAGATTCACATCAGTTACACATCCATTGATTTACAAATTGCCATACTAGTGTCTGTTGTGCTCCGCTGCCTTTCCCATCCATTAGCATTTCAATGTAAGTCCTGGCTGAGGTCAGAAAGGTACAGGGAAAACTGCTATTCTGAACTGCTATTCTGAGCAGGAGAAACCTTATGCCTAAGGCATTTTAACCATTTTTTTCCTAGTTGGTAAATGGACAGGTTTGTATGTTGAAAATTATAATAACTTACTTTCTATTAGTTTTGAGAACAAAGCTACCATGGATGGTAAGCTCCTTACTGAGATAAGCTACTGGTTGTTGAGCAGGTCCATTATTTTGTGCAACCATTCCTGGGGCCTCAGTGACAAACAGGTTAAATCTTGCTTTATAAGTAAGTTGAGGACAAACTAAGGCCCCGTTTTAATGACTTAAAGTCTCCCCAGAGCTGTTCATAAATCAGAGGAGGACTAAAATTTTGGTAAATTTATCCTTTAAAAGTAGGTGGCCCTTTATGGATTCAGGGTTAAAGGTGGTGTGTTTTTATTGTCTCCTGAGTTTCTCCATGAAAATAGCTGGGCTTTCCTGGGGGCCCTGAGTAATTTCAGAAACCTTGGAACAGTTAATGGGCTTTTGCTTGACCTTCCTGAGACCTTCAGGGACCAACGTTTGGAAATATGTAATTTTCCAAGCTCCCATTCATCATTTGACTCCCAGTCAGGATCATTTCTGGAAATTGCCTGTACTCTAGATGAATAATTAGGTTTGTTTCCAGTTTGTGATGCCGGGGCATGGGCAAGATTTGGTCCATCCTCAAATTCTTCAACTGCTTGCTTTAGAGTGGCTTCCTTCTTATTGGAGGCTAAAGTTTGGCTAAGTAATAATATAATAGCTTTCCAGGTGAGGTCAGGCACCTGGCATAAGTTCTGAAGCATCCCAAAATATTTATTTAGATCCTCCAAAAATCTCTCTGAATTTGTTCTTATTTGTTTTAAGTTGGGGCGAGGCTCCCCTTGATTTCTCTTCCTCAGTAGATGATTTCTTAAGGTCTTCTCTCACGGTAGAGATTGCGGTTAGGCCTGACAATACGTAAAAGTGAGGCACTTTTCCTGATCATCTGTAATTTCCCAGTATGTAGACTAGTGGTCAATCTACACATTGACTTGAGAGAGAAGCTCCCATCTGAATGATGGGAAATTCAAGTTCTCTCCCTCTTAAAAGAAAACTATTTATCTAATATATTAGGGACATCTCCCTAAATTTGAGCTTCATTATGGTCCAGAAACTCTGTCTCTCATCACTGGTTTTGCCAGTTATTTCTGGCCTCCTTTGGCAAAGTGCTAGGGTCCCAGTCTGCCCTCTGTCAGAGTCCCTGGGAGGATTCAGACTTACAGGCATTACTGCTTTTCTCCCTGCCACTATAACTCCTGACTATGAAAAGCCCATAAAAATAAAAGAGAACAACTGTATATGTCTTAACTTTTTGTGCCTAAATGTTGTCCTGTAGACTAAAGGAATCTCCAGCGAGTAAGGGGAACATCTATTGATTGTTAAGTGCATAACAAACACCCTTTTCTGGAGGAGTTTATGGGAGGGGTTGGTCAAAAAAATGCCTCCCTCTTGTGGCAATTTTTTTTTTTAATACATTGAGTACATCTGAGCACAGAAACAGTAAAGGGAGATTTTTAACTGGCTTGTGAAGGCTAACTATGCCAACAAAGGGAACCTGGATGTTTTCTTACTAATCATCCCATGTCTTTCTCTCAGTCCTACAACCTAAATCACTAGTGTTTCTGACTGGTGAAGGAAGGGGCACATCCAGAAGGGAATGCATGTGGGGTTGGGGAGTGTTGCCTGACCCACATGGAGGCAAATGTAATTGGGGCTTTTCCTCAGTGCCATTCATCTACTGATCACCCTAGATACCCCTTAGGGCAGTCGGGAGGGGGTTCTAGAGAAGGAACCTGAGGATTCCTGAGTGTAGCCCAGGCCAGAAATTCCCCAGTTGTTCTATACTCCTTCATCCACCTTCACGCATCCAAAGGCAGATTAGGACTAGGGACGCTGTTTACTCATGCCAATTGCTCTCCGGACCTGAACAGAAGAATAGGAAGCGGCTTTGGCAGAACCCAACATGCCTGCTCTGTATTGAAGAGGTGATTGAATGCTGCCTAGACCAGGAAACCTTTCACCCGAGTCTTGAAGTGTGGTGGTTGTGAAGTGGTACCCCCTTCCTCCACGGAAATGTCTTAACTGGGCTTCTCCAGAATTCTTCACCATAGATGATTTTGGGACTGTTAGCAAAAGAGATTCTGCAAAAGAGTTCAATGTTGATAAACTTCCTATTTTCATGTTGCCCTGTTTACTTGGCCAGTGGCCAGGAAGATACCAGCACTCCAGGTGCTGGACACCCCCTGACTAGTTTTTCACAAACATATCCAGTATAGTAATTTGTAGAAATGTACAAACAAGGCTGCTGGCCTTGAGCTGGGCTTCACAGAGATGTCTACATTTTTAAGATAAGTTACCAACTGGGCTCCATGGTAACAGCTGGCCTGGGGAGGAAAGAGAGGGGAGAAGAAGCTCTCCCCTTCTCAGGTGTTGTCCTTGAAGGGTTAACTTGCCCAAAACAGTGAAAGAAAAAGCTGCTTTTATGTGAATTTCTGCAGACTGTGAACTTCTGAGCCCCTCCCCTTACATGCTGGGTATAAAACTCTGAAACTCCCAGAACTTGGGGTTCAGGGGATTGATTAATTACAGCAAAAGCTGTGCCCTCTGAACCTGGATGCAGCCAAATAAAACTGTTTCCTGCTATCTTCGGTGCCCTGCCTCCTCTGTCCCTACAAGAGTTGCATTATGCATTAAGTAGCTGATGGGTGCCCATCACTCTCCAAAATGAAAGAGGCTGAAAGATACACCTCAAACAGATGTAGGGTGCGTGGAGAGGAGCTTGCCTCAGTATAGATCTCCATGGAACCTCCAAATATGTTACCACTGGTTACTGGTGACAAGTCCTCACATGTTGAAGTTTGAACATTAGAGAAGCACACTTCAGGTTACCTTAACAGCAGGTTGGAGCTGGGGCAGGTTCTTGATAAGGGTGGAGGAAGGGCTCAGAAGGAATTAACATTTCAATTCCTCTGGGGACAGTCTCCAACTTGCTGGACTCACTCCAAATTGGCCTCCTTGATAGGACCTGACTCGATTTACCTATCTATACTGACTGCCTGACTAATTTTGTTTTCATAGTGATAACCAATTACGAAGTCTCACTTTTGATTTGTTATATACCTTGTGTCATCCCCAAATTATTCTCATTGGTTGCCAGAAAAAAAAAAGAAAAAAGAAAAGCCTTATAAAGTCACAAACTACACACCTACTTCTTGATTTGGGATTCTGTGGGTGTTAGCGACAGCCTACATCTTGCCTTAGTTAATTTTATAGTTGGCTTAGGTTTTGAATGATTGCATTTTGCAATCAGTTAACAACCATTTTCTCTCCTTGTGAATATATATATATATATTTTTTTTTTCTCAATGCTTATTTTTCATTCCACATGAGCTTTAAATTAATTTCTTTAGTGATCATGGCTTTGAAATATGTGTGCCTTGGTCAGTGTAACTCTCATGCACAGATCATATTCTCCTTCAAGTGACTAAGTTTTCTCCCAGTGACAGTCCTCTTCCAAGCATACACTATGGCCTATTAAATTTAAAAAATGCCCCATTTGTGAATCACTTGTCTCCCGGCTTCAAAACTGCCCTTTTGTTCTCTCCTACATCCTGCTGGAGATGAGACTCAAAATCACATTTTCATGTTGCTGGTTGTTTCTTGTTTTGATCTGCTAACAAAGGATACAGAGGGAGTCTGCAAATCTGGTGTGAGCAACAGGGACTTGGCCCTCTTTTTCTACTTCCTGATTCTATGAGGATCACACCAGGCTTGCCTCTTCACTTTGGTGGCTGTCTTTCATGTTAGAGAGAGCAATCCAAGAAAGTTTTCAAAGTTTTCAACATTCTGAGAACTATTGTCACATGTACACTCAGAAAGTCTCCTCCTGAAGTTCCCATCTCAACAGGAGGCTTCAGAGACACCTATACCAGCATAGTTCATTAATAAAAAATCGGAGTCTTAGTGCTACAAGGCTCTTACTCCAAACTTATAAATTTAAATGATCCCAGCATCTCCACTTTGTTTGTACAGCTTATCTCCTGCCTATAACATGCTGGTAAAGGAAATTGGTAAGAGGAGAAATCTCAAGAAACAGAACTGAAAAAAAAATGAATTTCAGGGATTTATTTAATGTAGAACTAGTCAAAGTATTTCTATCAAAAGCCCAATAGATAATATGTTTTTAGTTTTCTCAGCCACTGTCACAAATACTAAACACAATTGTTATCACAAGTAAGAAGCAATGAATGATTTGTTAGCAAATAGGCATGGTTATACTTAGCCCATAAATTATAGTTTGTCAAATCTGGGGATAGAAAAAAGATCCAGAGAGGAGAAGGGAGATGGGTGCTTCAGGCTTGGATCTTCTGCTGGTCTTTTCATGGGAGATTTACGTATCAACTCTGACTTCAAGTCCCTCCTCTCTAAAAGCCCACCATTGGGATGGAACATTTCAAAGGTATCTCACCTTTCAATTCTAGAATGGTAAGAATTTTTCATTTGACTTCCAGATTAATATCATGAGAATTTCAGCTGACCCACTCCTTAACATAACTGGTGGGAATCATAGAACACAACCCTTTAAGTGTTTAGAAATGGTTGTAAGAATAAAAGCACATAAAACAAGTATCTATTTGAGACTATCTACAGAAATTCAGTTAGAAGAGAACAGTCCATGGTATTTGCACCAGGATAATTGTTAAACCATGATGCAAAGAAAAGACCACCGACTCCAATTGAAATCAAATTAAAGCAAGTTTATAATTTTGACCGGCCAGGCTGCCTCTCCCAAAAACTGCAGGAACAGAAGACAGCCCCACAGCTCTATAGGAGCACAGCTTTATAGCACAGAAAGTTACACAAAGAGGGTTTTGAGAACTTACAGATCTAAAGCAAAGAACACAGAGGCAATAATAAATGGTAGAGCAAAAATTAGTAAAATAGAGAAGAAAAAAAGGAAAGAAAGAAAGAAATCAATAAAACAGAAGCTAGTTCTTTGAAAAGAACAATACAGACAAACCTTGAGCCATACTGACCTGGAGAAAAAAAAAAAGAGAGAGAGAAAATAGAAGCAACTAGAATCAGTAACGAAAGAGGGTTATTATTAATGATTTATAAAAATAAAAAGTATCAAAAGGAAATATTCTGAAAAATGATGTTTCCAATTTTGATAAATGAAATGGAAAAATGTCTAAAAATTTATATCACACTAAAACCCACTGAAGAAGAAGTAGTCAATCTGAATAGACTGATAAGATTTATTAGTAGTAATGATGCCGCTGGTTATCAGTGAAGAGTTCTGCTCCCTCACATGTTGAAGTTTGAAGCATGCGGAGGCAGGCATATAAAGCAGGGTTTATTTAAAAAGGGGTAACAGACTTCTTCCTGGAGGGAGAAGGGGGTCATAGCTGGTATCCTAGTATCCTGAGAAGCAAAGCAAAGTGTTCTGCCTTTTTATATGTCTTAAACTTCCTTTGTTCTCCTGCCCTCTTCCCCTTATCTTACTCCTTTCTGCCTAAGTGACTAGGCCTAGGAATGCTGGATGGGATGGCCAAAGGGTGGAAACAGGTGGGCTGAAAGGGGAAGGGAAGGATGGAGCAGCCCAGGACACATTAATTAACAACTTTATAGCTCCCTGTGGGGAGGGGCAACTCCTTGGACAGGTTACCTTGGCAACAGGTTGGAGCTGGGGAAGGTTGTCTTGATAGGGTGGAGGAAGGGCTCTGAAGGCATTTCAGTCCCTCAGGGGGCAGTCTCCCAACTTCCTGGACTCACTCAAATTGGCCTCCTTGCTCTGACCTGACTCAATTTACCTATCTATACTGACTGCCTGTTAGCAATAGTTTCCAGATGACTTAGTGATGAATTATTTCAATCATTTAAAGAATTAATATCAATTCCTTACTTCATAATCCCTCCTAAAACACAAAAATGAGCAAATACTTCCCAAAACTACACTAAAACATCACAAGGTAGGATAGGACAGACCACTATAGTTTATGTGTTGGGCACAAAATTCTCCTCAAAATATTAACAAGCTAAACATAACAGTTTATAAAAAGAACTATATAATCTTCTTGGTAGTATAAAATTTTGACAGTATTACTTCTGTATATTCAAGAACATGATTCAATAAATAAATGGCCAAAAGAAACTAAAGCAGACATTTCTCAAAAAAAAGAAATACAAATGGCCAACAAATATATGAAAAAATGCTCAATATACTTAGCAATCAGGGAAATGCATACCAAAACTACCTTGTGATTTCATCTCATTCCAGTTAGAATGTCAATATCAGTAGTACAAATTATTGTAAATATTGGTGAGGATGTGGGAGAAAAGGTACACTCATAATTTTGTTGGTGGGACTTCAAATCCGAACAACCACTATGGAAAACAATATGGCAATTGTTCAAAATACAAGGAATGGAACCACCATGAGAGCCAGCTATTTCAATCCTTGGTATTTATCCAAAAGAACTATAACCAGCATATTATATCAATTGCTCATACCAATGTTTATATCAGCACCATTCACAAAAGTCAAGTTATGAAACTAACCCAGGTATCCCTCAGTAGACAACTTGATAAACAAAATGCAGTATATATACACAATACAGTTGTATTCAGTCACAAAGAGTGAAAGTATGCCATTTGCTTATACATTAATGGAACTAGAGAACATCATGCTAAATGAAATAAACCAGACTCAGAAAGCTGAGGATCAAATGGTTTCTCTCATTTATAGAAGTTAGAACAAAATAAGGAAACCAAAATGCCAGGGAGGGGGGAATTACATGAAACTAGAAGGGAGATGGGGAAGTATCCGAAGGGAAGGGAATTGTGGGGCAAGGAAGGAGGGATAAGAAAAGGGAAGGTCTGCAGAATGAAGCTGAGCAAATTATTAATATGTATGTATATGAATATTCCATAGTGAATTTTACCTTTTTAGATACACATACATGTGTATCTATATATGTGTATCTACACATGTACATGCATGTGTATCTATAAGGCATCAATTTAAAAAAATAGAAATAAGACCAGTAAAGTAGAGATAGCTGAACAGAGGAAAGGATGAATGGAGGAAAAAAAGAGGTACTAGAGACTGAAGTGGAGAAAATTATATTACAGGCACATATGATTATGTCAAAATGAACTCCAGTATTTTGTAGAGCTATAATGCACGAACAGAAACATTTAAAAAAAGAACTGTACACTAGGACCAAGTAGAATTTATTCCACAAGGGCAAGATTGCTTTAACATCTGAAAATCAATTAGCATAATGTATCATATTAATAGAGAAACAAAAAGGACATGGTCATCACAATAGATTCAGAAAAGAAATCATTGGAAAAATCTAATAGGCATTTATGATAAAAATAAACTAGAAGACAGAAGCTTCTTTTACCTGATGATGGACATGTAAGACACACACACACACACACACACACACACTCACTTATAGAGAGAGCTAACATCATGCCTAATGCTGAAAAACTGGATGCTTTCCATCATAAGTTTAGAAACAAGACGAAGATGTCCTCTTTTGCCACTTCTAATCAACGTCGAACCAATGACTGTAGTCCAGAAAATGAAACAATAAAAAGAACTAAAATATGTCCAGGTGAGAAAAGAAAAGATAAAAGTATCTCTATTCACAAATGATGGAATCATATGTGTATACTCCTAGGCAATTCACTAAATACTATTAGAACTAATAAATGAGATCAGCAAAGTTTAAGGATGTGAGATCAACATACAAATACTAAATTGTACTTATATAAATATAATCTGAAGGCAAACTAATAACCTGAAAGAGAAATTCAAAACAACATTCCATTTACAATAATACAAATAACAATTAGTATATTTTACAAAATAAGTACAAAACATACTCTCAGAACTATAAAACTTTGTTTAAATTTATTTTTAAAATACATTAGTAAATAGAAAAAAGTCTCCTGTTCGTCATTCAGAAAAGTAACATTGCTAAAATTGACAAGGTGATTCTTTGTGGTATTTGGGGTTGAGAAGTATTCCACTTCTAAAACATCTCTCCAACCTTATTTATTTATTTATTTATTTATTTATAGACAGGGTCTAACTAAGTTGCCCAAGTTGCCCTTGAACTTTCTATCCTTGATCCTCGCACCTCAGCCTGCTGAGTAGCCTGCACTCTGATGGCAAAGTGATTCTAAAATTTATATAGAATAGCATGAGAATTAAAATAGTTCAAAGAATACTAAATAATTAGGGTAATATTTGTGTGGCTTATACTCTCCAATTTCATAACTTAGTCCAAAGATATAGTAATCAAAATTTTGTAAGGCCAGAATAGGGAGCCCAGAAATAATACCTTTCAGCTAACTCCTTACAAGAATGCCAATGGATTATTAAAGATAATACCAAAAATAAGAGCAACAGAAGAAAAAAATAAATAAATTGAGCTTCATTAAAACTATTGTGTGTGTATATGTGTTTTAAAGTACACTATCAAGAAAGTAAAAACTAAAAGAACAGAAGTAAAATGTTTGCAAAATCATGTATATAAGGAGGGACTTATAGCTAGAAATCTAATAACTAGTTAAAGTCAAAATAAGAAGAGAACTCAATTTTTAAAATATACAAAAATTCTGAATAAACAGTTCTCCAAAGAAACTATACAAATGGACAAGGAATTTATGAAAAGATGTTTGACATTGTGAGACCTCAGAGAACAGCTAGTCAAAATCAGGATAAGATATTGCTTCCTACTGGCTAACAAAACTAGAATCAAAAAGTCAGATAATAACAAAAATTTAAATGTGGCATATCCTTGCAAAGGACATTAAGTTATCTATAAAATGGTTGAAGTAATGAAAGTTGGTGTCCTTAGGTTAAAGTTGAAAACACTATGTTAAATGAAATAAGCCAAACACACCAAGTCACATGGTATAATATTCCATTTATATGAAATACGCAGAACAGGCATATTTATGTATGAACTACAATGTTAATTATGAAGCAGTAATGTTGGGTAGGGTGAAAGGCTAATAGCTAAAGGGTATATTCTTAGGTAAAGAAAAATATTCTAAAATTAACTGTGGAGGTTGCTATATATACCTGGGAATATACTGAAAATCATTATATACATTAATTGAATAAATTAATTTATTTGTTTACTTTTGCAACACTGGGAGTAGAATTCAAAGCCTCATTCATACTAGGAAAGGATTCTACCACTTAGTAACATCCCAGCCTGAATCATATACTTTAAATGAGTGAATTATATGCCATGTAAATTGCATCTGTATAAAGCTGTTTATTTATTTGTTTGTTTGTTTGTTTATTTATTTATGCATTCATGCATGCATGCTGTGTTAGAAATTCAGATGGAAGCCTAAACCACTGGAGTTATCTTAAATCACTGCACATTTTGTTAGTTGATATGGTCTGCGTAGTCTTTGAATTTAGACAATTTTTTCAGTTTGGAATAATCATAGGGGCAAGAGGTTGACAGGATCTAGGAGGTGTAATTTCAATCCACTTCAGTTTTTGTTTTTTATTTTTAATCTTCATTGTGATAGGGGTAGAAGTTGGGGACAGAATATCTAGTTTATACTTGTGGCTGTTAAAATATCTGATGGCATAGAGCTTCTTGGATCCTACTGCATGCGATGAGGAACACAGGTTCATGTCAGTAGTCTGCAGAGATCTTCAGGGTGTAGAGCTCTTTGCAGAGGACTGACCACAGACTCTGCATCCTGCCAGAGGGCATGCTGATTGTAGTACCCATCTGTCCTTTAATTCAGAGAACTACTACTACCAGTGCCCTCGCACCCGCTGACTTCTCTGTAGCTGCCTCCCTGTCATGTTTTAACAGGCTACGATATTTGTGAGATCTATATGAGTCGTCTTATTTCTCCCTGAGAGTTCAGTGAACAAAACCACCCCCTTTGCTTCTCTTCCTCATTTTTCTCTATCCTCTGCTAGACATTTCCATTAACTTAGTTTTATAAGACATGAATGACTTTGTTGCTGGCTTACATTTTCCTCCAATCTAGTACTATTTGGAGAGAAATTCCATTCTAGTAACCTACTTGGTGCATAAAATGCATTTTGACATATGTTAGTCCATCTCTGAGATGTAAAGCAGTCTATGATTAGGATCCAATAGGCTAGGAGGACAAGGATAGCATCATAGTGGTTGTCTCTGCAATACTGGGAGAATTTCTGGATCATGGCAGACTCTTCATAAAGTTTGATAGATAGAACTGAGATAGTATCAAGTGCTGCCAAGAGGAACAGATCAATTGTTTGGGGACAAATGGAACAAGTGTTAACACCATGATGCTTGGATGCCACATCATGACTACATCATGACATCAATTGTTAAACATGACAGTGGTACCCCTGAAGTAATTATAAAACAATATTCAGGCTAATCTGCTTGCTGTGTTAATTTTTTCCCAAACTTACCTGTAACTGAAGGATTCATATATGAGATAGTTTACTTTGCTCTTGTATCTGAACATCAATTTCTTCTGTCATTGTGGAGTCTTGAATTGCATAGCTACAGGCATTCTAAAAATCAATCCATCAATGAATAAAAAATGCTGACTTTTTTTTCACCAAAATTGCTTTCATAATTAAAGGACATTTTTTTTTTCCCCAAATGTTTAGAAACTAAGAAACTAGCCTGAGGAGATAAACTGGGACAAAGGTTGCTTTTTTTCCCCACCAAATAAATTGCTGTAAATGGGAATTTGATGAAGTAATTCATTAAGCATTAACTTTAAAATTCCAAATTTTCCCTGTGACTATAAATTTAAACCATCAGCAGTCTATTTATTTATTTTTTTTAATTCTAATATAGAAATGTGATAAAGGTGACCTCCTTGAAGTTACCTTTGGACTTCCAAGTCAGTAGGACTCTAAGGCTTGATAGGCAGTGCTATTTAATGGTAAAGGAATTTCACTTTGCTCCACTACAATCTTGATGAGTGAATTCCAGAAGTTATTTAACTTTTTTGGATTTCAGTTCTTTACCATGTAACATGGAAAAGAGAATAGGACCCCCTCCATACAGTAGTCTTGTGAATTCAGTGGAAAACAAAAATACAGTATTTTCCTCAATCCCTGGTAAGTGTAAAATAGTCATTAAATGTCAGCTTCTGTTATTTTTATTTTTGGAGGTGTTACTGGGGAGTGAATGCTGGGAGGTCACCCATGCTAAACACATGCTGTACCACTGAGCTATGTCCTAGCCCTAAGCTGCCAGGATTATCCTTCCTTGAGAACATGCCTTGGGACAGTCAAAGGACTGTCCCAGACATGAGTGGTAGGTCTTGAGACCACACTTTACCTGCCTATACTAATATTATATTTACTATGAAATCTATTCAGTTTTCATTAAATATACTTCCTGTTGGAAAATGTACAAAACATAAAAAATAATAATAATAAAAATTTTAGAAGCAGAGTTTAACAACCTGAAAAGTGCCACTACCAATAACATTTGGCATAAATCCTTTCAGCCTCTGTTTGTATTTGTGTGTTTGTGTTTTGTAATTTCAATCATAGATCAAATACATTTTTAACTTTGTATTTTTACTTAATTTACTGAAATTTTTGCATCTTGTGTATGTATATAGCTTTTTTTTTCTTAGATCTGGTAGTAATTGCAATGGTTGGTGGCGGGGAAGGGTGTCACAGAGCATAGTGTTTAAGGATGCTGGCTTCAGAGTCAGGCAAAACTGGAGGTCCAAAACTGGCTGTGCAAATTTTCATTAGTGAAAATGGGTGACTTTTAATTATCTCAAGTCCAGTCTTTTTGGGTCAAGATGTGAATAGTATATAATTCTGAATTTGTAATACGCTCAGGAAATTTAAATGACATAATTTAATTCATGAGCATAATGCCCAATTCACTTCTCCAATAACAGCAGTCAATTTTTATCATGATTTAATTAATCACATCCAATTTTACCTATCTTCTTGACTTCTCATATGATGCTTTTTTCCCCCCAATAGAGACTTTTTTTTAAGGAAACAAGAATTTTTTTAAAATTTTCCATTGTACTCATATGAATCTATCATTATGCAATAGAGAAGCAAAGACCAGACAGGCAGTCAATTTTCCCTGTGTCATGTAGTGAGGATGATGCATGAGTGACAATATGTAGTTTAGGACCTAGGCTTTGGCTTGTGTTTCTTGGCTTATTCCATTAAATCTATTCTGTGTATCCCTGGGGAAGGACAGATGTTTCTTCACAACTTCCTGTACATTGATAGCAACAAAAGACATTCAGTTTTAGGAAAAATTTATTCATACATGCTCTCAGATATCTTACACCCACATAAGTGAGTGAATGGTATAAACACTTGCCAATTCTACTCAGGGTAAAAATACCTTCACACTGAGATCTGAGAGAAAACACATGGCTATTAAAAGTGAGCTGCCATTTCTATTCCTGCTCAATAGGATGTGGCGGTTTTATTCATTTAACTTGCTTTGTTTTGCTGTAGGGTTCAAATAGAAGAGATTAAAGGTCTGGGTTAAGTCAGTGGGGAAAAGAGGAAGTTCAAGGTGAAAGGGAGAAGACAAATATAGCTATATCTAAGGATCCCACCTACCCTCTCACTTAGTTTCATCTTTCCAGTCACATAAATATTTGATTTAGTGAAAGAGCAGGTTGATGGATGTGGATTTAAAATTGAAAGGGTTTGTTTTTGTTTGCTTGACAGTCAGATAGAAAACATATGATTAAAGGTATCTCCAAAAGAACTGGAATTGCTGGGAGCTGTGGTACATGCCTGTAATCTCAGGGACTTTGGAGGCTGAGACAGGAGGATCTCAAGTTCAAAGCCAGCCTCAGCAAAAAGCGAGGCACTAAACAACTCAGTATAGACCCTGTCTCTAAATAAAATACAAAAAAAAAAAAATAGGAATAGGGATGTGGTTCAGTGGTCGAATGCCCCTGAGTTCAATCCCTGCACTCCCCCAACCCCAAAACAAAACAAAAAAGTCATACTTCCCTCATTACTGAAGATGTGGAGTCATTGCAAGAAATTCTTAGAGAATTTGAGGGGTCAAAACACAGGACAACCTCACAGTGTAACGGTTGGTATCTATTTTAGTCAGCTTTCTCTATACTGTGTTGAAAACACCTGACGAGAGAACAATTGGAGGAGGAAAAGTTTGTTAGGGCTCACAGTTTCAGAAGTTTTAGTCCATAGATGTTTGACCCCACTCTTTGGGGCCTGAGGTGAGGCAGAACATCATTGAGGAAGAAGGTGGTGGAGAAAAGCACCTCAGGAAATGGCACTGGGAAACAGAAAGTGTTTCCTTCACAATGGACAAAATATAAACCCAAGAACATGCCTCATTGACCCTTCTGTCCAGCCACACCTACCTGCCTACAACTAACCCAGTTAACCCCTATTAGTGGACTAATTCAGTGATTAGGCTAAGTCTCTCATAATCTAATCATTTTATCTCTAAAGTTTCTTGCATTATCTCACACATGAGCTTTTGGGGGACACAGCATATCTGCATCATAATAGTTTCAGACACTTATCTAACAACTCTGAACGAAGTTTCCTGCAAGGGGCACTTGGTGACTAATTTTGCCTATTTTCTTTTGGTAAAGCAGCCATTTTTGGAAAGCCAAACTAAAATTTCATAACTGCTGACGGAAGAGGGGTTCCATAATATCCACCAATTTGTTTATCTCAAACTTACTTTTTTTTCTACCAAGTTATATATTGCCTACTTATTACATTTGTTTGAATTTAGTAACTAATTCAAGTTAAAGTGAAATTCTTGCCACAATAGCGATAAAACCACATTAATCTCACAATTTTAGTGTTATATCTCTAAACACAGATGGAATGTGGCAGAGAGATGGCACAAACTGTGATATTGGAGAAAATTGTGTTTTCATGCTGAATGTGGTAAGTTTTCTCAGTAACTAAAAGAAAAGTACAATCATTTCCCACCAAAAAAAAAAAAAAAGCTGTAAATATAAATGAAATAAAATAAGAAAACATCCCTGTTATAATGTATATATTTTTAAAAATTAAAGTAAGTGATTGAATTCCTTTAAGAATCCAATCCTTTAAAAAATAAAAATAGTGTTTATCACTAATAAGTTGTTTTAATACCTTGAAACCAAATTATTCTACTTCAAACTATATTGTAATAATAATAATAATATTAATAAGTGTTTTGAATAGCTAATGGGTACTAGGCATCACTTTAAGTGTTTTATGTGTATTATCACTATTAATATTGTTTTTATTTTAATATATTTTTAGTTTAAAAAAATATTTTTAGTTTTGAGTATAGTAATTTTATATATATTATGGGCTACAGTGTGACATTTCAATACATGCAAATACTGTGTACTAATCACACCAAAGAATTTGGCATATCCGTCACCTCAAACATAATCTTCACAACAACCCAACAATCCTACAAGAAAATATTATCATTTTTCAGATGAGAAAGTCTTAGCACATATAAGTTAACTAACTTATCCAACGTCACTCAGTTTTCAGAAGTAGATTGAGAAGGCAATCACACTTTACAATGTATTGTTTTTTATTTATCTTGCCATTTGATTTGATCAGGATTGGTTAAGTTATGCTTCAGTAACAATTAGGCTCAAAAATCTCTGTGTTTTAAAGCAAAGCATATTATTTTTCATTCCTATTATAAGTCCGTGTTAAGGCAGGTAGAAGTTTCTGCTCCACAATTTCTTCACTCAGGACCTCCACCATCTGGAATTACTTGTCACTTGTGGAGAACTCTCCTGTCTTCAACACTAGACATTAAAAACATACACATACATAAATATACTTGCATGCACACATATACACATTTTTAAAGCTCTTTATTTATTATATCAACATACACAAGGAATCAACCTGAGTATTTCAGCCTGCCAGATTCTCCCTACCTTCCATCCATTCTTCCTTTCTTAAACAAATTGATCTTTACTGAGAATCAAGTATTCATATAGAACATCTTCTTTAAAACTTAACTACAATATTTTGAATACACAATTACGAGTTCGATAGCTGGGTAATACGGTGGTTTCATTCCTAGTGGTTGTATCAATTTGCAATTCCACCAACAATGAATGAGTGTACCTTTTCCAGTACATCCTCACTAACATTTATAATTATTGGTATTCTTTATGATTGCCATTATGACTGGTGTGAGATGAAATCTCAATGTAATTTCAATTGCATTTCCCTTATTGCTAGAGATGCTACACATTTTTTTCATATATTTATTGGCAAGCCACATTGATATTTACAGCAGCACAATTAACAATAGTCAAGTTATACAACCAAACTAGTGCCCATCAACAGATGAATGAATCAAGAAAATGTGGTATATATACACAATTGAATGTTACTCAGTTATAAAGAAGAATGAAATTGTGGATTTGGGTGGTAAATGGATGGAACTGAAGACCATCATGTTAAGGGAATAAGAGAGACCCAAAAAGTTAAAGGTGAAATGTTTTTCTCTGATGCGTGAAAATGAGATAAAAATAAAAGGGGGAAAAAAGTGGGGGTGTTTCATCAAAGTTGAAGAAAGATCAATGGATTGAGGGGACAGAAGGAGGAATGGGATAAGGGAAGAACAGTGGAACTAATCAGATCTAACTTTCCAATGTAGACATATGAATATACCACAGTGAATCTACCTTTATGTATATCCACAAGGCTCATATTTATATAAAGTAACTATAAGTTAATAGCAGAACAATCAGTAGAGTAGAGGAAGAGGTACTGGGGAAGGAGGAGAGGAGGGCAATGGGAAGTACTGGGGACTGAATTACAGCAAATTATATTCCATGATGTATAATTATGTCAAAATGAATCCTAATGTTATGTATAACTAAAAAAACTAATTTAAAAAACATGCATTTGGACATGCAACATGCCAAATCCCCATAATATGAATTAGAATTAATCTAACATCAAACTGTGATATTCAAATTAGTCTGCTCAGGAGCATTATAAATTCATTTTTCAATTCAGCCTGTAGATATTTGAAAATATTAAAACAATTGGGTATGTTTATCCTATTTTCGTTGATATAAGAGCATATATCTATCTTTGTTCTTGGTCATTTAAAAACCACATATGTTTATAATGTAAAACTCATTATGTCATCTTCATGTAAAACAGGTGTCAATTGGCTGATATCTCCAAATTTTCATCCTTTGATATTTTCAAAGACTGCCTTACCTTAGACGCTCTGAAAAATCCAGCACATCAACATATATTTCTGGGAATTTGTGGAAAAGTGGTAAATACCTATTTTTTTTCAGGGAACTTCTTATCCCAAATTGTTACTCATATATGCACTTTTTTCAGAGAAGTCTTTTACCTCAAATATGGAAACCATTTTCTTTTCTATGATCACCACAAAACACCATTTTGCAACACTCAAACACTATAGATCATAGAGAAAATATATGTGAAAAATAAGGAGTTAGTATAATATGGCACATTAAAAAAACATATTGTTTTATTTACATTAGACTTTATTTTTCTACTTTTGTTTCTGATATTAGAGACAAGAGTGTCCTAAGCAGATAGATAACACTTAAAAATTAATCTTAGACATTAAAATTAATCTTGTCATTCTTAAAAACTTTTTGGCTATTCTGCAAACTCCTGACTGGCCATCCCTGCATTTATGTTCACCATATGATTGGATGGATTCACTCTTCTCCCCTTCCTGTCCAGCTGTTATCTTTAACCTAAATCTAAACTTACAACTTCCCAGACCTTGTTTATAAAGCTCAGGAATTGATCTTCAGCAGTGATGGTCTCAGTGGAACATATATACAAAAGATTCCCCCACCTTCCAGCTATCCTGTATATTCTCAGGGTATTTTGGTTCTAAAAATAGATTCAAATAGGAAAGAACTTCATTCCTGACCTAGCAATCAAGGTGGTATATAGTTAACTTTGATAAAGATTTTAAATAGCAAAATGATTTGGTGATAATGAGGCTTAATATAATGTTTTTATTCATTTATTTATTTTGAGAAATTCAGAAGCCTAAATGAATATGTCATATGGTATATGGAATTTAAGTCTTACAACTAGTGATAGCTAACAAAGTTTTATTCTTATAATTTGTGATAAACTTTGATATTTTCTATTCCTTTTCAGTCTTCAAATGTTGCTGGAAATTAGAGTAATATTACAACCACATGTTGTTTGTGATCTTAATTTTATAAAATATTTGCTTAAAGAGGTTAAATAAGTTAATAAAAAAAATCCAAGAGATACTCAGTGTTGGGAAAGAATATCAACTGTGATCTGCCCAAATTTTAAACCCATGCAAGCACTACCAAAACATGAAAAAGATTTTTTTTTTTCTCTAGGGGATGAACAATGTATTCATGAATCTTCAGGAGTTCTTGATAACAGCAAGCAGTTCAGAGAAAAGTAAAGAAAAAGCTTCCAACATTTTACCCAGAGCTGCTCATGCTTGACTGTGAAGGTGGCTGACTTCTCAGTGAAATAGGTATGCAGACCCAGTTAGAGTGAACTTTGAAGATGTTTTGTACAAATGCTGTTTCAAATCATTTGCATAAACTCCACAGTCATTAGAACTATGATCCTTGCAAAGTGGTGATATCGTAGCTCATTAATGCTGGGCATATTTTAATAAAAGGGAAAAGAACTACATGGCTTATTAATGTGGCAAGTTTAATGTTATGTCAAGTACACAGAAGATTATTATTTTTTTCTTTCTTTCTGTTATAACTGTACCAATCTTGAATCAGATACCTACACACATACAAACATACACTCATGACTACCTCAGCCACTGAATAGAAAAGATAAAATATATTACCTCATTCTCCAAAAGTGAAATGGTGACAATGTGGCAAAATCTAACGTTGGTAAGAAGTAAAGCAGAAGTAGAAAGAGATGAGCAAATAGGAATATCTCCTATGCCTCCTCCATACTTCTAAACTGAGAGCTTCTACAGGGTGTGGCTTACACAATAGAAAAGGAATAAATATTCCTGGGTTATGAAAAAGGAGAAATATTCCAAGTACACACACATTTCCCACTTTTTGATGAAGTATGATGGGCGTTTTTAGTGGCTTCTGTCTAGAGTTAGACATTGTCTGCATGAGATGGGATGGTGCTTAAGCCACAGTGGATGGTCTCTGCTGTGGTTTACATGTGGTGCATGTGTTGGAGGAAGACTTTTCTCCAGCATGGTGGTGTGAGACATGGTGGCCCCTTTAAGAGGTGGGGTCTGGTGGGAGAGATTTAGGCCATTGATGGAGCTGACTTCAGGAGGGGTTAAGTGGTTCTCAAGTTACCACAGTGAGTAATGAGCTGTTATAAAGGAGCACAAGAGTGAGCTTGACCTGCCCCACTCACTGGCTTCCTGTTTGGTCATGTGATCCCCTTTCTTGCTTGTGTTCCCACCACGATGCTGTCCTCTATGAGATCCTCACCAGAGGCCAATAGGGCTGCATGATCTTAGACTTTTCAAAGTTTAAAACTGTGGATTAGATAAGCCTCCTTTCTTTCTCTTTTACTATTATGGTTTAAATTTGGAATGTCCCTCAAGGACTATGTGTTAAAAGCTTGGTCCCCAGACCATAATTCTATTGGGAGGTGCTGGACCCTTAAATGGTGGGGCCTAATGAGAGTTTCCGTCATTGGAGATGCACCATTGAAGCAGATAATAGGACACCAGCTGCTTTACATCTTGGTCATGAGGTGAGGTTTTTTGTTTTGTTTTGTTTTTAATTCTACCACATGTTCCCACCATGTTGTACTGCCCTCAAAAAAAAAAAAAAATGAGGTCAAACAATTATGGACTGAAATCTCCAAACCTCAGAAGAGTAGGGAGGGAGGGAAGGAGAAAGGAAGGAAAGAGGAAGGAAGAAATCTTAAATAAAGTTAGCTTTTAAAATAAAGAGAAATATTTTAAATCCCATAGAAAAGTCAATGGTCTGCATTATCAGAATCTCCAGCCAAATTCTCACAGGAGTAATCTGCCACACTCTCCTAATTCCCTCTCGGTGATGGGGCACTGTGCTCTCTATCGGAGACTCTCACAGCTCCTGCCAGAGCTGTGTGTGCTGTTACCCTCCTATTTACCTATTTATGGTAAATAGGAAATCATGAATTTCGTGTGCAAAAATAAAGTATATTCTGGAAAGGAGAGTGAATGCTGGCATACAAGGTGGATGGAGAGGAGGTCAGGGCCACTAATGTCCACCATGGACCTCACAGAATATTCTCGCCCCTCTTACACATGGCAGGATGCCAATACACTTGAGGGTCTTCAGGATTATTCAAGCCCATTTTCTTCACCTATGCCCAGCACGTATCATTACAGGTTCACTTCATGTCTTAGTACGATATTTAAAAAAACAAATTTACCAAAATAGTTCATGAAGAAAAATGGGATATGAATGCACGTTAATGACTTCCTAGGATCTCTGAGAATCAAGTTAAAAAGTTCTACTATGACCCTAAAAGTTCTACATGATTCAGTTGTTTCCCCCAGTCCAGCCTCTCCTCCTGCCACACTGCTTCAAGCTCGGAAAATTCCTACCTTGCTACCCTCTCTTGTTCTGTGCTGTTGACTGAGTCCAACCCCTCCCCTGCCCTGATACTTTGCACGAGTTGTTCTCTGTTTACTGTGTTCTTGCCCCTTTTGCCCTTCATGACTTCACTCCACCCAGCTCATTTTAGGAATCTCAGGTTCAATCTCCCTTCCTAAGGAAGCAACTACCTTTCTTCACTTTCTTAGGGTATCTCAAACCTGCACCCCCTTGTTTTGCTCCCTTCTTTCTCCAAGCATTTAGTGAAAAACTGCAACAGATAGTAACTGTGATGCTTGACTTCTTAACTACAAAAAAAAAATTTCTCTGAGAACAGAGACCTTGTCTCTTTGGTCTGCCTAGGCACAGCATCATGCAAATGAACATGTGAATTCTTCCACTAATATTAATAATAGTTAAAAGTTCCTGAATACTCACCCTGTGATAGTTTAGATGAAACAAAAATAAGGCAAAAAGAAGTGAGATGAAGTGTCCCAGGTGACAGCTTAGCAAGCAGCAGTTGTGGGATTTGGGACACTGAGCGTATATGCTTACCTCCCAGGCTCCTCTGACTTCAGTAAGGAGTGAAACCCTGACTCCATTTGAAAACCTATTCTGTCTTCAGACTCTCCGACTCCTACCCTGTTATATTTCACTTATGTCTTTCAAAGCCTTTAATAGGGTGAAAGAGAGGAGTTTGAATCAGAACATTGGAAGCCTATATCCTAGAAAGTCTTAGGCAATTAAGTCACCTGTAGAAAATGATGGTCCAAAGTGACATACGAGGCCTGAATCTGAGGCTGTTATGGTCTTAACATAAGGTGTCCCCCTCAAAGCCCCTACATTAATGCAGGAATATTCAGAGGTAAAATGATTGAATTGTGACAGCTGAAACCTCAGTAGTCTGTATTAACTGGTGGTAACTGTAGGCAGGTGGGGCATGACTGAAGAAGGTGGGTCACTGTGGGCGTGCCCTGGAAGGGCTCATGTTCCTATGACCTATCCCAGCTTCTTTCCAACTGAGAAGCTTCTTCTTCTGCCACCATTCCACCCTAGTGTTCTTCCCCGCCTCAGATAGGTTTTGTTGGGGGCAATACATTAACAAGCTGATTGTGGAGGAAGAGAAAATTCTGACAATAGGAGTATTGGCCGGAACCAAGAATAGGAAAAGTCAAGGACCTTTCTAGAAAATATCAGTCATCTTCTTTTGGTCTCAATGATAATAGAGAGTTCAGAGCAAAACAGGCTCAGAAAGAAGCATCCGTGGTGTGAGAAGTAGGAATTTAAAGTTTGAACCCCCATCTCCATCAAGAGAAGCAACCAGCAAAAGGCCAAGTAGGAGAATGGTTAAAGTCAATTTAAAATGGGAGGATGCTTAACATTCTGTTTGGAAGAGCTTGTGTAGCTGTGATGTGACCTCTGCCCCTCTTCCACTCCCCCATCACAATTCTAACAGAATCTACTGCATTTAGGAAGACCACATTGAGGTTCCAATTTTCTTTTTTTTGTATCTTGTATGAAATATAGAAATGGGAGGTGCTGGCCTGGAGTGAGGTGATACAAGAAAGAAACAGCACAAACCAGTTGGACATCCCTTATCAGAAATGCTTGGGACCACAAGTGTTGCAGATCATGCCTTTTAGATTTTGGAGTATTCATATATACGGAGTGGGATGCCTTAAAGATGGAAACCAAGACTAAACACAAAATCCACTGATGTAACTTCTATGCTTAATTCACAAAGCCTATACATAATTTTAAGCCAGTGATTTAGTGTGTCAGTGTTTTGACTTTGACCCATCATATGAGGTCAAGTGTGGGATTTTTCTCTTGGGCCATCATGTTGATCCTTTAAAAGCTTCTGATTTGGGAACATTTCAAATTTACAGAATAGGAATTATCAACCTGTAAGACGTAAGAATCATAAATCTGAGAAAACAGCAAAATTGAGTCCCAGCTGAGCATGGTATGATGGCAACAGGAATGATAAGAAATACTGAAAAAGAAGTTAGACTTCAGGCCTGGTGTACACACCTGGTACACACCTATAATCCCAGCGGCTCAGGAGGCTGAGGCAGGGGGATTGTGAATTCAAAGCCAGCCTTAGCAACAGTGAGGCCCTAAGCAACTCAGTGAGACCCTGTCTCTAAATAAAATACAAAATAGGGCTGGGGATGTGGCTCATTGGTTGAGTGCCCCTGAGGCCCTGAGTTCAACGCCCAGTACAGAAAAAAAAACACACACACACACAAAAAAAACAAAAAAAAACAAAAAAAACTTAAGACTTCAGAACTGGGACTTGGTCTTGCTGATCTTATTTAGATCACAAAGCACTTGGAAATCGAGATGGACTCTGCCTAACAGAAACTCAAATTAATGGTGGCTTATTGTGTTTATATTTATTTGTCATTCTGCCCAAAGATACTAGAGATATTTCAATATCAAATTAAGGTTTCCAGGGCTTCAAAAAGATGCTATATTTGTGCAATTTGATGACCATGTGTAATGACTTAAAAAACCCTGGAAGTGGCAGTCAAACCCTCTTATGAATAAAAGTATTAATTCAGGCAATCTCCACCAATCTTCTGATAACTGGAGAATATTTTTAGTCCTACACATGGAATTTTTATCTCTGTGTGTTTGTTCTGCTCATAGTTTATTAACTCAAAATAAACCTTAAAAATAGAACATCTTTGTATAAATGGGACTCAAATATTGTTGCTTCTTAATAATACCTGGCTAGTATTTACCATGCACTTACTGTTTCCCTGGAGCTCTGTCCATTCCCTTTACACATGTTATCTGATTTAAATCTCAAACAGCCTATCCCATTTTCCAGTTTCCAGCTGAATATTCTGGAGCCTGGCACAGTGAGGCAATGGAGAGAATGATCCAGCTATTAGAGGATAGAAATAAATTTTGAACCTAAGTGTGTCTTTCACCAAACTCCATTCACTACTAATCACATTGCAAAACAATCTAAACATAAATTTTATAAAATGAAAACCTAAAAGCATGATTTGAGTAACTTGCCTTGAAAAGAGAGATGAGACTTAATCTCATCCACCTAAGAGAATAGGAGCCCAGGAGTTGCTCCAGATGTCCAAGGAGTCTGTTGTTGTACTAACATATGTTAAAGCTAAACATCCTAAGAAAGCAATTTGGAAATCCCTTTTTCCTCCCTTTATAGAAACAAGGAGTTTTAGAACTGTATCTACAGTCATATGCCACATAATTATCTTAAAGTCATGGACAGGACATATTTGATTGAGTGTTGCCATAAAATTATACCACCTAGTGCTGTCCTGGCTACTTGGTTTGCATAAGTCCACTATGATGCTTACAGACAATAAAGTCAACGAACAACACTTCTCTCAGCAATTGCTTCTATTGTTCAGTGACACATAACTGCACAGTGGCTTCTTGTTACTCACCTCTGTCTTCCATTCTTGTGACAGAATTTCTCTTTGTTTGCATTCCTCAACACGTGATCTCTATTGCCATAGTATGAAACTATCTTTCAGCAGTGAGGGAAGGAAGAAAAGATGGAAGGACAGAGAAAAGGTAAGAAAGGAGCAAGGAGGAAAAGGCAGAAAAATAATAACAAGACAGACAAAAAGTTATCTCTTTTTGGTAACAGGGATTGAACCTAGGGGTATTTAACCACAGAGCCACATACCCAAACTTTTTAATATTTTATTTAGAGACAGGGTCATGCTGAATTGCTTAGGGCCTCACTAAATGATTGAGGCTGGGTTTGAACTACCAATCCTCCTGCCTCAGCCTCCTGAGATGCTGGGATTACAGCACTGCACCCAGCTAAAAAAATCCTTTTAATGTTAGTGAAATTAGAAATATTGGGTTGTGGCTGTGGCTCAGTGATAGAGCACTTATTTGGCATATGTAAGGCACTGGGTTTAATCCTTAGTACAACATAAAAATAAAATAAAGGCATTGTGTTTACCTACAACTGAATACACACACACAAATTTTAATTAGGAATAAATTTTTACACTGTTACTTTCTGCTCCTTATAAACTGAAAACATTCAAATTATTCCCCTGATTGTTTTTTTTTTTTTTTCCGCTCATGACACCAGCCTTCTCCCAATATCTGTCTTTTAAGAGCACTTCCAGCATAAATGGCTTGAATATGACAGTGCCTAAGTTCATCTTTGATGCCAGTCAACAGAAGAGGAGAAGTTGTTCCTGGAAACTGGTCAACTAGGACCTCCTGAGATCCCTGAACACCACAGATTACCATCATCTAGTGAAAACACTTCTTAGATTTATATACTTAGAAAATCTTTTCTCAAAATCACACAAGGACCTGAAGTGCACAGTTTAGACAAGTATCATCCACTCTTGAGTCCCAAATCATTTATTTTTCTAAATTTGCAAAGGCATTGGGAAACTCTTAGATAACTCCCCTGGGGACAGCACCAATTGTTTCCATGGTGTCTGATCAGTGGCTACCATATCCAAACCTGAAGAATCTACAAGCAAGAAATGCTTTATGTTTTCTGGCACATCAAAATACTATTAGGCAGCTCAAATATTTGAAAGAATATACTTGTTACAAATATGTATCTCCCTAAAATTCCACCCATAGATTTTAGCCCCAAAGAAACAGAGACCTATCCTGTTTATTTCCTTTTTCTTTTTTCTTTATACGAGAAAGCTCCTTGGGCTTTTTTTTCCTTTATTTTTTTAATGTTTATTTTTTAGTTTTAGGTGGACATAATATATTTATTTTTATGTGGTGCTGAGGATTGAACCGAGGTCCTCATGTTTGCTAGGCAAGCACTCTACCACTGAGCCACAACCGCAGCCCCATTTTAAATTTTTCTTTAATTAAAAGTATCTTTGGCTATGCCCCTTCTCTATTTTCTAGGATAACTTTTGAACACCTTAAATTCTGTTAGTGCTCTAAACAGATAAGCACTATGGTTTTGATAAACTTTTTTAGTCAACTAGTTGAGAGACATCAAACCAAGCACCTGCATCTGGAATGAAGACCCAAGGGGTGGATTAAGAGCTCCTTACACATACACAATTTTCCTGTGTAGCTAGTTACTGATAAAACTTAAAGAAGAAAAATAGCAAAAATATTTCAGAAGGCATTAAGCAGTTCTGGAGATGAAGCATTTTACAAATATATACGTGTATGTGTGTGTGTGTGTATATATATATATATATCATGGTCAGAGAAAATGTTTTCACAAACGTGATGTTTGAACAAAGATTTGAAAGTTGAAAAGGATCTGGATTTACAAATATCTAGGGCAAGGACATTTTAGGCAGAGAAATTCACAAGTGCAAAGGCTCTGAGTGTGGTTGACACCTCAGTCCTGGGAACCACAGTGAGAATGAGTGAGATTCAAGTGGAGGAGCTGGAGGGAGATGTAGCAGATTTTCAGTTGGATCCTAGGGCACAGGATACTGTGGAGCCTTTTAGACCATTGTAAGGAATTTGGTTTTACTGTGAATGATGTAGGAACCTATTCAACATTTTTCACAGAAGAGTGACACTATCTAACATCAGTTGAAGAGGATCATTCTGACTGCTGTGTTTCAGAGCAGCAAGAACAGGAGAATTTATTCCAAGTGAGAGGCTTTTTGTGATAGTCCAGATGAGAGCTGATAGTGGCTTAAAGCAAGAGGATAGCAAAGGAGATAGTGCAGAATGGTTGGAATCTGGAAATATTTTTAAAAGAGAAGCAACAAAGAAATCTGATGAATGGATGTGGAGTTTTAAGGAAGAATGTGGACTGAGCAGAGATGAGAAACAGAACTGAGCCTCTCTTCCATGCACCTATAAGCAGTGATCCTTTGTTACCCAAAGAGCTAAGGTTTAAAATCTAATGCTAACTAAGCACAGCAATCAGAGAGTGCAACATACATGCCCCTTTGTTTTATGGATAGGAAAACTGAAACCCAAAGAGTCAAACCCAAGTCCCCTTTTGCTTTTGTTCATTCAACTTTTGAAAATCTAAGCTTGTATTCAGTAGAACAGCACATCATGACATAAAACAGGCATACAGCAAACTACTCCCATACCTCACTTACATTCTCACCATCTGCATACTGATCAAGAATATCAGCCATACCTCACACGTCCCTCATCCTGTCTCCTGCTACTCTATTACCTCCAAAGAAATCATCTCTCTCCACTCTTTTAAAATAATAATTTTTGCATATTTTTTAATTTAAAAGATAAAATCATATTTTATATCTTTTCATTTGACAAGAAGATCTGTATCTGCTATACAATATGGTTGTCATATATTTATTTGCATTTTAATAGATGGTTCTGTTGTATAAATATACAATTTATTAATCTGGTTTCCTGTTGACAAATATTTGAGTTTTTCTTTCTCTTTTTCTCTATTATGATTAGTGCTACCATAAATAATTTTGCAAATGTTTAAGGGGCTAGTTTTTATTCCTTACGTGGTCTTCTATGATGCTAGCAATATAGCTTCATCTGTTTCAATAGCACAATGGCTCCACAAATGCATTATTATTTGATAATTTGGCTTTAGCATGTAATTCACGAGAGGGTTCGTTATCAGTTATAATCTATGCAAACAAAAATTTATGTTCCTCTCCAAGATGCAACTTCTGCCAACTCTCTAGTTCATAGGATTTTCTAAGAGGTGACATAATGCTCTTCTTACATAAGCATAATTGGCAGCTGAAGTGCATTGAACAAGATATGAGTCCCCTAAGGAGTGATTTAAGTACTCAGGCTTGGATACAAATTCAAGACCATGGTAAAGCAAATACCACTTTTAATTCAAAGGGAGATGTTGGAAATGGCAAGATTAATATGATAATAAAAATTATATAATCACCACAGTAACAATGCTAGATGTATTTCTTAAGTAGGTAGAACAGCTCTGTATTTAATAGAATGGGTCTGGTCCCAAATTTTCTTGGTTAGAATATCAATTCTGCTACTTTCTAACTATATGACCTTTTTTGGACTCAATTTCCTCATCTTCCAAGTGGGAGAAAGAATATGCTTATTTCAGAGGGCACAGCTTTAATGAGATGAAATGTGAATGACTGAGAATTATCCTTGAAAATAGTGAGCACAATTTGCCATAAAAATATTATTATTATTTTTGAGTAAGTACATTCATTTTTTCTAATTATTTTTGTCTCATGGTAGCTAGGATCATCCCTAAGTTTATATATAGTTCTCCTTTATCTCATATTCAATTTTGTAGCCTTGTATGCTTAATGTGGCTTCCTCTTTTAATACAAGTGCACAATTGGTATCATATGCATTAACTTGCCCTTTTTTTAAATGGTAGGTATTTTTTAATATTTATTTTTTAAGTTGTAGTTGGACACAATACCTTTATTTTATTTATTTATTTTTATGTGGTGCTGAGGATGGAACTCAGGGCCTCACACGTGCTAGGTGAATGCTCCACCTCTCAGACACAACCCTAGCCCTAACTTACCTTTATTAATACCTTTTTTTTTTTACTAGGTACTTTGATTTAACTTGTCTTGGTGCATTAAGGGCAAATCTAAGTAGATATTTTTTATAGCACATTTTAGAGATTTAGTAAGGAGACCTACATAAGTTAAATAACATATTCAGGGCTTTATAGCATATTAAGGAGCTAAATAAGTCTGCTATTTTCTGTAAGCCAATGGTATTTGGCTATTTCTTGCTGACTCCTGTGGCTGATTGGAAAAATTCAGTCTTCATTTTGGTTCAACTCCTACCCGTTAGTTTTAATGAGAGTATAGTCTGAATTAGTTGGATACTGTTTTTGTTGATTATCTCTAACATAATCATTTCTTGTCCTGATTGATAGATTAGGCTCTGATTTCAAATTTCAAATTGTTGTTAAGTTGCAATGTTCTGTTAAAGAATTGACCATAGAAACAAAAATAAAATAAAACAAAAAAATCAACTCATATAATGAAATGAAAATTACTATGTTCTTTTGTGCAGTATCTTTAAGCTGTATTTAAATTATTATAATTTAAAATAGTTAAAGGGATATTAATAAGTTGAAATTCTAGTGAACAGTGTGTAAGATACAAGTCTCTTCCACCGGATGCAACTAAAAACTTTGAAGGATGCATGGAAAAGCTGAGAACTCCTAAAGAAAAGGGGAGCAGGAGTATTGGAGGAGAGAATGAGATTTTGAACACCACAAAATGGACATGAAATCCTCCCTCCTTTGTTCCTTCAGTATTTCTAGCTTGGACTTAAAGACAGCACAATATTCAGACACTGGCACCAAATATGGAAGCAACTTGAAAAGAATCTGTATGTCTCTGGCATAAGCAGAGGTAAAGTGAGCATTGATGAGGCAGAGACAAAAGAAGGAAGTCCATGGATTTTTAAAAAAATCTTTGTTGTTTGCCTTTTACCCATCAACTAGGCAATCTCACAGTAGTTGCAGAAGCAGTAACAACTGGAATGACACCTATAGTTTCAGAAAATGAGCACCTGTGATCTCAAAAGTGCAGGTGTGTTTTAGTTAGCTTTTTTGCTCCTGTGACCAAAAGACCTGACAAGAACAATAAAAGGAGGGAAAGCTTATTTGAGAGCTCACAATTTCAGAGGTCTCACTCTATAGACTGCTCCATTCCGTAGGGTTGCAGGAGAGACAGGACATTGTGGTGGAGAGTGTGGCTGAGGAAAGCAGCTGAAGACTTGGCAACAGGGAGCAGAGCATACTCTGCTCAACAAGAACAAAATATGAGAACCAAAGCCATGCTCTCAGAGCCCTGCTTTCTCCAGCCATACTGTGTCTGCCTATAGTCACCACTCAGTGGATTAATGCACTGACTGGGTTAAGTCTCTCATAACCCAATCATTTCACCTCTAAACCTTGCATTGTCTCACCCATGAGCTTTTGGGAGACACCTCACATCTAAACTATAACAAAGGGGAGGACCACATTGTTGTCTTCTCCTATTTTGCTGGCTATTTGGTTCCAGAGACAGACATAATCATAAAAGGTTTATGACAGAACAGAGAATTAAGCTCTGATTTTGTTGTCAGATTACAAAGAGTATCTCTTATGCTCAAGAAAGTGACAAGGAAGATACAGAGAAAAGGGTTCTTTAAAAAAGATTCTGTGAAGTTGAAACCCTGAACTTGTCTCAGATTTGTGCATGCATGGATTTAAACATCATACCAAATACTTAGAGAATGAAATTAAACCACTGACCACTTCTTGCATTCCAGATTGACCACTGAGGCTGGACTTAGAACAGAACTGTGAAAACTTTGAAAACTGACTTGAAATTGTACCTGCAACTGTAGGGTATATAGAAACCCAGCTGGTGAACATAACATGATCAATTGTCTTTTATGATGAAGATCCATGTCTTCAAAAAGACTCTGAGACTAAAACATAGTCTTTAAAAAAATGAGATATAATCTATAACTTCTGATCATGTAAAGGAACATGGAATAATGACTTCTAGAAAAGGAAAAGAAAATCAATTTATGTCAGCTCTGAAAATAGAGTGATGTTGAAGTCATCAAAGATGCTAAAGCAGCTAGTATTAATATGGGCCAAGAAGTAAGAATAAATGCTTTTGGAACATAAAAAGTTACAACATTTCAGAAAAAAAGGTATAAAGAAAACATACACACACACAATGTATGGGCCCAACAGAGAGCAGAGAAAATATATAAAAGGATTAATAGCCATGAAGATACATCAATAGAACTTATCCCATCTGAAAAGTAAAAGAATAAAAAAATTTTAGAGGCCTGTGAAATAAAATTATCAAATTCACGTTATCAGAATGCCAAAAAATTGAAGAGAAAAGAGTAGGACTTGGAGAAAATGATGGAAGATAATGGCTGAAGAGATTGGTGAAATATGTAAGGTACAAGATGCAAAAATCTCTTGGGCTAGGGATGTGGCTCAAGCGGTAGCGCGCTTGCCTGGCATGCGTGTGGCCCAGGTTCAATCCTCAGCACCGCCGAAAACTAAAAAATAAATATTAAAAAATTCTCTCTCTCTCTCTCTCTCTCTCTCTCTCTCTCTCTTTTAAAAAAAAAAAGATGCAAAAATCTCAATGAACCTTAAGGTAGGGTAAATTAAAAACAATCAAGACTCTGAAGCATCATAAAGAAACTACTAAAGGCTTTAAAACAGAAGGGAATATTTAAAGCAGTTAAAGGAAAACAAGGCATTATATATAGGGGAACAATAATTTAAATGATCGTGGGCTTCTCAATAGAATTCAGGGAGGGCAGAAAACATTGAAACCTCATTTATAAAATGCCACATGTAAAGAACTGTCAGCTAAATCTAGATCAAATAAAATATCCATAATGAATAAAGATGCTATAAATGTATTCTTAGATGGAGAAAAACTGGTAATATTTTTTCAACAGGAAATCTTTTGTAAAAGATATACTAAAGAGAATCGTTCATATGGAAGGGAAATTATACCAAATAGAAACTTGGAAACACCAGACCGAAGGAAGAGCAAAATTTCAAAATTTCACAAAAATGTGAAATATCCTGTTACATATAAATAGATTAACTTTCTCTTCTTTTGTAAAAGATGTAAGCAAAAATTTTATCAATATCTTCTCAGGTTTCCAATATACATAGGCATAGAGCAAGAAACAGAAAACAACAACAAAAAATACTGATGTACAAGTGTCTTCCTTCGGACTAAAGTGTGGGTGTGGTGTTAGTCAACTTTTTTATTGACCAAAATACTGATTAAGAATAATTTAGAGGAATAAAAGTTTATTTTGGCCTCATGGTTTCAGTAACTAAGTCCATGGTCAGTCAACTCCATTGCTCTGGGCTTGGGGTGAGGCAGAACATCATGATGGAAGAAAACTGCTCAGTTAGCAGCAGTCAGGAATCAGCGTGTGAGAAGCCAGTGACAAAATAGTGTTGCCAGTGGCACATTCATTCCCCAGTGGTATTCTTCCTCCACCATGCCCCACCTGCCTACAGTTATAACCTAATAGTCTATTCAAATTATTAACTCATCAAATGGATTAATCCACTGATGAGGTTACAATTCTCACAATCCAATCTTTTCACCTCTGAACATTGCTGACACATGAACTCTTTGAGAGACATATTCAGATATGAACCATAACAATAGGCACATTACTGTTCATTTTATTTTAATATTTTTATTGCAATATAATTATACATAATAGTGGGATTCATTGTGATATGTTTGTACATGCACATAACATAATTTGGTTAATTTTATTCTCCTGTACCTCTTAGGGTCCTGGATTTCTGTGGTATTCTTACTCTACTGATGTCCCTTATACTTTCATGAGATTCCCACCTCCATTTTTTTTCTCTCCCTTACACAAACGATAGAAAATATAATACCTCTGACTTTCTGGTTCTGGCTATTTTGTTTAACATACTGCTCTCATGTTCCATCCATTTTCCTGAAAGTGACATTATTTTTATTTTTCATTATAATTGAAACAATTCCATTGTGTGTGTATCTATCTATATCTATCTATCTATATCTATCTATCTATCTATATCACATTTTCTTATTCATTCATGTGTTAAGAGAGACCTGGGCTGGTTTCATAACTTGCTTATTGTGAATTTGCACTGTTATCAACAGAGATATGCATATATTACTATAGTATGCTAACTTTTAGAGAAGTGCTGAGAAGTGGTATAGCTGGATCATAAGGTTATTTCATTCCAATTCTTTTGAGGAATTTCCATACTTATCTCCATAGTGGTCATGCTAATTTACAATCCCACCAACAGTGATAAATGTTTCATTCCCCCTACATCCTTGCTAGCATTTATTATTATTTGTTTTCTTGATGATTGCAATTCCAATTGAAGCAAGATAAAATTTCAGTATAGTTTTGATTTTCATTTCCCTGATTGCTAAAGATGTTAAATATCTTTTTACATATTTATTAGCCATTTGGAATTTATTCTTTTGAGAACTGTATCTTTAGATCACTTGCACACTTATTGGTTGGGTTAATTGTTTGTTTGGTGTTATGTTTTTGGAGTTCTTTATACATTCTGGATATTAATCTTCAGTCAGAAGAGTAACTAGCAAAGATTTTCTCTTGTTTGGTAGGCAGGCTCTCTTTCCATGTGTTTTGTTATTTCTTTTACTATGCATAAACTTTTTAATTTGATGCCATTTCATTTATTAATTCTTGGCATTATTTTCTGATCTTTAGGAGTCCTTTTGAGGAAGTTGTTGCCAGCACCTATACGTTGAATTGCTAACCCTAAGTTTGCTTCTAGCAATTGAAAATTTTCTGATCAAATGCCTAGATCTTTGATACACTGTTAGTTGACTTTTGTGCAGAGTGAGAGATAGAGGTCTAATTTCATTCTTTTACATATGGACATTCAGTTTACTCAGTACCATTTGTTAGAAAGTCTGTCTTTTCTCTCACATATGTTTTTCACACCTTTTCAAGGAGGAGGTAATGCATCTGTATGGGTTTGTCCCTCTGTATTCTATTCCAATGGTCTAAGTATCCACATTTATTCCAGTACCATGCTGCATTTGTTAGTATAGCTGTGAACTATATTTAAAAAGCAGGTATTGTGGTGCCTGCAGCATTGCTTTGAATTGCTTTGGCTATTCTTGGTATTTTATTCTTCCATATAAAATTTTGAATTGTTTTTTATAGTTCTGTGAAGAATGTCATTGATAATTTGGCAGGGACTGCATTAAATCTATGGATCACTTTTGGTAATATGGTCATTTTAACAATATTGATTCTGCCTATCCATGAACATTGGAAGTCTTCCTCTCCTAGTATCTTATTAATTTTCATTGTAGAGGTCTTTTACTTCCTTGATTAAATTTATTTCTATGTTGTTTTGTGCTCATTTCTTTTATTTTCTTTTTTTTCTACCCCAGAAGATTCATTATTGGTGCATAGAAAAACTGTTGATTTCTGTATGAAAATTTTGTATCCTGCTACTATGCTTGAATTTATAAGTTCTAGAAATCTTTGGGTGGAGGTCTTTATATCTTCTAAGTATAGGATTATATCATCTGCATATTGTGACAGTTTGACTTCTATCTTACCTATTTGCATCTGTTTTATTTCCTCTTTTTGCCTAATTAATCTGGCTAAAATTTCAATACTGTATTGAATAACAGTGGTAAGAACAGATATCCTTGTCTTGTTATTCTTTTTTAGAGGAGATGCTTTTAGTTTTCCCCATTCAGTATGAGGTTGGCTTGATTACAACTGTCTTTAAAAGATAAGGGTGATCTAAGCTGAGTCTTTCTTACCTATAATCAACCATTGATATGCATAAAACATTATATCCCTTTATTGTTTCCTTGTAGAACCTGGGACTTAGGAAACTCATTAAAAAAGTGCTGATAATCTAGATATTATTGTTTTTGTGAGGCATAAATTGTCCTTGGTCTCCAACTCAAGAGTTTGGTGCCCTCCATCTACATCCTTAAAATTGTAGTAAACTGATTATGAGCTTGCAGATTGGACAAAATCTCAGACATTAACAGATCTCCACATGGAGTAGCTACTTTACATATAAACAAAGTATAATTCAGAGCCTGGAGAAGAGCTGGGAAAAATTAATAAGTATAAAATAATAAAAATGTTAATTTACCAAGATTTCCTAAATATTCATATACTTAAGAGAACCTTGAAACACATGAAGAAAAACTTATAAAACTAAAAATTAAACAAAAAAATCCACACTTTTGTTGGGGAAAGCAATACCCTTTCACTAACAAATAAAGCAAAAAGACACAATATCAAAAAATCTACATAAGGATGGAAAAACAATATCAAATGCAATTTAATTGACATTCCTCCAGAACGTTCCATATAACAATATCAAAACACAAATTATTTTCAAGTGTATGTGGAATCTTTGCAAAGATAAACCTTAATCTTGATTATAAAAATATTCTTAGTAAGTTTAAATGACTTGAAATCATATTTAAATTGTATTGCCTGATAATAATAATATTAAGATAGAAATTAAAAACAGAAAGTGAAAACTCTCAAAATATTTGGAAGTATATTAACATATGTAAATAATCTATTATATGAAAAGTAAGTCTTAATGGAGCTTAGAAAATATTTTAACCTGAATAAAAATTTTAAAAAAATATACTAAAATTTCCGAGATGCAACTAAATTTCATAGAGGGAAAAATTACAGCATTATTTTATTATGTTGAGATGAATAAAAATATAAATTCCCATTTTAGGAAATTAGAAAAAGAAGAACAAAATGAACCTAAAGCAAAGCAGACATTAAGAAGGAATAAAGAATAAAAGCATTAAATACTTATAAAAAACAAAAAATAATAATCTACAAAATAAAACAAACAAAAAATGAGAGAAATACAAATTACAATATCAGAAATAAAATTAGGAACATTAAATGACATTAAAATGAGTCTTCCATGCCCTTAAATTGAACAATTTAGATGAAATACAACAATTTTTGAAATACAAACCACCATGACATATTGAAGAAGAAATGTTCCAAATAATCTTTTATTTATTAAAGACATTAAATATCTATTTATAATCCTTCACATAGTGAAGGTGTTCCAGGTGGTTTCACTGGAAAATTCTATCAAATAATAAAGTATATGGTTATATATAGTAATATATTCACAAATATTCCATGGAAATAGAAGAGGAAGTTTCACTCTACACATCATTACAAGGTTCAGGAATACTCTAATATCAAAACCAGTCAAGAAAGCATAATGAAAGAAAACTAAAAAATGTCTCTCATGTACTTAGACACAAAAATATTAGCAAACTAAATGCACAATATACGTGATGCATTGTGACTAGGTGGGGTTTTATTCAAGAATTACAAAGCAGGTTTAGTATTCACAAAAACTCAGTTAAATACATCATGTTATAATAGGAAAATAAAACCCTCATATGATTTCATGAATTACTGCATACAATGTATTTGACAATATGTAATACACATTTGTGATTAAAAACAAAAACAGAAGCAAAACCAAACCAAAAAAAAAAAAAAAAAACAACTCCAAAATATTCCTTAGCAAACAAAAGATATCAATAAACTGTCACAACCTGATAAATGGTCTTGATAACAAACCCAAACATTCTTTGTGGTAAAAGATTGAATGCTTTCCTCTTAAGATAAGTAAAAGGGCTAAAATATCCTCTCACACAATTTCTATTCAACATCATACAAAACAATATGTGATAAAGGTCAATAAGTGACATATATTGAAACAGAAGAAATAGAACTGTCACTTATCACAGACAATTTTGTTTATCTAAACAAAACATGTCAAGCAAATTTATCTTTAGCTCATAACCATATCATCTTGCATAGAATTTTGTGTCTCTTTAGAGAACAGCATGACGGTATCAACCTTTTGGAGATTGACAACGGTGTTCTCTTTTGCCAGCAGAATAATGTAGTTTTAGCTGGTGATCAGAGGGCCTGAAACCCTAAGGGAAATTGAAAATAGCAACACTAACCATAAAGATACCAGCACACTGAATGCACTGGTAAAAGAGCCCCCATGATTCTTATTGCAGAGATCGTATTGTATGGGGGCTCTGGAGAAGATAAAGAACTCTCTTACTAGCTGATGATCTTGAACCATTTGCTGGTGAATTTTAACTATTCATAAAATCCCATAGTCAATTACCTCTCAGAGCTGTTGGAACGAAAAAAAAAAAAAATTCAATCCAGAGTGTAAAATGCCTGTAAAACAAAGCAATATATACCAGACTTCATGGCAAAATGAGTAACCAAATATGTCCATGTCCTAATTTTCAACACCTATGAATAAGATACCTCACGCAGCAAAAGGGAGTTTGTAGATGTTAAACATTCTGAGATTATCCTGGATTATCTAGATGGGTCCCACACAATGAGAAGGGCCCTTCCAAGTGGAAGAGGGAGGCCCGAGGGTCCTTGTCAGAGTCAGAGAGAGCTTTGAAGATTCTATGCTGCTCACTTTGAAGATGAAAGGAAAGACCACAAAGGAAAGCAGGAGGGCTCTTGAAGATAGAAGCAAGCAAGGAAATGAATCCCTTTAGAAACGTTCAGAAGGGGTACAGCCCTGTTGCTACCTAGGTTTTAACCCATAGAGACCATTTCAGACTTCCAAATACAGAAATGCAAAGTAATAGATTTGTATTGTTCTAAAATATAAAGTTTGTGGTGACTTGTTGCAGCACCAGTCAGAAAATAATATAATTATTTAAGGCAAACAATTTATTTCCAGCTGTTTTTAGCTTCTACAATTGCTATACTACCACTTTCCAAATACTCCTAAAAATATCCTGTTATCTTTCTTACTGCAAATAGATGTTTAGACATCATAAATAAATGCATTATACATTGTGGATAGAAGCAAAGATGTTTTTTTAGTTGGTCAGAACTGGATTCAGGCCTTGATTCCTACATCTACCTTTCCTTTGCCTTGGAAAATGTCACTTTAGCTTTGGGTGCCAGTTCCTCAAGCCAGTGTGGGATTTTATGACTGCCTGCTTCATGAGGCTGTTGTGAAAATTAAGTGAGATATTTCCATGAATCATTTAGTACAGAATCTAACTCTTTATTAATGATTATCCAATGAGAATGATTATTTTTAGTGGCTATTCAATAGTCTCACTTTATAAAAGATGAGAAAAATAAAGTACATAAAAGGGAAAAAATCTTTAGCAGATGAAAACAAAGCCAGTTTCTAGCATCTGTAGGACTGGAATCCACATCTTTTTTGCTTCCATTCCACTACAAGCTCTGCATATAAATAACCATATCTGAATATCATTATTTTTCCTTTTAGAATTTTCAGAGCTTGTGGAAGGTTCAGTAAGTTATGTGTGCATACCAAATGTCTTTCTGTAAAAATCATGTTCTAGACTTTCATTGGAAATTCACATTTTCCTTTCCCAATTTTCTTTATCATATGATACAGAAGTCTTTTCAAAGTATCTGTTTCAAGTCTCAATTAAAAATCATCTCTAACTGAAATTGTCTCCTTTACGCTTGGGGGAAAAAACACACACACAAAAAAAAAAAACCTCTTCCTTCTCTTTCAAAAGTCTTCTCCTAAGTATAAATGATTCAAGTGTGAAATGAGAACATCATAATTTCCTAGGTAAGAAATCATTCTTTTTAAAATCATTTTTCACTTAAGATGCAATAGAATAAATAGGGAGACAGCCCAGTTGGACCAGATTCACCGCTGTTGCCACCTGGTGGACACTGTCTCTCACTGCAAAACATTCTCAAATTCCTGTTTTTGAAAGCATCTGTGATCAATAGTCTCATCTCTTTGGTTGTGTTTTCTACCAGTGCATGGAAGATTGAAGGGTAGGAGGACAGATTGACAGTTATAAGTGCTCTGCGTTATCCTTACTTTGGAAAGAAAAAAAAATTTACATTCCTATATTCAGTTAGCAATTAGTTGCCTAGCACTTAGAATGTGTGAGGTGCTCTTAAAGACAGAACTTAAATTCTTCCCAGGGGATTACTCACAAAAAACTTTATTTCTCATGGCTTTAAATAGAAACATTGCATTTTTTCATAATTGCTTGATATCCTTTGGTGTTATCCTATTCTCCAGGCTTTGTATATTTCTGTTTCCTTAAACAAACACTAACAGCCCCTTTGACAGCTCCTTCTTACCTTTCATTATTTGCTCAAAATCCTTTATATACACCTGTACAATATGCTTTGTAATTATCTGAAATGAGCTGAATATTTGTTCCCCTCAAATTCATATCTTGAAACCTTAAGATAGTATTTAGAGATGGGTCTTTAGGAGATAATTGGGTCTTTATGGTTAGCCCTCATGTTGGGGTTAGTGGCCATCTACAAACCAGGAAGTAGATCCTCCCCTGAAATCATATCCATATCATCCACCATGTTGGTTGATGTTGACTTACCACCCTTCAGAACTGTGGGCAATAACTGTTGTTTAAACCCCCAGTCTCCCATGTCTTGCTATAGTAGCTCAAGGGGCTTAGACATTACCTGTATGTCCCATGCTCTCTCATATTTCCTTTCTGTTGAATGTGGTAGTCTATCTGCATGTGATGTCATTTTCTCCAACTAAAAACAGTTATAGTTTATTTATAAAAAAAACAGTTATAGTATCTCCATTGAATCAGTAGACATAGTAGACATCATCATCATCATCATAATCATCATCATAGAAGTAGTATTTAGCATGTGAATTTTCAGACTAAGTTTTTAAAACAATGCACAGCCTTTGTTACTCCTGGCACAGAGCTATACTAATAGCCATGTAGTGAATAAACAGATGAGCCTTTAAAAAATATATATCTTTATTTTATTTCTTTATTTTCATGTGGTGCTGAAGATCGAACCCAGTGCCTCACATGTGCAAGGCAAGCACTCTGCCTCTGAGCCACAGCCCTAGCCTCAGATGAGCCTCTTGTAATAGTCTTTCATTGTCTCAGTCTCTGGAAGGTGTCTAGCTGAATGTGTTTTGAGGACCCCTGCCATGAAAATAATTCCTTCTTTCCCTTCTTCACGATTCAGACTCATTCTGTTATTCAGACTCATTCTTTGAGCCTTTGACAACAAAAGTAATTCCCAACTTAGATATTTCCACTTCTGATCATACATATTATGTATGGTTATATTATACATCACAGAACATTATTATATAATAACATTATATATTACATGGATGTGATTTTATGAGTTTACATAGAAAGTTCACACAGAATATATACTTCAAATTTTGAATTGTAACTCCCCTCCACCCCCACCCCCCAGCTGCCAGTGATCCGCAATATGATCCTCTCTCTCATTATGCTGGATGGTTACAGCTCCCTGCCGTTCCAAATCAGGCATGTGATCAGGAAAGACACAACTGGCACTGTGCCACTGTGCAGTATGTGTTGCCAGAGGTTTTTTCTTTTCTTTTCTTTTCTTTTTTTGGATACATATATCCAATAAATAACATGATGTAGTCATCATTTTATGATAAAATAGGCTTTGTGTTAGATGATTTGCCTAACTGTAGGCACATTGAACTTCAGTTAAGTGAACTGTAACAAGTAGCACATCCAGTGTATTAAATGTGTTTTTCAACTTAGGATGCTTTCACCTTACAATGGGTTTGTAGGTAGCTCATTGTATGTTGAGGAGGAATTTTATATCTTGAAAGCAATTTTCAAACTATAATAAAATCCCAACCTCTTTGGGCTGGAGTGCTCTTTGGACAGCATTAGTTACTGGTAAATGTACTTATCAGCAGCAGTAGCCAGCAATATGGTCTTTAGGGAGCAGAAAAACACAGGGAAAAAAGACTCAAATAGCAAAAGCAAAGTTAAGAAAAATTAAAAATGATAACAACAAGTATTTTTAATATCTGAGCTTTGCCTAGCAACAGATGAACCTTTGCTTAAGGACTTAAATGGCTTAAATGGATGTTTTGTTAAAAATACACACATTGACTCAGATCTGAATTCAAATCCAAGTTCTGCCATTTCTTAACTTGGTAAATGAAGTAATGCTTTTTATGTTCTCTAAGCTTCATCTTTCCTGGCAAAAGAAGGGAGACACATCAGTGAATCTTGTAGGGATATTTAGGGGTATGATGTATGCATGAGGTGTGCCTTACAGCATGCTAGAATCACAGTAAGAAGTCAATAAATCCTTTCACCCTGTGCTCAAGACAGTCAATGATGTGGCAGGAATTTCTCTAGCCAATATTTTGTCAAATTTCTTGCCCAAAATAGATGTCAACCTCTATTCACTGTGTGTGTGCTTCGTACATGTGGTCACTATAACTTTCCTTATTTTTGTATCTAAAGAGAACAAATCACTCCCAAGCCTCCAGGGTAATAAATGATATATTACTTGGATTTTAGAAATCATATACTTTGCCCACTAAAATGTTTGTCTAAAATATATGCACAAGAACTTTCGTACATTTCACATTTACTTAGCACCTTCTGTGTATGAGGTTCAGAGCACTGTCTTTCATTTCTATCATTAGAGGGAGGGGAGTTAATTAAAAGTTATACTAGGTTTTTTTCCACAGTATTTCACAATCTCATCTGTCTTAAATTCTAAATGTAGAAAAACAGTATTCCAGCCTCAGCTCTTGGATATTTCTATTGCTCAAGATAGATAGACTACATTCCAAGAAACTCTGACATCAGCTGTCAGGAAGAGAACATCTCAAAGGTTGAATTACAACTACAGGGTATATGGTGAAGCATAGAAACACTGCAAGGGCCTTGTGTTTTTATTAAGAAATCTGCTGAGGGAGTTTGGTATGGATTCAGCTTGAGCTGAGAGCTCATAATACCCAGTTACACTTCAAAGTCAAATACAGGTTAATCAAAAATTATTTGAGTCTGCACTGTGTGCAGTTGCTAGGGGAGGTAGGATGGGATGCAATTAAGTCTAATAATGTGTCTTCCAAGCTATGTCCATTTTCCCAGCACAATTCAAAAGAGAAACTCCATGTGTGATGTCTATGTAGCCCCATTTGGTGGGTTAGCTTCCTGGGATACAAATATCCTGCTGGGAGGATAGCCCTACAGTAGTGTGAAATTTGTCCTTTTCTTTATTAATTAAAGAAATAGCCTACCAGCAAGAAATGTTGCCTAACTTCTGCAAGATTTACTAAATCCTACATATATATGCATATATATGTGGTGTGTGTGTGTTTGTGTGTGTGTGTGCATAGAGAGAGAGAGAGTTCTTTACTAAATTCTCTCTATAAATATATTCTTTACTATATTATACATAATAAAGAACTCTTTAGCTTCTGAATCATTCTTTTGATAGTGTAAGAATACCTTAAAAATAAAGGTGACAGCTGAAGAAATTATCAGCTAAAACCATATAATATCTCTCTGTCCCAGATTTTACTGAGTTCTATGAAAATGTAAATGATATTTATTTATAAAAACATCAATATTTAAGACATATACACATACATAGGCATATACTCATACACACATGTTGAAACATACCTGGAAGCCTTGTATGTAGCATATTTTGGTAGTATTGAATGTTCTAGAAGACATCCTGTGTCACTCATGTGTCTTAAGTGCCTCTATTCTAATGTTTCCCTGTTGTCTATTCCTTCCCCTATCCAAACATATCACATTTAAATTAGGATAGTCACTCATCACTTAAGAAGAAGAATCCATTTTGAGAAGTGCATTGTTAGGTGATTTCAGCATTGTGTAAACTTTAAGCAGTGTACTTAGACAAAGTAAGGAAGCTATGACATCTCTGGAGGATATGATCTTGTGGGACACAAAGTCATTTACATATTTGATTCCTCATTGGCCAAAATGTCATTGTATACCATATGACTATATTTTTTTGTGTGTAAATCTGTATACACTTTTACCTTTGGAGGGCATGGATTGTGTTTTAAATATGTTAAATCTCTCAGAAATCATACAGGATTGGGCATACAGATTGTGGTCAAAAAACTTGCAAATAAAATAAGTAAAAATATTAGTTGAATAGATGTTAGAGTCATAAAGTGTGCACAAAATTCTGAGTACAAGGTAATCAGTGTGGATTATCAGACAGGTTGCATTAAGGAATTGAGAACAGGTGTATTTATGAGGAATTTAAATTTGCCCTGTGCCATTCTTAATGGTAAGTCCATCCATTCACTCAAATACATATATCACTTCTTTTCCAAAACAAGTTCCCTGGAGAGTTCTGGGGTTACAACAAGGACTAACGGAGGGTGGGATTATGTCCTCAAGGAACATATAATCTAACAATTTCATCTGCTAGATAGTGACATTAATTTAAATGAATTCTTACTTATAAAAAATGAAGAGAAAAATTATTGTCCTCAATTGATAATAGAACACAAAAACCCAGGGAAAGCCCACTAAATCCATATGTCATACCTCTAACATGAGGAAACTGGTATTCAAGCTCAAGCCTGTCATAGGGCAAGCTGTGCCATGTTGCATTTTGACACACAAAAAAAGTGTATGTAGAGTAGGCAAAGAGACCTGAATAGACAGTGGTGAGAAATACGCCATTGCTGTGACAGTGTGTAATGGCAAGCACTCATTAGGGTTCAGGTGTGGTACATCAGGGATCCACTTATTGACGGCTCTGAGCAACTCCCTCTCCGAGTGGCCAATTGAGGCGCCAAGGTAACTAAAAATAGATTCTCTAGACATTTTCCTTTGCCCTATCTCCAGAGCTGACCGCATCACCTCTCCTCATCCCCAATTAGTTCTCAATACAAAAGCACTTTGGCTACCAGCCATTTTTGAGAACCGGGGAAGCAGACTTCAAACCCAGCCTGAGTGTAATTCCAAAAACAACACCATATGCGAACGATGTGGAATGGAGAACTTGGGCCGATGGAGAGACGCTGACTGACAGCATCATCCACAGTTCATTTGCCATTAATAACAAGGCAGCCTGCTTTCCTGGGCGTTCTCCAACCTGCTAATAGGTGATCTCTGGGGATGGCCTCACCCCTCCTCCTCCTCCTCCTCCTTCTCTTCCTCCGGCTGAGTGGAGCCACTGCAGAGCATCTGTGGCCCTGAAGTATTGTTTCTAACAACTCAGGGCTCTGCAGAATTCTAATCTCTAGAGTCCTCCTCCATTCAAACGGAAGAATGCGGGCTTCCAGGCATTGCTGCCTTCTGCATTGCCCATAAATGAGGGCATTTCGTATGTCATCTTCTGAGTCTCTTCTGTTTTCCATTTAAACACTCCCTTTATTAGAGGCACAAGCAATTGATTTAATTAAAAGGTTAACACCAGGGCAGTCACATCTTTACTCCCCACCCTTCTCATCTGATTTATCTGGAGTTGTCTCTGATGGTAAAAATCACAGTGAAGGAAAGAGGAAAAAGACATTCGGCCAGTTTTATATCAAGATAAATCAAAGCACAGCTGGGGAGGGCTTCGTGCAGCTGACAGAACATGCATTTGGAATTGAGAGTTTGAGATTTTTTAACTCAGCAAGAATCTCATAACCGTGTTATTTTGGGCAAGTGCCTTCTTTTCTTTCAACTGTTCTGATCTGTTGAATGACCAGGGTTCTATGAATGTGACTGATTATGAAAATGATATGAGAGATTTGTCAATAATAATACAGATTGCTAGGACCCACCTCAGATGGACTCAAGTCTGAGTTCTTAGAGAACATGGATGTCCCCGACGTGTTGCTTAGGGACAATCAAATTCAGGACACTGTGGATTCATGAGCCTAACAATCTTGTCCATCTCTGATAGCTGTCCACATCTGCCTTTGTTTCTAAAGCAAAATCATGTCTGGGTTGCAGATAGAAACATCACCAGCTTTGGGATTTTTCCAAAGCCCCTTAGAAGATACCATAATGCAACAGGATGCTTTTCCAGGACGTGATCACTGCTAGACAAACTCGAGAAACCACAAAAGCTTATTTTAAAGGTTGCCCAAACTCCTTTTCTTTCTCTTCCCCTTTCTCAAGTTATTCCTTAGCCCAGTTCTGGACTTTGCCTCATCTAAACTGCCCATCACATATGATTAAAGCACTCGTACCTGCTCATCTTGCCTCTTAAAACCATTCTCAACTCTTGCCAGACAATATCTGAGAACCAATGGGTATCAATGTGTTGATGACTACTTTTGACACAAACTTATTTCTTCAAACATTTTATCTAGGGATATTACCTAAACTGGAAAGAAGGATTTTGTTGAAATTATTGGAATTTTGAACACCTTGTGCAGACTAACGTGGAGATATTTCAGACCATGGGTTACTTCTGACACCCTAAATTACATCATACCATAACAGAAGAAAGTGCATTAATAGGCCTTTAGTTTTTAACACTTTGATGTGTAAAAAGATTTACCTCTGAGGCTAAAAATCTCTCTACTTTATCCACATGAGCAAGCATTTTGAAAATTTAATCAAAAATCCATTTAGCCCTTTCTGATGTTACCTACCAAGTAATTCTTATCCCCCAGTTAGGAGCATCCATGTGCCTTAGTTTTTCCTGACTGTGAAGCCTGATTTCTCTCAGTGCAAATCCAAGAATAAATTACAACCTTCTGAAATATGTGCATCTTTGAAAAATTTAGAAAAGAAATATGATTGTGTCAAAACCATAGGTAATTGCATTTGAAAATAACGTAGTACACTCATTTTTTATAAAGTTGAATGGACACACTTGATTTTTTACATGTTTGCAACATTAAAAAAAAACAAATGCTTAAGGATTTTCCTATTTGCAGAAGACAAAACAATGAAAGGATCAGGTTATGGAAATGGGGGAAATTTAAAGGAAAATATTTTCATCAGGATTTATCCTGCTAACTTCATATAAAACCCAAGTAGGAAGACTATTTTGAGTCTATAAAGCACTGCCCAGAGTGTCCCAGAGCCCAGTTCAGCATGCAGAATTCCTGGATTAGAATGGAGATCTTAGTACCTTTATACTTCAAGTTCCTGGGAAAGCCAATTAATTCCTCAGGACTTAGTGTCCATAAAGGAATATGAAAATATCTATTCAATAAAATTTCTGTGAAGCATAAAAGAGATTATGCATACAATGACTTAGAATAGTGCCCTAGTACCCAGTTGTTAATTAATGCTAGTGACAAGTGTTTCTATTATTACCTAATTGCTTCTTACCTAGGGGGGTTATTTAACTAGAGGAAATCCTTTGCAAATGTGAGCTCTTATTTCCTGTCCTTCCCTGGAGTTCAAATCATAATCAGCATCCTAACAACATGCCAGATCAAAAAGGAAAGTCTTAGGGATCCTTTTTACTGCCTGGTTTGAGACCTGGCCAGAGGCCTGGTGAGTGACCTGCACCAGGCTTCATTTTCCTTCAGCCTTAATCCAGCCTGGCAGGATTTCTCCTAACCTTCTCTCACCGGAGAAGGAGGAAAAGTCCTGTGAGAAGAGCAAGAAAATTTTCTCCTGATCCCTTGTGGTTTCCACTATGGAAAAAAAAATAGACTGATGGTTCAATTGTTTCATTTTGTTCTCCTTGTCTCTATTTTTAATTTATTTTCCATTGATTTTAAAAATGAGTAAACCAGTGTGTTCCTCAATAAGTCAATAACCGTTTCTTGAGAGCCAACATTGTGGCGAGCGCTGTCCCAGAGATTGAAGATATACTGACAAAAAGGATAAATAAGATCCTTATTCAGTGGTACCTCAGTCAAGAGAGAAAATGCATATTTCTTAAAAAAGATTAAATAATTGCAAGCATAAGTGCTGAACACACACACACACACACACACACACACACACACACACACAGGAGAAGGGCACTGATTAGGGGAGATTGGACTAGCTTACCTAAGTGGAACATTGAAACATAAGCTGACAACAGACAAACTAAAATAAAAAGAAAAGTTCTTCTAGTCACAAGAGAAGACTATATAAAAAAGCCATACAAAGGAGGATGCAACCATCCAAATCATGATGCAAAAGAGAAGTTGGGGATGGAACAACAAATATACCAGAGATAGAAGGAGGGTCAGCTCATTTGTGGCCTGCAAAGCCATGTTGAAGATTTGAATTTTTCATGACAGTGAAGGAAAATCATTTAAAACTCTTTACTAGGGTAATTAAAAGTTCAGAATTGTGTCTTTAATAGATCACTCTGGCTGCAGTGTAACAAAAGTCCCTGGCAAGGGATCAAGTCATCTACTTAGGAGACTATCTAAAATAGATCTTGTAAATTATCAGGGTGGGTCAGAGCAAGCTATTTGAAATGTACAGGGATCAGGACCTATGGGATGTGGGTGGAAGCAGATTCTAGATTTAAAAGCTCAGTGGAAGGTATTGCTGTTTCCTGAAGGAGCCAACACTGAATGAAGGTATCAGGGACATGCTGTCTGTGTTCTTCCTATGGCATTCAGGTGGAGATATTGCAAAGGCTGAGCATGTGGGTTGGGAGCTGGGAGGGGCTGTCTTGCAATAAGATGTAATTTTCATCATTGAAACCTTGGGAGTATAAGAATTCGCCCAGGGAATGACTATTCAGTGAAAAATAAAACAGCTAAAATTGAGCCCTGGGAAACTCCAAACTGTACTGACTCAATAGCAGAAAAAAAAATGTACTCTATAAAGAAGCTATCAGCAAAGCAGAAGGGAATGAATACTCCATAGAAGGCAAAGAGAGCTAAAAAAAAAGATAGAAAGAAAGAAAGAATTGGTAAAGTATCAATTACTTATGAGGTTAATGAGAACCAAGCATCCTGAGAGTTAGTGGTGTTCAGTGGTTTTACCATCCCAGAGAAATCATGGCCATATTTACAGCTATTTTAATAACTTGCCATGAGTTTACTTGTAAATAGGAAGTAAAGAAAATCCATACAATAAACCTAGGGAAATTTTTCTTTTCTGCTTTGAAGGACAAGACAAAGTCTAGGATAGTTTTATGTGTGTCAGGGTGTAGTGTTGAGAGCCACAGCTGAAGGGGCCACAGCCGAAGGGGCCCCAGCAAACTTCCAGCTGCCAGCAAACTTCCAGCTGCCGGCTGATGATTGGCTCACAGCGGCCCCAGCAACATCTAGCTGATTGGCTCCTCTGCGGTGATGCTCATTGGGCTGATTCCCTGCCCTTTCAGACCACGGAGTTGCTCATTGGGGGACTTTATTGGCTCCCCCCATGTGACTCAGCCAATCGGCCTCAAGAGCAGGAGGATTGTGGGAGGTGGAGAGAGAGGCTTGTGTTGTTGGAGAGAGAGGCTTGTGGAAAGCTAGTGGTGGCAGTTGGGGCTCTGAGGGTTTTTCCTGAGAGGCTGTTTTGTTTGGCGTGTGTGGTTCTAAAAATAAAGTTAGTTCTTTTGACAAGTGGCTCCTGATTGTGCCCAGCCAGACTGCAGCATTTGGTGGCCCATACGGGGAGCACCTTAGTTTGGGCAATGATTTAGCAGATAAAACTACACATGACATACATATTTTCTCTACACGTTTTAAAATAACTAAGGAACAAGCTAAAATTGAGCCCTGGGAAACTCCAAACTGTACTGACTCAATAGCAGAAAAAAAAAAAAAATGTACTCTATAAAGAAGTTGGGAGCTGGGAGGGGCTGTCTTGCAATATAATGCCCCTGGTTATACTTCTACCTCTTTTAAACAATTTTCCTCATCATTTGGCATTACTCATATAACAGGAATCCCATACAATCCACAAGGACAAGGCATAGTTGAAAGAGCTCATCAAACTATTAAAATGTACTTATTAAAGCAAAAAGGCGGAATTGGGAAGGGGTATATATTCCCCAAAGATAAACTTAAAATAATCCTTTTTACTCTAAACTTTTTAAATTTGGATTCATCAGGACTTAGTGCTGCGGAAAGGCATATGTGTCGGAAAAATGTGCATAAGCCACATGCTTGTTGTTTAAACAGAGAGGGGGAGATGTTGAGAGCCAATCAGCTAGATGTTGCTGGGGCCGCTGTGAGCCAATCATCATCCAGCAGCTGGAAGTTTGCTGGCAGCTGGAAGTTTGCTGGGGCCCCTTCGGCTGTGGCCCCTTCGGCTGTGGCTCTCAACAGTGTAGGAAATATATGTTTAAGATTCTAAATTATTGATTTTATTTATAATCTGAGGAAGAGGATTTAATTTAAAGGGAAAAGAAAAAAAGAGTCCTCAGAGTTTCTAAAAATCAAAGTGAACCAACAAAGAAGCAGAGAAATTAGTTTTAAACTGGGAAGAAAAACATCCACACATCCTTCATTTTACCTAGAGAGAAGATAAAATAGTGTGAAAAGTCTAGAAGTTTTTAGTTTCTTCCCTCAGCTTTCTTAGTCATTACTCTGTTGTGAATATATTTAACTTTAAAAGATACTTCATGTTTAAAAATACTTTGTTTCATTTAATTTTGCTTATTAAATGTACTAAAGTATTTTAAAGTATCCTTTAAAGGCGAGCATTTATGTATTGAGTACTCACTCTGTACCCAACAGGTTTGCATGTGTTAACTCATGTAATCTAGTCACATCACTTGACTCATGAGGATATCAGACACAAGAAAGTCATGCAAGTTTTTCCAAATTATACAGTAGCCTTTATCAGAGCTGGCCATTTCAATAAAGTCCTATTGATCTCAAAGCATTACATCTTATTTCTTTCCATTCTTACCCATAATGGAGCTAAAATGATGAATACAATCTGTAAACTCAAAGCAATTAAACCAGCTTGAGTCCCTCTGAAGGTTCAGATTTTGCACTCTGCAGAGAATGGTTGTCTGAATTAAAATGTTCCAAGTCTGGGGCACCATGTTGTCCTTAGGAAGTCACTTTAATTCAACACATATTCCAGAGAAGTTTAGAATGTCAACTTGTAAAATAAGGGTATTATGCCTTGGGCCTAGAATATCCCTCAAAGTCTGGTGCATTGAAGGTCACCAAGGCAACAGTGCTCAGAGGTGGGGCTTTTGAACCTCATCCTTGAACTAATTCACTGATGGATTATTAATTTGATGGCAGTATTAGGAAGTGATAGAAACTTTAGGAAGTGGGGCAGAGTTAGAGAAAGGAGATCACTGGGGCACACCCAGAAAGGGTATTTCTGTTCCTTGTCCCTGACCTGCACCGCCACCCTCTGCTTTCTGGCTGCCAGGAGCTGAGCAGCTTTTGTCTGCCATGACCTTCAACCATGAAGTCCTGCCTCACCTCAGGCACAAAACAATGGAGCTGGCCAACCATGGACTGAAACTTCTGAGACCATGAACCAAAACAAATCTTTCCTCCTTTAAGTCATCTGTCTCCTTTAAGTTAATTTGTCTCAGATAGTTTCATCACAGTAATGAAAAGCTGATTAACATGAACGGAAACCTCCTTCTACTCCAAAAAATGACAAGGATATCTCACCTTAGATTACAACACGGTGACCACATTATCAAAGATTGATTAAAAGAACCAGCAGAAATGACACTTGCAGGTGGAGGTGGAGGGTATTTTATTCTTATTTTTGTTTTTTTATGCAGAAATTATGTCTCATTCCTTTTCTTATTTCTTAACTCATACTGTGGTAGTTTCAGATTTTTTTAAACAAGCAATGGTATTTTTTGTAACACTCTCTTTTCCAGTTTCTTCACATTTTCAGAAAAACACTGCTTGAAACTGACATTATATGTCTTAGATCTTAATGTACTTCAGCTTGTCTTTTGAATTTTAATCTCTTGCTGTCTATCTTTCTTAAGAAACATAATCCAAATAAAAAAATAAAAGCTAATCAGTCAATCTGTGCTCAAAATGTCTTAAATATAGTAGGGACATGTGATGCTTTTAGAACACACAAATAATATGAACTATGATTTTCTGTTACACCACTTTGATTATCTACTGCCTCTCCCCCATTCTGGTAACTGGTTAATAATTGGTCATTTCACATTCATTGCCAAATTATTTTTCTGATTATATGATGTCTTAATGATGACAGATAATGTGGGAAAAAATCAGTAAACTAGAAAATCCCATAACTTAAAAACAAATGCTTCCAGATTCCATATTTATAATTTCTAACAGTTGTACACATAAATTTTCATATTAGCTTTTGCATCTTGACTTTCTTCATAAAATACAAAGAAGTATTTCTTCTCCTCCTCCTCTTTCTTCACTTATAAACAACTGAAATTTATTCATCTCAGATAAGGAGGATGGGAAGTCCAAAATCAAGGCACATATTCAGTTTCTGGTGAAGGCCCCCTTAGTGGATCATGTATTGTTATCTTCTCACTATGTCTTCACCTGGTGGCACGCAAGGGAGGCTTCTGGGGTCTCTTTTAAAAAGCCCTCATTCCATTTATCACTTCTCAAAGGCTTCACTTTTTAATACAATCACATTAAGATGTTCTTATTAAAGCTGTATATTTATACTGAATAGTTGAGTTCATCCCAATAATCTCATACATGCATGGAAATTGATTTTAGTTAATAATCATGTTTTTCTCTTCCCTTTTTCTCGCTTGTCTCTCATCCTCCCCTCACCCATTCGCCTTCCTCTATTCTACTAGTCTTCTTTTGTTCGTCTATTAATTTATATTTTATTGGCTCTTTATATTATCCTATCTTTTCTTTCCCCTTTCCTTTATTTCTAATGCCTTTGCAAATATTTTAATTACTATGATTATTTTAAAAAATTACTAGGCTATTACACTGTAGTATATTTAATTTGCCATGGTGAGCATTTATCTAGCTTTTAAATTTTCTTTATTGTGAATACAATTCTGTTATGCTTATTTTCCTAGTGTATTTTTCATAGTCTTGATCCCAGAAAACAGGATTGCTAGGTCAAAGTTTAGTGATGTTTTCAAGACTCCAATACCCATCGTGAATTTTTTTTTCCTGAAATGATCATATTTTTGGAAGATTTCAACTGTGAACGACAAATAGTGGTCCCACTATAACAAAATTTCTTGCATTTATAACTAATTTTTGTTAAGCAACTATTGTGTACTTAGCACTCTGTTAACTGTTGTCACATTTTAAAGTATTTTACAGGTATGTTGCTTTATTTAGGAAGCCAGTAAGAAAAGATGGCATATCTATTATTAAACACTCTTTCAGGTGGGGTGTTAGAAGTCAATGCTTAAATCAGTAAATTGCTTGAGATCACTCAGTGGAGTTGCTGAGACTTTAGGTCACATCCTGCCACCCCAGGGTTTGTCCATCTCCCTCTGTCTCATCTGGCCTTGTCTACATATAGCACTCCTCTGCACACACTGATGCAGATGGTCACTCTTCCCTAGCATTAGGACAAGCCCAAGACCTCCAGTTAGCTGACATTCTTTTTTCTGTCAAACATATGCTTTATCATGGATCCCACTAAAACCTTTCAGAATTATGTCCAGGGACATACTAGTATCAAATAGAGTTAAGAGCTGAAATAATCTCTTAAATCATTGAGCTCATTCCTATATTTCACAGAAGGAGGAAAATGAGGAAGGGATATGTGGCAGATTCATGATCACTCTGCAAAGTGCTTCATCACTGAGCACCAGAGTAGTTAACCCAGAGAGTACATGCAGGAGACCAAGCACAAGGCCACACATGTGCCCAGCATACAGCAGGAACCCAATTATACTGGTGCTCTCAGTTTTCCTCTGTCACATTCTGCCTTTCTTGGTCACACATTATTATTGTGAGATTTGTCACTGGACACACATACAATAAAATCTTGCTTCTACCTGTCAGTTCTCACAGGAGGCTATTTAATTTGAGGATAGACTTTATATCATTAACCACAGATAATTAGAATGCCAACATTTTAATTTAGTCATCATCAAAAGCTTTCTTATGCTCTGAGATCCATTTTACTTCATTTTAAAATTAACTTTTCAAAGGTGAATATAAAATTTTAAAAAAATGAAAAGCCTAAGATGCTTTCATTTTAGCATATCTTGGTAAATGATTGTTTATCTCATTTTATCTGTCTACATATGCATAGAATGTACATATTTGTATTAAACTTTGAAACCACATCATATGCTAATTGGCCTTGGCATGTCATGAAAATTTTAAGGATACTTTTTCTTCATAATTAGCATTGGTGATGGTTGTGTAAGATTTTTGCAACATGAATACACAAAATGTATCTGCCAGCACATGATAGTAAGGGGGCAGGCTATTTATAACATTTCACTCTTTAAAACAAAGATAAAATGAACATCCTTATGCACTTATAAGATTCTATATTTAGAAAAAAATTGTTATGTTGATTTGTATGTTTAAAAGAACTTCCCCTATGACTATTTCACAAGAATATAATTGCAGAGCAAAAATGAATCAATGTTTTAGAGTTGGGGATGTATCTCAGTGTTCCCTTGCCTAGCCGATGTGAGGCCCCAGATTGCATCTCCAGCATTGAAAAAAAAAAAAAAGTGAGAACATTTTGACATTTCTTGAAACATGTGTCTTAATTACCTTCCCAAAGGATAGTGTTATTTTCACTGAGTTTGTTTATTATAAGAATAATAGTTATATATATATTTATAGGAAAATGTAATATTTTGTTGTAGCATATTCTCTTAAAGATATTTGAAGTTGTAGGTTGTAATTAATCTATCTTATTGCAGGTCTTACATGTGTTAGCTTTCCAGCATAACAAGGAAAGACTGTTTCATCATGCATTAATGGAAGGCAAGCTCTTGTGCTGGGATGGTTTGGAAGAGATGGGAAAACATGTGGGGTTCTCCTCTTTCCATCCTAAAATGCCCAAAAGGAAAAAAAAGTCAGAACAAAGTGGTATTAGTAGTCAGGTCAGAGACACAAGAATGCTCCTTGTTTTCTCCTTCCCCCATGTTCACCAGACTGTTCCTCCAGGCTGGGAGAGACCCAGAAAAAAAGCCACCTCAAACCCAAATCCTGTGTTTCCTGACATCTTACATTCTGAGCATGATGAGTCTGTTATGCTTCCAAATATTTTGCTGCTGTAATTCATTTATTTGATTTATTTGTTGTTGTTTTTGTGGAACAGCACACCCTCTTCATGAAAGTGCTAGAATCTAGAGCAAACTTCAGATCACATACACAGGCGTAATCCATTATGCTCTGGAGTAGATATGGAAGGAGATCTTTCTGTGAGTATATTGGTACCACTCATTATAAGCCTTAAATATTTATATATACAGCCTATTTAGAATTCTTGGTGTTAACTACAGTGTGGGGTTTCAGAGACAACAAATTTAGTTAGCACTTGTACAAAAGTACTTAGCCTAAGCCACTTCAGGTCAAAAGAATCTTTTGTGCAGTTGTAAACAAAGTGCAAAGTCTAGGGTTATTCTTTAAAGTTTAACATCTCTTCAAAGAAGTGACCTGATGGTTTGCAAAAATCATGAATAAGATGTTAGTATTTTACGTGTTGTGTAAGGAATTTAAGAAGTTGGAGAACCAGGGTTGAATTGCTTCGTCTTTTACACCACTCCCTAAACTGGTCAGATAGAGAGGACTCCACTCTCTTCCAAGCCAACACTATGCAAGGCATATTTGAAAGGGAGGAAATCAAAATTGATTGCAAAATACTTAGAATTTAAGACACTTAAATAACCTTTATCTCTGCTCTGATAGTAATATCTTTATAGTCGTTTCTAAGACTAACTATACAAATGGCCCTACTTCAAATTAACATTTTGTATACTTCACCCAATCCTTTGACCAACCTTAGAGAAAACATTGACACATTCATGAATTACTCCTCTTACTGTTTCTGTATGTATCCCACACATGCAATACTGATTCTACTTTACAGGAAGGTCCCAGTCTTCCCCAGCACATGGATAACAGGTCACAGCATAGGGCTTTTGACTTCCTCTGGAATTCCTCCTTTGCTCCTGTGATCCATGGATGTTTATCCATCTGCGTCTGGATTCACCTAATCTTAGTCCTACTACTTTCAGGTGGCCAGAGTTTATATCTTCCTGCTTTAATTTCCCATGTCCTTTCCTCCATTGAGTGTGACTTGTTTTAAGGCCTATCTCACCATCCACATGGGTAAAAATCCTCAGGCCAGAAGCATATTTTATTCATTATATAGCCAGTGTAACTGGGTAAACTCCAAATTGTTTCCTCCTCTCTATACAATAAATTCCACAGGAAAAGGCTTAGAATGTACATGAGCAACAAATTCCTCAGAACTCCATAGAATATTGTGAGCATCAAACAAATCCATATATACTACCCCAAGTGAAAATAATGCAATATGTTTATTGTACCATGATGGTCCCATGGTACTGCAGTTGGACAGGAATGGATACAACATGCCCTGCTTGCTAGTCTTGATGAGAGTAGCCAACTCACCTACAATTCTACATCAGTCCAAATGAAGAAATGAAAAAATTTGTGAATTAAACCAAAGTTACCAAAGTCTTTAACTTCTTCTCTATTGTAACACATTATTAAGTGATGTTAAAATCTCTCCATATTTGTCTCTAATCTATTTGGTTTAGACTTGCTATATATACTTTTAATAGCAGAACAGATGTAAGTATGATTTTAGAAAAATGGCTCAAAGATTGTGAGCTGAAATAATAAAAAAACTCCCTATATAAAATGTAGGTTGAAATTAAATTGAATGCATGCTTATTTATACATATCCTTTCCCCAAAATCGGATTGAATTTCATCCAATCCCATAAATCTGAAATTGTAAAAAGACTGATGTTGAATCTAGTTCTCATTTTTGCCCATTGAAAAACAGCTAAAAAATCAAGATATAAATTTTAAAATTAATTAATTACATTTTCTGACAAGTAAGATTAAAGATGCAAAAACCCCACTTTATGTAGAATTTCAAGAGTACAAGAAAAATATTCCTAAAAAACCAACTGAAATTCGTCTATACTCTGTATTGCTATGGATAAAGGCTTCACAGGGTTACAAACATGAGATTTCTCTTTCTTCAACTAAGAATTACACCATGTCAGAGAAAGGGTATAATTCATGGGAAGTGGAGATAAACTTGATAAATTTTGGAGATGGAATATTCTTGAGAAATATTTGTCTAGTAAATTTTCAAATTTTAGCACATACAGTTTTGGCCATCCTAATCTTTATTCATTTTGACCAAACTCAGAGCTACACCTTTTGTTCTAATAAGCAAATTTAAATAAATTGTTTTCTATCTTTTTAAAATCATTCTACATCTTAAAGATAGGTCTTATTCTACCTGTTCCTTATTCCTGTATTGAAAACATATTGTATTTGAGAGTGGCATGTAATCATTTAGATTCTGATGTTTGCTATTAATTCTTCAGAAAATAAGTCATTGTCTACAAGAAAAAAAAATTGCCAGACAAATGTCAAATATGTAGAAAAATATGAATTGCCCACATTTTAAACATTTTACTCCCCTCTAAGGTGATATTGATTTTTCTTGACAATGATCATGATCTTGCTACACCTGTGCAACTCTACTCTGTGAAAGGCAATAAAGAGTCTCCAACCAAGATAAACTGGGAGTTGAAATATCACAAGTAATGAGACCAAATTGAATAACAGCATGTCTGATGAGCATTTGAAGCTGCATTTCATTTTCAACATTCACAACACATTGTGATAATAGATGTTATCCCATTTTACATATAAAAAATATTTAAATAATTTGCCTTCTATGTCATAAGCTTAAAGTGAGGTGAAAACTTAGTATGTGCCTAATATCCTGAACACCAAATCTCAAATCCATAAACTGTTATTTTTTTTGAGTAAAGTGTTATAAACACCTAACGTGAAAACATATGTTGAATAAAAGAGTAACACTTTATTTCATTGTAGCTGCTAATGCTTCTAAGAGAATTCGTTTAGCTTGAGAAATGACCTGACTAACATTTGGAGCCATAAAACTACAAAATATGAAATAACTAAATGTTCCTCTCCTTAAAAACAAACAAACAAACAAAGCCAAACAAACACCCTCTCCCTTACCTACAATAAATATACATAATAAATATACATATCAAATTCTTCACAACTGTTGTAGGCTGACCTTGTTACATCACCCATCCATTTGGAAGCCACTAGTAATTTTGGTTCCCTTTCTCCATTCTACTCCCCACCCCCCCTTAAATATACAAATATTTTCCTCATGTAGTTCTCAGCATCTACATAAACCATTTATTTGGGGGAATTTTCCTGATCCAGTATAGTGTCAAGTCTTCTTGCAAGAGTAGTTTCCTAGTGTCTTGGAGTATTTGCATGTAAGCTGTCTTGAAGTGTCACATGCAATAACACCAAATGATGAATGACAGTGAGCCTTTAATGAGCCCTTCAAGCACTAAGTATTGCATTGCATTTACCTCATCTCTGATTTTCCCAGCACTTTGTGATTCGGTGTCATCCCATTATACACATAAAAATAATTTAAACATAAAATAATTTAAATAATTACCATGCAGTACGATTCTAATTTTTTATCCTACAGGGACAAAATATATTAGACCTTTAGATTTCATGAGCCTTCATGGTTGCTCTCCTCTGCTGCCCACATCCTGGACTTTCCTTATGCTGAACCAGATATTGGGTGGGTCAGAAAACTAGAGAAAGTTGTAGATATTTATGACCACAGTACAGGGGGGCAGTGAAATAAAGAGTGAGAAAGCAAGATAATTATTAAGTAGATGGAACAAAGTGCCTTTAATAAAGGAGAAAGAAAAATGTATATGGGAGTTCTTTATACTACTCAAGCAAGTTTTCTATAAGTTGAGAATATGTCACAATGAATACCACAATGAAAGCATCAACGAAAACACACAGAGTTACTGACTCAAAGAAGTCTATTTTGGAAGGCAATGAAGACTTATCAATAATCAATACTCACTAGAGAGAAATGAGAACAAATCTATAATTTTGGATATTTTTAAAAGAAGTGAAATAAGCAATAACTTAAAGATTTAAATTTAATTTATTCAGGAGGAATTGTTTCAAACCATTTTAATAAACAACATCAAAGCCAAATATACAGTCTATATTTTGAAAACTTCTGAGATTATTTTATTATTGTATTTATCCCACAGCATTTGATACATCAAAGGGTCTTGTTTAAAAAAAAAAATGAACAGATAAATGAACCTTATCTTCTCCTATACTGTATAAGCTTTTTGTTTCTTGTATCCTGTTCTACTATTGCATTTGTAAACTGCATCAGGGTTCAACAAAATTTTCTGTAGATGGTCAGTAAATAATTTAGGCTTTGCAGGACATGAAATATTTGTTTTGTTCCTTTTTTGTATATGATATCTGAAGGCATTGAATCCAGGGCCTTAGGTAAATACTTTACTGGACCCCCCACAGAATTTCTGTGACAACTTCAGAGCTACACAACTCCCATAGAAGAGTAGACACAAATAACACAAACAAATTAGCACAACTGTGCTAATTAGCATGACAACACAAGCTGGACTTGGTGGTGCACACCCATAATCCCAAAGACTCAATACCTAACGTAATTCAAATGCTATGTAAATAATTGTCTTTCCATATTTCTTTAGAAATAATGACAAGAGAATCCAAGTCTATATCGGTACAGTAAAAATGGATTGTTAAAGTATTTTTTAATCTAACCTTGATTTAATCGGCAGCTGTAGAACCCACAGATGTAGAAAGTTCACTGTATTTACAATAAACCAAAATTCCTTGCTATTTGGTGGCATCTGTTTTCAGTGCTATGGCATGACTTCCTCAAAATAGATTATTTCTAATTCATTTGGCATCTGTAGTGTCCTCAACAAAACAATTAGAAAGAAGGTACTTAGTAAATGGTAATTAAAACTATTTATGAAGAAAAAAAAGATTCATATGGCCTATCAAAAATATATATATATACATATATGCATATGCATATATATGTATGCATATATATGCATGTATATAATAGATATAGTCAAAATGCTATATCATTAATCTTGAGAAAGAATATATTTTCTAAATCGCACAGCTTCAAATCATTAAAAAATTAAGATTTTAATCGAAAGAGACTGATGGCTTATTTATTTTAATAAGAATAATAACTAAGATAACAAATGTTACTTAATATATTGAATTACAAACATTTATAATGTTAGGTCAAGTGTGATTTCTTAATAGACATAAAGTAAAAGAGAGAAGTAAAATTCTGAAATAAATCAACAGTTTTCTTTTTCTGCTTTGATGCCTTCTTCTGTATCCATTTCTCTCATTCCCCCAAATGAATAATAATCCAGCATCCTATAAAATCTTTCACACTGAAGCTTCAAATCTGTTCTGCATTTTTCCCTTTGTCCTAGTCAACACACCCCCTGCTGGCTCTAGGCTAACATTCATTCCACCTTATTAAAAATGTCAATGAAAAACATATTATAGATGTTTTTCACTGTTTTCTATGCTGATTTAAGTGTGAAAGGATTAAAAGGACATAAATGCCAAGGATTAGGTTACATGATGAAATAATTCTTTGAAATTAGTTCTGTCTTCTCCTAAATATGTATTCCCTGAAAAAACATACCATTGGAAAATGTTATAAATTTGTAGAAGAGGTCTCATGGTGGAGTCTGTAACAGATCCTCTCTTCAGATGTTGGCCTGATTTACTTAAAGTTCAGGTATGCACCTGGGAGGGAACGTTTACCAGCCATTCTTCATTCATTCTAACAAGCTTAGTAATAGCATATTGGCTGTGCAGGCAGCTATTCCCTGAGAGACATTAGGCTTTAATAAACCCCAAGAAAAATAATTTTTTAAAAATAAGAGTCAAAATTGTCAGTCATGTTTGCGCTCAAATGAGGAAACAAATATATCTACTAAACCTACACAATTTTCTAGATATACTTCATTTCTATATATTCGTGGCACTAAAGCAATGGCATGATAAGCCAAGATTCTAGAATCAGAAAGTACAAGTTTGAAGTTTTTGCATTTCTACTTAATCACTTTATGATTTGAGCAATGTTACTTAAATTTCAGGAGTCTCACTATCCTTATGTGTGAAATGGAGGGGGTAGCACTAAATTTAGAATTTTGCTATGAATTTTCAAAGAGAGAACAAAGTCAAATTGCCAATGTTAGGTTGATATTTTATAAGCAATGTTCTGTTTTCTTTTTTTTCCTCTAGAGAACCTAAATAGCTATAGCTTAAATATTACAAACCGTTGCTCTTTCAGAGTAGAAGTAATTTTGTGTTGTAATTAAATCTCAAGAAAATGTCTTTGTCATCAACCATCTCATGTTCATGGGATATTGTAAATGCTATGGGGAAAACCGCAAAGATACTAAGACTTTTATTCATAGACCCCTCTCTTTTAAAAAAAAAAAAAAAAGAAAATCTGACCTTACCCTTGAGTCTCATTGGTCAGATCTGCGCCACACAGAAAATACCACACAGATAATCATTCATGAAGAGGAATATAATTGCTATGGTAGTCTTACTCCAATCATGTTTTTTTGATCAGCCTAGTTTTCTTTTTTTTTTTCTTTCTTTATTTTTTTTATTGGTTGTTCAAAACATTACAAAGCTCTTGACATATCATATTTCATACATTTGATTCAAGTGGGTTATGAACTCCCATTTTTTACCCCGTATACAGATTGCAGAATCACATCGGTTACACATCCACGTTTTTACATATTGCCATATTAGTGACTGTTGTATTCTACTACCTTTCCTATCCTCTACTATCCCCCCTCCCCTCCCCTCCCATCTTCTCTCTCTACCCCATCTACTGTAATTCATTTCTCTCCCTTGTTTTTTTTTTCCCTTTCCCCTCACATCCTCTTATATGTAATTGATCAGCCTAGTTTTCAAAGAAGTTAGAATTGGCTGTTGATCAAGAAATCAATATGTGCCACTTTAATGTATGTTAAAAAAGAGATGATATTGTTCCTGTCCTTCAAGCACTCATTGCCTACACTTATAAATTTATATATGCTATCTTCCCACCTAGAAATTGTGATAAGTATAAGAACCTTAAACACAGAACCGGTTCATTTTTGGCATCTAATTCACCAAAAGCAAATGATACATGTCTAGACACACTACAGTTACTCATAGGTTAATACTAGTAAACTGAATTACTGTGTTATGTTAAGTAATGAATTACGCATATTTTCCCTAGAATGGGTAAGCTTTTAAAATACTTGCTTTATTTTTACTCCAGGAATGAATTAGAAAATAAAATACAATAGAATTTCAATGATTATGAGCTAAATAAATTGGGCTACCATAAGGAATGTATAACAGGTTTGTGTAACAAAATCATTTTTATATGTGTCATTGTATTAGGTATACACAATTATCAAAGGCAAGGATTTTCATCATTCACAGTGGATAGGCATGGAAACTGAATATTGAAGAGACCAAGTTGTGTACTCAAGATCTCATACCAATAGGTTTCAAAATCAAGACTCACACTCAGAACTTCTAATTTTACACTCATAAATATTTTTCATTAAATTACTCTAAACAGGTTTCTCTGAAAACATAAAATGTATCATAAATGACTCCTTTGTGATTTTATGCAGAAGGTCCTTCAGAAACAGATAGAAATAAGTGAAGAAAAGAAATCCTTTTTTGTCATTTGTTTCTAGATGTGGAATGGTTGGTTTTGTACAAATGTAATTACATAGATGCTTTGGAAAGTGAACTCTCCCTAAAAAAATAAATCCACATACTTGAGACATATATAGTTGGAAGAGAAAACTATCAAGAATATAACCCAAAACATAATTTCCACTGATGTTTTTTCATGTATTTGGCATCTTAATTTCCAAGGTAAATGAAGATAAATTTCCACCAAGGAGCCCAGGCATTCTTGCACAAGGACTGGTAGGGAATAGATGTAACTTCTGAAAGAGATGTCAAGGTCATTAATATGTAACATTATTCATACATCAACACTTGTTGAATACCTATACTGAAGACTCAAAATGAGAAACTTATCAAGAAACTACTTTTGAGAAACTACTCGGGGTTAGGGAAACATTAATGTGTGTTAGCATCACCCACACAATCTATAGAGACCTTACCAGAGATGTTCCAGCTGACTTTGAACTTGAAAATTCACTAGTGGATATTCACCTGGGAAAAGGAAAGAGCATTATGTGTAAACAGCATGCAGCGTGTATGCCAGGCAAAGGTATTTAAGTGGCTGTTTTATTGGCAGGAGTTGGATGACAGAAGATGACTATTTTTGATGTTAAGGATGAGTGTTGTGATGACAAGCTTGAATTTGACTCAGATCTAAGAAAGAGAAGTAGTGAAGAGATTATAGAAAATTTTTCTCAATACATGGCTTAATCCATGGGCATTACTATGAATGTCCATTCTTCTGCAAAAATAGAATTCTGCCTTCATTATCTTCAGACTTGACTTTCTTGTTATGGTAAATACACCTGACTTGACCTGGCCTGAATAACAAGTGCAAGGCCCAGGGTGTCTCAGTTCCCTTTACTCCCAAGAGACACAGAACTGATTCATTATGCCATCTACAACTCCCCCCCACCCCCAGGAGAATCAGTCTTTGTCAGCTTAAAAACTTCTAGAATACTTATAATTTAGGAAATCTGGTGTTTAATCACATGCTAATTTGTATTCTAATATTAAGTTTTAATGTATTTACATCTCATTTCCTCAAATTATGTTTAGTTCTATGAGAGCAGGATTTTTTTCCTATTTTCTATCCCCTGTACCATATTACTGACCACACATACTAAAAGAAAGAAAAAACGTAAAAAAAAAGGAAGAAAGAAAGGAAATACAAAGAAAATAAGATGAAAAGAAAAATAAATTAACTTTTTGCCACATCAAAATTTTCAGAAAACTCTAAATTGAAGATATGGGTAGAAACAAATTATTCTGAATTACTTTGATGATAAATGGACCTTTCTTCCATGCACCCAAGTATTCATATGTTGTAGTGACTTTCAGCTATAAGTTTTATAAGGATAAAGGAGATAGGATGGAAGGTTTTCATTTTTAGCACCCTTTGGGTTGAAGCCATTAATTCTGCATGATATTTAACATATCAATATCTGTCTCCTCTTAGGATTGAATCAATAAAATGGAGATGACCAAATATACTTCTATCTGCCTCACAAGAGGATTGCAAAATCAATTAGATGAGCCACTTGTTGAATATTCGAAGGCTGAGATTACATTTGATGAATGATTCTTTTCCTTCTGTTCCTTTAAGAGTAAAGCAGTGCAAGTGCTCAAGGGAAAATCAAAGAGACACTGAAATACACTCCTACTCATTTCATTTCTTCCCCCCCTCCTCCTCCTCCTCCTTCTTCTTCTTTTTCTTCTTCTTTTTAGATTTCAGATCAAAGTTTTGCTTGGGAAGATATCTAGATTTATTTTTAAAAAAAACAAAAGTATTTTTGGATTTCAATTATCCATTTTTCATTCCCTATTAGTATTCAACCTACTCTATCTATCTCTGTGAAAATTTTCAACCAATTCAAAAACAAGGTACTCTGAAATGTGAGTTATTCTAAATGCATCAACATGAGTAGAAGTGGGTGACTCTTACTCCACCCTGTGAAAGTTGAATGTATCAGACTAAGAGCCTGAAAAAAGAATTTCAATAGGTAAATATCAATATGGCTGAAGACAGTTTTAATAGAGATTAATATTCAACTGATGATAAAAAAACGCAAAACTTTGCTGCCAAAATGCCCCCAGAAGATGGCATTGTTTACACTATTGTCTGAGTGGAACAGCTGTTTACCCTTCACTATATTGAGAGCTGCAGTATTCTTACTGAAATGTTAACAAATCTTAGACAAATGTCTGCTGTTTAAGGCTCAAAGTTGCTCTGAGAACAGGTGTGTTGGAGAGAGAGAGAAAAACACAAACTACAACTGTAAATAGGATTTTAAATTAGCTGCATTTTATATACTCTATACAGGGCCCGAATATGGACATCTAAATACAAAATTCCAATATTTATTAATAACTTGAAGATCATTCACAGTTGGGGACTTCAAAGTAACACATTTTCCTGATTTCCTTTTAATATATATTCCAAATACATTTTACTGGCACAGTGGATTCATTTTAAGTCATTTTGCCAAAAATAAAGACATAAATCTTTTATAAGTATTAAAAGATTTTATTTAACCAATTTTTTTGAACATATGTAAAAGCTTTGATTATATGGAGGGACATAAACTTGATGACTGAATATCTGTGTTCTGTGACTCTCAATTTCCTATTAGTAAAATGGTAAGGCTTGAAGTGATAGGTTAGGATATGGACCTACAGGAAACCTCAAACACTGCTAGCAAAGGAAGGAGAGCTATGAGTTAGTATTGCCATTTTATAGAATGACTGGCAATGTGTAGTAAAACTGAAGAAAAACATTTCTTGTGATCCAGAAATTCTACTCCTAGTGTGTGAGAGAAACTGATAGTTACAAAATGATAGTTTTACTGGGAAAAAATGGAAACAATGTATAGAAAATAAATAAAAGAATTAATGAATAGTCTTTGAAATATTAATACAAAGAAATACAATACAGCAGTAAAGATGAAAGAGGACTTAATGTAGTCAAATATGTGAATTTCAACAATATAATATTAAATAAATTGTAAAGTACAAAATAAGAGTGTTATAGCATTGAAAGAAAAAGCAAAGCTAATTAGTGCTTAGAGATGTATCTGACAAATGTAGGGAAATATTAAGTATAGGAATGATATATACCCAAAGAAAATTTTACTAGAATACATGATGGAAGATAAATATTTATGAAGCAAGAATTCAGAAAGGGGGACTGGGGTTGTAGCTCAGTGGCAGAGCACTTGCCTAGCATGCATGAGGCACTGGGTTCAATCCCCAGCGCCACATATAAAATAAATAAATAAACAAACAAAATAACTAACAAATAAATAAATATAAATAAGGAATTCAGAAAGGCCTTAAATTATATTTTATTAATAAAATTTCTTTGGCATACATTTGGAACACACAAAATGGAATTTTATATATATATATATATATATATATATATATATATATATATATATATATATATATATATATATATTATTAATATACTCTAGATTTTCCAGTTTAATAGCAAGATAGTGTTCTCTATAGTCAGGGATAGGGTCGCAGCTTCTGGGGGCCCACGGTGGAAAGGAAAGCCAAGCCCAAGCAACCCACCTTTGACTCTCACTCCCCCTATCTGCAGTCCCCTGCCAACAGGATAGCTCCTTGGGTCACCTTAGTTTTGATGTTTTGGAATTCATCATCTCCTGGGTGTGGCCTTTTGCCCACAATTACAGCTTCTGCTGGGGGAAAAAAATCTACTGACTTACATAATTATTTCCAGTTAGAAGCTTAGAGAGGAGAGGGTCTTTTACTTAGGACTGATAAGACCTTCAGGATTCTTCCTTTAATAAAATAATGAGGTCACTGAGCCAGTTGTCATTGAACTATCTTTTAGTATTCCAATGATGTGAGACCAGTTCTAACCAAAACCACAAGGTTAACCTCAGGATTTATGCAGAAGCTGGCGAAACACAGCTCAATTTGCTGCAGTTGTGCAGCCCGCTGCCGAAGACTAAGGGTTGTCAGGAATCCATAGTGTAAAATAAGTATCCATAATTGTTAACGCTGTGGGTGAGAAGAGAGGGAGACATCAACTTCCTCTGAAGTGGGTAGAGTCTATCAACTCTATCAACTTGATTGTAAGCTTCACATAGGAGAAATCATTATGGTCCCTCATTTTGTTAAGGTTTGACAGCTTTCTGACAGTTTCCAATAAAAACAAAATAAGTTGATTCATGGCAAAGCAAGAGAGTCCCCAGACACATACTAGAAATCAGAGATAGAAACTGGATTTCTTATAGGGAGCCTCTAGGAAGAAATCAAAACCACTGGTTCCCTCTTTTTAAATGTAAATTCCTCCAGAGGAGACCTCAGATTTCCAAAACGCCAACCTGGGCTTCCACCCTGACTCTCATTACCACCACACCCATTAGTAGAGACTCTCCATCTCTCCCAGGCGCCAGTGAACCACCTAGGCTCCGGAACCCAAAGCACCGCGCACCCTGCAGTACTTGCCCGAAGCAATGTGCCAACATCGATGAGGGAGACGCGGACGAGGAAGGCCGGTGAAAAGATGAGCGATGGGAATAGGGTGCGGGGTCGGTAAAACAGGAGAGTGGACATAATGCTAAACCTCTAAATCAGATCCAATAATATCAATATCCATCAGCCTTCCTACCAGAGAACGAACGCAAGGGAAATTAAATCTCACAGTTCAAAGCTCTACTTGCTCCTCCTTTCCAAAGGGAGGAAAAAAGGCATCTCGTTAGGTCATTACAAAGCTTTCCATGGGAAATTCTCTCTTCCTAATGCGTCTGTCCTTCAACTCCTTTTAGTATCCCTTCAGCAGCGTTCTTCGAAAACCTTGTTTAAATTTCAGTCTCTATTCATCCCCTAGATGGGGGATAGAGAAAGGCAAAGGGAAGGGGGAAGGTAAGGAGGGAGGGAGGAAACTGGGTGGGGAGGAAGAGAAAGAGAAGATAGAGAGATTAAGACTCCTTTCCCTTGCCCTCCCAGGTAGCCAAAGCGCACCGCAGCGGCGCGCCTGCTGGAGGAAACTCGCCCGAGCGGGGCTAAGACCCGCCCAGGCCGCTCTTATAGGCGAGCGCGGGGCGGGCCTGTCCGGGGGCGGTGCCGCGCGGCCCGCTTGCCTATAAGGAGCTGTCCGCCACCCCGGTGCTGATTCCTGCTCTCGAGCTTGGCGAGGTGGATTTGGCTGTCCACCGAGCTAGGCGCCTGTCTTTGCAATTGGGTTTGGATTTGCACCTTTAAGGAGTGGGGAAGAGGAGGAAGAGGCGAGCCGAGGAAGGAGAGTACAGCAAGCGGCTCTTTCGGGGACTGTAGCCTCAGCCGCAGCTGCGAAGAAGCCCTCCCCACGGTTTCCGTGGAGCGTCTGGGCGCGGGATGGAGTGAAAGAGAGTACCTCTCCAAGGGGGGGTGGGAGGGGGTCAGAAGGTGCGGACAAGAGAGATAAGCCGCGGCTGGTGCCTGCAAATTTGGAATTCCATTGGAAGGGACCACTCACTCGGGGAAATGGATTCTGTACCAGGGCTGACCAGCGTTTTGACTTTGCTGTTCTCTGGTTTGTGGCATTTAGGATTAACAGCGACAAATTGTGAGTACTACGATCTGAGGACGGGGAGGTGAGGTGGGAAAGGATAAAATTCGGAAATGCAATCAAAACCCCAAGTGTGTCTGCTCTGGGCACGGGAGGGCAGGAGGAAATGCTGATCAGTGTGGAACCATCGTCACTCCAACCATCCCAAAAGTTAGCAGAGCTCTCATGCGCAAGCCCTGCTAGATTCCCTTCCCTTCTCTCGCAAAGTTCCCTTCTCATCCTATCTAGCTTCGTGTTCTATGCCTGCTTAATCTCAGCCTGGGCTTTTGCCCAAAAGGGCCCCTGTTCCAATAGTATACACGGGAGCTCAGCTTCCAGGGATAGAGCTCCCAGCCACAGCGCACAGTGACAGCGACTCATCTCTGAATGCAGCTGCCTTGGATTTGCAGTATGCCCAGCTCCCCACAATACCTAGCTTTCTGCACTGCCTTAGGCAGAAGGTTTCAGTTGGGGTGTGTTGCAACCAATGGGCACTGGTTTAACCGAATTGGGAGTTTTGGCCTAAGAGTTATGGCCCGATGTAGTCAACCACAAGATCAATGGCTGCCCCTATTACAGGAGGAAGAGCTTTGATGCACACCCCACCCCCAAAATCTTTGTGCCAAGGAAACAGATAATGAGTATGCACTAAGTGTGCACTCTATCGTTCACACTCTAACCTCGGCAAGTGCAGGACCGACATTTAATTTAATAGGCAGGAAAGCTGGACACCTGGGGATCCACCACCTGCACTATGTATTTAAAGAACCTAGTTCGTCAAACTTGAATAAATCGCTAGAGCTATCAGAGGTTCAAGCTCAATTGCTCAGCTGCCTCTCTAGGCAGAGGAAAGGAAGTTTTTCCAGCTCTGGGAACTCCTAAATGAGAAGGAATGCAATTAAGCCATCTGTTTTGTTTCCAAGGATGGTTTATCATGGTCTCTTAAGTTTCTGGGTTTGCTCCCCTTTTCCATATCCCTGCCATGAACCTCAGAAATATTATCTATATTGAAACAGGATTATTATTATTATTATTATTATTATTATTATTATTATCATTAGCATTAGTTTTTGCAATCTGTACTATCCCTTTTAGAGAAAGGAGAAAATAATATTTCTACTTAGGAATCCTTTACCTCACTTCCCACCTCTGTAAGTCCAAGAGGAGTTAAATATCTCTTTCCAGTTCCAATGGGAAACAGACAAATATAATATACTGAAAACTGTCCGGAGCACAGTCAGTGTTTCTATCTGTGATCAGAAGTTTGGGAGATCTACAACCTACAGTTAGTGGTAAAGTCTTATAAAGATTTTACTGAAGTTTGTATTCTGAAGGAGGGATAAAGAGGCCAACCTCACTGGAAAGGAGGAAATTTATTTAGAAATTATTTCAGGTTTTGTGGGGGCAGGTTAGAATCTGATTTTTTCTTTATTTTTCCTCTCTTTTCTCACCCTCTCCCTTTCTTCTTCTCTTCCCCCCCTTCTACCTTCTCTTCTTCTTTCTCTTCCTTCTTCTTCTGTGAAATCATTCCCATGGTGCTTTAGAAAAAGATCTGAGTGGTTAGAAAAAGGAAGTTAGGTATGTTTCTGAGCTAGTTTCTCTACCTTCTAGAACACTAGAGGTCAGCATTGTCCTAATGATTCAAAGGTGTGGCTGTAAACTATCACTGTTTTCCCTTTAGCACAGTTGTCTATCTGAAGAGTAGATACTTTGAAAATCCACAAAGGTGGTAAAGAATAAAGATGAAATAGATAGAACATACTCCATTAGATTATGGTTTGGGCTTCCTCAAATAGCACTTTAAGAGCTTGGTGGGGAGATAGATATTTTTTGCAAATTAATTAAATTATGATTAATATGTGTTCATAATGCTCATGAAGCCTAAATGGCATGGACTTAAGACTCATGCTTATCATTGCTGATGCAGTTATAGAGATAATTCTGAACATTTAAAATGAAATTTTGTGATAATGTGATAATGAGCTTTAGTATTTCATCAATGACAGTTTAATTTCCTCATTTCCAATCAACATTCCAATTGAGTGCACACTGCTTGCTAAATATTTTGGGGTCAATGCTTTTAAGGAATAATGATAAATGTTGATTATGCTGTACAAAAGTATTAATTTGGTGAACAATAGGATATCAGCAGAAAATTACTCCTGAATTCAATACAGATTGGTGGTTTTCAGAACCTATCAAACAAAACCCCTAAGAAAAAGCCTTAACATTTCACATTTTCTCTAGACTGCTATTGTTCACACTTTACTCATAAATATAGAGTGTGGACTTACATCTATATGTCATGTCATTTAATGCCATTTATGCACATATCTTGAATAATAGCATTTTCTTTTCAAATGGTCATTTTTAAAGTTTATTTGGAGAAACTATTTTTTAAAGAATAAAAATATATCTCATGTCATTTGTGAAGTAGTCTTGAAAATGGATTATTGACCCAAGTTTTTTCATAATTCATAGTTATACTACTAGACTTTGTTCAAGTGATAATAACTTTAAATTGTTTTTATATTTTTATAATTGTTTGTTGTTATTATTGTTGTGGTGTGTGTGTGTGTGTGTGTGTGTGTGTGTGTGTGTGTGTGTGTGTTTAGTTCTTATGATCTGAATAAAACTTGGGAATTTATCTCCAAGGAAAACATGAATGCTGATCCGATTATAGATTTTATAAGTTTCTGATTAAACAAAATTAAAATGCAGTCAGTTTAGAAGGACTGGCTATAATATAGATATTAATAATATCTGCTGAGAATATATTACCTACCAATAATAAAAACTCTGGAAATTCCCCCATTCCAGATTTTTAGGATATTAAATAGCTAGAACATTTCCTGTGGGTTTACCCTAAGGGGATTAGTTAATTTCAAATGTAGATATAACAGACCAATGTTAAATGAAAAACCATTTTACATATAATATCAACTCCTTTGACACAGGAAGCAGCCCTGTAACTTGATAGTTCACAAAGTAAAACCAGGAATTAGAAGAGCTAAGAAGTTCTAGTCCTAGTTATTCTATAGCTAAAGTATCAAATACCCATCAGGTCATTCAACCTTCCAGTGCTCACAGTTGGCTGAATAGCAGAAGCTGTTATATATGTCTGCTCTCAAACAGAACAGCAGCTTGATGTCTTACTATAGAGATTCTTCAGGTATTAGATATGTTGATAGTCTGTTACAAAGAGAGAACTTGCATTCAAAATATAGTAGGAATGGGGATATACGCAGGGATACACATAGGGTGACTATGTATTTTACAGAATAAGCAAATGTTATGTCATTATAAATCACCTTAATTTTGACCAAAAATTGCTTAAAATTATTGTTTAGCATCTTATCGAAGTTTGCTGCTGCATATTAGTTTCAAAGTATAAAACCTAGAGAGAGTACTGAAATTCTTCACTTTTGTTTTTTTCATATCATGCAGAAATGCACTCAAAATATATGAGGATGTTAATCATAAGGATCTTGAAATAAAGAAACCCACTATACCTTGAGTTATCTGAAGCCTACACACAAACCCAATCAATAAGTAATGGTATAAGTAAACAAAGATCATGCTGATCTTCTCAGCAGGAAAATCTTCCTTCTTTCCATAGTACATAGTTATACTAGTACACTTTGTTCAAGTGATAATAACTTAAAATTGTTTTTTATGATTATTTGTTGTTTTTGTTGTGGTGGTGTGTACTTTCATTGGCATCTACAGTTAGCAAAAGTGAAGAAGCACTTTAATGCTCATTTAGAAGACTCCTAAAAATGTTTCCCACTGTTTTGAGTTGACTTTCTTTGATGGTACCATCCTTATGAACTCTCTTTTCATTCCTTTTACATGTCTCCCTATTTCCAAACCAGATTGGTATGTTTTACAATTGTAACATGTGAATTAAATGATAGACCAATAATTTTCCAACAAAACTCCAGACTTGATGAGGAAATTGGTTTCCATATGAATAACTGCTTCCCTCCCCACTTCTTCTTGACCTAATGAATAACTATCCTCTAAATTGCAATTTTCTTTGACTCTGCTCCTCTGCCCAATTGCATTTGAAATCTTTATTGAGTCCCAGTTCCTTGGCTGAATTGCATCACTTTTCAGTGTCCATTTGTTATAAAGCAATGTGATAATATTCAAAATGTTTCTAAACTTTTTAGTTGGAAATCCCAAGTCTTTTAGTTTATAAGCCAGAACTCTGCAAAATGCGACCTGTACATTCAATGTGAATTATCCTCATCAGAAAGCAAGGCTGGGATGGATCTAGTTACCTGAAAGGCCAGAAGACAATAGTGATTTACTTAATAGGATTTCATCAAGAGGTTGCAGTGTACTCATTAGAAGCGCATAATGACATTTTTAATTCCAAGAGAAGATACCTTCATTCATCAAAAGTCTGCCACTTTCTGACCAATGACCTTATAAAGGTTACTTACTTATCTTGATGATCTTTGTGTACTAAGTGAAGGAATTGGATCAAATTATTAAGGCACTACATACTTGTAATGTATTTTTTTTTCCCTTAAACTGCTGATTTTTCCATTTTCTCATTCCATGTGTATACCTTGGAATGATTGTGTTCCAAAATTGTAAAGTAAATATAATTAGAATGATAGAATAATAGGTTTTAATTCCTAGCAACAAGAGGCACTTTATATCACTCACTTCATACACATAGTTTTATAATGCGGCTCAGCTAGGTAGACATTTATAGATTCAGTTTACAGACGAGTAAGTTTTAGGTTAATAGAAGTTAATGATTTCCCTAAGATCACAAAGCTAAACAATGAAAAATTCAGTATTGGGAAGTATATTTATCTCTCTTTAAATACTAAATTCTTTGCAAACCATGACTTTCATTCCAATGCATTTGGTTAAGTGCTACATATTAGTTTTTGTAGAAATTGGGCATGGTTTCTCTGAGATTGGTGTAACTATATTGTGACAAAAGGCATAGATCAGCAGTTTTTGCCAGAGTCAACTCCTAAGTCATACCTTTAAAAAGTAAGAAAATAATTGAGATCTAGACTTGATGCAAAATAGTTAACATCACAATGATGAAAGATAAGAGGCCTCCCATCTGGATGGGTACCTGATGATTTATATAACTTTCATAAGTGTTGAGAAAAAAGACCTTGATAAGGAAAGGATATAGATAAAGAAATTGATGATTTGTGAACCCCTCTCCCACATGTACACACTTAACAATACCATGAAAGGAACTCCTCCTAGAGAACTGTGTGGAATACCAACACATTCCCAAAACAAGCCAGGTCGTCTGGCTTTAGTTTATTTGTATAAACTATCTGCTTGGTCTTTAATATACTTTTCCATTTGTAATTTGATTCACTTGGCTAACTAAACATGTGCATCTGCATGTGTGCGCGCACACACACACGCACACACATACACACACACATTTAAGCTAGATCTGGTACTCCCATACATTACAATTTCAAAAATAGCACTTCTCAAAATCCTTGTCTCCTCAACTAGGATGCTAAGGTCCCTGATGGTCATATTTTATTGCAATGTCTATGTCCAACACCTAAGACACTGGATAAGGAAGTGAATAAAAAAATAAATAAATGGTTTCTTATTAAGTTTTTTTTTCAAATCGGTGCTTTATGGATATAATTAAAGTTAGAATTCTTTGTGGTATATTCATATATGTACATAGTATAATTCTATTAAGATTTTTTTATTCCTTAACTGAAATTCTTGATGTCTCTTGCTAGATTATTATTACTTGTGTTTTTTTTTTTTTTTTTTTTTTAACTTTGCTGTTGTTATTTTGTGGGGTTTTTTTTTTGTTTGTTTGTTTTTTTTGTGGTATTGGGGATTGTACCCAGGGCCTTATACATGCTAGGTAAGTACTCTATTGCTGAGCCACATCCCTTGCTCTAGAGTCTTATTTTGAAAATGTATTTGTTTGTTTTTATTTTTTAAACTAATAAGTAGTACTTATTATCATTTTTAAAATCCAAGGAATAGGGTATCTGTTAAATTAAAGAGCAGAAGCAGTTTGGATTACTTTATCGAATGTGTAAGCTATGTAATGGGACCCTGTGTCTGTATAAGCTTGCATGCCTTCATATGGAAATTATCTTCTTATGTGGCACTGGCCATTGGTTTATTAAAGACAATGTCTGTTCATTCATTTTATTTCAGTGCCAAGTTGGAACTAATTTTATTAACTTGCTTTATATAATTTTAATGAGCATTTCCTATATAGTCTAAAAAATACATGATCATTTTGTTGTAAAAGTCCTTTTTTTTAGCTCAAGGTTTGATATACAAAGTTTAGATTGTGTTCAATGGGGCTTTCATATTAAATTACTGAAAAGATTTTTTTAAATTGCAAAACTACAACATTATCCTGATAAAACAACTATGAAACTCCTATGACATCATTCATTTTAAGCCAGTTAGAGAAGATTTAAGTAATAATAGTTTGTATGTATTACTCATTTGAAGAATTATCAGAGAAATCTGTCCCAAATGGTCGTTCTTTTTCTGAAACTCAAGTATTCATGTGAAGCTGGAGAAATATATGAAAAAGAAGTGTAGTCCATGATCTCAAGGAACTTTGAACACTGGGCAGCCAGAAAACTAAATCTTTAACAATGTTAGAGTAAAAAAATTCAATAATAAAGGTAAGCACAAGGTGTGATGTAAGGCACAAAATGAGAATCTAAACCTGGCTAGAGCATCAAGGTATTCTCTTTGAAGAGAGTTAAATTTAAACTAAGGCTTAATAAGCTGAATCCACTAGCTGGAGAAAGAGGGCAAAGAACTTACTTAGCATAGGGATAGAAGTAGAAACATTACATTAATGGGATTTTATTTTTATTTTTATTTTTAGAGCCATGGAGATTTATTTGAGGATTTTATATATATAGTTATCATAATCAGATTTTTTTGTTTTTGTATTCCTCCTTAATCACTCAGTAAAGGATGGATTGGAATAGTCCAAGAACTGGTGTTAAGAAATCTAGTTAGGAGATGATCACAGTAACTCAGAGGACTCTCAGTAAGGATCTTAAGAAGGATTCTTTAGACTCTGCGGTTTATACACGTTCGGAAAGAAAATAATGGTCAAGTAAATTCAAGACATGGGGATATATGAGCTAGTAAACTCACAGAAGGCACAGATTTGTGGTTAAAATGTATTCTATAGCTGCTTCCATTGTTTTTGACAAATGAAAGCTATAGATGCTAGAAAAGGTGCTCTGTTCTCTGAAATGAAGTTCTTCTCTGGGAATACCAAATAACCATATTCTCAGTGCAGTGTATTTCATATTTGCATGACAGTGTACAGCACATGTTGTCTGTATCCATCATCTTGATACATCTTCTAGTCTGTAAATTATGCTGGCTTTTGTCATCAGAGCGAGAATTAGTCATTAAGGAATATGTAATCAAACCTCGACATACTGGTTCTCATTCCCCCTCTGACAGGGGGGTAAACCGGGGAATCATCACTGTCATCAATGGCTGCTCAGTGGAAAGAGAGAAAAAGAGAAGTTGGCTGTGCCACGTTGATTTGCTATCATTGGTAATTGATTTTCAGGCATAAATTCCATGTCTCTACATTCCTAATTGATTTTGTGCATATTCTTGGGGGTTGATTAATGCCATCTGTTCCCTGGATCAGCCGCATTGATGGAGTTTTAAGGGATGACAACAGTAATGTTGAAGATAGAAAGAAAGTGAAGGGGAAATGCCAAAACACTACTTGTGATGTATATTATTTTTAACTATCCACCTTTGGAAGCAGAAATATCCCTCCAAAGACAGTGCAAGGAAAATAACAATCTAAAGAAATTCGCCTAACTGACAGATGTTTTGTAGGTGTTTAGTCTAGGCCACTATTCGCCGAATATATATGTTCAGATCCATCTCCTGTTTCCCCTCCCTCACTTCCTCTCTATTCCTTCCTCTCTTTCCCACCCCTTCTCTCTGTCATGTCGTCATACAGTTTGTGCATCATCCTTGACTTTTCCCCGAGCTCACTATTCTGTTAAGGATGGGGAGGAGGGGCCTAAGGGTGTTGAATCCCAGTGCTACCTTGTTAAACTGCATGGCACAATCACCAGTGTGAAACTCCTCCACAAGCCCTTACCCACACAGGCCTGAAATGCCAACGTCCACCTCCAGGGCCCTTAGAAAGCCCACTGATTCCAATGCCCCAAACAACTCCTCAGCCAATTACACTAATCCCCCGAATCTCTAATTATGGGGGTAGAAAGGCTTCCAATTCATAAAAGTAAGTTGTAAAGCATTTATAGAAATACAAATCTATGCTGAATAATACTTAAAACAGATATTAGAAAGAAAAATTTATAGAAATGTATACTGTATATTGGTGGGAGGAGAACAGACTGTTCTCAGTTGGGAAAAAGCAGACAGGAAAGTCCAGGATGTCTAAGAAAGTGGGATCTGTGTCCTCTTTATGCCCAGGGTAACCCCCAGTCTCTCCATATTATAAGGCCAAAAGTACAACACATAGGCAAAGAGGAGATAATGAAGGGCAAGGGAAAGGCATAAGTTGCATAGTTCTGGATTGATTTAATTCTCTCTCTCCCTACATACTTCCCATGGATACTAACTAATATGGACTTTGCAAAGTTGGCACAGTATAATATGAGTTACTCTATACACAGCGAACATGGTGTGGGCATCTAATAATTATGCCTATTAACACAATTGTTAGTGAATCTCAACATTCAATTATAATATAAAGTAGGACAAGGGCAATGACACAGTGTCACGCCAAGATAGATTGCTTGCTTCCTCTTCAACTGGATAATCAGGGCACTGAGTGATTGCCAAGGTAAATATAAACAAGCTCTTACTGTGACATATATGTCAAAGGGATGGTGGGCAGAAACTACCTCCACCTAACAGAGAAATATGACTATTCTGGATTCCTCACTTGGTTCCTGGACTCTAGCATAGTACATGCACTACTTCTGGTCCTTGGCCAGTGAAGTTACTTGCTGAGAAACTCAAAAAGGGAGCCTCATAAAAGAGTGGGAAACCAGGTTCATCTAGAGAAGTAGGAGGAGCAAAGAAAACTGAGCAGCCCCTTGCAGGTTATGTCAGCATTGTGAGAAAAAAAATTTGAACAGATCTTAAGGAAACACCAATGACCCTGCTCTGAGGTATGTGAGGGGAATTGCCATTTCCTACAACACACCATTTGCAGGAGGTTTAAGTAGATGGAGGTAGAATTGGAAGATCCCAGAGAGCTGTATTACCCTCTGTGTACCATGGAAGCTGCTTCTGGTGAATAAGTAGCAGAGGTGTTCATTTGCTCTTGTTGATTGTGAGTGAGCAATCAGTTGCAGGTGCTATAATTTATGAATAATAAAGGCTCATTCCATCTGCAAGAGCCTCATCTTTCATTCATTGCGTCCATGGATATTTATGAAATGCCTATTGTCCATACACTTCTCTATACATTCCATAAAAGCCTTTTGTGCGATAGCAATGCAGTGTCTGGGAAAAAGGATTCCAATCACTGTTGACATAATTCCAGAGAAAGAGCCATCAAAATAATTATTATCTCAAAGCAAACGCTAGGTACTGTGACACCCCATCACTTCATTCCTGCTCAACATAGAAAATGCCTCTTTCTTTTTCCAAAGATCTTTACTTCTGCTCTGTTTTCAATGACCATCCTCTTCACTCTAATATACCTACTTTCTTTTTTTTTCTTTTTCCTTTCCCTTCTCCTGTCTTCCCCAAATTCTACTCTTTTCTACTTTTTTTCTTTCTCATCACTCTCTCTCTCCTTTCTATTTTTCTTCTCTCATTCTGCCTGCTTCAATTAGTTTTTACTAAATAACTTTATTTTTTATGTTTTGTAGCCTTAGTTATTTATTTTCAAACTTTTCCACTAAAATGCTGTTTGCTGGAATAAAGACATGCACAAGAATCCAGGGAGTTCAGATATTAAGGCTGTAAGTGGCCACAGAAAAAATGCAATTTCTTGATTTTATCAAAAATGCTCTGGTAAATTGTCATTCAGCTCCATATTACATCCGTGTTTATATTATGATAAAAATATTTTCCCCAAATCTCTAAACTTCATGAGCCAAGTTTATTAACTTAACCGATAGCAGAGAGCAGCATATACCCAGGGGCACAAGCTTAAGATTTTTGGCTTTTTCTTCCTATTCATGTCTTCTAGTACTCAAAGCAAACTCTGGGTACTGTGTACTTTCTGTATTGAAGAAAACAACTTCAGTGTCTCTCCTCTTCTCAGAACAACAGATTGCTTCATTTCCCATTATCAACTGTTACTGATGTGTAAGCTGCAGATTATGACTTATGAATAATGGGAAATAAAAAGGACATATCAATTCACAGAAAGGAAGGAAACCCACCAGACTGCTTAGTGGACAAAAATGACACTTTTTGGCTTCTGTAACTAAGAATTCCAAGCTCTCTCCCCAGGTCTGGGCTGCCCCCTATGCAATCACCTGGGCATGTGTTGTCTTATTCATGAGGTTTACCTAGGAGCAAATGAGTTCTATGAGGAGCTGGATTGAGGTCAACAAGGGCATATTTTTTCTTTCCTGATTTCACAAGTTGAAATCACCAGAATAGTTAAAAAAAAAAAAAAGACTCGTGTATCTTCTTTTGCAATAATCATAAATATTTAACACAACCAAACAAAATAAAGGAAACCGATTGGAGTGTTGGAGCATTGGAAATTTGAGATAAAATTAACTAATGTGTTCTTTGCCTGGGTTTCAAACTTGCACCCTGTGTCAAGGTTGGTATTTGATGAAGTTTCATTCTATTCCTTCTCACATTTCTATGGAACAGTGGTTCTCGCTCCCCTTCTAGAGTGAGAATACACTGGCTTTAATGGTTAGAGAATTGATCTGAGGTCATATAGTTAGTAGATGGTCACGTTAGAATTTCAATCCATTTTTCCTGACTTCAAAGCTCAAAGGTGTTTTCTGTTTTATTTAACCCAGTGCTAAAGCTGAGCTAGTTTTTAACTTAAGGGGATAGGCATGTGTTCATCTTGCAGAACCTGGTCTCTCTGTGGGTAGAAAAAAACCTTGTGTTTCCAGGACCACAAATTCTGCCCCAGTGTTCAGGTCAGATTACTCCAATATTGCAGAGTCTGTTCCCCATACCTAGAAGTTACTGAAGTTCCTGTTGATCTACAAATTTATAAAAGCTGGATGTGTCACTCATTAAATCTTTCTGTCAACTCTTTGTGGCCAGGATTTATTACTAATGGCCTTGGAGAGTCAATGATCAGTGCCCACTATTAATGTATCTCTACATGTTTTGAGATAAAATTGCAGTATTTTTATCTCTATATTTTTTCATATCACTCCAAGAATTTGTTAGATACATGTTGTGGTTTTTTTGTTTTGTTTTTTAATCTCACACTTACCTGTTCATTTCAGCATTGTTCACAATAGCAAGTGTCCATCAGAAGAGTAGGTGGTATATACACATGGTGAAATGCTGGCCTTGCATAGGAAGGAATTCCTCTCATTGTGACAATGTAGATGAACACAGAAGATATTATACTAATGAAATAAACCAAGCAAAAAAATGCATATATAACAAAATTTCACTTATATATGGTATCTACAAAAGTCAAACTCATATAAGCAGAAAGTAGAATGGTTGTTGCCAGACACTGAAGGTATAGGGAGGAAAGAGGAGGTGTTGGTCAAAAAGTATGAAAAGTTTCATTTAGGAGAAATAAGCTTCAGAGTTTTCTTGTACATCATGATGACCATAGTTAAAAACAATAGTGTATTTTTTATAATTATTCAATAATAGTGAGATTCATTGTTACTTATTCATGTGCATAGAACAATTTGATTTCATTCCCCAGTACCTCCAACAATAGTGTATTTTGTGCTTTAAGATTAGTTTAGATTTTAAATGTTTTTGCCACCCTGCCCCACCTCTGCCACAGAGAAAAGCCAGGTTAACAAAGGAAAGATTGCATTTCAAGGATACTGACAGAGAGAACTCTGGAAATCAGTAACTAAGTGATGGGAACCCTATAGCTTGAGGAGAAAGGAAAACAGCATAGAGAAAGGAACCACACTGTCATTTCAACCTTGGCTCCCAGGCCAGGGTGGAACTCCACAATGATGGGATAAGATAAATGGGAAAGTAACAGTAACCCCATCACAGCATCAGATTGGCAGGCTTAACTATAGGAGGATCTCACAGTCTTAGAGGCTTTAGTTTCAGTTTAGAGAACTGGGTGAGGTTTGAGTGACAGCTTTGCTCCACAATAGGAACTAATTGGGACTCCCCAACAATCAGAACACAAGTTGCTAAAATAGCCACTTATAAGCTTTATCCTGCTTTAGGAGCCAGAAGCAGACCTCTTGATGCTGCAAGAAGCCCTGGACTTTTATATGCCTCACAGGAAGGAGGACAGGCTCCTTAGAATGCTGCAGTTCCAGGACCTTTAGCTTCTAGAGCACATACCATGGTGCCATGTATACTTTTCCCTCTGGACCTAGGCAAATATCCTAGCTCTGTCATGAGGCTCCAGGTCCATGGCTACCAGTATGAGAAGCCTCACTGATTCCCATACTTCCCCCCATAGGATCTAGGGATAGTTTGATCAGTATTCTGTAATTCCTGGTAAAAAGTTTTTCTTTTTATTTCCCTTTTTATTTTTTTTAAATAACCCATTGGTCATTTAGGAATATGCTGTTCAATTTCTGTGTATTTGTATATTTTCCACTGTTCTTTTTTTGTTGATTTTCAGTTTTATTTCATCATGATTTGAGAATATGAAGAATATTATTTAAACTTTTAAAAACTTATTGAGACTTGAATAAAAAGTGGTATAAATATGTGAGGTAAGAATATGTAAATTAGCTTGATTCAATAATTTCACAATACATATATATTATATGTATGTAAACATTAGACAATGTGCCATAAATACATGATTTCTGTCAAGTAAATAATAAAAGTTTTGGCACTAATGAGGAAAACCCTATTCATGATCAAAGTTACAAACAAGGCAAGAATTGATTGGGTGGCATTCAGATGTGTTCCTTATCTTTTTAAACTACAGGGTTCATCTCGGACACAGTTTGTAATCTCTTTTTCACTCAGTAGGGATAGATGGTGGTTTAGATGGGAAGGTAGTTTGATAAGTGTGAACCCCAAACCACTATTCTTTTTTTTTAAATATACATGTTTTAGTTGTAGATGGGCACAATAACTTTATTTTATTTTATTTTTTTACGTGGTGCTGAGAACCGAACCCAGTACCTCACACGTGCTAGGCAAGTGCTCTACCACTAAGCCACAACCCCAGCCCCAAAACACTATTCTTTGCCACAGATTACATGCTGGCCTTGAGCATCCATTTGGTAGACAAGGACCAGCTCTTGCACTGGTTTGATTCATTGTCAGTTGCATGGACAGCTAGATGTTTGTTTGGTGCTCAAGATCTCATGACTTTCTTCCTTCAACATAGGCTACTGTGTTGGCTTAATTGTGCCGTCTATCCTTGTGTCTCCTGTATGTTGTTTTTCAGCTGTTTCTGTGGACCTTCCCACTTAGGTCTAAGAAGTTAAGTAATGTGTTCAATATCCAGTGCCCTACAGCTATGCCTCCATTTTCCTATAAGTGGTTGCTACCAATAAGGGGCATTGAGCATCCTGAAGCTATTCCACTGAGGCCATTAATAACTTGTGTGTTCTAGTTCTCAAAAAGATTCTGCATTCTGAAGAAATAAAGGCCTTTAAATATTTAAACTTCATTTCAAAACCAGGATCTTTTAGTTTCCTAAATGAAATTGTCCATAAAATTTTTGTATGTAAAATAAATTACAAGGAGAACTGCTTCTGGGAAAATGGGAAAGCCCAGAATTCTGCTTCTCAGAGTATTATTTCTCTCCTGGTTCTTCATGAAGTTACCACATGAAGGGCTGTCTTATTCTAATTGCAGAAATCTCTAAGTGTAATTGCATGCAGAAGGGCTTAGGCACATGAAGGCTACAAGCTGGGAGCACTGCACCTGTGACAGTGCTGGCATTGGTCTATAAGCCAAGGTCCAGGTTATTAAATGCTTTAAGTGTTACCTCTGCCCCAAATCACACTAACCCAACAGACATCTGTTTTTTAAGTCTTATTGACACGTTATACTTATACATATTCATAGGGTATAATGTGATATTTTGGTATTTGTAGAATGCAATGATCAAATCAGAAGAATTTAGTTGGGCATGGGGTGCATGCCTGTAATCCCAGTGGCTCTGGAGACTGAGGCAGGAGGATGGAGACTTCAAAGCCAGCCTCAACAACTTAGGCACTAAGCAACTCAGTGAGGCACTGTCCCTGAATAAAATACAAAAAAGGGCTGGGGATGTGGCTCAGTGGTTAAGTGCCCCTAAATTCAATCCCCCCCATAAAAAAACCAGAAGAATTAGCATATCCCTCACCTCCAACATTAGTCTCTTCTTTGTTGATAAAGTAAGAACAATAAGTTATGCTCCTCTACTGCACATTTAAGTGACTATTAGCTAAGAATAAGGCGTTGTATGTTTCAAATAGCTCAAAGAGAAGTTTCTATTTTTAACCCAATAGAAATCTGTTTTATTTTTTTTTCTTGCTGCTATTTTATATGAGTGTCAGGGCAAGACAATCTTATTGGCATTTACTGATTTGAAAAGATAGTAGCTTGTCAAAAAATTGCCTCCTCACCATGATCTCTAGTTCGTAGTCAACAGCTATTTTTATGTTAAAGAATTATCTTGCAAAGGCCCTTGAATTATCCACCTCCAGCCCTGACATTCCCTTGGGACCTCCTCAAAGGAAGGGATCTCATGTTAGCTGTGATTAAATTGCCTGAATATAGCACAATGAAAGGCAAAGTAACTACCTGATAAATTGAAGCACAGGTGGGTGGAGTGAAACCCGAACAGAGGCAGCAACCTGGATCTGGAACAGTAGAAGTCCAATCCCTGAAGGAAGACACAGTGAGTGCTGTTCCGTGGTCCCATGCCTCCATCTCCTAAACTTTTTGAAAGAAAGGGACCTTGGGCCACCATCAGTGAGGACCTGTTACTGTACCCTGATATCAGTTAGTGTGAGTAGAAATGGAGAGAACATTCAAAATTAAGGAAAAAAAAAGTTGCATATCTGGAGTCAGCCTTGGTTTCTCATTGCACTGTTAATAATACCTTTAAGTGTTTGTTTAAAGTATCATCCATCAGAACATCCTTGCATTTAAAATCTGGATGTGCTTACCCCTCCCTTCAGTGAACTACAAATGCCCCTGCTCTATATTTTAATAGAATTTAGTGTAATAAATAATTTAATATACTGTAGAAGTTAGTACTATAAATAATTTAATAATTTAATATAGTGCAGACCATGAAATAAATTATTAAAATAATTTAATAATGTAAAATAATACATTTATACATAGATGCATACCCACTTTTTTTAACGATCTATTATTAGTTTTCTTTTATGGTCAGTATTAAATTAATACATGTAGAAACCATAGATTTGTACAATTGAATATTCTTTATACAAACCAGTTCTTTCAGTGACTGTCAAGATTTATTATACCCCAAAGTCAATATTGATTTGGGTGTCACCTTTGTGAATATGTACCTTTCTAGATAATGAATTGAAATGGGCATTTAGATGGAAAATAATATCTATTTATTTTCTGAAATCAAATGTGTTTTGCCAAGGGGAGGAACTTAAACTGTTGGGAGGTGTGTGGGCATGCTCCACCATGGCCGTTTTATTCAGGATGTTGCTTGATAAGCATGCTTTGCATTCTTATTTATTATCTTCTTTTTATAGTTCTCTTACACGGTTCTGTTGTCTAATAGACAGAATGTGAACTTCAAATACCTTTGGCTTGATAGTTTGGTAACATAATCTGGTGATACCAATGCTTGAGCATCTAGATAACAAGCACACATCAGATTAATGAGCAACTTGAACTTTGAATTTATTTAGGCCAATAAACATAGACCTCCTCCAACAAGGACATACAATTAGTTGAGGAATGCAGGACCAGAATACGATTACAAAATAGTTCCTTTGGTTTAAGATACTGATGAATTGTTTTGATACAGACTTATAGCATGTCATATGTCTAGGAAATATGGTATGCATGACTGTGGGTAAGGCTTTGTTTTTGTGTGTGCATATTTGTACCAAAGCTCTTTTTTATTTTTTCCTTGAAGAAGTCAGTACCACTTGCTTTTGGTAGATGACTTTGGTAGAAGACTTTGGTAGAAATTCTTTCTAAAAGTGTGAGTCTACAATAGTGACATTTTCCTATTATTCTTTTCACAACTGCTGTACCAATTTTGGGTACTGAGTCACAATATACATTCTGAATAATGGTTCATTTTACAAAGAACTGATAAGACATTTAAATAAAAGTATAATGCATACAGTTTTTATATATGCATGGATGCATATTTACTTTTCTATATAAGTTTGCACACCCTGCATTCTTGATTTGTCCTTTACAAACAAGATGTATTAGTTTAACTGTCATCTCAGCAAATCTTTTCCATTCATTAATGGTCTGATAAAAGACCTAGACTTAGGAAACAGTATCATAATTAAGTTCAGGCTGTGGCTTAGTAGTCAAGGGAATATATACTGTGAAAATTCATTAGTAAAATTAATCCAAGAAACATCTGAGCAAGTGAAACAAAATCAATTCAAGGGTAGAATGTATAACTCTATTGATGTTTTCACCCTTGTTGATACATTGTTTGGGGTAAAGATTTCTGTGTTTTCTGCATAAATATCAATTTCTGTTGGCAAATTCAATTTGACTTATTGGGTTCCTATAGCTAAGTGTTTTGTGGCTTCTTTGGGAGATGATGTCATTTTGTGTATAGAGAAATAAATATCCCACACTTGATGTCTCATTTTACACATCATCCCATTTTCATCCCAGATTAGAAAACAAGACCAAAATGGCACCATTAATGTAAGGTGCTGGGATGATTCCCAGAGGGAGCCAAAATCTTAGGGAGGTTTCTTTGTCTTTCTTATTGTTGTGGTGAGTGTGCACACATGCCCACACACAGCACAATACCTCCTCAGTGTTAATTAACTTAGTTCACTCTTTTTTCCATAAAGAATTTAAACCCAGTTGGGGTAGAACAGTTGTTCTCAACTAGAAATGATTTTGCCCTAGAAAACATATGGCAATATCTGGAGACATTTTTGATTGTCTCAAAAGAGGGCTTGCTACTGAAATCTAGTTTAGAGGCCAGGGACCTTGGGAAGCAACAACTTACAAGCACAGGACTCCCCCAGAACAGAAAATTATGTAGCCTGAAATGTCAAGATAGCCAGGGTTTGAGAAGCTAGTTTTGATCTATTAGTCACTTATGAATCTTCATGTGTTTATTAAAATAGAAAAAAAAAAAAAGAGGCTTTAGTCTATTATCTCTTTCCATAGGAAGAGTATTAGGAGAAAAAGAAGTAGAGTTTTGTCTCCTGATTCAGCCACTATTCACTGTATGAGTTGATTGTCACCATTCTGTATATTTTTCCCAAATAAGGGTAATGACACATATACCCTATCTGCTATTGTGAAAATAAATAAGAAAAAGAGTGATTTGAGAATCTGTGAAGATGTTCTGATGCAATGATATTTCTTATAATTTGTATTATTTGTGGGAGTAGTGGCCTCCCTGTACTCTCCTCCTTGGCTTTTAGACTGACAAGAGATAATATGGATGAGGCAGGCACAGAGCAAAGAGGGGCTAAGAGGACACATCCTGCACTAAAAACTGCGATGGCAAATTTCAAGCCATTTTTCAGTTTTTCTAGGCTCCTTATGGCTCAACGTTTTGTCTCTTCTTAAAAATCATCTGGTCAGGGCTTCTTTGGCAGGGTGCCATGTGCTTCAGGCAACAGCTACAGACTGTTCGTAGTATAGCACTTTGGGCCATTTTTTCTTCTGATAAGTCCCTTATGGATATATATGCCCTATATATATATATAGATAAGAACATTCTGAAATGAAAACTAAAGGTGCCAAAATGACCTGAGCTTCAGCAGTGACATAGCTGCATGTCTAAGGAAAAGCCATGAACCAATAATCTATTCAGATGACATTTTCTACTTCAATTAGCAGCTCAAAGATCATTGAAATAAGGACCCTGGCTTTGATGGCTTATCTGCTTCACTTCAATCTTCAATTTTTAAAATCAATTAAATCAGAAATACAGTCTTTAATTTGTCTTTTAAGTGGAAATGGGATGATCAGCCTTGGCCTTTACTACATGTCTGCTTTTTGAATAAAAGGCAGGTTGAAAAATCAGAAGTCACAGAGACTGCAGAGTTGGATAAGAGACTTTTGAAGGTTTATAGTCTGGTCACAGCCTGCATAACCTATGTAGGTCTTCGCATTCCCTAAAAGCATTCCAGAGAGTTGACAAGTCCATCCTATTTGACTTCTCAAGTGTAGAAATATGACCTCACAGAACAGTTCACTTCCTCAACATAGATTGTGATTGATACGACATCCTTCCATTTATCTAAGTCAGCCTCCAAGTATAAATAAATGACTCCTCTTACCCCTGCTTACCAAAGCTTCTTAAGCCAAGTCTCCTTGTCCTCTTCATGATTCTTTGGAAAATACCTAAGAACAGCCACCATGCTTCAAGAAATCTTGTTATTTCTTTTTATTTTTTAAGAGTTGAATTGGCTTTGTTTTTTATTCTAGATTTCGACAATACTTCATTTCGTGGGATAGAATATGAAAAAGCAAGTAAAACAACAACAAAAAAAATGAGATGAATTGGTCATTATCCTTGAAAGCTGGAGAAAGAGACATAAATCTATTAACTGTTTGGTTAATATCAGATAACTTTTGTGTAAGATTTAAGGCGGAGGGGAATTTTTTCATCGTGCCAATTGAAAATAGTTCTGGGAAATGTAGCTGTTACGGCTCTAATCCTGATGTCCATTTTCTCTCCCTCTTCAACTCCCCATAAGCATGTTCTTTTACTTCGTGCATGCCCCACTCTGTCAATGTTCTCTTAAAATGTCCAAAATAGAATGCAACTCATATTTTTTACCTACCTGCAGAGGCCACAGTTCAGGTTGTGAAAAGACCTGGATTGGGAAGGAGGTTCAGTGAGATTTTCCAATAACATGAACCCTGAAGTCTAAAATGAATCAAGCTAGAAATCACCAAAGAATGGTATTGTCAAAAGGCCATTGTTGTCTCTACTTTCTCTCACTCACTCTTTCACTTAATTGGCCCTACATTGACAGAAATAGGTCTCTTCACTTCACTCAAAGGTACCTGGTGAAGTTTTGTGTTGGTGGTGTCTCCTAAACTGAGTGAACTATGAACTCTGTCTCACCTCTGTCTGCACAGTTCTTCCCCATGGGCCTGTTCTATGCTCCCTTCTCTAGTCTTAATTAACATTGCTTTTCTCTAAGCCTTCAAAGCCTGTACAATATATATTAAATCTTTAAGCCCTTAATTATATGCTGCCTTTTATTGGCATCTACTTTTCTTTTCATTAAGAATCTGTCTAACCGCAAGTCAATGCTAAGAATTGCATTTTATACTTATTCTGTGTATAGTAACGGGATTTGCCATTATAGACTGGCTACTCCCTGCCATATCTTATCATTAATATACACTACTGATAATCTGTCCCTAAGTCATGCTTTTAATATTATTATTTTTATTTTGTAGGTAAAGAAATTTAAGGTTAAGCTATCTAATTAATGTGCCTCAATCTATGCAATCCTAAAATGGTTGTTCTAAAATCCAACGCTGATTCCAAAGCACTATGTCTTTACTATTGAAAATATTTCATAACACAGCTGGGAACTGAACTTCTGTAAGAGGGTCTCAGTATCATTTAGGTTGATTGAAATTGTTTTCATTCCAAAATATTTTTTGAGTGCAAGTTCTAAACCAGAAACTCACCTTAGCTTTTGGTAAAGAAACATATTTAACTTGTAAATATAAACCATGGCTTTTTATTTCAGACTGAAGACAGAGTCCCATGGGTTCTCAAAGCCATCCTGGTTGGAGATCATGTCCCACACTGTTCCCTTGTTGCTGGTCCTCCTGTGTGCTTCCATTTTTGCTTCTTCGATGTTTCATAATGCCAAATCGTTGCTCTTAGCACTTCCACTACCATGTGGGTGGATCCTGTGAAATGATCATGGTATGTTTGAACACACAGATCCTTCCGGGTGTCCTTATCTCAGAACCCTAACTTCTCAATTGGAGCTTTAGTACTTCCCATGTTACTGAAGAAACTAATGGTAATGAGGAAACACAGATATAAGCACAGTTTCAATCTCTCTCTCTCTCTCTCTCTCTCTCTCTCTCTCTCTCTCTCTCTCTCTCTCATCAACCAAGCTCATCTTTTTAGAGCAATAATTTCACTCAAAGCTTAGGAAATACTCATTATTTTAACAACAAAGAAAATACAGGTATATTCTGTAGGAGAATGATCTCATGAAATTTTCAAAGTAAACATGAGATTCTAAACATTGCTCTGGTTTAAAAATGGGTAGGTCCACAACAATTTGATGCTAATAGGTTAACTGTTTCTAAGTTAAATAATCCCCAGAAAGAACTACAGTGTCAACAACCACTTTTTGAAGAGCAGCCCTGAGGCCTAGATTGAATCATTCAGTTCAGCCTCCAGTTGAAAATGGCTTTCTCTAAACTTATTTTTTTAGTAGTTCATGGGATTGAAATCAGGCCTCCTGCATCTTAGGCAAATGCTCTCCCACTGAGCTACATCTCCAGTCCCCCATTTCTAATTTAAGGTAGATTATTAGATAGTGCTGCAACATAGAACAGTGTTATAATTGTGAATGTCTTATCTCTTTAACATTCTCTGATAAAAAATGCACCATGCTGGAAATAATAATGTTAACACTCATCTTTTTTGAAAAAAAAATTCTTACAGAAATATTAAGATAGATAATCCCTTTTACTAGTTTTATATCTTGGGGAAGAAAGAAAAATAAAGTGATACTGATGGTAAGACTTTCCTTCCCCCACTCCCAGGCTCTTCACAGGACACCCTGCAGGGGTGCTACCTCAGGACTCTCAAGGATTTCTAGTTTGTGTTAAGAGGTGATGTGAAACCTCTGAAATTTGCACAAGACATTGTATATTTATGAGCATCTGTGCATCTTTCTTGCATAAACTTCGTTATATTTCTCCTGATTTCCAAAATATGGCCAAGATCCAAAAAAAGATGAAGGGGGAAGGCTTGGAGTCCCTGATTACCCTCAAAGTCCTCAGGGAGGGGAGAAGGGACAATCTTGCTCTAAATACTCATGATTTTTATCTAAGTGTGCATAAGCAGGTACCATTTCTCAGCTCCTGACAGGATGAGTTTGAGCTCCAGGGGCCGAAGGCAGTGAAAAAGAACCCGCCAAGGGGAAGAGTCTTACGAAATGAAAAAGACAAGGACAGGAAAGGGAAGCATAAAAGATTTCACAGTTTTGCCAGTGGCTGAGTATGTGCATTGCAAAAATCTGGAATTAATAGGGATGAACAACTTCATTACAAAGAGTAAAAAAAAAAATATATTCAGATCCTGTCCCTTTGTCCTTTCCTCACCCTTCCCTGTCATCCCCCTATGAGAGATACAAAGAGAAATAAGAACAGTTTAATACCTAGAATTTGCAAGTCTCTGAATATTCACCTGAAACAGCTGCTTCCTACTGAGAAACCACTGAACTTCATCATTTCCCATTGCATCAGAAGAAAGATGGCTGAGGGATCTATTTCTCCTTTCAAATATCAGGTGCCCACAGCAATTAGCTAATCATGTTCCTATCAGGTCAAGTTATAGGATAAGGCACATTTCGCATGAGAAAAGAAGACAAATGGGTTGTTAATGCTAAGGGAACCTTCTAGAGATAAATGAAAAAGTATTTCACAGTATCAAAGGCTCCACAGGGGTGCCTCAACATTTCCTCAGTAGCCCAGGCTCTTTGCAGAGGAAGCAAAGAAACCAGGCTGAGTTTGGATCAAGGAGGGAAATAGAGCCTTGGAGGGGTGTGTGTGTGTGTGTGTGTGTGTGTGTGTGTGTGTATCTTTTGTTTTTTTATTAATGTTGGAAGGGTCTTTAAAATCTCCAATTGTAAGAGATTTCTTTGATTGTGAAATCTCAAAATTTTCTAATACTAAACTTTGAGAGAAGCTTTTCTAAATCATCCTTCCTTAGTCTACCATAGCATGAGAATTAAGTTCTTACTATGTGAAAGCAATAGAAAAGCCCAGATTGATGACAAAAACAAGTATGTAACAGTTATTACCAACCAGAAGCAGTTCTGAGTTATTTGCTTCTGCCAGCACGTTAACTTTCATGAAAATCCTATGTGGTAGTGTATGTTAAACCCTAGCTTATAGATCAGGCAACAAAGGCACAGAGATATAAAGTCACTTGCCTAAGGTCACAGCTAGAAAGTAGAAATACTAGCTCAGCAAGTCTGGCTCTATGGCTCACAAAGTCAGTGTTATGATCCTTATTTGACAGAGGAGAATGTACAACTGTCATAGGTGAATGGTCTCATCCAACATGTCTCATCCGGCACTGGTACACACGGAGCTTGGTTTGGACCTAGACCTGCCTAGCTGCATACCCATTTCCCAGTTGAATATCACTTTACATAGTCTTCATCAGGCATGACATCATATTGAAGTGCACCCCAGCAAAGTTGACTTCCCTAACTGTGTGATGCCTGGACCTATACAAGTAATAAGGCTGCAGCCCAAATGGACCTTATTGTGTATACTGCTATGGATTCCATCCATGCTTCAGCCCTTGCCTGCATACTGTCTCGATTTCCCCTGTGTCCCTAATACATACGAGGGCAGTCAGAGCCTCAAGTCTAGAAGGTATAAGAAAGTATTTTCACTCAGAAATGTGAAGTCATCCACTAATTATCTCCTTTCTCTCTTCTCAGCCTTATCTATTCATGAACCCCATAGGCATTTATTGAGTGTCTATTGTGTATGCACAGGGTGCAATAATGGCACGGAGCCAGCACTTGTCCTCATGACACATAAAAGTTCAGATTGGGGGCCCCTGGAGGATTTCTTCTGTTGCCCTCATTTGCAAACTGTTCCTCTAGCAAGGCCCTTGTTCACACATGAGCATGGGCATGCACACAGATGTACACACACACACACACACACACACACACACAGGAGACTTCTTTGCTTATCTCCGTCCTAGCCATTCCCAAGCCTACACTGAGATATTCACCCCTTTCTCATTCAGTACTACCTCATGTTTCTAATGAATTCTTGTCTCTGAATAATTACTTTTCTTCTCATATGTATATCTTTAATCTTTACCCCAAAATATTGCTCCTTAAAGCTAGAGTCACTTCATGCTCATCTCTGTTGTTCTCATTAAACTTGCAGCATGTGGTCACGAGGGCATGTTTTAGAGAACCCAAGGGAGTAGGAGTGAAAACTAGCTCTACTTGAGGAAGGTAACCATGGGAACCCCTTTACCTCCTCTTTTCTGCAAGGAAATGTAAGTTCTTTTCTCTCCCACATTTTTTAGCACATTCACACCTGATGAATATGTAGATGTCATTTAATATTTTGTTGTAGCTGAAGTTTTTAAGTATAAATAGTTTTATTGGCTCTTTAATTAATTAATTAATTTATTTATTTTAGTTTGCTTTCATACTGGGACATGAACCCAGGTGTGCTTTTCCTCTGAGCTATAGCTGGGATTAAAGGCATGGACCAAGGCCCTCTGCCTATTATTGGCTCTTCCTAAGCTATTAACTGGGAATTAAAGTCCAAGTACTCTCATTTGTCACTGGTTTCTATTTAGGGTTTCATTAGCCAGGTTGGAAGGGGGAAATCTATAGATATTTAAATTCTTTGTAAGAATGTTTGTGTGTCTTACTTTATTTATCATACTTTCAGAGGGGAACAAGATAAAAAAATGACAAGGTTAGGAATGCTTTTATTATTTTTCTTCTAGATATGTTTTTATAATATAGCCATTTATTCCATCTTTAACCTGATTCACCAAGATAAAAATATTGACAGTGTACATTTGCAGACAGGAAGTAGATGATGAATGGTGAAGACCACTATTATTTGGGTCCCAAAGAACCTAAAGCATTTTGGATGACCTTTAATAAGCCGAGAGTAAAAATTAAAATGATTTTAAACAATCTCACTGAAGCAAATATTTATACATGTTTATTTTTATAAGCATTGTGCAAGATATTGGGTTACATCAAATATAAGGATTTTTTGTTGGTTTCTTAATTCTTAATGGCAGGACTTTCCCAAGCTCTTGATATATTAATATTGAAGCAAGAATCTCCAAAACAACTGTAGTGTTTTCCCCCATTCATTTGGCCACAAGTCTCATTAGTCAGAATTGCTGTTTATCAAACATCACTTTGAGAAATACAGATCTGAAGACCTTCTGATTTATTACTACTATAGTTCCTATGATTTCCTGTACCTGGTACCACCTCAAACATTTGAGGTTTCTTTTTTTTCCCCCTTTCTTTAGCATATCTCTAAGAGACGAGTAGAGGTGCTGGTCATTTGTGTGCCTTCAAACCAAAATTCTCACAGAAAATGACTGTGTTTATTTTCAATCTGAACAGTCAAAAGATTGGTATATAATTTTAACTTCTCAATGTACATACCTGCTATACTGCCTTTTGGTGGGAAATAAAATAATGTTTAAAAAATATCTGTGTAAGGGGCAATTGTATCTGAGTTTTAATGCAGGCTCTATAATCCACTAGCCTTTTAACCTCCTCTGGACTGCAATTTCCTCACTTGTTAAATGATAACCATAACTACTCTTGCGATTAAAAAGGAGGTTACAGAAACTAACTTTCATGCTATGTCAGTTTTAGTCTGATTTGGCTGCTACAAATAAAGTCTGTAGCCAATTATTTTTTATAGTTCTAGAATCTGGAAAGCCACAGACCAAAATACCAGCAGATGCTGTCCGATGAGGGCCCATTTTCTGGTTCACAGATGGAAACTTCCCACTGTAACTTCAGATGGTGAAAAGAACTAGGGGTGGAAACTCATTGGGGTCCCTTTTATAAGAGCACTATTGGCATTCATGAACTTCCCAGCCTCATGGTCTAATCCCCTCCCAAGTACTCCACCTCCTAATACCACTGGGGGTTAGGATTCTAGGTCAGTGTTGTGTGGTCACAGACCCATGGGCCATGACAACATTTTATGCACAGTACTTAGCATCTTGTAGGTACTCACTCACTCAATAATAAATATCCTTAAGATGATTGCTATTATTAAGAATAAAGAGCTAGTTTAGAATTTTGTTAGCAAGAATTTAGGAAGGCAGGGTGGAAGGAAAATGTCTAGAATACATACTACTTTACTTCTTTGGACTGTCCTGATCTCAAGTCCCTTTCCTTCATGCCTGTGGTCCCCCTGTATACTGCTCTTTTTCCTGATGTGGTGCCTTGGGCTCACTGGCAGGAAAGCTGAGAGATCTGGATACTTAGTTCTTCTCAGATCCAGCATACAGCTCCACACTTTGATGGAGAACACTTTTGACAGAATTTCAATTTCTCTGCAATATCCATCTCACAAACTACAGCTTCAGTTGCACTTAGCATACTCTGCTTGGGGCTCTGGCAAGTGCTAAGTATGATTTATAGGAGGGACCAGTGCAGAGATGCAGGTTCTCTTCAAAGTGTGTTAGTTCTGAATGAAACAGGCACAAGCAGAACATCTATGATGCTAAATCTTCAACTTGTAAGAATTCTCCTGCACCACAGCTGGCTAGATTGTTCATAGTGAAAATCTAAAAGAGAAATACACTAATTGTTAGCATAATCTAACATTATAGATAGCTGAGGAGGGGATGGGATCAGAATAATGGCATGTGACAAAATGTTTCCTAGTGATATTGTAGCTGATGTGATTATCTGCAATAGTTTGAAGACTTAAAAGTCATAATGCCTCTCTTTCTTTCTAGGTCTTCTTCTAAAAATATATGCAAACAGAATTCTCAGGATTAAATTAAAAATGTTCCTTTAGCTACAAGAAGTGCCCTAAGGTTTTATTGTTTCTAGATGACAGTGTAGTGCAAAGACCCTTCCTTTGGTAGATGCCATCATCTGCTCATGAACTGGACTTTACCTGTGGTTCCCTGTGCACATGGGGCTGCTCTTTAAGCACCAACAAAGCATGTAATACTAAGGGCAACTCCAGTATGGTGCCAATCATACAGAAAATATTGCAAATTCAGGTTTCTTCTAGTTCTATAATAAGAAAAATGAAATTTTTTTATTTTGGAATTTTTTCATAATTATAGCTACATAAAAAAGTTGTCCAAATGATGGGCTTTACTGCAAAATGCATGTATAAATCACACATTGATTATGACAGATTATAGACTTTTCAAATGCATATGATATGGACTCTAATCTTAATGAGCTTCTCATCACTTAGGACTGTCCTGGGTACAGTATTTAGGGCCTATAATCCTAGCCACTTGGAAGGCTGAGGCAGGAGGATTGCAAGTTTGAAACCAACCTAAGCAATATAATGAGACTCTATTTCAAAATAATATTAAAAAAAAAAGGCCTGAGGATGTGGAGATGTAGCTTGGAGATATAATGCTCCTGGTTCAATCCCCAGTAACAACCAGAAAAAAAGTATATCTAATTTTAACACTAAATCACATGCTTGGTGACAGAGGAGCAGGAGATACCAAAAGAATATTGATTTGGGGATTATAGTGATTTGAAAACCTAAAGTTTGATACCAATCTGATTGGTTTACATGCTCTTCTAGCCCCAATTCTTCCATTTGCACAAAGGCCAAATAATGTCCATGCCATAGAGCTCTGGTAAAGGTTGACACATCCTATTTACCTAAAGGACATATAGTAGTCATTCAAAAATTCTAGGCTATTTTGCTTTATTTTTTTCTTATGGCATTTATTTTGCTACATGAAGTAAAAAAAAAAATATTTCTCAAACAATCTGTGATAAGGAGTCTGTCCTTTCCCAATCATTCCTCTGACCCAACCTATCACAGCCTAATACTTTTAAAAATGCAACTAAATGAACTAATAGACTAGTAGAATAAAGAAAACAATAAGCACAAAAATTCCAAGCCAAATTTTTCAGTTAGATTAAACACAGATCGGGCTGGGGATGTGGCTCAAGCGGTAGCGCGCTTACCTGGCATGCGTGCGGCCCGGGTTCGATCCTCAGCACCACATACAAACAAAGATGTTATATCCGCCGAAAATTAAAAAAATAAATATAAAAAAAAATAGATTAAACACAGATCAAACTCTGCATCTAGACTTCTACAGGTCTTTCAGTGTTCACTCTCAAAGTTTGCACACACCTTCGGTTGGTGGTAAAGGAACCCTCTCTCAGTCCATCCTATTTGTCAGATTATGTTTGGAGTAGCATGAACTGGAAGGTAAATGATATGGCTCTTAAATTTAATCTGATTAAAAGTAGAATTCTTTGGGTTCTGTTATTGGAAGGCTTTGCTTCAAGCCAGTATTGACAGAAAGACCAACCACCATCTGCAACTGATTTTAATCTGACCTAAGAAAATGATCATACCCACACAGATACCAAGGGCAGAGATGGGGGGAATACTCGGAGGAGATCAAGACACAATATCAGAGCTGAAGGGATTAGAGGCCACCTGAGCATTTATCTTATTCCTTTTCTACCAAAGGTCTTTGTGTTCATAACAGAGAGGAATTGGAAATGAATGCATGCATTGTGTAATGTGGGACTTTTAGCATTTTATAGATTTCCATTACAAAGTCCTCACTCAGTAATTATTAATAATCCTTTCCCTGTCTTGAAGGGGTGGAGAGCATTGGGCTTGTAGCCTGAACTTTCACCTCCTACTTCTCATTGCACCTTCCATCTCTATTCAAATGCATAAATGCATCCCTGTTCATATCACTTGCTTTGAGGCAGCATGCAAGGGCCTTCTAGGCCCAGTTCTGCCTGACCTGTCTGCATTCAGCCCTCCTTCTTAGCTCTGCATATAGCCCTGTGTTTTATGTTCTAATCACCCTGAACATTTGGCAGTTCCTTTCCCTCATCTCACTTTTTCCCTCATCTCACTTTCATGTTCCTGCCTTTTTGTCTGCTCAGCCCAGCATCAAGTGCTCCTTGGTTGGCTGACTTCTAGTTACCCTTCAATTAGTTCAGAAAGTCTCCAGGAATTCTTTCCAGGCCTTCCCTCCCCTGAGCTGGAGGAGACATCACTGCTCTGTGTGCCCATACTTTCCTCTGCATACCTTGACCACTGAACCGACTACATCATTCTGAAACCATCTGTTTGTCCTCATTTCTTATTCATCAGCAAATGTCCAATAAATGTTTGAGAACTGACCATAACTGAGTTACCTGTCATGGCTGTGTCCAGAGGCACTCAAGAATCGACCTGCATACTAATAAGCAAAACACAAAGTTTATTGTACAAATTTGGCACAGGCAAAGAAGTATCAACCTTTATCAGGCTCACCCATCAGTAAAAGAAGAAATGCAGAATCAAGATTATTTCTCTACACACTTTCTATTTCTTCTAGTTCCCCTTTGACATAAACTAAATATGTTTGCATATATTTTGGGTAAAGCCAAGGAACTACTGTCAGCTATCAGGACAAAGGTCTCTACTTTTGTATAGACAAATACCTTGAGAGAGATGAGACCTGGTCTAGAATAATGGACAGAACACCAGTCTTAGATGGGAACTGTGTCCTTGCTATTTATACGTTCAACAATCCAGTGACCTTTGTGCATCTCTGTATCTTCAACTGGGAAGAAAATGAAAAACATAGTAATAGCCTATGTCACAAGATATTTTGAGGGCTAAATGGCATGATTTACATAAACACCTCCTATGGTGTCAGGTACAATTAATGATAACTATTATGATCACAGAGTTATTTATATTCTTCTTGAAAGCTTTCTTAATCTGATTTTGCTTTGTAATGTATCACAGACTAATTACAAGGAGATAGTTTGGGGGAGTGAACTCAAAAGACCCTTCAACGCATGTTTCTACTCATCTTAAAACCAGCCCTAGACATTATAACAAACGTGATCTTAGGAAGTATTTGTAAGCCTGTCCATAATGATGTATATTTTGAAAATCTGAGTTTTTTCCAAAATGTGGAAAACCTTGAAGCCCATGCTGAGTAATTAGGATCAAATAAAATAAAGGAAAAGGAGGATGTCAAAATGATTTACTGGTGCAATGTGACTTCATGTAGGCAGTAGAGAACAGCGTCGGTTAGGTAAGGAAAACCTTATTGCGGTTGCTGATTTTGGAGCACTACAGGTATTTTAGAGGAACACTAAGGAAGCAAAGCATAAGGTCAAAAAAATTGAACTGAAGCATGAAAGAGACATATGTCCTTTGCTACCTCCAGAGAAATGTGCTCTTGTTTTTTTTTTGTTTGTTTGTTTGTTTGTTTTGGGTTTTTTTGTACAGATGTTTGGGTTCATTGTGTTTTTAAGTTGCATTACTTGGAAGTAGGGAGAGATGGGCTTTTGGGCAGTGGGGAAGTGCTTTAGTTAGTTATTTAGTTTGTTTATTTATTTATTGTGTATTTTTGCTCTAGGGATAGAAACCAGGTGGTTTAACTGCTGAGTCATCTCCCTAATCCTTTTTATTTATTTATTTATTTTAAATTTTGAGATGGAGTCTCACTAAATTTCTTATGATGTCACTTAGTTGCTGAAGGTGGCCCTGAACTTGTGATCCTCCTGCGCCTTCTGAGCTGCTGGGACTACGGTCATATGCCCTCAGGCCCAGCTGCTTATAGTTTTAAAAGAAATATAGTGGGGGGAAATTAAATATCTTTTTCAAGACACAGGAGAGCTGATGCACTGTGGTGTTCCTCGCCTCCCTGCATTCCTAAATCCAGCCCTCAACAAGTGTGAACCTAGGCAAGGGCCACAGCGGCTGTGCACTTAGAATAACTGTCAATGTCACTAATCTTCCTTGAGCAGTCTGGATGAAAGTTGCCAGAGGCTTAGGCCTGCAAAAACATGGGACAGAAGTCATGAGGAAGGAAGAATGTCAAATTCCTTGGGATTTTATTGCTCATAAAATCCCAGATTTACTGCAGCAGGTCTTGGCCCCAGGTAGTTTTGTTGTCCTTGACTACTCGTTTCTTACTTCCAAGGGCAATGGAAACTATATAACATACAGTACCCAAGCCATTTCCTGCTGTGGCTTAGTAAAATTGTCTGTTTTCATAAGTCTTGTTGAAAACAAACAAACAAAAAATTTACTTTTTATATTTTCTTCCCACAATAGTAACAGAATTTGTCCCTTGATTTCCAATATCATCCTTCCATAAAGACAAGGAATTCTGATTATATACAGAGGGGCTCTTCTTGGGAAGTCCATGTGGTTGAAGTCTTACAAACGATGTCCTTAGAGATTTTATGGACTGAAATCAAATGTGTGGGATTGTGGGCTCTGACCCCTTGGCTTCCTACCTGTGTGACCTTGGGCCATATGAACTCAACACTCACGTTGCTGAATGTGTGAGACTCAAATGTTGTGTCTGTAACTCTCTTTCCAGCAGAGAAAGAGCTAACCAAATGGTGACTCCCTTCCCCAACATCATGAAACAACACTGGATACAAATATTTGTTAAGTCTAAGGAAAGACACTTAGTGAAGTTATGATCATTTTCAGTTTTTATAACTGTTGACAAAGTATGAAATCCAACTATTTCTCTTAGACTGGAGTTCTCTGGCCGGACAAAGACTCATCTAACTCTTATTTCCAACATTGCCCAGGAATTCCTCTCTGCCTCCCCCTCACCTCCTTCAACACCACATGCTATGTTACCCTCCTCAGGCAGAGATTTCCCATGCCTTCTAGTTGCTCTTTCCTCCTGGAAAGTTCTTTCTCCCTTTGTGCACAAGCTCATATCCTCTTCAACATTTACAGTCCTCCCTGACTCTCACATCTTTCATGAGTCCTTCCTAGAATGTTCTAGTCCAGTGATTCCTAACTACTCGTGTTTGATCACAGAGGTTGTCAGAAATGGGCATCAGTGTTTTCCCTAAGATCCTGAGAGTGGCTTGAACATAAAAGCAGAGTATTCTACGTCCTTAGCCCCATCCTATTTAAACTACCTGGTCCCATTTCTATAGGACCTTGGTTACCTGACTTTCCAAAATTTTTCAAGAGGTTATTCAAGCCTTTATTTCATTTTGTTCATGCCCTTCTTTTACCAGCAGATCCTATTATTCTCAGCAAATGCCTCCTAAAGCATTGGAGAAGATTTCTCTCCATCTGTCAACATACTTATTTCTATCTTTGATCCCTTCTCCTTCACCATCCCCATGTCCACTGCCCTGGCTCAGAACTTGATTTTGAAGTGACTCCTTTACCTTCAACTTTTCTTTCTCTGTTCATTCTTCGCTTTTTGAATTGAAGCATGTTTTTTCCCTTTCTCAATTTCATATCTCTTCATCTCACGTTGTGTTTGCTTTCTGAGACAAGACTGAAGAAAGACTCATCAACATGCAGTTTTTCTATTTTACTTCCTTTATTTACTCTTGCACTTATGGGAATTAAGTCTACTGGAATTTCTTTCACCCCAAGTTTTAGAAAGATAGTCTATGAAAAAGGAAGGGGCACAGGCTTCTAGATAGGGTAGAAATCAACTTAGCCACATGAACTTGGGCCATTTAAGAAATCCCTTTTGTGCCTGGGAATCTTTTTCTATAAAACTGGAGTAATTGTCCCTGCATGGAGTCATCGTGAGAGATAAAATAATAAAATACATCAAGTGAAATATAGAGGCCATTAAATTGTTTGAGTCTTTGTAAATCTGTCATCCCAATAGTATTTTAACACTATATGTAAGACCTTCTTTCTTGGAATTCACTTTGTTCTTGCCTTTTGGGATGCCTGTCTCTCCTAAGATCTGGTCTTCCTGTCTTCATCCTTTTATATGGTGTTAAAGTCCTTTTACACTCAATTCAGCTGTCATACTTGTACATCAACCTAAAAGTAGCTGTCATCAATCATCTATCCCTTAGTAAGGCTTCACTGAGAAAATTAACCCACTACCCTTTCACTCAGAGATAAATCCATCTTCCACGCTTTCTTAAGGTGAAGGACATCACCATCCCTTCCCTCCTTGTGCTATCTCCATCAACTATATCATTAAAGATATGTCACTGTCTTTAATTGTTTGTTAACTCATCTGTCTTTCTCACCATCTGAGGAGCTTCTCAGAACTTAAAAGATACCTGGCACATGTGAGGTGCTCAAATATTATATGTTCACTGAGGAATTTTCTTTTCAATCAGTATGTTTATCAGATATCTCTTCCAGTCCCATGGGCCAAATTGTGTCCATTGATGACCTTCTCAAATTAAAGTGGTCACCTTGTGGAGAAGATTTGCATCCTCATTCCTAATCCTGCTTCTTCTAAGCAAGTGATTTCTCCAGCTGCTTCCTGCTGATTCAATCTGCCAGGATATTTAATTGGCCTTGGGCCCATCCCCTGGTAATCTCTGAGGTAAATTAGTGTCCCACCTCTTCTGGTGATGGAATTATTATTTATTATTTTGTAGAGTTTTACTTTTTATTCTATTTATTTTTCACTTTTAGTTAAGGAATAAAAGTTGCCCTTAGCAGTATTATTAAAATTTTCAAAAACTAATGGACATGTTAGGTTTGATTGTATTTGATAGCCCTAACTATAAAAAAGATAACATTGCTGTTTGGATTGATGAGAATACATCATTTTTCTTTGAACAATTTGTAAAACAACTAAAAGTCTGCCATCATATGGATGCCTTCAGAAGACTGTGCTTTTGCTTTTTCTTGTCAAAGGGAAGCTTGTGCACTGGATTTAAAGCCAAACTGAGTAATTTAGGGTCCTGGTCTGTAACCCATTATGGTCATCCACAGGGAGCCTGTCATTCCTAATCTTCAGATTTTTATAAAGTTGAGATAATTATATGAACATTGCAGTGTTGATGTGGTAGAATCAAAATAAACTATAGAGCGTATTTTGATAACTGGCACATATTAGGCACTTTAGAAATACTTTTCCTGGTTTGTGTTTTTGATCTATTTTCTATCATAGCTGGAAGATTTGTTTTTTTTACAGCCATTAAGAAGGATTTGAGAAACCATTATTCTCATTATTCTGGCATGTTTCTATCAGCCCTGATTATCTTCTGTCTGGCACCATTGTAAAGTTATTCAATATCTGTGTACTCTGGTGTTCTCAATAAGATGGTGAGTTCCTTAAGGGCAAGAGCCTGTGAATGCCAGTACAAAATATGAACTCCCTGAATAAAAACATCTGATGGACACAATCTAAAACTTGCTGGGATAGCACTGTATAAGAGGAGCACTGTTATGCTTGGAAAATAATTTTTCTCCTCATAACTGCATATTCCCTAAAATGATAAGGTTAGAAGTAAATGCTTCAAATCTTTTGTGAGTCCTGGAGTCCATGATTTGTAAGACTTGTGCTGTAGTTGGCTGAGGTCCATAACCTCTAAGCCTTGACACATATGAGTAGTTTAAGCAGAATTTTATTTTCCTGTGTCTAGAGTGGCCCCTTTACCTTTTCAGACCTCGCTATTCTGGAACTGATGACTCAACACAATATAAAGTGGAATTAAAAGCTGAGCGGTGCCTGTATCCACTTGCTGTACCAGAAATCCATCCACTATGAAGACATCTGTCATGATTAATCAGGCTAAGCAATTCTCAATAAGAAAAGCATGAGTGAGTTTGTTTTGCTGCAAAGGCCTGCCCTGATCACATTAATTTGGAAGGCAGCTGGAGGTGGCAATGTACCAGGTGAAAACAGATTGGGGAACCCATGAAATTATTCAGCTGCTCATGGGAAGCTTTCCCTGTCATCCACAGGAAAGCCTCCACTTACATCCAAGGAGCAGAGTTACAAAAAAACTCCTTTTGGAAGTTGCAACCTCAAGTAGTTGAAAATTTGAACTACAAGTAGCCTGTATGAGAGTACACCTGTGCATAAACCTGCTTTATGACACACACAGGTGTGGAAGGGGCCACCCATGATTATAAAAAGAACATGAAATTTGACAATAGGCAGACTTTAGTTCAGATTCTGGATCTGACATTTATTGGTCTCCATTTCTATATCTGTATATGGAAATAATAAACCCCGATTCAGTGTTCTAATGAATAATTGAGAGAGAATTTGTATACCTGAGGTTGCTAAGAAGCAAAGTCATCACCTTCCCACCTATGGATAGGTACCTAGATAATATGATTTAACAAACTTTTAATCTTTTTAACTTAATTTTATTTATTTTATTTTTTAGTTGTAGTTTAGTTTTAGTTGGACACAATACCTTTTATTTTATTTTATTTATTTATTTTTATATGGTGCTGAGGATCGAACCCAGTGCCTCAAACATGCTAGGTGAGCATTATACCACTGGACCCCAGCCCCAGCCGCTTTTTAATGTTTTTTTTTTTTTTAATTGTTTGTCCCATAATCTTACAAATTTCAACGTGGTTATTTTGCTCCTATGGTAAAACAAGGAATGTGCATGTTAAAATTCAAATATTTTTTTGAGGCCACCCACTATGTGTCAGGGACTGTTGTGTTTCTGTAAATGAGTACTCCCATTTGAGTGTTCTTCCCAAAGGCTCAACCTCAGAAAAAGAAAAATGTGATGATGAAAGATGTAAGGACGTGTCCATTGATCAGAGAATTCACCTTCACTTCAATTTACTCTGGATTCTGTTACTAAAATTGACACACCAAAAATACGGAGGCTCTTTTCAATAAGGCAGGGAGGGTAGTGATATTTATCTTTGCCTCAATGGAAGTCTTACCTGGATAGGTCTGTGTGGTATGCTTCTGGTATGTAGCCTCCATACCTCCAGATTATGAGCTTGTCAAAGAAGAAAAAATTTCCTCCTCTGTGTTTTTCCAGTATCTAAACAAGGCCTGGCACAGAAAATTCTCTATAAATAATTGCTAAATTAGGTCAAAGAGGGGCGGTTAGTGTAGAAGATTCCAGCAGAGATCTGAGATCCTTTATTTACTTAAGAAAGTGAAAATCACTGAACACAATATTCTTAAGAGATTGGAGCAATAGACTTTCATCAGGAAACTTGTAGATTGAATCCCTCTGATTTGCATTTAATCTGATTTCCTCTGATATTTGTGTCCTTGAGGTTTCTCAAAGTCAAAGACTTAAGGCCAAAATTTTCCTCTTGGAGCTCAACATCTTTAAAACCCAATTCTCCCCTCTTTGGCTAAATCTATATGCCACACTTTCTTCTAGTCATCCTGGTGTCTGCATCTCTTGCTTGCTTACATGCAGTTCAAGTATTTATCCAAGATCTGTCTTTGCCCCCAATGGCTTCCTTCTCAACCCCTGGCCCAGGCTAATCAGATCCTTTTCTTCAGTCAGAGTTTCTGTTCAGGGTGAAGAATTTGTACCACATACCTGTGTAGCCCACATTGCTCTGTGGCTTCTCAGTTATCCTGCCCCTACCTGTACCATTGTTTTATTAAGATTTATTTTTATTGGTGCATTATAATTATACATAATGGTGGGGTTCATTCTAACATACTTGCACACGCACATAACATAATTTGGTCAGTTTGATTTTCCAGGATCTCCCATTTTCCTCTTCTCCTCCTTTTTCCTGGTCACCTTTCTTATCTTCCTCCTAATTTCATGAGATAAGAACCCACCCACAGTGCTAGGGTTTTTGTTTGTTTGTTTGTTTTTTCCCTTTTTTCTAACTCACACACATACAAACATTTTCTTAATTGATCGTTCCCAAATTGATTCAGGCTCATCAGCCCTACCTCTCCAAATAGATTGGAAACAAATAATACCTACTTGTGGAACTGTGGCGAGACAGAGTGAAATAACACATGAGATGAAGATCAGCTCCAAAAAAGAGCCAGATCTCTCTCTTGCCCTTAAGACTTCACACAGACTTCAAAGTTGACTTTTCAAAAATTTTTTATGTCAGTATACATACAGAAATGTGTTCTACAACAGTGCTTCACACAATGTTTCACATGATAGAAAAATAAAAATAACAACATGATCCCTTAGGTAAAACAAAAAGGCAGCTAGTTATGAATGACTGTTTAAGGCTTGGTTCTTGATTTTCTATGCAAGGACTAAGAATATCAATGTCCTGATTCCTCTGTGACCCACTGGTGGCACATTTCTCAAGCTTCTTTATGACTAAGCACAGTACCTCCCTCACAATAACTCTGCTACTTAGCATGCTAACTTTTATCTTCATTTGAATTATAGTCTCTGTGGCCCATATACCCATAATTTGCCTTTCTCAAATACTTTTACAAGGTAAGTCTAAACTCCTCCTCATATGCAAAATATTCTCTACATGAAAAACAACTGAGAAGTTCTCAAAGGGCTCACCTGTACTTCCTGGAGTTGGAATTGGATAGCTACCCCGTAGTCTCACAGTGACTCCTGAGCTCACAGTTACTCCGGAACAAAAAACTATTTCAGTCACACCTTACAAAAATCAGTTTCCAAACTCTCACCTCTTTACCTCATTCTCCCTTTAGTATTTACTTTATGTACTCCTTTCTTATCTTCACAAGAAGAGAGCAAATATCATGCAGAGAAGCAATTATTACACTGTTGAGGACTATAGTTGGTACCACAGCAACTCCTGATGCATCGCAATTAATGAACCCATCACAACACTACATTAGTTTACTATTGCTTTTATAACAGTTACCACAAAATGACTGCTCAAAACAATACAAGTTTCTTATCTTCCACTTTTATAGGTCAGATCATGAGCCTAGCAGGAATCCGGTCCTCAGGAGGCTCTAGAGGTTTAATGTGTTCCTCTGTGCATGGCCACTTCTTCCAGGGACAGCAACATCAGGCTTAGTTCTATTTATAATGTTATTCCTCTAGTCCTCTCTCTTCTGTCTCCCTTTTCCACTTAGAAGGACTCTTGCAATTATATTAAACCCACCTAGATAATCTAGGATAATCTCATCTCAGGGTCATCTGATTGGAAACTTTACTTCCACTAGGGATCTTAATTCACTTTTTCCATGTATCATAATATACCCATGAATTCTCAGTAATATGGTTTTGGTGGTCATTCTTCATGTCACATAGAGGAGTTACCAAATATGTGGGATGCAATGATTAAATAATATGATGTGTATAAGATTAAGCATAGTTCTCAGTAATAAGAAGCATTCAAAAACTTAGTTTTGATATTATCCATGTATGCATATTTAATGTCTAGATTGCATATTACAGACAAAAATAAAATGTGGGCCCTCTTATAACCTCTGGGTATGAGGAAACATTGAGAAAAATAGGGAATGAGACACAACAAGGAAAATACTAATATCAACAATAATCCCTGAGGTCTGCTGAGCAGTCTTTATTTTTCTCCGCACCATTTTCAGTACTGAATATATATAACCCCTTTATTTTCATAATAATCCTATAATATAGGTTCATTATTATCCCCATCTATCAGGTATAAAAGAGAATGCAGAGAGGTTAAATATTTTACCCTAAGCTTCACACCTGAATTTTTACCAACATGGGTTATTTTTTAAATACAATTGTATGAATAAATGTCTGCATGGATAAATTAGTAAATAAATGAAAGAATGAAGGAATGCATAAAAGTTATCGAGTTTGCTAAGGGGCCTGTCCCTGAAAAATGTCATTGTCTTTCTGGAAACCATGATAATCAACACCAAATGTAAACACATCTTTGCATAAATGGCAGAATGTTATATCTTCGATATCAAACTAGGGTAACAACCAAGTTAAACTTTTTGGGGTGTTTTTTTTTTTTTTTTGACTGGGAAACCAATGCCAAGAAATCATACTGATTAAGTTGATCTTGATTGACTCAGCTGATGTCAGCTGATGTCCAGCTTTATCTGAGCGGACTTCATGAGAGGTTTGTTCTCCTAATACCACTTGATTTTTCTGCTTCCACCAAGGTCCTTTTTTTTCTCCCCTACAGACCATGTGCTCTCTCCATTAGGAGTAAATGCTCTCAAAGGTCAGGAAAACCCAGAGTAAAGCAATATCAACTGTGACTCATTTTGAGATCTTCCCTGGCTGTGCCCTATTGCACAAAACTTCAATATTTACTTCCTTATTGCATTTCATCTTCAAAGGTGGGAAAATGTTTCCAAAGCAGAGAAGCATTTAACATTTAAAATACATTTTGTCTACACAAATCATTTGAAATTTGATTCTATCATTGACTGAAGTCTCAGTAATCCTTTTAGTTTATATTCGATCATTAACTGTTCTTCATCCTTTCAGTTTTTCTGATAGAAGCCAGTCTGACCCTTTGTCTATAAGAAAAGCTATATCAGGAGTCATAGAACTTGGGAAAGCACATTTATTAATCCCTGTGTCTATAAGACATGTGACTGGCCACTGTATTAAAAGAAGACACTGGGAGTATGTTCTTCTGGGTACCTTCTTTCTATAGGAAACAAGAGAGAGAGTTATGGTATAAGACACTATGATTATAACACTATTTAATTAGGTTGTAAATCAAAGACATAAATGTACCATTTGAAAAAATAAGAAAAAAAAACAGTTCAGTAAATAACTGAAGGCTCCCCAACTAAATAATATCAAAGTTGGGTTTAGAACCTCTTTCCTAATCTCCTTTGTGTGTCAAATTTAACTCTATCTCCTTTTTCAGGCTTGCTTTTTCTTCTGAGTTTCTGTCTTTACTATTAACATTATCAACCTAGACCAAGCAAATGGAAAAACACACAATGTCCCTTCCCCTCCCTCTGTGTGTATTATGCATGTAAATGACTTATCCTCTATGACCTCACTAAGTCTTTTTCCCCATTGAAGTACCTATTACAGCAGCCTATCACTTACTGCATAGATGCTCAACAAATGCTTTCCATGACATTTGAGAGGCTTCTTATGGCAGATGGAATAAATAGGATGGAGTGGCAGCACAGTTTTAGATTTTAGAAATGTATATGGGGAAATTTTAATGCCCGATTGGGACCATAAATTTTAATGCCCAATTGGGACCCTTTTTTGGACTCAAAAATATGAAGTCCCTCACTTCTTTGGAAAGCTTTTCTTTGTTGTTGATATTATGGTTTGTTTGTTGAAAGACAGTGGGAAATTCACAGAAAATTCTCCTGTCACTCTCCCTTGGAGGTTTCATCACATACAACTGAATGGCAGCAGAATCTCTGGATGAATGTTTCCTACTCCTTCATTTGAGAATTCATCATATAAAAGGATCTGTTCTTCAGAATAAGAGATGTAATTTGATATTGTAGGTTGATATTGTTTTTTCATGTTTATTTTGCAATCTTTTTTTTTTAACATCTCATGATTGGTTTCTTGATGATCATCTCATCATAGCAAAAAGATCAAGAGAAACTTGGGGCAAGTTTTCTCTTTGTTTCTTTGGTTTACAGCTCCCCACAGGGTGTGGGGAAATTGTACATCCAAACTATGAGTTCCAAAGTTTACATTTATGGATTGGTAGAAAGAAAAACACATCAAAAAGAGTCATTCAACACTTATCTTGGAGTTAGAAAGTCAAGTTATAGTTTCCAGCTCTTGTTCTCTTGCATATGTCATTTTAGGAAAATTTGTATATATCTTTATGTGTTGCTTTCATTTTCCATAAAATGTGAATAGTGATTTGGATGATTTCTAAAATTTCTCATAAATTTGACCTTCTATGATTCCACATTCTATAATTCTAATTTAAATTACTCTAAAGGTATCTGCTGAAAGCTCTTTATGCTTAGCAATTTCAGCCAAAAATAACAGGGTCTGGTCTTTATTCATATTGAACTATGATTTAGAGAGGTAAGGTTAAGGCATAAGGCACATTAAATGAGAATTACGAAAGCACTTAGATTGCGTTTTATATAGACCATTCAACACATATTTCTTACACGTAGTGAATATTTATCAAGTCCTTCTGTATTTCAGGCACTATGTTAATTGCCTATAATATAATGGAAAAAAAAAGAAAAAGTCTCTACCCAAGATCTAGTAAGGTAAACTATTTCCAAGCCTGATATTGAATATGAAGCTGGAATAAGATTCAGATCCCGAAAGAGGAATATTACCATAAAGGCAGTGGGATAAATGAGACATTCCATCCTAAGTGAGTAATTTAACAGAGGCATACTATTTCCATACCTAGTGCTAGGGATTTGCTCAGGGATGATTAGGCTTACACCCATCTGGGCCAACGAGATGATAAGCAAAATCTGCTCTATGAGAAGTAAGGCTCTTTCTGTTGTTGGAAATGATAAAAAAATATGTTACTCCTACTGCTGCAGGCAACTACTTTATGAACACACAAAGAACTAGACTTAGAATGAAGCTTCTGCTTATAGAAAATAGAAATATGGGAAGAAACTAAATACCCCATGATACAATGGAATGAACTAAATCAACTCGTGCTAAGGCCTACTCTTTTGGGGGGCTTCCCAATATCTCAGATACAATCTTCCTATACTAAGTACAGAGTTCCTATTACTTAGTGCTGAAGAATATAATAAAGCTATATAACTCTCCAAGGTTGTGAGATTTTATATATATATTTGAGAATCGAAAGCATTACCCAATCAAAGTCTTTCATTGTAAGGCTACTTCTAAGCATACTAAGAAAAGTTCTGGCAAGATCCAATAGCCTGACTTTCCCTCATTCATCACATGCAAGCAGCTACATACTTCTCTCCATTTCTTTTGACAACAACCCAGTCCAATCCACCGTCTTTGCATATGAGGATCACTATGGCATGTTTCTAACTGGTCTTCTGAATCTGATTCACTTTTCTCTTGTATATTTTATTCTCTACAATACAAATCATATATTATCGTTTGTTGATTCAAAGACCATGTTCAGTGGTAGCTCAATGCTCTTTGATAATGACCAAATCCTAGAAAATTGATTATAAAGATGTTAATAATTAGATTTATGTATACCCCTTTCTGTGACTGGAGTTTGGAGAGGTAAGTTTAAGGTATAAGACATTAAATGAGAATTATAAAAGCACTTAAGTTGTAAGTCCCCTTGAAACCTTACTAATGCATTTATGTTCTGTCATGAATTAAAACCTTCATGCATGATTTTCACAGGGCTAGGAATGCTATTCTCTCATGTCAGGCATGATCCTATTATCCTTAAGATTTAGCAACAATTTCACTTCCCGCAGAAAGACTCTTTTGAACCTAGTGGAGATTGCTTTCTCCTGTTATAGACTCCTATAATCTTTCTGAACTCACCTTATGTCACTGTATGGTTTGGATGTGAAGTGTCCTCCAAAAGCTCATGTGTGAGACAATAAAAGAAGGTTCAGAGGAGAATGATTGTCTTGTGAGAGTCTTAATCTAATCAGTGAATCAGTTAATCCCCTATGGGATTAACTGGGTGGTAACTGGAGGCAGGTGGAGTGTGGCTGGAGGAAGTAGTTAATTGGGGGTGTGGCTATGGGGTAGATATTTTGTATGCTGCTTGAAGTTCCTGTCTACCCTTTTCACTGTTGTAGGGCACCAGTGCCTATTTACAGGGGGTACTCCATGCTTACTAAAGAGCTAAATCATAAGAGGATATGGAGAATTAGTCAGACCACACAGGACTCAGTTTAGGATACTGCTGAGAAAGCAAAGGTGATTAGAATTAAGGCAGAATTGCTAGTAATTATTCAAAATCCTGTTCCAAGGTGGAACAAATAAATGGCTGGAGATTGTAGATGATTAAGAGGCTGATAAGCAAGACTAGCAACTAAAAAAAAATATACATATGACACTGGTCCTCATTGAGAACTTGTGATGTAGAACCTGACCAATTCCAATTTTTCCAGGCTTGTCCTGGAAGATAAAAGAGTAATTTATTTGACCTAATTATGTGGGTATGAAGAATAGCAGAAGAGTCAAAGTGTCAGCAGAGAAACGACTGAGTCACACAGTGCTAGTGTCAGATGCCTGCTCCATTGAATTTAAGCTCACATTGGCCCACATTCCAAATCCCCTTGGGTGTCTGTTTCCACATCTTGAAAGTAGAATAGATATTAATTCTTTCAAGAGTTGCACAAATCCAGATTTTGTATGCAGAAAAGCAGCTATCATGCCCGGAGAATGAAACTTGTCATTATGATAACAAAAAGGATCCTAATTTAGAACACTGGAAGAAAGGCGGTTCCCGCCAACAAAAATAGGAATTCAAGTGATGAGCAATGGCCACCTCCTCTCATGGTTGGTGTTCTCAGTTTATCATGGTGGAGCTACAACCTGAAAATGAGATGACTCATGATAAAAGTAAAAAAAAATCCAATTTAGTTCACAGTATTGATACTAATGTTAGTCTCCGACGGGAGGTTTATCAGCTTAAAGTCCATCTGCTTTACAAAGCTAAAAAAAGGATGATGTATTCACAGTCTGGCTTGAGTTTCAAATTGAGAAATACTTTCTGAAGCTATTAACAGTAAGTGGATATGCTCTCGAGGTAGAATATCAAAGCAGCCAGTGCAAAGAAACAGGAGGTTTCTACTGCTGCCACCTGCCTTAGTGCTGAGGTTTAGGAAGTTTTCGCTCTGCTGGCATAGCACCTGGTGTGGTAGCTCCTATGACAGTGTTTGTGTGTGTGTGTGTGTGTGTGTGTGTGTGTGTGTGAGAGAGAGAGAGAGAGAGAGAGAGAGAGAGAGAGAGAGAGAGAGAGAGTGGTGGGTGGGGTATTCAGAGGCAACAATTCTTTTTCCCAACAAACTTTGACTAAGGTTTCAGCTACGCAAATTCTGAAATGCTTCTGTTTAATCCAAATTATTTCACTTAAGTCTCCAGGAGAACAAATTCTAGATTACTTTTTAAAATTTACAGTTCCATCAATCTATGATGGACTTATTTCACTTTAGCATATTTGGAGATTAGGGTTTGCACTTTTAATTTGATGATTTTTTTCATCTCTGAAAACTTATTTTATGGCATCCCATTTGATTGATGGCATCTAAGCATTGATATTGTGCTGAGAACCTTCCATGTGGAGGCATGTCAGCTCATTTGATTTCTTAGATCCCTTCTCTGTGTTATTTTTACATCCTGAATATGCTTCAAACTGGCACTGAGCCCAGACAATTTTTAATAAGAAATACTTTTATTGTTGTCTTATTATTAAAAACTCAGGACATTGGAAAATGAAACAAAATGAAGATTAAAATAAACATCAGAAACCCGCTACCTAGGCAAAACCATGAATAATGTCTTGGATCATGTGCTCCCGGATAATTTTTTTTATGTATTACCTTTTTAATATTTCTTTGTGTATCAATGTATCTCTATTTCAATGTATCTGTTAGCAACCTTATTTTTAAAAGTCAGATAATATTCCATTATACAAATATGTGGTTGTTTTTATACCAGGTGCCAGAATTTGAAGTAATGCACTATACTGTAAGAATTCTTACCTGTTTGTTTAGTCTATGAATACACAAAAATCAGGAGTCTTGTACTATTCAAACCTGACATCTTATACTTGGAAGGTTCTCAATAAACATTTGTGGATGTTTTAGTATTTCTGCTGCTGTGACTAAATGACCTGACCAGAACAATTTTAGAGAAGGAAAATTTATTTGGGGGCTCACAGTTTCAGAGGTCTCCATTCCTCAGGTGAGGCAGTACATCATGGTGGAAGAGTGTAGCAGAGGGATCAGGAGGAGAGAGAGAATCCACTCTTCAGATACAAAATATTTACCCCATAGCCACACTCCCAGTGAACCATTTCCTCAAGCTACACCTTACCTGTCTCCACTTACCACTCAGTTAATCCCACCAGGGATTAATTGACTGATTAGCTTAAGGCTATAACCCAATGATTTTTCCTCCAAACCTTCTTGCGTTGTCTCACACGTGAATTTTTGGGGACACCACGTCTGAAGCATAACAGTTGACTTGGATTAACTCAACAAATAGAAAGATACAGGGTAATGTACAAAATCTTGAAGGATAATATACTAGTTTTCTGTGGTTTATGTGAAAAATTACCATAAAATCAGTGACTTAAAACAACAAGAAAGTACTTTCTGATAGTTCTGGAGGCGAGAAATCTGACATAAGTACCACTGGGTTGAAAATTCAGCCCTTGCCTCTTCCAGTTTCTGAAGGTTATCAGTATGTCTTGGTTTGTGGCCACATCACTCCAATCTCTGCCTCTTTAGTCACTTTGCCACCCTTCTTCTGCATATATGAGCTCTCTATGACTCCCTCTTATAAATATCAATGTGATCACACTTAAATCTCACTCTCATAATTTAGGACAAATTTTTCATGTCAACATCAAGAAATTATTCACATCTGCAAAGACCTACTTTATATAAGGTGTATGTATAGGTACCAGTAGCACAGGGCATCTTTTATTGAGGAGTGGCATTTTCTACAACCACTAAGAGAACAGAAATTCAACTGCAGCATTTAATCATAGATTGTTCATTTTAGGAAAAAAGTAACTAGTGGAAAGGGTAGAGGTGGTACAGAGACTGTTATTCAAAATATGCCTTCCTAGACAATGCTTTGGTGTTTGTTGAAATTAAGACTATTACTTCTTATTGTTATACCAATTTGAAAGCCAAAGTGACTGAATTATTACCCAATTTCATTATTTCAAATAATAACCTTTTTAATTTTAGTTTTTTGTTTTTTTGATTTGCATATGATAATTGTACATATAAGGTGGTACAGGGTGATATTTCAACACATGAATCCAGTGTGCATTAGTAACATCTTTCTCTTGTTATTATTTCTCTACATTGGGAGTCTTTGAGTTCCTTTCTTTTTTATCTCCATAAACCATATAATAGGTCATTGTGAATCATACCCCTTCTACTATGGAGATAATTGGTAAAGAAACTCGTATGGTATATAGCTGGAGAAAGTGAGAAAAATATAACAAGTAGTATTCACTTTACATAGTTCATCTGATTTAATCTTCATAAAAATTCAAGCATTTCTATCTTTGTCTGTGAAAGCCAAAACTACACAAAGCTAACTCAATAAACAAAGAAAAAATTGCAATTGTCTCATCACTTCTAAAAGTGAATATCAGCTGGGCTTGGTGGCACACGCCTGTAATTCCACTGACTCTGAAGGATGAGACAAGAGGTTCATAAGTTCAAGGCCAGCCTCAGCAATTTAGCCAAGCCCTCATCAACTGTTTAGAGAAACTGTTTAAAAAACTAAATAAAAATAAAAATGCCTGGGCATGGTGGCATGCCTGTAATCCCATTGGCTTGGGAGGCTGAGGCTGGAGGATATCGAGTTCACAGCTAGTCTCAGCAAAAATGAGGTGCTAAGCAACTTAGTGAGACCCTGTCTCTAAATCAAATACAAAATAGAGCTGGGGATGTGGCTCAGTGATTCAGTGCCCCTGAGTTCAATCTCTGGTACCAAATAAATAAATAAAAATTAAAAGGGCTAGAGACTTAGCTCTCTTCATTCCAGGTAGCTAGCATCTCCTCTTTCCATAGAACCAATGTGACCACTGTCTTTTCTTTTCCATCATTTTCCACAAGGAATAATCAAATGAAATAATCACAGCTTAGAAAGAAATGACTGATTGTTCTCACATGGTTGTCTGAGTTGATACCACATCATATAGAAGAAAGTGTCGCATACGCAGATGCGACATTAGAAACCTGTCTGTGAAGGTCTGCTCTCTTGTCTAATGACTGAGACCTAGGGCAAGGTGGGACATTTCAGAATATCAGTGTCTCATTTATCTATCTATTTATTTTTTTATTCATTTATTTGCTTTTTAAAATTGGTGCATTATAATTATACACAATAGTTGGATTTATTACTTATTTATATATGCACACAATAGAACAATATAATTGGCCAGTTTCATTCTCTAGTACCTTCACTTTCCTCTCCACTTACTATATTTTATTTCTCTCTTCTGTTTTCATTAGATCCCCGTCCTTATTTTTTTTCTTTCTTTCTGGATTCTATATATGAGAGAAAGCATACGACCCTTGGCTTTCTAAGGTTGCCTTATTTCACTTCATATAATGCTCTCAAATTCATCCATTTTCTTATATATAACATAATTCATTATTCTTTATAGTTCAGTAAATTATACTATGTATATTTACCACATTTTCTTTACCCATTCATCTGGTGATGAACAGGAAGGCACTTCCATAATCTGACTTATGAATTGTGCTGTTATAAACGTGAATATGCATGTAAAATTATATTTTGCTGATTTAATTCTTTAGGATAAATACCAAGGAGGGGCATAGCTGGGATATATGATGTCTCCATACCTAGTCTTTTGAGGAACCTCTGTACTGATTGTACAATCCCACCAGCAGTGTTAAGTGTTCCTTTTACTCCACATCCTCTTCAGCATTTATTATTTATTTTTATTCTTAATGGCTGCCATTCTGAGGTGAAATGAAATTTCAGTGCAGTTTTTACTTGCTTTCCCCTAATTGGTAAAGATATTGAACACTTTTTTCATATATTTTTTAGCCATTTTTATTTATTTTGAGACATGTCTGTTGAGTCCATTTGCCCATTTATAATTTTGATGGTAAGCTTTTTTGTGTTCTTTATATATATTTTGAATATTAATTCTCCATCAAAAGAGTAGCTCAGAAGAATTCTCTCCCATTCTATAGTTCCTTCCTTTTCATTGCTGTGAGGAAGATTTTGATTTTGATGCTGTTCCCTTTATTAACACTTGGTATTATTTTCTGAGCTTTAGGAGCTCTATTGAGCAAGTTGTTTCTTGTGCTTATATGTTGGAGTGTTTATCCTTTATTTTCTTCTAGTGGTTGCAAAGTTTCTTATCTTATCCCTAGACATATCAGTGTAAATGAAAAGGTAGTTGATATAAAGCTGCCATTACATATAAAATTCAAGCAAAACCAAATATTAATATCAGGGATTGGAACTTTGACATTGAAAACCATGAATTTGTACATTTATTTTGCATTAAAAGTTATAGTAAAAATAAATCAATTTTTGTAAATCAGGAATACAATCAGTGAGACACCAAGACATGTGAAATTATAAGCAAAACTTTTATCTTTATCTATGTATTTATTGACAGCATCCAGATGATTTATGTAGCATCTCCTAATACCTGTGCTCCAATAAGTATTAATAAAATCACAGACCAATTTATTGATGACATCCTAGGTAACATGCTTCCAAAAGCATCTCCATGTTTCTTTCTATTTGATAGAGGTAACCAGAGAATAGTACTCAAAATTGTAAACCCTTTGGAGGAAGAGATCCTTAGTAGTAAGTTATCCTCCTAAACTTAGGCACGTGACAAACAGATACTGTCTAAAATTCAAACTCCAGCTCCAGTTTGCTGACCTCTGCATTGCCACATGTTATTAAAAGGTCTGACTTAAGAACACCTTATATATTTGTGGTGAATGAAGACACCAGGGCAAGGACAGACGCAAGCTCCCCCCAGCCACCAAACTGTTCACTAGTGGAACCATAACCGCTGGTGCCCAATCAGACTTTAAAGCCCTTCCCCTTCTTCTTGAGCTGTATTTAATTTTCCCTTGACATCACCATGTCTTGGGTTGACACTGGTGCTCCTGATGGTCTTTGTCTCTGATTAAGCAGATGGGTGGATAGGATTTAAGTCTCTGATAAAAGCTTTACAGAAAGTAGGTAGAATCAGGCAAGATTATCTCTGGTTCATAGTACCACCTGACTCATACGGATTTTTGGAAGTTAACAGCTTATTGTATATAGACACACTGATCCTGCTCTGTAGTTAGTCATACCAGGAACTATTCCTTTTGGGCAATGTTGTTGTAAAGGTCATAGAACAGGAGAGCACTTGGACAGGGTTCTCCATTTCTTTGCAAGGCCCACCACATGACTGCAAGTTGCAGGAGCAATGGCATGGGAGCCAAAGGCATCACTTGTTGAGTTAAATTAGCAATGTATGATGACTCCAAAAATAAAAGATTAGAAAATACAGAAGCAAATGCCAAACCAAATCTAGAATTCTACATTTGAAAGACCTTCTACTTTTTGAAGTATAATATGTAGTAACCAAATTTTCTTTTTTATAATTATATGTGCATTTAATCCCTGTGATGGTATATTTACAAATGGGATCATGGTCTGCCTGTTAAAAGCCAACTTGGGTTTTTTTTATTCACCAATAAGTTTTGTGTATTTTTTATATCTGTAAATATGTTTTGTAGGATTGTAACAGTGTATTGCAGATAGACACACTAATTTCTTTTGTACACATCCTTAACTGTACCATTTGGATAAAGTTATAGAAAATAATTATGGGACAGAAAAGGCCCAGTGGCCCGCGGTGGGACAGAGCTTCCAATCACTCCTGCAAGGTAGGCGGGCCTGCGACCCACCGGCAGAAGAGGAGCAGCGACCTGCTGAGAGGCAGAGCCGCCCCCTCCCCCTGCACCGGCAAGGTAGAGGGAACTGTGACCACGCACAGAGCAGGCCCAGCGGCCTGCTGAGGGGCAGAGCCGCCCCCCACCCCCCACGCCTGCCAGGTAGGTGGAACTGTGACCACAGACAGAAAAGGCCCAGGGGCCCGCGGCGGGACAGAGCTTCCAATCACTCCTGCAAGGTAGGCGGGCCTGCGACCCACCGGCAGAAGAGGAGCAGCGGCCTGCTGAGAGGCAGAGCCGCCCGCTCCCCCCAGCGCCTGCAAGGTAGACGGAACTGTGACCACCATCAGAACAGGCCAGACCTGCAACCGAGAGACAGAACAGGCCCATTGGCCTGAGGAAGGGTAGAGCTGCCCCCCCCCCCCGCGCCTGCAAGGTAGGCGCACCTGCGACCCACTGGCAGTACAGCCCCAGAGGCCTGCAGAGGGGCAGTGCCGCTGCCTGCGCCTGCAAAGTAGACAGAACTGTGACCACCGACAGAACAAGCCTAGCGGCCCGCAGAGGGACAGAGCCGCCGCCCGCGCCTGCGAGGGCAACTTTGCAACTATACAAGACCAATATAAATATATAGGGGGAAAATTCAATAGCACAACAGTTTCACCAAGTAGAAAGGAACGCGAACAGTATGAAGAGACAAGGAAAGAAAGGACCACAAGCATTGCAGGTCAACTCAACGTTAGAAGAGGTAATAGCTGCAGCAGATGGAATGTCAGATAAAGAATTCAGGATATACATGCTTCAGATGATCTGGAGTCTCAAGGAAGACATCAGACAGCAAAATCAGACAATGAAAGATCACGTCAACAATGAATTACATAAACAAATCCAAGAAGCAAAAGATCAACTATACAGGGAAATAGAGGTTATAAAAAACAAACAAACAGAAATCCTAGAAATGCAGGAAGCAATAAGCCAACTTAAAAACTCAATTGAGAATACTACCAGCAGAGTAGAACACTTAGAAGACAGAACATCAGACAATGAAGATAAAGTATTTCAACTTGAAAAGAACATAGACAGCTCAGCAAGACTGTTAAGAAACCATGAGCAGAACATCCAAGAAATATGGGATAACATCAAGAGACCAAATTTAAGAGTCATTGGGATACAGGAAGGGACAGAGTTTCAAACCAAAGGAATGAGCAATCTATTCAATGAAATAATACGAGAAAACTTCCCAGACTTGAAGAATGAGACAGAACCCCAAATCCTAGAAGCCTACAGGACGCCGAATGTGCAAAATCATAAGAGACCCACACCTAGACACATTATAATGAAGATGCCCAACATACAGAATAAGGAGAGAATTTTAAAAGCTACAAGAGAAAGGAAGCAGATCACATTTAGGGGTAAGCCAATCAGGATAACAGCTGATCTTTCAACACAGACTCTGAAAGCTAGAAGATCCTGGAATAACATATTTCAAACACTGAAAGAAAATGGGTTCCAACCAAGAATTGTGTTTCCAGCCAAATTAAGCTTCAGGATGGAAGATGAAATTAAAACCTTCCACGATAAACAAAAGTTAAAAGAATTTGCAGCTAGAAAACCATCTCTTCAAAACATCCTTGGCAAAACATTACAGGAAGAGGAAATGGAAAATAACAATGAAAACCAACAGTGGGAGGTAGGACACTAAAGGGGGGAAAATAATCAAAGAGGAAAACAAACCATGTTTAGTAACAGAAATAAACAAATATGGCTGGAAGAACAACCCATATCTCAATAATAACCCTAAATGTTAATGGCTTAAACTCACCAATCAAGAGACACAGGCTAGTAGAATGGATCACAAAACAAGACCCAACAATATGCTGCCTACAGGAGACGCATTTGATAGGAAAAGACATACATAGGCTGAAGGTGAAAGGTTGGGAAAAATCATATCACTCATATGGACTTCGGAAACAAGCAGGAGTATCCATACTCATATCAAATAAAATAGATTTCAAGCCAAAGTTAATCAAAAGGGATAAAGAGGGACACTACATACTGCTCAAGGGAACCATACACCAACAAGACATAACAATCATAAATATATATGCCCCAAACAATGGTGCAGCTATGTTCATCAAACAAACTCTTCTCAAGTTCAAGAGTCTAATAGACCACCATACAATAATCATGGGAGACTTCAACACACCTCTATCACCACTGGACAGATCTTCCAAACAAAAGTTGAATAAGGAAACTATAGAACTCAATAACACAATTAATAACCTAGACTTAATTGACATATATAGAATATACCACCCAACATCAAGCAGTTACACTTTTTTCTCAGCAGCACATGGATCCTTCTCAAAAATAGATCATATATTATGTCACAGGGCAACTCTTAGACAATATAAAGGAGTAGAGATAATACCATGCATCCTATCTGATCATAATGGAATGGAACTGAAAATCAATGAGAAAAGAAGGAAGGGAAAAGAATACATCACTTGGAGAATGAACAATAGGTTACTGAACGATCAATGGGTTTTAGAAGACATCAAGGAAGAAATTAAAAAATTCTTAGAGATTAATGAAAACACAGACACAACATATCGGAATCTATGGGACACATTGAAAGCAGTTCTAAGAGGAAAATTCATTGCTTGGAGTTCATTCCTTAAAAAAAGAAAAAACCAACAAATAAATGATCTCATACTTCATCTCAAAATCCTAGAAAAAGAAGAGCAAAACAACAGCAAAAGAAGTAGAAGGCAAGAAATAATGAAAATCAGAGCTGAAATTAATGAAATCGAAACAAAAGAAACAATTGAAAAAATTGACAAAACTAAAAGTTGGTTCTTTGAAAAAATAAACAAAATCGACAGACCCTTAGCCATGCTAGCGAAGAGAAGAAGAGAGAGAACTCAAATTACTAACATACGGGATGAAAGAGGCAATATCACAACAGACACTTCAGAAATACAGAAGATAATCAAAAATTATTTTGAATCCTTATACTCCAATAAATTAGAAGATAGTGAAGGCATAGATAAATTTTGTAAGTCATATGATCTCCCCAGATTGAGTCAGGAGGATATAGACAACCTAAACAGACCAATATCAATTGAGGAAATAGAAGAAACCATCAAAAGACTACCAACTAAGAAAAGCCCAGGACCGGATGCGTATACAGCAGAATTTTACAAAACCTTTAAAGAGGAATTAATACCAATACTTTTCAAGCTACTTCGGGAAATAGAAAAAGAGGGAGAACTTCCAAATTCATTCTACGAGGCCAACATCACCCTGATACCTAAACCAGACAAAGACACTTCAAAGAAAGAAAACTACAGACCAATATCTCTAATGAACCTAGATGCAAAAATCCTCAATAAAATTCTGGCCACTCGAATACAAAAACTTATCAAAAAAATTGTGCACCATGATCAAGTAGGATTCATCCCTGGGATGCAAGGCTGGTTCAATATACGGAAATCAATAAATGTTATTCACCACATCAATAGACTTAAAAATAAGAATCATATGATCATCTCGATAGATGTGGAAAAAGCATTCGACAAAGTACAGCATCCCTTTATGTTCAAAACTCCAGAAAAACTAGGGATAACAGGAACATACCTAAATATTGTAAAAGCAATCTATGCTAAGCCTCAGGCTAGCATCATTCTGAATGGAGAAAAATTGAAGGCATTCCCTCTAAAATCTGGAACAAGACAGGGATGCCCTCTCTCACCACTTCTGTTCAACATAGTTCTCGAAACACTGGCCAGAGCAATTAGACAGACGAAAGAAATTAAAGGCATCAAAATAGGAAAAGAAGAACTTAAATTATCACTATTTGCAGTTGACATGATTCTATACCTAGCAGACCCAAAAGGGTCTACAAAGAAACTCTTAGAGCTAATAAATGAATTCAGCAAAGTGGCAGGATATAAAATCAACACGCATAAATCAAAGGCATTCCTGTATATCAGCGACAAAGCCTCTGAAATGGAAATGAGGACAACCACTCCATTCACAATATCTTCACAAAAAATAAAATACTTGGGAATCAACCTAACAAAAGAGGTGAAAGACTTATACAATGAAAACTACAGAACCCTAAAGAGAGAAATAGAAGAAGATCTTAGAAGATGGAAAAATATACCCTGTTCATGGATAGGCAGAACTAACATCATCAAAATGGCGATATTACCAAAAGTTCTCTATAGGTTTAATGCAATGCCAATCAAAATCCCAACGGCATTTCTTATAGAAATAGAGAAAGCAATCATGAAATTCATATGGAAAAATAAAAGACCCAGAATAGCAAAAACAATGCTAAGCAGGAAGTGTGAATCAGGCGGTATAGCAATACCAGACTTCAAACTATACTACAGAGCAATAGTAACAAAAACAGCATGGTACTGGTACCAAAACAGGCGGGTGGACCAATGGTACAGAATAGAGGACACAGAAACCAATCCACAAAACTACAACTACCTTATATTTGATAAAGGGGCTAAAAGCATGCAATGGAGGAAGGATAGCATCTTCAACAAATGGTGCTGGGAAAACTGGAAATCCATATGCAACAAAATGAAACTGAATCCCTTTCTCTCGCCATGCACAAAAGTTAATTCAAAATGGATCAAGGAGCTTGATATCAAATCAGAGACACGCCATCTGATAGAAGAAAAAGTTGGCTATGATCTACATACTGTGGGGTCGGGCTCCAAATTCCTCAATAGGACACCCATAGCACAAAAGTTAATAACTAGAATCAACAAATGGGACTTACTCAAACTAAAAAGTTTTTTCTCAGCAAAAGATACAATAAGAGAGCCTACATCCTGGGAACAAATCTTTACTCCTCACACTTCAGATAGAGCCCTAATATCCAGAGTATACAAAGAACTCAAAAAATTAGACAATAAGAGAACAAACAACCCAATCAACAAATGGGCCAAGGACCTGAACAGACACTTCTCAGAGGAGGACATACAATCAATCAACAAGTACATGAAAAAATGCTCACCATCTCTAGCAGTCAGAGAAATGCAAATCAAAACCACCCTAAGATACCATCTCACTCCAGTTAGATTGGCAGCCATTATGAAGTCAAACAACAACAAGTGCTGGCGAGGATGTGGGGAAAAGGGTACACTTGTACATTGCTGGTGGGACTGCAAATTGGTGCAGCCAATTTGGAAAGCAGTATGGAGATTTCTTGGAAAGCTGGGAATGGAGCCACCATTTGACCCAGCTATTCCCCTTCTTGGTCTATTCCCTAAAGACCTAAAAAGAGCATGCTACAGGGACACTGCTACATCGATGTTCATAGCAGCACAATTCACAATAGCTAGACTGTGGAACCAACCTAGATGCCCTTCAATGGATGAATGGATAAAAAAAATGTGGCATTTATACACAATGGAGTATTACTCTGCATTAAAAAATGACAAAATCATAAAATTTACAGGGAAATGGATGGCATTAGAGCAGATTATGCTAAGTGAAGCTAGCCAATCCCTAAAAAACAAATGCCAAATGTCTTCTTTGATATAAGGAGAGTAACTAAGAACAGAGTAGGGTCGAAGAGCATGAGAAGAAGATTAACATTAAACAGGGATGAGAGGTGGGAGGGAAAGGGAGAGAGAAGGGAAAATGCATGGAAATGGAAGGAGACCCTCAGAGTTATACAAAAGTACATACAAGAGGAAGTGAGGGGAAGGGGAAAAATAATATAAGGGGGACAATCGAATGTCAGTAGAGGGAGCAGAGAGAGAAGAGGGGAGGGGAGGGGAGGGGGGATAGTAGAGGATAGGAAAGGCAGCAGAATACAACAGACACTAGTATGGCAATATGTAAATCAATGGATGTGTAACTGATGTGATTCTGCAATCTGTATATGGGGTAAAAATGGGAGCTCATAACCCACTTGAATCAAATTGTGAAATATGATATATCAAGAACTATGTAATGTTTTGAACAGCCAACAATAAATAATTAAAAAAAAAAGAAAATAATTATGGATTAAAGTCTTTAAAAGAATAAAATTTTAGCTGCAGATAACTATGGATTGGCCTGGGCTTGAATTCTAATTTCTCCACTTACTAGGAATATATTAGCTCTTAACTTCAAATTAGTTTTAGCTCCAACACATGTGTTTTCCCTTCCCAAATTTCATCTGCATACTGTAATAGAATTTTCAATCTGAAACAACTTATAATTTTTGACCATGTCTAAAGTACAAGGCATTCTACTAGAGAAAGAATTTTCTTTTATCATCTAATCCTTACAACCCTCCTTATGTCAATTTTGTCCCTTTTATTTTATGTGTTTCTGATAGCAGATATGGAGATAGAAGTCCATGCAGGTAGTTCATTTGTGAGGTGATCCCAGGAAGTTGAAGTAAGATTGTGGAAGAGAGATACAGGAAAAGAGGCAACATCAATAAAAACCCGGTAGAATGCTGCAGGGACTCAATTGTGTGGCATCTCTGGGAGAGGTAGACAATAATTTGCAGATCTGTTTCCTCCAAGGGCAGGAAGCTGAAAGGTTTATTCACTGGTTAAAGATTCACTTCTTGGACCATAATTCCTCTAAATTCATGAGGTTGGGTGAAGCAGTTCTAAGATCTTGGAAGAAGCCACACAGCTGTGCCTAGAAATGGAACTTCATTTGTATGAATTTATGTTTATATAAAACTGTCTGCTGTGAGGGGGGCTGAAATCACAAGGAGAACGAGGGCATAAGATTTGGAACAGTGAAAACACCTGCTGCATCATTCTAGTATAATAGGCAGGAAATTTGATCTCAGAGAGATTAATTAATTTGCCTGAGAACGCTCAGCCAGCAATTAGCAGATCCATGCTTCACACTTGGGTTTCCTGGCCCCCACACACCTGCTCACACACACATGATCCTGCCTCCAGGAAGCAGCAGCAGTCTGCCTGAGTAGAGGTTCTGGCGAGTGTGCTGTGCTGTCTTCCCTAGCTGTTTGGGCATAGCAGGGTGGCTTCTCCTTTTGGGTATCACCCATCAACTTCCAAATTCTTTTCAGTCCCAGACCTTGACCACAGGGAATGCAATTTGAAAAATCTTTTGCAACCCTTTACTTTCCAGCTTCACAAAAGAAGTTCATTTACCTCAGTTTTAAATGGTGGATTGCAATATCAGTGTTGATGCCCAATCAGTTTAGTGTTGACTAGCATTTTAAAAATGAAATAGTTGAGAAACAAGTATCAAAGGGGAGTGGCTTCTGTCACTTTGCAAAAGAAAGAATGTTTACTTCTTTCATTCACTGTGTGTGTGTGTGTGTGTGTGTGTGTGTGTAATCTCCACAAGGAAAGGATTTCATGGAATTGACAATAAATAGGAAGCTTTGAAAGCCACTGACTCGTATGTTTAAAATGAGGTTGGATGATGTTCAAAATGCAGAGTTAAAAATCCCATCTATGCCACCTACTAGCCAGACCCATTTCAGCCATTCTATCAATAAAATATTATTAACCTCAAGGGATATTGTGAAGAATGCCTAACACATTAAGATTATTCAGTAAATTCTACTTATTATTACAAATGTATATTCAATTGATGAAATACAAAACTTGCAGGCAAACTTTGTCCAATATATAGAACAAGGAGAAGAAAATTTCCAACATTTTCAAGTACTTGGAAATATATACTGGAAGGATTGAATTAAATTTAAAATTTTCTACAATTCTCTCTTAACTCTCCCTCACAATCAATGTTTGAGATATATAAACTCAATATTTATCAATTTAAGCCATCAATGTCTTAGAAAAATCAAGTTAAAAGGTTTACATTAGTAAACTAAATTTCATTCAAAAATATGCATTGTGTCCAGTACTCTGGAAGCTACATGCACTGTGTAATATGGTCTTATACTGAAAATAGTTTCAGTCTAAGCAATTGACTCACAAATTGCTATAAATTAAGATATAATTACAAACACTTCAGCTCAGAAAGTAAACTACAACCCAGGCTTTGGGACAAGAACAGTGAATTTGAACCCTTGTGTGAGTGTGGATGTGTTCTCTTTACGTAATCTAGAGAAGTCATTTCTGAATTGATTGCACACTGAATTCTCTTGGGGGCACACTGAACATCGTCTTCCAGTTGCATGGGGCCCATTACATAAGAAACACTGACATTGCCCCAAATTCATTATGTAAGAAATACTCCTAGAAAGTGACAGTGAATCCAGAGAGAAGCAATTTTGGGATTACTTGGACTAGAATTTGCTGACTGCTTTTTCTTGGCTTGAAATAATGCCATTAGAATTATTTTTAGTACATCTGCAGCAATTATACAATTAGTTGATTTTCACTGCTACTTAAAAAAAAAAAAAAAACAAAAAAACTCAAAAAAGCATGGATTCTAAGATTCTGAAATGTCAGGAAAGGATCCAAGACAGCATTTTTTCCAGAATCCCAATGGTGAGAAAAGCTCTTTTTTTTTTTTTGCCAGCATTCTTCATATATATCCTTACATCTGATTGAAGAATTCTAGGAATAATTAGTCATTTTTCTTTACTGAATATCCATAGTCAATTCATAAACAGTCTCCAAAATTGTTGTAGCCACTATCCATCTATAACTGCATTACATTTTTTTTCTCTTTTTAAATTTGTCTTTAAAAAATTAGGTATTTTAAAATAGAGAATATATGCATATATATGTATATATGTGTGTATGTATCTTACTATAATTAGGATTTTGTATTACTAGATGTACCATTTTTCTAATACACATTTAAATGACAAAATAACAATTAACATGAAATATGTTAGTTCTTATACCACCTAAAATCGTCGATTAAAATCACCCTTTGGGAAACACTCTTTATGAGCAAGAGGAAATAAGCCTCCTATTTGTCTCACCTAACAGCTCTTCAAATGTGTGCACCTGCTAACATTTCTCTTCTTGAGGCTAAATCTCCATAACTTCTTTAACTGCTGCTTCCTATGTGAAATTACTTCCTGTCTGCTCTCCATCCTAGCAACCTTCTTTTACATGCTCTCTGGCTTGTGAAAGTAGCTTTTAAACAGTGGAAGCTTCTCTTAGGTGTTAATTTCTTACTTGTCTCTGGGAAATAAAAGCATTGCACTACCAGTGCCTTTCCTGAGCTGCAGGCCTTAGGGACTCTTTTCTGAAAAGTGTGAATGAATCCACTGCAGGATGTGGAATTTCTCATGCTGTGTGAGTGTTCTCTTTGTTTCTTTGAAAAGGGATCTGGTGGTGAGGGTTTGCCTTTATATGAAGACACTGAATACAGTACTAAACAGTATATATATATATATATATATATATATATATATATATATATATATATATCCCCCAAGGAGGACAAGCATGTGGCACACGACTTACCCATCCCCCATTTTAATTATTCTTTTATTATGGAAATAATTATAGAGTCACATTCAGTTGTAAAATATAATACAGAGAGATCTTGTATGTCCCTTACAGGGAGTCCTCAGTGGCAATATATTGCAAAACTGTAGAATAACATCACAACCAAGATAATGACATTAATATAGCCAAAATACAAAGTTCCTATCACTTATTATTGCCCTTTTTATAGTTAGTTTCCTCCTATCCTCAACTCTCCCTCAGACCTGGCAACTGCTAAGCCTTTCTTCATCCCATAATTTTTGATCAGATCTTAAATGTTATAAAAATGTAATCATGTAGTATGTAAACTTTGGGATTGGCTTTTATCACCTAGCATACTTCTCTGGAGATTCATTGATATGCATGTATTGACTCCTTTTTCATTCATTCCTTTTCCTTTTATTTATCAGTTTCATTCTGTGTCAAATAGTTTTCCAAGGTATGGATGTGCCTCACTTTGTTTATCCATTCAGAGGAGAATTGGGCTCTTTCCAGTTTGGTCCTCTTATGAATAAAGATTATGTAAAATTCACATACAGGTTTTTGTATGGCTAGAACTTTATGTATCTGAAATAAATATCAAGAAGTACAATTGCTGAGCCGTATATACTAATGACATTAGGACTTTCTAAAGCATCTGCCAAACTATATTTCAGATGTCTTTAACATTCTACATCCCCACCAGCAACATGTGTGTGATCCAATTTCTCCACATCCTGGAGAGTGTTTGGGGTTGTCATTGTTTTTTTATTTTAGACATTCTAATAGCTATGCAGTGATGTCTCATGGATGTAGTTGGAATTTCCCTGTTGGCTGGTGACGTTGCCCATCATCTTCCATGTGTGTGTTTGTCATCTAAATGTCCTTTTTTGTGAAAATTGTCCTTTTGTATTTTCCCCCAAAATTAAAAAAGTTTAATTATAGCTAAGATTTTATATATATATATATATATATATATATATATATATATATATATATATATATATATATAATTTTTTCTTGGATATGTAGTTTAAAATGTTTTAAATACTCCTTTTTCAATCTCACAGAGTATTTGGGTAACAAAGCTTTCTAATTTGGGTGAAGTTCAATTTAGCTTTGTGGATTATGCATTCTTTCCCTGATTTTATATGCCAAAGTTTTTCTGCTGTGTTTTTCTTCTAAAAGTTTAATAGTTCAAAAGGTTATTTTTTTCTCTGCTGCATTGCTTTTAAGCCTTTGTCAAAAATCCTTTGAGTATGTTTGTGTCTCCTTCTGAGTTCTCTTTATGTTCCATTTGTTTATCCCTCCACCATTACACATAAATTTTATTACTGTTGCTATAAATTGTCTTAAAATCAGGCAGATCCAATCCTCCTTCTCCCCAACCTCCTCTCTCTCCTTCTTTCATTCTTTGTTTTTCTTTATCCTTCATTCTTTTCTTGTTTTCTCTGTTTCTTTCAAAATTGCTTTTCTCCTAGGTTCTTTTACTATTCTATGTAAATTTTAGCCTAGTCTTATCTACATACAAATAAATCATACTGGAATCTGTTATGAATTGTGTTACATCTGGCAGTTTTGGTAGCCATAGTGTTTTATAGATGTTTTTCATTAAATGGAAACAGTTCTCTACTTTTAGTTTTCTGAAAGTCTTTATCATGATTGGTTTTTGAAATTTTTCAAAAGGTTTTGCTAGATTGATTGATATCATCATGAGATTTTTTTTCTTCCTTAGCCTGTCAATAAAGTGATATACTTCCAATGATTTTTTATACTTAACAAGTTCAACATTATTTAAGGGGGGAGAGAGGGAGTCCCCACTTGTAATAGTGCGTAAGTACACTCATATATTGCTAAATTCTACTTGTAAAGCTCTTAAAAAGATTTTTTTTGCATCTGTATTCATGAAGAATTTTGAAATATTTAACAAGTTTAACATTCCTGAGTGAGGAGAAAGGGAACTCCATTTCATAATGAAGTATGATTACCTTTACATACTGCAAAAGTTCTCTTGAAGATTTTTACATCTGTTTTCATGAAGGAATTCAAGGTATCTATGTATTTATAAAATGAATTTTAAAGTATTCTCCATCTTCTGTATCTCTCATTCTAAAAGAGGTTATTTAGAATTGGTGCTAATATGTCTTTTAATTGTTTGGCAAAATTCTTCAGTACAAACATCTGAGTCTGGAGATTTATTTTTTTTTTTCCCCAAGGGGCAAAGTTTTACAAAGTTGGAATTTAAGCCCCTCGATAGTTATAGAACTATCCAAAACATACATCTCGTATCTATTGAGTTGTTGTAGTGATTTTTTTAAGGAATTGCCATTCAATCAAAGTATTCCCTTATGTTTCTCACAATGTCCGAAGCCATATTCCTGATTCTTTCCAGATGTTAGTTCTTTAATCTTTCTTTAGTGTTGCTAAGGTTTTCTAAATATTGTTGATGTTTTTCAAAAACCCACCTCTTTTCTTCATTGATTTTTCACTATTTTTCTTCCAATTTTATTGATTCCTGCTACCTGTTCCACTCCACCCTCTTCTGTTTCCTGTGCTCTCCTTTGTCTAGGTTCTTAAGGTTTAACTTTAGAGTACTGATTTAACTCTTTAAATCATGCATCTAGACCTGTAAATACCACATTAGCATTATTTTAGATGTGTTCTACAAATTTTGATATTTTGTGTTTTCATCTGCAATCTGTTCAAATTAGTAACTTAGTGATTTTATCTTTGACCCAGTGCATTCTTTTGAAGTGTGCAGTTTAGTTTCCAAGTGTTCGGAGATTTTTCTATTTCTTATGTTATTACGTGGGCATCAGAGAGCATACTCTACTTTATTTCAGTTCTTTAAAATTGTGGAGATTAGGTTTATGTCCCAGTATTTTTTCTATCCTGATATAAGAATTTGAAAATAATATGCATTTGGCTGTGGTTAGCTAGAACTTTGATTGTTGTGGAGTTATTCAGTAACCTTTGCCAATGTTCTGTTGTAGTATTAATTATGTACAGAATGATGTTGAATTCCCCAACTATAATTGTGGGTTTGTCTGGTTTTCCTTCCAGTTCTATCAGTATTTATTTCACAGCTTTGTTGTTGAATCATACACTTTTATGATCACTGTATCTTCTTGCTGCATTGATGTTTTTATCCTCACTTCACACCCTACGGTTCTGGTAATTTTCATTGCTCTGAAGTCGACCAAGACTGCTATTAATGTAGCCACTTATGTCTTCTGTGATTAAGGTTTCCATGCTATTTTTTCTTTCCCTGTTCTTCCAATCTGCCTATTTATATATATTGGTAATAAGCTTTTGGAAAACAGCATATAGTTGGGTCATGGTTTTATCATTCATCCTGAAAAATTCTATCTTTTAATTTGTGTGTTTAGATCATTTATATTTTATTTCAATATATTAGAACTTAAAACTCAATATTGTTTTCTATTTATCTGTTTTTCAAATATTTTTTTTTCTTTTTCTTCTCTTTTACTGAATTACTTGATCATATACTTAGAATTTCTTTTGTTTGTTTGTTTTTAGGTACTGGGGATTGAACTCAGGGGCACTAAGCCACCGAGCCACCTCCACAGCCCTATTTTGTATTTTATTTAGAGACAGGGTCTCACTGAGTTGCTTAGTGCATGGCTTTTACTGAGGCTGGCTTTGAACTTGAAATCCTTCTGCCTCATCCTCCCCAGCCACTGGGATTACAGGCATGCGCCATCGAGCCTGACTTAGAATTCCATTTTGATATATCTATAGGGCTTTTGAGTGTATCTCTTTATGTAGCTGTATTACTAGTTACTAGGTATATTATATGCAAGTATTTTATCACAGTCTTTTGGTGCTGTCATTTTACCACTTTAAGTGAAGTATAGAAAGCTTGCTTAGTTGTATGTCCCTTCATTCTCCTCCTTTTGTAATATAAATGCTTTAAATATTTTATATATTTGCCTGCATACTTTATAACCACATTAGATAGTGTTATGATTTTCACTGCAACTGTCAAACACAACTTAGAAAATTCATGAGAAGAAGAAATGCTTATTGAATTTACTTATGTTTTTGCTTACTGTATTCTTTCTTCTTTCTAGGTATTTCAAGCTTTTTTTTTTCCTTAATCATTTCTTGCTGTTTAGATAACATAGCATAACCATTATTTTAGAATTAATCTGCCAGTGCCAAGTTTTCTTAGTTTTTTTTTTTTTTTTTCATCTGAGATTCTATTTATTCCTCATTCTTGAAGGATGCTTTTTGCTGGTTAAAGGATTCTGGTTGACTGATTGACAGTTCTTTTCTTAGGCATATTAAAAATATTCTGCCACTTCCTTTTGACCTCTGTGGATTCTGATGAGAAATCTTTCGTTTTTTCCCCCTTTATGAGTAAGGTATCATTTTCCCTGACTGCTTCTTTCTTTCAGAAGTTTAATTATGATGTGTCTTGCTATAGATATCTTTGGGTCTCTTTTTATCTGGAAGGTTTCTATCTTCTGTAGGTTTCTGTCTTCTGTCAAATACGGTAAGTTTTCACCATTATTTAAGTGATTTTTAGGTGCCACCCTTTTTTTCTTCTGGCACTTAGATGACAAAACTTTAATTAATCTGATATTCATGCCATATTATTGAAGCACTATTTATTTTTATTCCAATTCTTTTTCTCTCTGTTTTTTTATAAGCCTGGCAATTTTTAAATTCTTCTTTCTTCTGTTTTTTTATTTTTTCCCTCTGTCCTCTCCTATCCTAAAGCCTATCCACAATATTTTTATTTATTATTACTTTTTTCCATTTTAATATTTTCATTTGATTCTTCTTTGTATCTTCTATTTTCTGATACTATGTCTTTGCTGAGGCTTTTAAACTTTTCCTTTATGGGTGCTCATAATTGATCATTTGAACATTTTTATCAGGCCTACCTTTGAAACTTTGTCAGATGATTTAACATTTTTGATCCAGGTGCCAGTATCCATTAATTTGTTTCACTCCATCTTTAATTTTCTCCACTTTTGGTATGATGGTGATCTAGAATTACAACTTGTATATTTCATATACAAGGTTCTGGATTTTCTTTAATCTTTTAACTGGATTTTTGACATTACTCAAAGAAGAGAGAACCACCTTGCAATTGTTAGGTGGATGTAGAAATTCAAGCTTCCTGCTCAGCCCTCACAGATATCTGAAGACTGGATTCCCCATTAGTACTGAGTCAGGTGAGAACTCTTACTTCCCAGGTGGTCTGCACTGAATCTGTGAGTGGAGGATGCATTGTTGGCAATAGAGTAAAATCCAGGCTCCCTACTTGACCTTCATTCTCAAATGCTCCACTTGGAGGCAAAGTACAGATTATCCATTCAGCCTTTGCAAAAATGGAGATAGGGGTAACGTTTTTTTTTCTGTATTTTTTTTTTTGAACAAAAAAAAGTAGTTATTTTTTTGTAAGTTTTCCAGATTGCTAGGATGCTCTTTTCCTGACCATTTGCTAAGAGAGAACAGACTTTTTATCTACTACTTTTGACATTTTCAGGTTCTAGTTCTATCATCTCTAAATTCATGATATAAGAGAAAAAACAGAAAATTCAGAGCATTTATGACTATATCCTTTCAGTTTCAAGCTCTTCATCCACTCTATTTCAATGTTCAGAGAGTTCTTTATCCCCATTTAATTACAGTGTTCAGAATTTTCAGTTGTACTTAGTCTCAGGAATAGAAAAATTATATCTATTCTATCTTCTCAGATGCAGAAGACTCTAAGCCTTTTTTTAAGCCTTAGAGGAAAAAAAACCCAACATTTTGTTGGACTAATCTGCACTAAAAATTTGACAGGCAGCATATCATTTCATATTTTTAAAATTCCTTTCTAATTTTTAAAGAAAGAATTCAGGACTGAGAAAGCTTAAAGAACTAGCCCCGGGTCATGCAGATGGAATATGGAGTAGTTGGAATTTAGGGCATATAGGTGGCTAATTTACCAGATCCAATATGCTTGATATCTTCTTTCCATGTTCTTTCATATTTTCACAGTCACAAAAGTTTTGCAACAACAATTTCAAGAAAATAATGTTTAAGTGTCGAAATAACTATGCCAGATTAGTTAGAGGAGAAATTTAAATCAAAATTATAAAACTTGAGAACAGCAAACATAAGTATATTTGATTGATCTCAAAACATAATGATTTGGGCTCAACACATGTGGCTTAGTTCAGATCTCTGCTCTGTTGTGCACTTCCTGCTACAATAGATGGAAAATGAATTGAACCACTGGTTAATGAATTGATCATAACATAGTTCAGAAGAGCTAATAAGTGATAATAGTGGTTGCAGGGGCAGGGGATGCGTGGAATGCCTGGCCCCATTTTTATCCCAGTCTTCCTAACTAATTCATACTCAGCCTTTGAATCTCAGCCCTGAGCTGTAGAGCATTTCCAGAATTAACTGAGCATACATAACCATATACCAATTACTTCATACTACCTTGGCTTCTCTGCAAGTCCATCTTCTCTTCTGAGAGTGGAGCCATTGACAGAAAACAATCTTTTCATCTTTACATTCCTAACATCTGTATCATCCATTACATAGTAGGGTCTCAAAAAACAACAATGGGAGAGTATATGGATGAAGGAAAGAAAAAATAGTTAGCAAAGCTACCATTAATATAGTTGTGAGAAATTATTCCCTGATTGAATAATTCTTTATGAAAAACAAAATTCCCACATTCAAAAAGAATTTTGTATGATTATAAAACCACATAAATGATCAGTCTCAGCATGCTTTAAGTTTTTCTGAACTTTTTCAAAAACTAAAAAGAAGAACCAACAATGTAGATGAAGATATTTGTTTTTCTTTAATTTTTTTTTTTTTTTGAATAAAGAAAGCTTGCAAAACACTGCCTGGTGGCTAACTTTTCCAGGGGGTTATATTGATTACACTAGGTGGAATTGATGGTAAAACAATGCTTTCCACCCACTAAGATATACTAACCAATCAAAATTATTTATTTTCTGATTGGTTCCCATATGCCCAACAAATTATCAAAATAAAATAACACCAAAAAACCTCACAAAAAATAACAAGAGGCAGGGCCCCTTTTTCTATGGTATTTGCATTGCCCTTGAAACCCACAGGATTTATGGAAGAAATAATGAGAAATACTATCAGCCTCTGAGAGTGAAGTATTGGTATGCATAGGGTATATTAAACTATCACAGTGACAGGCTACAAAAAAGAGAATTAAAATAGGTATTGATTATTTCCTATGCATTGGCCATTATATGGGTCACTTTTAAATGATATCCTTTCAAAATACCTTTCAAAATAGTGCTACCTCCAGTTTATACATAGGAGAATCTGAGACTTAGAAAGACTGAATATCTTACTTAAACAAAGCAACATTCAAATAGAATTTGAAACAAAACTCGTTCTCTCTCAAGCATATCAAGCCCACTGAGGTACATAAGCAGTATAAATTTAATAGATATGTGTATTAGGAATTAAAAGGATAAATAAATGAATGAGAGGGAAGAGAAAACTTATACATGGGGAAAGTATGGATATCACAGCTGAGTAGGGTTTAGAAGCATCGAGAAGAGAAAAGGTAGCGTCTAGAAAGAGGGGAGAGCAGTCAGATCAGGATAGAAACTCAATGGGAAACAAAAGAGGCCTCACACAGTAGGGTGATGCCTACAATAGCAAAGTGTATGTTGGATCTGATAGGAGACAGAGTGGATGGGATTAGGGCATTTCAGTGACAGAGAACAAGTTGGGGCTAGGGCAGTTTTTGAACCCTGGAATTACTTAAAGGAGATAGGAAAGGAGGAATTGATATCCCCAGTGATTACAAAGTAAGAGCCTGAGCGGTTACTTCCCAGAGTAGGTGATAGATGGCTGAATGTGAGTGAAGGAGAAAAATCGTTTATCTCACTCAAAAATGGATGGTCGCTACTAGCATGGTGGAGAAGCCTGACCCTGTAGCCTTGCCTCTGTGTTAGTCTCTGACTCTGGGAACATTATTTTACCTTTCTCAATCTCAGTGTCATCGTGATGAAAATGGGAAGGTCTGACTGTCTCCACGTGTTGGCCAGTTGAATTGAATTAAATAAAAAATGTAAAGTATGTATCCCACAATAGGCACCAAGTAACTATGATTTATATCCTGAATGAGGAGAAGAGAGAGGAGAGCACAGATAAATGGAAGGATGAGTTTAACACAGGAGGCTTAATATGTGTTCATGGAGGGATTCAGTACACCTTTAGAGGAATATATTTGAACTGGACCCTAGAGTAATGGGTCCCCACATAGTGAAGTCATACGAGTTCTTTGCCCTGAGGTCTCAGGAAAAATCAGTTCAGAGCTGTCTGTGTAGAAATACTGCAGATGGTTTCTGCTGAGCCAGCTGACTGAATTGAAAATCCAAAGTAGGTCAAATACATACTACCTGGAATTTCTGGGAACCAAGTTTCACATCTGGTATGTTCTCCACTTTTGTGCTATCCTTGTGTCAGTCTAAGGCAATGTCTTTTTTATCTTGGATGACATCCTCTATATTGAATCTGATGCCCCCCTCCTCTTTTTTTAAATCATGTTTTGATTTCTGAGAGTGCTCTCATTTTCTCTTTATAACCTCACAATCTCGTTCTGCTATGTTAGATTATATTATACCATTTTACAGTATGTCAAGCCAAAATACAGGAGGGTAAAGTGATTGGAAAGGGGTCAACTGCCTATTTAAGTCAAAAGTATGGGGGAAACTGAGGTCTTGAAGTGATGATAACCGTCAACGAATCCAGGGGTGTTGGAAAACTTTACAAAAGATCAGAAAGTGTATATGGTGGGTTTTATAATCTCTTTAATGTGGCTAATGGTTTGAGAGCAGAATTTATTGGAGTTCTCCCGTACATCAGTGTATTATGTTAGCCTTCTGTCACTAAACAAATACCTCAGGTAATCAACATATAAAGAGAAATTTTTTATTTTCGTTGACTACTTTTGACATTCCTCTCTATAAATTGACCTCACTATAGTTAGGTTTATGGTAAGATAGCACATCATGGCAGGGGTATAGGGCAGAGCAGAGCCACTGACCTCATGGTCAGGAAACAAGGAGAAAGAATAGAAAGGACCAAGTCCCACAGTCCCCTTCCAGGGCATATCCCCCGCCCAATGACATAAAGATATCCCCCTGGGGCCTAACTCTTAAAAGTAGCACAACCTCCCAATAATGTCACTGTAGAGACCACATCTTGAACCCAGGGGACATTGGGGAACATTTAGGATTCGAAGAATAGCAGAAAGGTTGGCTTCAGCACATTCTGCTGACTCATGAGATCACAGCCAGTGTAGAGTGGCTGGATACAAGGTGCAGAAGAGGGAGCCTCTCTCTCCTCCCCTGCATCTCCACCCTCACATTCTATACCCTCTCCTTCCTTCCCTGGCCTGTGTTCTTCTAAAGGAGGATTTCTACCCACTCATTGGTTCCATTTTCTCAGCATACACCCATGGAAATCATGTCCATTGTGTTAATTTGCTGCTAATCAATCAACCAGACTGCCTTCCTTTCAGTGAACTCTTCTGAGGGCCACAGGTCTTATTTTGATGTTTCCACCTGGGTTTCTCACAGTTTTCTCTAAGAGATAATCCTCAAGTTATGCAATGCACATAGTTTTGCAAGGGAAATAGAGATCAGTCATTCCTTCAGTGAGTATATACTGAGTGCATCCAAGGTCTTGGGAATAAAATAGTAAACAAGAACTAGTGATCCTCTTCTAATTACAAACAACACTACCCATCGAAGTATTTTCAAGCCTCTACATTTAATTACCCACATTATTGAATCAGTGAAATAACGGAGATTTGATCTTTGCTGACCATTTCAACCACCTGTACTGGCTTCTTCAGGTGGCTTGTATCCCTCTGTCCCCACTGAACACTTGGTACTGTGATCTTCCAACAGTCTTTCATTTTATTTACCAGAATATTTGCAATGTAACTTTATTTCCACTCATAGAATGAAAGGTATAATCTTTCGCAACAGCATTCTTGTTAACAAGTGGAAATAGGATTAGGGGAAGGAGGTTATTCCATATAATACAAATCTAGTCCACACAAAAGACTGAATTTACAAGGTCTTCATTTTGTTCACCTTTTTAAAAAAATTGTGCTACTATTATTGCATAAAGGATTGCATTGTTTATTGGCTACTCCATGACCTATGGAGCCAGATAAGCCTGAGTTAAAATCTTATCCTGGTACATTATTACTATATGAATTTGGCAAGTGCCCTAGCCTTTCTTATTCTCCATATTCTTATCTATGAAATGGGAAAAAAAGAACAGCAAGCTAAAAGCTTGTGGTGAGGAATAGTAAATGAACTTGAAGCTTCTTGAGGAGAATAGCATGTGATCAATGTGCAATAAATGGTCCCTGTTATGATTACTATCTGTATGTTTTTTGCTTGCAATTTGATGGCAGGATGATTGTTGAAACATAGGCAACTCTGGACTGATTTGGAATAAAATGAATGCCTGATGATTCTCAGTAAATGTATTGAAATGAATGATTACACAGTATATGTTTCAGGTCAGTATTTGAGATAACAGAATTTTTTTTTTCAGTTAAAAGGGATGTGCACCCATAGCCACATTAAAAATTAGAACCCATTTGACATTGTGAAGGTATAGCCTAACAAAGGCACAGACAGCTGATATTTCATCTTTTAGTTCTCTGGCTTGATTTTTTTTTTTTTTTTTTTGGCACTGGGAACCCAGGCGCACACCACTACTGAGATACATCCCTATCCCTTTTTATTTACTAAGTTGCTGAGGCTAGTCTTGAACTTGCCATCCTCTCACCTCAGCTTCCTGAGCTGCTGGGATTACAGGTATGCACCATGGCACCCACTGGTATAATTTTTTTTCTTTTCACCTTTTCCAGTATCCATACTTGGGTGTGAGATAAAATAACATAGACTCTGGGACAACTATATAATTTCATTGCATTTTTATGTCAGCTTGATGGGGGTGAAAATAAAGATGCTTTTCTCAACTCAGTATTATCTTGCATGATTTGTATTACTGATATCACAGTGTCAGTGTTCAAAACCAAGCCTGGAAATTTGCAGATGCTACTAAATTATGGGGAACAACAAATAATGAGGCACTATGCATTCTGACAGAGGAAAAATTTGCTCATTTGGGCACCTCAGGCTAATAGAGAGCTAATGGATGGCAAATACAGTTTGGTGTAGATAAATGTTGAATAATGAGTTTTGAAACACAGACTAAAGAGAGGGAATGCCTAATGAATTGAAAGTGCTTTCACACAATGAATCAAAGAAAGTTGGGGAGTGATTAGAAGGGATGTTCTGAATGTGAAAACTTGAATTGTTTCTTCTTTGAAGTGAAGGGCAGAAGTGGTCACTAGAAGGAATTAACATTTTCAAATAATCAGCATTTTATAGAGCAGAAGTAGGAATTTTGAAGTCAGGCCTGTATGCACTTAATTTCTGCCATGTCATTTTCTAAAGTTGCATGATTTGAGACAATTTTTTGGTCTATCTGAATCCTAGTTTTTTATTGGAAAACAGAAATAGTAATATTTGCCAAGATTTCCGATATGGCAGTCAGGTGAACACACATATGGATCCCCAAACAGATGCTATAGGGTACCACCTATATTGGAGACATTTCAAATTTGTATATTTATGATAACATTGATAATAAGTAGTCTGAAACATTCATGTGTGAATCAATATATTTAAAAAATACTTCTGATATATGGAGGGAAAATATGTTGAAAAATGGGCACAGTTATTCTAAATGACTACACACACCCCCAATAGGAACTACTGGAAGTGCAGAAGGTGAATGGAAATTGTCATGCACAGTGCCAGGAAATGCTCAATGCAGCACCAGTTTTGGAGAAGATGAGACCAACTGTGATGGAATTCCACCAACATGGGCATTACCCATGAATAAGACAGGACTGCCTCAGCAGGGATAAGAGTGAGGCTGAGTTCCCCAACTCCTGGGGGACCACAGAAAGAATGAGCCAGAGTGGACACAGCCCTCCTCCATAGTCCTAGAGCATACTACCTTTCCAGTGTAAGACTGTTGTTGTCAATTTACTAATATGGCTCTTTTCCTGGAGTATGGATTCTTGGAAAGACTAGGAGCAAATCTCACTGCCCCACTCTTCACAGGGAAGTGCCTGAAGCATGGTGGGCACCTGGAACGTTGATTCTAAATGGATCATAAATGGATCTCACTTCTGCTGCTTATACCTGAGGTCAATGTCATAATCTAGGATTAGTTCTCTGAACTTGCCTTTTTATTTCCTGTTCATAGGCATCTTTTTGTCCTTTAGTTTTTATTTTTAATTTGTGTCAGTTGACATTTATTCAATGTTCACTAGGAAATAGTCTTGGTAGCAAACATTTTTTTTTTTATTTTATATAATTTTTGAAACAACCTGATGGGATAATCACGATTGGCCCCATTTTCTAGATGAGTTAATTGAGGATTATTTACAAAAATAGTAACTTAACCAACACCTAACAACGCACAATAACAGAACAGAGATTCAAAGCTAAGTTCACCTGCCTCCAAACTGCTCTTAAACTCTATTTTGTAAGATCCTTTGCAGTGCTATCCTTCATATCCTCTGTTTTACCATGAAAACTTTTACCCTTAAAACTTTAGATAAGGGGTAAATCATGTGCTTAGTTCTGGGGTCAATCTCCAGAATCAAAAACAAACCTAAGGTTATGCTGATATTTTCTTTGATATGTATATCACTTCTATTGCTTTTATTTTATTACATAATTACTAAGTAAATCCAGTGTCCTTGTGCCTTGCCTTGGGTAATTCAATATTCATTATTTGTCTTTAGTTCCAACTTTTACTTATATAAAAAACCTATACCATCAACCTTAAAATTTCCCTGTTATATATCTGCCCATTAAATGCAGTCATAGGGCTATATGAGGGCACTGATGAAAGGATTGAGGTAGGGCCAGGCATGGTAGCACATACCTGTAATCCTAGCAGCTATGGAAGCTGACATAGGAAGAAATTCAGCTTACTGAGGTCCTAAACAATCTAAGAAGATCCTATCTCAAAAAAAATTTTTTTCAGAAGGTTTGGGAATGTGATTCAATGATTAAGTGCCTCTGAATTCAATTCCTGGTACTAAAAAAAAAATAAATAAGAGGAAACCTCTTTGGGGAATAAGTGTTCAAGAGAAAATAGAATTTGATGTCATTAGTCTCATGCAAAACAAAACAAAACAAAAAGAAAAGTAAAGAAAAATCCCTCCATTAGATTCTTCATGCCAATTTAGCTAACAATATTGCTTATAATTAAGCATCCATCTCTGTGAGGTCTAGAGACCTCTTTTTTTCTTATCACCTGACACAAATTCTCTTGCGCAGCACTAACTTGTCTTTCTCCGTAATTTTCAGGTGCATTCTTGAAGCAGAGGAAGCATATTATATTCATTCCAATGAATTATTTGGTGAACTTTATTCACAAGCTGAGCAGATTCTTTTTCTCTCTATACCCCAAATGAGCTCTTTTCATCTATTCACATTTGTGTGAATGGATCATCCATCTACTTCTCTGCCACCAAACATGACCCATCACTAGCAGTAACTAGAATTCAAATATACTTTTGGAGCTTATTAAAGCATGTCCCCATATATTATCTCAGAGTTTCACAATATCCTTTGGGAGAAAAATGGTTATGCATGCTTCGTTGTTGGTTGAAACATGTTGAGATTACATGGCTTGCCCAGGAAGGAAATGCCAAACTAACAAAGGAAATCTCTGCTTGGGATTCTGACACATGTGTTTGATTCTGAAGTCTACTTTTTAAAGCTCTGTCATGTTACTTCATCCCAATTCCACCTTCACCCTGAAGATTTTGCTTTCTAACTACTCTTTCACTCAACTTCTATATGTGGTGATGAAGCCAAGAAATATCTGTTTGGTCAAACATATTGTTACCATATTAACAACCAAGTAAATGCATAAAGTGAAACAGAACACATGTTATGCTAATATAGATTAGAACAAGTCCCCTCCATTTCCCACATTCTACCCTACTTACCTTCAACTCAAGTTCCCCTTTGAAGACACCCTAACATCCTAGATCCTGTGTGGTATGGAACTTTCTGGTACACCTGGGAGATAGCATTTGAAGTGAATGGTGTGTTCCCGCATCAGTAGTTTTTCCATGTTCTTCCAATGAGTGGAGAATACTTCTGAAGCACATACTCAAAGCAGGGGTAGAAGGAGCAACATGACTTAGGGATTTAACAGCAATAAAATTTACTGTGTACTCAGCCTGTGCTAGAAGGTTTCAATGTTATTTCATGTATCAGATTATTTAATTCTCAAAGCAACTCTAAGAGCTGATGTATACCATTAATAGGCCCAATTAACAAATTTAAAAACTAAGGCAGAGATTAAAATGTGTCCAAGGACAAAATTAATAAGTATTAAATTGGGAATTTATCTCCAGGCAATCCAGACTCTGAGCCTACACTTTACATTACTACCTGGGCCTGGGATAGGCTAGAATGTTAGGGGAAAAAGAAAATGGTAAGATGACAAATTTAAGAATGATTGATGCCTTAGACAGGTGGACTTTATTGCTTTGGGAAATATCAGAAAGGGGAACACAGAATCAGAAACTGTTACAGGAGTATCCCATGCATGAGAGAATTGAGCTTGTCTAAATATCAGTTACCAGTCTGAGGACACCGCACCATTAACAACAAGAATGATCATGTTATCTATCAGTTATTGAATAATTTCTGTGGCTTTTGATGCCTCCCTGTTTCCTATGCTCTTCTGTGCAGCACTCAAGAAATGCCATGATGTAGGATTTGCTGATCTCTTCAGATTTATCTCCCACATCTCTTACATCCTTTCTCACACTATAAGCTCTGATAATATCAATGGAACCATTATCCCCCTCTACCATTCAATTTGGAGGTTTCCTTTACACTCTTGCTCCACCTGGCATGCACTATGTGCCCTTTGTACCTGAAAAGCATTTTCAGCCTCAGTTCAACTATTCACTAATCCAGGACACCTCCTCTCAGCACACAATGAGCTGAGATGTTTCCTGGGTCCATAGAGCACCAAGCACTTATATCTGTCTGGATACATAATGTTATGATTTAGATATAAGGTGTCCCTTAAAAGTTTCTGTGTTGGTGCTCTAAATATAGCTCAGTTGGTAGAGTGCCTGCCTTGCATACAATCTCCAGTACCACACACACACACACAATGTTCCTGTGTCAATGCATGAATATTCAGAGGTAAAGTGATTGGGCTGTGAGAGCTGTAACCTAATCAGTCCATCCTAGTTTAGAAGGAGTAACTGGGTCATAACTATAGGCAGGTGGGGTGTGGCTGGAGGAGATGTTACTGCAGGTGAGCCCTGAAGGGGTTTAATCTTCCCTGTAGCCCCTTTCCCCTGCCCTTTCTCTGTTTCCTGTATGCCATGAATAGAGCAGCTTTCTTCCATCATAATTCCCTGCCTCACCATGAGCCCAGAGCACAGACTAAACCTCTGAATACCAGAAGCCAAAACAAACTTTCTCTCCTTTAAATTGTTCTGGTGGGATTAAGGTCACAGTGTCTTCCAGTTTAACAGAATCCCTGGTACATAATGTGTCAAAAAGTTACAAACTGAATCGTTAATAGACCCAGTGTGCTACTTAAATTCCAACTTTAATCTCAACATGACCTCAACATTTTACATCATTTCTGACTTTACAGTTAAAAAGTAAAGTAAAATAAATATAATAAGTTCTAAGTAAGTGATAAATTTATGATTCAGACTTGTCCATGTCCAGAGCCTGATTCCTGGGTCCATAGAGCACCAAGCACTGATTCTTAAAGCTGTATATTGCACCACACTGACTCTCTCTCAAAAGAAGAGCTAGAAGTTGAAATTAAGGCAGCTCAGTAGAAGATTCAATAATCATGATTCTTAGAGCTGGGGGTATTGCACAGTGGTAAAAAATGAGCTTAGCATGCAGGAGACCCTAGGTTCAAATCCCCAGAGCAACAACAACAAAAAATAGTGATTCTTAATTCGTGTTCCATACTTCTTGAATCAGTGGAGTAGAAAAATAGAACAGGGGGCATTTAAAGAAGTCTAAAGCAGTTCTTTCTTATCACTCATGGTTAGTTAAAAGTTCCAGGGCCCATAGAACTTGGCCAGACCTGGATCACAGGTATTGGGGAGTTAGAAAAATTGTGAGATGAGTCACTATAATGATGTTATTAATAATAATAAAAAATATAGCTAATATTTTAATCACTTACTGTAAGGATTAAGGGTTTTAACTATTTTACTACGTGGTACTATTCTATCTTTCTAGCAATATATTCTGTCCTCATTTCCTTTTGGATGAGAAAACTAAGACAAATTTAGTGAATTGCTCAAATTTGCACTGCCAGTTTGCCCTCAGTATCCATGGGATGTGGATCCATGGACTTAGCCAATTGCAGACTGAAAGTATCCATAAAAAATGTGTCTGTACTGAACATATACAGACTTTTTTGTCATTATTCCATTAAAAAATACAGCATAGCAACTATTTCCCTAGCATTTATATTGCATTAAGTATTATAAGTCATTTAGAGGTGATTTAAAGTACATGAGAGGATGTGTGCAGGTTATATGCAAGTACGAAGACATTTTATATAAGGGACTTAAGCATTCACAGGTTTGTGTATTCATAATGGGTGTTGGAACCAATCCCCTGTAGATACCACAGTCCAATGTACCAAGCAGAAGTAGCAGACTTCAAATTCAACCCAGACTGTCTGGCGTCACAGGCCACATTCATAGAGAGAATCCTCCACTTTCTTAATAGTGTTGACCTTCACCGAGATGCTACTTCAGGGCCTGTCGATCCAGAGGGCCAGAGCAGGAAAGTAGTAAAATAATTCAGGCAAGGTATGATTCAACCAGACATGAAGGTCTCTGTGTGAATGTGCTTTAGAAATTTCCAGTGGGAATCATAAGCATTAGTGTGCTCTACTCTTAACACATAATTTGGTTCAGGAGTGGGTGCTGCAGAACAAATCTAGATGAGGCTTTTCTCTGCTTATAGGACACATCCCCAACTTTAGTTTGAAAAGTGATTTAACCCAACTTTAGTTTGAAAAGTGATTTAATTTCAGCTGTTCACTCACTTCAACCCTAATAAATACGTGCACCAGAATGTCTAGAGACCGTGCCAACTGCTCCTGAGGTTTGAACTGACAGAAACAACAAGTCGATGTTAACGACACTGGGTTTCTAAATGGCCACTCCACATTGATCACTTATCTCAGGCTTTTCTCCAAGTTGAGAAGGTTGATTTTATTAGATGTGTACTCTTTTTAATGTAGATCAGTAGCTCTGGCTCATATCAACCAAATTTACCTTGTGTTCCATTAGTCTTTATTATGAGCTGAAGAGTCTCCGAAGGTATGTCACTGACAAGTCACTCCCAGCTCCAGAGAAATTTGCCTGTATGTCTTTTAGGACCAAACGTAGACATTAAAAACAATCATGACTTCCCTACGCACTGAACTCTTAAACACTGAGCTTCTCAGTTCCTTCTACCACTTCCTAAATCAGAATTAATTATAAAGGAAGCAAAAAAATGTATTGTATATTAAAAGTAACCTTTGGATCCTCTTTTACAAATATTAAAAGCAATACCACAGGCATAGGAACTAATCTGAGTCCCTGGGGCCGTTTTTCAAACAAATAAAAAAAAAAAAAGTAAGCCACTGCATGAAATAAATGAAGAAACCACCAGCTAAAATTGCTGAATAATACAATAAAGAAATGTAAATCATCCTCAGGGGATAATTATATCCTGGACTCTGGCTGATTTCGCAGAGAAAAGGAGCACAGGGTCAGAAGTTAAGTGAACAGGGTCTTCATCCCAACTCTGCCATTCATTGGCTTTGTGCCCTCACCTCAGGCAAGCTACTCAATCTTTTTTGGGCCTCGGTTTACATTTTTGCTGTAAAAAAAAAATGACGACACCAACAGAAGTCACAGAGGCAGACCAGGAAGCAATGAGAAAGCTAGCTATGTTCTGTCTATAATTCTAAGCTCATTACATTAAATAAAATGAGAACCAATCCCTGTGCTCCAGACCCAAGAATAGAGTTTCTTCTCTCTGAGGAAATTGGGCTGCATTATTCAGGTTTTTGTCACTGGACAAAGGACCGAACATGAACAATTTATTTTGGATGACAGTTTGAGAGCTTTGAGTCCATAGATGGCGGGATCCTTTTCTCTGGGCCTGTGGTAAGGCAGGATCTCATGGCAGAAGGGCAGGGCCAAGGAAAGCTGCTCAGTTCATGGCAAAAAAGGATGCAGACAGAAAGAGAGAGAGAGGAAAGGGCAGAGGACAAGAAACAGTTCCCAGACTGTTCCCCACCCCAACTGAGTCCTCGCCCCAGTAGTCCATTCAGTCATGAATGAATTATTCAGAGATGAGGTCAGAGCCCCCCCGATCCAATCACTTCTCCCAAACCCCTTTCTGATCACAGAAGACATTGAAGGGCATTCCAGACCCAAGTCATAGCATGGATCTTTCCACGGGTGCTCTGGAACCACCTCCCATTGCTTTGGCTGATCTGGTTGGGAAAGTTGCTTAGATTCCCTGAGCTTTAGTCTCGTCATTGATGATTCTGAATTAAAAATATTACCTACCACACAAAGCCATTGTGACGATAAATGGAATAAATTAGGTCATGGTTTAGGGAAGTGCCTGGTAACTTCAAAGTATACAATAAATGCTAACCTTTTCTCCTTTTGGTTTTTATTTCTTCATCTAAGAAATTGTGTCTAATAGTAAATATTCACATATGATAAAAAATAGAATATTATATATAGTTTAACTACAATAATTATTATTACATTTCAGAAGTCATAATTATGTATTATATACACTATACACATATATGTATTACATATAAGATATATGAATATATATATGTATATATGTATATATATATGTATATATGTATGTATGTATATATATATATATATATATATATATATATATATATATATATATCTTTGACGGGTATACTCCATCACCCTGTAGCTAATTACTCCCTTATTTCTCAATTTTCCTCCATGGCCAAATTTCTTCTCCAATTGGTCAACATTTATCATCTTCTCAGGTCAACATTTATCATCTTCTCATTTTTTTAATATTTATTTTTTAGTTGTAGTTGGACACAATACCTTTATATCACTTCTTTATTTTTTCGTGGTGCTGAGGATGGAACCCAGGGTGGCACACATGTGAGGCAAAGTTTCTACCACTGAGCCATAACCCCAGCCCACCATCTTCTTTTTCTTTCTATTTTAAAGGGAAAATAGAAAGGTAATGGATTCCATGTACTTATCACACAGCTTCATCTACCTCACCAACGTTCTGTTCCCATATTCCTTTGAAGCAAACTATTGCCATTGTATACCTTCTCCATAAATTTCAGCATGTATCATCGGCAGATTGAATTTATACTTTTTAAATTTCCATTCCTTTTCAACATGGGAACATGTGTACCCTCCAGACACAGAGTGATGAATAGATTGGTGGGTCTTCCTCAATTCTCTGAGCAGTATTTCATGACTTTCCTTTCTTAGAAAGGTGTTCTAACTGTTCCATACTGTATCCCATTTGCCCTCATTTTATTAAAAGGATTTTCATTTGGGTCAAGGTAGCTAATGACCTCCACATTGCCAAATCCAGTGAGCCTTTATCATCCCTAATTATATTTGATTTTCTGAGGCCTTTTGATACGTTACTGTGAAACAGATCTGAACTAACATTGAATCTAAGTTACACAGCGTGGGTAATCTTTGTTAACACTTTGAGGGGGCAGTTCTACTGTAAAGCACATATTGTAATCAGTATCAGTAGCTACTGTATGAGAACTAATATTGGTAGCTCGCCGTTTGTCTTCCATGATACTTTGTTCTCCTTGCTTATTACGGACCCATCACAACTTCACGCCACTTTTCTCAACCCCAGGCTTCAGAAAGTTTGATGTATTCCATAGTTTTGCATTTGGCCCTTATTTCTTAGCATTCAGAATATTTTTCTTGGGAAGGAGAATTAGGAAAAAAAAATACTGATCTGACTTTCTTGCTAATGACTCTCTGGTAGAAGAGCATCTGGTGTTTCTCTACTGTGTTCTAAACACTTTCCTCTCTCACCAGCACTATTTATGCTCAGTCATCACTGGGCATTTGTCAACTACTACCCATAGACTGGCAGAAAAATTCTTTTGCAGTGAACAAGTCTTTTCTTTTATTTGAATAGTTCTACTGTCTAGCGCAGTACCTGAGATACAGAAGTAAATTAATGCTCAAACTGTATCATTTTTATATTATACTGCTTTTGGAAGTCAAGAAGAAATATGGGAGTAAATAGTGAAGTTTTGATTTAATTGTCTTTATAGCTGTAAATAAAGAAAGGAAGGAAGGAAGGAAATATAAATATCTAGGTCATATGATTGGAATGTGGTCCGAGTGTGTCCCAAAGACTGATGTTTTGGAAGTTTGGTGCCCATTGTATCTATGTTGACAGGTGGTGGAATCTTTAAGTGGTGGGGCCTCCTGGAAGGTAATTAGTTCACTGGGGTACACTGCCCTCAGAAGGGATTCATGTAGTGCTCATGAAACCAATGATTATTATTCTGTTATAATGTTATCTTTTACTTTCAGCCTCCTAAACTGAGTTAAATAAACCTCTTTTTTAAAAAATAAATTACTAGCCTCAGGTATTTTGTTATAGCAACAGAGACAGACTAGTACAGTGGGTTAATTATACTCTCAAGTTAAAAAGTCCAAAGATAGGGCTACTTGTATTTCATTTAAAAGAACAGTAAATAGAATTTTGGCAACGTCACCAAAACGTCAGCTTTAAATGAAGAGAGCATAAATATGTGTATGTATGTATTTGTGTGTGTGTATTGTGTGTGCGGGGGAGGTTCATTTGTTCCTTTATTCACTCGAAATGTTTATTCAATTTTTACTTTGTATAGGGAAACACATTAATCACTATTAAAATGTTAATAAAATTCTCTCTTTGACCTGAAAAGATCTGTAAACTTAAATAAAAACATGTATATGTGTATATATGATGATATGTGAAAAGTGCCCTAAATATAATGTAAAGAGTGTCAGGAGTTTTCATGGAGTAAGCAGAATTATGAAATGTAGAAACCAGGGGCAATTTGACAGCCTATGTTAACTGGTCTGTAGGGTTGGGGGATATTGACATGCAGAGACAGGCAAGGTAGGAGTAAAAGTGCATATACAGACTATATCATGAGAAAGTAGGGGAATTAAGAAAGCTAAGTATATTTGACACAAGGTGGTATTTCTGTATAATTAGAGTAGTATCCACATGGAATGTGCATGTTGATTCTAGAGGCATGGTTTCCAAGGCTGCAGATAGTCTTTAATACCAAATGAGGTAGATGGTACTTGAAGGAGAGTGGTGGATGGGATTTAAGAATAAAGACAGTAGAATGAATTGGACATAACTTTCTTATGTTCATACATGTATAACCGACGAGCATAACTCCGCATCATACACAACCACAAGAATCGGAAGTTACATTCTATATGCATGGTATGTCAAAATACATTCTACTGTCATGTATATCTAAAATTAGCAAAAAAAATACTGCATGTGCATCTGATTGGTAATAAGTGTACAAAATTAATAGTGATTGATTAGAGTCAGGAAGTGATAAATATCAGAAGTGCTTACTATATGGTATATAGGAACACTGATGGCAAATTGCTGTGGTTTTCTATGATTTTGTTTTATCCACCCCTGTCCACCCTCAACACATTGGTGATGGTAGGTTCTGATAATTGATATGAATGAGAGACTTTAGAAGTTGTACAAAGTTCCTGAAATCTGACACTAGTTTCACCAAATTACTCTCTCATTTAGAAGAGCCTAGAAACTTATCATACTGTTAGCTTTCATAGTTGGTATAGTAGGGCTTTTCCTGTGCTTGTTTTTATTTTATTTTTTGAGTAATTAATATATGCATACTATATACAGTTAGAGATATGCATAAAGTCATGTAATTAAAAGTTTACTGATATTCCTACTCCCTAGAAAACCAGTTCTCACCTTCGAGGTCACTTTCTGAAATGTTCTGCATATGTCCAAGCACATAAAGAAGACCTCTTTTTTTTTTTTTTAACAAACACAGACTGCTATAAAAATGAGCTCTTCTGCACTTTTTCTCTTAACTATGTATTCTGATAATCCTTTCAGATTACTGCATGAAAAGCTTCATTTTTTAAAAGATGCACAAGATGAATGGTGCATATTGTAATTTTTAAAAACCATTTCCCACTGTGAGAATGTAGATTATGACTAATCACTGCTATTAAAAAGAAGGCTGTAGGCTGAGGATGTGGTTCAGAGGTAAGGCACTTGCCTAGTATGCACATGGTTTGGGGTTCAATCCCCCGTAATGAAATAATAATGATGATGTTGTTGAGGTGAATAACTGTGCACACCTGACATCATGTAAGTATTTGAATGCATGTGTAAGAATACTTTTCTAGAAGTAGAACCATTACATCATACATAAGAACAATTATTGATTTTAAAGATAATATCAAATTGTTCTTTAGAGAATTTGCACCAATATTCATTTCAATGAGCAATTAAAAGAGTGACATGTTCCCAAGACTTACATGAAAATAGAGTTTTATTAATTTTTCTAACCTATTCAAGCCTATGTAATGAAAAGCATTATCTTGGTCTAATTAACTAACATTTTCTATCAGACTCACTTTATCTGGATCCTTTAAGTTTTAATATGGTTTGTGTTCATCATTGCCATTTCCAAAATATCCTGCATCTTCTGGCATTAATCATTTTCTCATTAACTTATAAGATGTTTTTACCTGATCCTGTTATAGTTTTGGTTGCTGTTGTTATTTAATATCTAGGCGCATAATCAATTGATTTTCTGACTTTTATATTGATTCTAGTTTTATCCCATTGTGATTTAATAAAGTTGCCTGTGTCCTCTCTGTGTTTGGAGCTGTTTTGAAACCTTTCCTGGTGGTCATTTTTTTAGGGGTAGTCTATGGATCATCCTACAAATGTTCATTCTCAAATATAAGGCCATAGGAAGTAAAGTATATCTATTGCATCTGATTTTTAAATTATGATACTTAACTCCTTTCCTTATTTTTTGCCCACCTGATCTTTCATGGAATTTAAAGAAAGGATTAAAATATTATTTAAAATTTTTTCATATATACATATTTACATACACACACATATGTGTGTGTGTGCTCCTTTTCTCTATGTTTATCACTATGGTTAGGCATCCCTCAATAGCTCATGTGAGAGACAATGCAAGGAGATTTAGAAAGGAAATGATTGAATTATGACAGCCTTACCTGATCAGTGAATCAGTCCCTTAATGGGGTTAACTAAGTGGGAATTGAGGGCAGGTGGGTTGTGGCTGTAAGAGGTAGGTCTCTGGGTCTGTCTTTGAGGTTTATATTTATATATGGCTAGTGGAGCCTCTCCATGCTTTCTGATCATCACATGATTTTACCTTCACCACTCTCTTCTGTCATGATGCTCTGCCTCACCTAGAGCCCTAAGGAATGGAGCCAGCTGTCTATGGATTGAGACCTCTGAAACTGTGAGCCCTCAAATAAACTTTCCCTCATCTACAATTGTTCTGGTCAGGTTTTTCAGTCACAGCAGTGAAAAAGCTGACTAAAACATACCTATTATTATTATAGGCATTAGACTACATGAATACTGTTAGGAGAAGAGGATTTGGAGAAGATGGGGAAGCTAAGGTCAGGAAGTGGAACAGAGATTCATGGAAGGTGCCTCTACTAACACTCATGATAATAAAAATTAAATATTTGGGGTCTTGTCCTCACTTCCTGGCACACAGCTTTTGGAATCTCCTCAATGATGTGTCCTTTATATGTTAATAAATGACAAATGGCTGGAGGATACTGGAAAGACTCTGTTGGGAGCTGGTCACCAGAAATCCAAGGCTTGATTAAAGACTAGAAATTTTAGCCCCCCTCCCCCACCCCCGCACCTCTGGGTAGAAGAAGAGAGGGACTAGAAATTGAGCTAAAGGCAAATGATATAATTAATAATGTCTATATATCGAAACCTCGAAACACCCCAGCAGACAAGTTTCGAAGAGATTTTCTATGTGTCAACACATCCTGGTTCTGGGAGATGATGATATTCCCCAGAAAGGCATGGAAGCACCTTGTCCCTTCCTCAGTGTTTTGCCCCATGCATTTTTTTTCCATTTGTTTCTGAGCTATGTTCTTTATAATAAACCGATAATATAGATGGTATCACGTTTAGGACGTTTGACTTGCCATACTTCAATTTCAATAATGTGAAAGCAGTATGCATTAGATAGAATTTATACTTTGAGTTGGACTTTTCTCCCTAGGCTAATGATATGCAGTTCCACACTCATGACACAGAGCATCAGAAGTAGTGAATGTGGCTTGCAGGCAGTCCTGCTGCAATCACTAGAGAAAAGAGCCTTTCCTCTATATGTAGTATTGCTAAGGTGGTAGGTCCCATAGGCTTGGTGGATTCAATGCATTTCAATGTTAAATGAGTTGATGGAGACATATCCCATCATAAGTGGAGGAGAATCTGTAGTAACTAAAATGCTTACTTGATTGCTGTGAGCTATTCTAGCAAATCATTGAGACTGAATTTGTAGCTCATCTGAGAATTGGGACTGGCATCTGAAGTTTCGTGGCACTGAGTTCTTATGCTCTGAGATCTGTATAAGGGAATTAATGTCAGAATTGAAGTATAGAACATTCAGCTGACCTCTGAAGAGTTAGAGAAGTAGTTGGTGGAAGAGAAAACTCCATACATTTGGTGGCAGAAATGTTGTGGAGTTCAGCAGTTCAGATCAGCCCTCGTGAAGCATCATTGGTCAGGTGGGGGCTGTCCTATATCCCTGAGAATTCAGCTCTTTAGGTCAGCTGAGCAGGACTGTGAAACAACAGGTCATGGACTGAGGAAGCTAGTGCTTTGGGGCAGTGACCACCTAGCTAGCTTCTGAGGATAGATCTGGGATGTCAGGTGGAGAAGAGGATTTGGAACTGAGGACATTGGGTCTCACTATATCTGTCTGTTCTTGTATCTGATTATAAAATCTTTTTATAGAGGAGTCCACACAGCCTACTGAAACTGCTCCAAGTGATACTTCTGTCCAGTTAGGTCATATGGAAAATGGAAATCTAGAAAACATAGCTTTGCAATATATACCAAACAGTCAAGCTTGCCTTTGTTCTTTATTGTATTTTCCAATTTTCTGAATTATGTGTTATATGGGTTTTCTTATAAGCAATATAGAACCAAGGTTTGCTTTGGTCTGATCTTATATCTTTTTTTTCTTTTAGTAAGTGTCATGATAGAATTTTGCATGGCAGAAATGTTTGCTTTTAGATAGTCAAATATTTTCTGTTCACATTTTAGCTGTTGTGACTTTATAAAAATATTTCTTCATGCAGTCAATATTTTCTTGGTTTTGCTTTAACAATGTGTTTTGGTGTATGTGTGGGTGTTGTATGCTTTATTCATTTCAAATAGGAGAGCGAATACTTTTATTCTTGTGGTTACCTTTGAGGCTGTTAGGTTACATATTATCTTTAATCCTCTTCTTAAACGATGTGTATCAACTTTTGGTTATAACCAATGATCCAATTGATTTCATTCCTCTAATTTATGCTTACCTTTCACTTGATCTTATTTTATTGTTTCTTGGTGTTTACTTTTTTTGTAACATATAATATATTTATTCCTCTGTTACTTCAAATCTAGTGTTTAAAGACCACATCAGAAGGTGAGGGAGGAGGGAAGATGGCGGCGAGGGGAGTGCATTACCCCCGTGTGCTGCTTCACTGTGTGGGAGTGTGACAAGTCAGGACGGCTGAAGGATATCTTGTTGGGAATTTCCAGCAATAGTGGGGTGCGCCGGAACCTGGAGGAAGGATTTCCATCGCATGAGGATCGGCTACGGGGACTCAAACGCGAGAGGTTTGTCGCACGGAGGGTAAAACTGCTTATTCAGCGAATCGCCCCGCGGCTGGAGTCTGCAAGGCGCGCTGGGATAGAGACGCAGGGTTACAGCGCTGCAATTTCTGCCAGACGCGCAAGCACCGCACTCAGGGCTGAATTCTGGGTTCGAGACGGGGAAGGAAGCGGTCCATCTCGGTTCTCCACACCGGTCAGACCACAGAGGAGGCCAGCAGCCACCATGTTGGTAAACTGACGTCACCACACCTGTTTTTGACTGACCGCAGCTCATTCAGCCATAGAACAGGTAATTTCAGGCTGCAATTCGCCTGCGGCTTGCAGACAGATTGCTAGGGTTCAGCGCCTGGGGGCTTCTTAAAATCTGATCTTATCGGAGTGAACACGGAGCGCGGGGCGGCCGAGTCCCGGCTCCCGGAGCCGTCCCGGAACCGCCCTGGCTCCGGCTCCCGGAACTGAGCCCGCGGGGACTGCTTCTTGGAGCTTACACTTGTAGGAGCTTACACCGAGCACAGAGCGGCCGAGTTCCGGCTCCCAGAACCGTCCCGGAACCGCCCTGGCTCAGGGCTGCGGAGCCCGCGGAGGCTGCTTCTTGGACCCTGCTACTATCAGAGCATACACCAAACACTAGGCGGCCGAATTCCGGCTCCCGGAACTGAGCCCGCGGGGGCTGCTTCTTGGAGCCTACACTTATAGGAGCTTACACCGAGCACGGAGCGGCCGAGTTCCGGCTCCCGGAACTTCCCTGGACCGGGGCTGGGAGCCCGCGGAAACTGTGTCTCGGTCCGGGTCCTGCTGAGGGCAGGTCAGGACTCACCCATTGCTTGGGTTGCCTGGCAAGGGGAACGAAATGCTGCCATTCGCATAGGATACCAACATGGCAGAGATCTGATGTCAGCAGAAAGCGGTGGAGGAGAGATCTTCATCAATACCAGCGGTGACATAAGCAGTTGGTCTCCTGGTAAGGGGGGTGAGGCTCAGTCACCCGAGTCTCCTCAATTTGTCCTCGAGCCAGAGGGAAGGAGCCGGGCCGCAGCCAGCCCCCGGAGCAGGCCCAGCGGCTCGCCAGCGTGGTGACCGCGTGACCCCAATTGGAGAGGGGGCGGAGCGGAGCCGCCACCCAAACCCGCCAGGTGGGCAGACCCACGACCCAGTAGTACATGGGCGTGGTAGGAGGGGCAGGGCAGAGCCGCCCTTCGCGCTTGCAAGGTAAACAGACCTGTGACAGCCTGGCGGGTCAGGCCCAGTGGCCTGCCAGTGTGGTACACACGTCACCCCAACTCGAGTAGGGGCAGAGCAGATCCTTATCCCACGCCCGGATCAGGCCCTGCCGGTGTGGTGGTCACGTGACCCCAATTGGAGTGGGGGTGGAGCGGAACCGCCACCCGTGCCCGCAGGGTGAGCAGACCAGTGATCAACCTGCAGATCAGGCCCAGGGGTCCGCAGGCGTGGTAGGAGGGGCAGGGCAGATCCGCCACCCGCGCCTTCAAGGTAGGCAGACCTACAACAGACCTGCGGATCAGGCCCAGGAGCCTGCCGGCGGGGTACAAATACCACCCTAATTGGAGTAGTGACAGAGCAGAGTCGCCTCCCTTGCCAGGAACAGACCCAGCATCCTGCAGGCGGGGTAGTCACGACACCCCAATTGGAGTAGGGGCAAAGCAGAGCCTCCACTCGTGCCCGAAAGGTGGGCAGATCTGCGACCGACCAGCAGGACAGGCCCAGTGGCCTGCTGGTACGACAGACACGTCACCCCAATTGGAGTAGGGGCAGAACAGAGCCGCCACCAGCTCCCAGAACAGGCCCAGTGACCTGCCGGTGTGGTAGCCACGACACCCCAATTGGAATAAGGAGAGAGCAGAGCCGCCGCCCGCACCTGCAGGAAAGATACGCAAGCAGTATGAAAAGACAAGGAAAGAAAGGACCACAAGCAATGCAGGTCAACGCAACTTTAGAAGAGGTAACAGCTGCAGCAGATGGAATGTCAGATAAAGAATTCAGGATATACATGCTTCAGATGATCTGGAGTATCAAGGAAGACATTAAACAGCAAAATCAGACAATGAAAGATCACTTCGACAACGAATTACGCAAACAAATCCAGGAAGCAAAGGATCAACTATACAGGGAGATAGAGGTTATAAAAAACAAGCAATCAGAAATCCTAGAAATGCAGGAAGCAATAAACCAACTTAAAAACTCAATGGAGAATACTACCAACAGAGTAGAACACTTAGAAGATAGAACATCAGACAATGAAGACAAAGTATTTCAACTGGAAAAGAACATAGACAGCTCAGCAAGACTGTTAAGAAACCATGAGCAGAACATCCAAGAAATATGGGATAACATTAAGAGACCAAACTTAAGAGTCATTGGGATACAGGAAGGTACAGAGCTCCAAACCAAAGGAATGAGCAGTCTATTCAATGAAATAATACAAGAAAACTTCCCAGACTTGAAGAATGAGACAGAATCCCAAATCCTAGAAGCCTACAGGACGCCGAATGTGCAAAATCATAAGAGATCCACACCTAGACACATTATAATGAAGATGCCCAACATACAGAATAAGGAGAGAATTTTAAAAGCTACAAGAGAAAGGAAGCAGATTACATTTAGGGGCAAGCCAATCAGGATAACAGCTGATCTTTCAACACAGACTCTGAAAGCTAGAAGATCCTGGAATAACATATTTCAAACACTGAAAGATAATGGGTTCCAACCAAGAATTGTGTATCCAGCGAAATTAAGCTTCAGGATGGAGAATGAAATTAAAACCTTCCACGATAAACAAAAGTTTAAAGAATTCGCAGCTAGAAAACCATCTCTTCAAAACATCCTAGCCAAAGTATTACAGGAAGAGGAAATGGAAAATAACAATGAAAACCAACAGTGGGAGGTAGGACAGTAAAGGGGGGGGGGAAACAATCAAAGAGGAAAACAAACAATGTTTAGTAACAGAAATAAACAAATATGGCTGGAAGAACAACCCATATCTCAATAATAACCCTAAATGTTAATGGCTTAAACTCACCAATTAAGAGACACAGGCTAGTAGAATGGATCACAAAACAAGACCCAACAATATGCTGCCTACAGGAGACGCATTTGATAGGAAAAGACATACATAGGCTGAAGGTGAAAGGTTGGGAAAAATCATATCACTCATATGGACTTCGGAAACAAGCAGGCGTGTCCATACTCATATCAAATAAAATAGATTTCAAGCCAAAGTTAATCAAAAGAGATAAAGAGGGACACTACATACTGCTTAAGGGAACCATACACCAACAAGACATAACAATCATAAATATTTATGCCCCAAACAATGGTGCAGCTATGTTCGTCAAACAAACTCTTCTCAAGTTCAAGAGTCTAATAGACCACCACACCATAATCATGGGAGACTTCAACACACCTCTCTCGCCACTGGACAGATCTTCCAAACAAAAGTTGAATAAGGAAACTATAGAACTCAATAACACTATTAATAACCTAGACCTAATTGACATATATAGAGTATACCACCCAACATCAAGCAGTTACACTTTTTTCTCAGCAGCACATGGATCCTTCTCAAAAATAGATCATATATTATGTCACAGGGCAACTCTTAGACAATATAAAGGAGTAGAGATATTACCATGCATCTTATCTGATCATAATGGAATGAAACTGAAAATCAACGATAAAAGAAGGAAGGAAAAAGCATACATCAATTGGAGAATGAACAATAGGTTACTGAATGATCAATGGGTTATAGAAGACATCAAGGAGGAAATTAAAAAATTCTTAGAGATAAATGAAAACACAGACACAACATATCGGAATCTATGGGACACATTAAAAGCAGTTCTAAGAGGAAAATTCATTGCTTGGAGTTCATTCCTTAAAAAAAGAAAAAACCAACAAATAAATGATCTCATACTTCATCTCAAAATCCTTGAAAAAGAAGAGCAAAACAACAGCAAAAGAAGTAGAAGGCAAGAAATAATTAAAATCAGAGCTGAAATTAATGAAATCGAAACAAAAGAAACAATTGAAAAAATTGACAAAACTAAAAGTTGGTTCTTTGAAAAAATAAACAAAATCGACAGACCCTTAGCGATGCTAGTGAAGAGAAGAAGAGAGAGAACTCAAATTACTAGCATACGGGATGAAAAAGGCAATATCACAACAGACACTTCAGAAATACAGAAGATAATCAAAAACTATTTTGAATCCTTATACTCCAATAAATTAGAAGATAGTGAAGGCATAGATAAATTTCTTAAGTCATATGATCTGCCCAGATTGAGTCAGGAGGATATAGAAAACCTAAACAGACCAATATCAATTGAGGAGATAGAAGAAACCATCAAAAGACTACCAACTAAGAAAAGCCCAGGTCCCGATGGGTATACAGCAGAATTTTACAAAACCTTTAAAGAAGAACTAATACCAATACTTTTCAAGCTACTTCAGGAAATAGAAAAGGAGGGAGAACTTCCAAATTCATTCTATGAGGCCAACATCACCCTGATACCTAAACCAGACAAAGACACTTCAAAGAAAGAAAACTACAGACCAATATCTCTAATGAACCTAGATGCAAAAATCCTCAATAAAATTCTGGCGAATCGGATACAAAAACATATAAAAAAAATTGTACACCATGATCAAGTAGGATTCATCCCTGGGATGCAAGGCTGGTTCAATATACGGAAATCAATAAATGTTATTCACCACATCAATAGACTTAAAAATAAGAACCATATGATCATCTCGATAGATGCGGAAAAAGCATTTGACAAAGTACAGCATCCCTTTATGTTCAAAACTCTAGAAAAACTAGGGATAACAGGAACATACCTCAATATTGTAAAAGCAATCTATGCTAAGCCTCAGGCTAGCATTATTCTGAATGGAGAAAAACTGAAGGCATTCCCTCTAAAATCTGGAACAAGACAGGGATGCCCTCTCTCTCCACTTCTCTTCAACATAGTTCTCGAAACACTGGCCAGAGCAATTAGACAGACGAAAGAAATTAAAGGCATAAAAATAGGAAAAGAAGAAATTAAATTATCACTATTTGCAGATGATATGATTCTATATCTAGCAGACCCAAAAGGCTCTACAAAGAAACTATTAGAGCTAATAAATGAATTCAGCAAAGTGGCAGGATTTAAAATCAACACGCATAAATCAAAGGCATTCCTGTATATCAGCGACAAATCCTCTGAAATGGAAATGAGGACAACCACTCCATTCAAAATATCTTCAAAAAAAATAAAATACTTGGGAATCAACCTAACAAAAGAGGTGAAAGACTTATACAATGAAAACTACAGAACCCTAAAGAGAGAAATAGAAGAAGATCTTAGAAGATGGAAAAATATACCCTGTTCATGGATAGGCAGAACTAACATCATCAAAATGGCGATATTACCAAAAGTTCTCTATAGGTTTAATGCAATGCCAATCAAAATCCCAATGGCATTTCTTGTAGAAATAGAGAAAGCAATCATGAAATTCATATGGAAAAATAAAAGACCCAGAATAGCAAAAACAATGCTAAGCAAGAAGTGTGAATCAGGCGGTATAGCGATACCAGACTTCAAACTATACTACAGAGCAATAGTAACAAAAACAGCATGGTACTGGTACCAAAACAGGCGTGTGGACCAATGGTACAGAATAGAGGACACAGAAACCAATCCACAAAACTACAACTATCTTATATTTGATAAAGGGGCTAAAAGCATGCAATGGAGGAAGGATAGCATCTTCAACAAATGGTGCTGGGAAAACTGGAAATCCATATGCAACAAAATGAAACTGAATCCCTTTCTCTCGCCATGCACAAAAGTGAATTCAAAATGGATCAAGGAACTTGATATCAAATCAGAGACACGCCGTCTGATAGAAGAAAAAGTTGGCTACGATCTACAGTCAGTGGGGTCGGGCTCCAAATTCCTCAATAGGACACCCATAGCACAAAAGTTAATAACTAGAATCAACAAATGGGACTTACTCAAACTAAGAAGTTTTTTCTCAGCAAAAGAAACAATAAGAGAGGTAAATAGGGAGCCTACATCCTGGGAACAAATCTTTACTCCTCACACTTCAGATAGAGCCCTAATATCCAGAGTATACAAAGAACTCAAAAAATTAGACAATAAGAGAACAAACAACCCAATCAACAAATGGGCCAAGGACCTGAACAGACACTTCACAGAGGAGGACATACAGTCAATCAACAAGTACATGAAAAAATGCTCACCATCTCTAGCTGTCAGAGAAATGCAAATCAAAACCACCCTAAGATACCATCTCACTCCAGTAAGATTGGCAGCCATTAGGAAGTCAAACAACAACAAGTGCTGGCGAGGATGTGGGGAAAAGGGTACACTTGTACATTGCTGGTGGGACTGCAGATTGGTGCAGCCAATTTGGAAAGCAGTATGGAGATTTCTTGGAAAGCTGGGAATGGAGCCACCATTTGACCCAGCTATTCCCCTTCTTGGTCTATTCCCTAAAGACCTAAAAAGAGCATGCTACAGGGACACTGCTACATCGATGTTCATAGCAGCACAGTTCACAATAGCAAGACTGTGGAACCAACCTAGATGCCCTTCAATAGACGAATGGATAAAAAAAATGTGGCATTTATACACAATGGAGTATTACTCTGCATTAAAAAATGACAAAATCATAGAATTTACAGGGAAATGGATGGCATTAGAGCAGATTATGCTAAGTGAAGCTAGCCAATCCCTAAAAAACAAATGCCAAATGTCTTCTTTGATATAAGGAAAGTAACTAAGAACAGAGTAGGGACGAAGAACAGGAGAAGAAGATTAACATTTAACAGGGATGAGAGGTGGGAGGGAAAGGGAGAGAGAAGGTAAATTGCACGGTAATGGAAGGAGACCCTCAGGGTTATACAGTGGAGGGGGTAGAGAGAGAGGAGGGGAGGGGAGGGGAGAGGTGGGGAGGGGGGAGGGTGGATGATGGGAAAGGCAGCGGAGCACAACAGACACTAGTATGGCAATTTGTAAATCAATGGATGTGTAACTGATGTGAATCTGCTATCTGTGTATGGGGTGAAGGTGGGAGTTCATAACCCACTAGAATCAAAGTGTGGAATATGATATGTCAAGAAATTTGTAATGTTTTGAACAACCCACAATAAAAAATTAAAAAAAAAAAAAAAAAAAAAAAAAAAAAAAAAGAAAATTGCTAATGGCTTTGCAGAGAATCCCTGCTCAGCTCTCATTTAACGTGCATGGCCCTTGAAATACACATGTTCTCTGACTTTGCCCAAATTCTGAGGCCTGTGCACCACAATTCCAGGAAAATGAATAAAACTGCATAGAATTGAAAAAAAAAAAAAAAAAAAAAAAAAAAAAAGAAGGTGAGGAATTCAGAAAACACTTCCTCCAACCCTTTAACCCCTTTAGTGTCTCAGTGTTTTATATATCGTTACTGTTTTCAACTTAGCTTGCAAGCTAATATTCGTGCTTCTTATACTCTGTATCATTTCTCAGAACAGAAGGGTGAAGTGACTCTGTCATGCATTTGTTGGAAGTATATGAGTACTTTTTAATATGTTCAAAATAAATGATTCTCAAATTTACTCCATTAAATGATATTAAAAACAGTTTATTTGCCACATGGCACACTATTTTCTGTCATACATTAGTTTGTGCAAACCCTACACTGGAGAACCACTTGTCTAGCCCAGGCAGAACAGCAATTTTCTCAATGCATTTCAGAAACCAAAAGGCAATCCGATTTTTTTTTTCCAATTGAGGTCATATCGCTCATACATGTTCTCAAAGGAGACATCAGTCATACTTAATCCTGCACCCTTTGTATTTCCACAATTCTAATGAACCAGATTATTACCAAGCCACCACCCCAGTGAAAGTATAAAAATGAGAAATTTGGAGATAAATATTAAGTTACAGTTCACATCCTGGCAGCAAGCTGGGGGATCCCTGAAAGCATCATGGTGCAAAACAATCAGTGACATCTTCAGGAGCCTGCAGCCGGTATGGCCACACATTCCAGTCTGCGGAATTGTTCCTACCAGGGGACCCATGGAACTATTAATAATTTCATATTTTTTTTCATGTCTTATAACTGATATCCCATGAGATAAAAGAGCACTCACTGGGGTCTTAGAGACTTGGCTCACGGGGCTTTTGGGTTTCTTATGTCCCACTCACTGATGCTTAGACTCCATCTAGTCTCCCCTCCTTATAGTCACACAATGGCAGCTGTCACACTCCACTAAAGTTGCAAAGTTGGGCCCATGTCCAGGGAGAGCTGGGGAAGGCCACCCATTCCCATGTCATCTTGGGCCAAGGCATGCGAGTGCTGTCCCTCCCCAGTCTGGCAACACCAGTGCACAGTAGGCATGTGATACAGCACAGGTAGACCCCTCTCTCACTCTCCATTCAGATGACAAACATTCTGGGAATAGCATTGTAAAGCCCAGGGGTCACCCATCCTCCTTATATTGGTGAGCAGGCCCATGGGAAAAGGAAGTTGATTTTCCTACCTGGGCGAGGTACATCTGTCAGGAGGGGTAAACTGATACCTCATCTAGATATTATTAGTGTTTGTAACCAAGTTTATATTGTGATACTATTGCTCCTATGCTCTGGGTAATTTCACAGAAAAGAAGGATGGAATTACAACAGTTAGCCATGTAGGTTCATTTGCCATGTCCCAAGGGGTTTCCTGGGCACCTCAGAGAGTCTGTACACACTCTATGAGTACCTCTTTCCTGAGACAATGTGCCACTAAATATCAATTAAAAAATACCGGGCTGGGTTTGTGGCTCAGTGGTAGAGTATTCACCTTGCACTTGCGAGACCCTGGGTTCGGTCCTCAGCACCACATTAAAATAAATAAGTGAAATGAAGTTGTTGTGTCCAACTACAAGTAAAAATTAAATATTTAAAAAATACCAACAGAGATCAAGATAAATACAAAGAAAAATTATATAGATATATACATATATATGTATGTGTGTGTTGTGTACATGTATATAAAATATATGTAAATACATGTATTATATATAGATTAATGGCACTTTTTTCTGCTTTTTTCATGAAGAACCCAGATTTTATTTTACACTGGCCTCTGCAGTCATGTATGTGGACCTAGAAGTAATTTAGGTAGAAGACAATTTGACTACTGACTCTAACTATTAAGGTATAACTATTATGAAGTTAAAATAAGTGCTGAAAGGGTGCTAATTTATTCTCAGTCAACTGACTGTGTGGAAGGTGTTGCATTTAACCTTTACTTTTCTACTCGCTTCAAGAAGTCCACACATTAGCAGGCCTCTCCAGGGTTTGACTTATTCTATGAGGTCATGTAGTCATGTGCACACCTGCGTGTGGCATCTTTCCGTTAAATCGTCAGTACGGAGGCACTTGGTGCCTCCTTTTACTGAGCACAGAGATTCATATTTGAGAATAGAACTTTCATTTTTTGAGCTTATGCACGCAATGTTAATGTTCATATGTTTGACCCTAGGAAGGAAATTAAAACAATAAAGATTTATCTTTCTGGTGCTTGGAATTAAATTGTCAGCTAAGCACATATTCAATCAAAGAAAAATGAGCAAAATAATAAATATGCCCATGATGACTGTCAAATGAACCATACCAAAAAACAGCCACAGGAAAGAACTCTGTCTTAAATACCAGGGATAGATAAGGCCCCTTACTTTATCTAGGACTTTACATACATGATTTTTTTGTTTTCCTTCTACCCATCCTGATTGTGAGCAACTGTACTCATTCTCTAGATAATCAAACTGAGGCTCTGAAAGTTTCAATTGGTCCTGAGGTCACACAATGATTGGGATTGAAAGGTAAGTGTAGGTGACCCTGAATCATTCTATTATAAAAGACTACATCCCAAGGATATGTTTCTCTGTTTATTCAGAACACTTACCATTCAAAGAACTTTTACATCTATTACTTCATTTGATCTTCACAAAGGTCCTTGACAGAGAGCTCACCACCAGAAAGGGGAGCAGAGGACATAGAGTGGATAAAGATCCCAAGTTCATTATCTATTCACAAGTGGGGCTCCTCTGATCTTCTGTGAACTCTACTTGTCTGATAAATGAATGGACTGAAAAATGACTGTATAATCAAAGTGTGATTTGTCCAGGGTGGTAATATATGAATAATGTATGCAGCACAAATACTGCTGGATAGAGCACTTAACTAAACCCTTGATCAGATGCCTCTTATTATCTGGCTGGCAGACAATCAAAAAATAAAATGAAATTTGGGCAAATTCCATACACACTTGGGAAAGGCCACAGAGAGTGAAGGAAGAACGCTAAAAAAGGAGGGGAATTCTTGAGAGTTGTGGTGAATTTGAATGCCTGGGACATCTGGAAGCTCATTTGAAAAGAACTAATATGCGGTTGCATATCTCGGTAGTGAAATTACATGAAGGAACCGAGATTTTAAAGGGGAGTCTACTTTTGACTACATATGATAGGTGGGTTGTTTCACAAGTTCTCAGCCTGTCATGACTGATTCTGATATTGCTAATGAGCTTAATGTCATTTGTGTACTGATACATGGGAGCCTGTTGCAGTGGGTGTTCAACACCTCGTGGGATATAACATTATTGATCTTTCCTTGCAAACCCAAATATTACTTCAGGCTCCAAAACTGATGGGGGCAACTGAAATAACCCAGAGGAAGAAGACACAATATGACTAAAATAAACCCAGAAAGGCAGCCACAAGAAAAAAATAGCAAATATTCAGAACTCCAAGCCCAAGGCCGATCGTTCATTGGAGATAATGTAAACATTTCTGTGACACCACCTTTTCTTCTTTCTGGCCCTTCTTCACATGAATCAAACATCGGTCTTCCTTCCAAATAATAGCTTTCATTTCTGATTTCACAGTGTCTCCAAACTCAAAACTCTGAGTCACTAGACTGTGTCTATTCAGGGTTTTTTATTTTTTATTTTTTTATCACTGCATAATTCAGCACACACTCTGCTGTGGTTCTGTCTCAGAAACATCCTTGAGGGGACAGAGTACCTTCGGTGACTTCTTCCTAGTTAGGCACAACGGCCCCACCCACAGGAGCTTTCTGGAATTGTATGCTGCTCCAAATATAATGATGGAGTTTCCTGAATTCCAAATCGCTCCCCCCCACCCCCCGCAAATTGTAAACTCATTAACAACAAACATAAAGAAGATTTCTGACCATTCAGGTTTTTATATAAATCTGACTTGTTTAATTGTCATGCGTAAGGAAAAAATGGTGCCTTTTACTGGATGATTTCTTAAGTAGTCACAGGAATTACCTTCCTATTAATTTCGGCTTTTCATTTTTTGATCGTGTTTGCCTTAGTTCTTAAAGACTTTGACTTTCCACTGTCTCAAGTTCTCCTTAAGTTGGTGATCTAGATGTGGAGGTTCAGGATTCTGCCTTAGACATGAAAGTTGGCTTGCCCTTGACCAGAAACCTGGTCATCCAACAGGAGTTCTGACAATTGCTTCACTCAGATGACCCAGGTTGACTGAACCAACTTGTCACAACTCTCACTTTTAGAAAAGAGACAGCAATTTGCTGCTTGTCTGTTTCTCTTATTCTTTAGTAGCACAGTTAGGTATTGTTTTCCTTTCATGTATCAACCGAGTATATTTGTTGATTTTATGTATCTTGTTTGATTTTGATTAAATTTTGTGTTCCTAAAGATAAACCTGCAAAAGAAAAATGTTTAGCTGAATGATTCATTTCAAAGTGGTTACCTGTGTAAGTATCATTCTTGTTGAGAAAGCAAATATTACCAGCACGCAGAGTGATGCCCCTAGTTCCCCATCACCACCTCCCCCACAATCCCCTGCTAAAAAGGAAGCCCGCTCTGATCTGCAGTCATGATGTAGTTTTACTCTACCATAAGCATCACTAAACATTATGTATTTTCAGTTCCTATAAATAGAATGTATTTTGGGTTTGGCTGCTTTTGTTCAATATTGTGTTCTTTTGACATTCTTTCAAGTTGTATTTGTAACAACGGTTCATTATTGCCATTAAAATTTAGAAAAATCCACACAAAGCCAAAAGAAGTTTCCATATGCAAAAGACAGAATGCCTAAATTTATTAAAAAAACTAATGCTATCAAGAGTTAACTAGGCAGTGACACCCTACCATAGAATGTAATTGAATACACATGCGCTGGAGAACTGTTTGCTACTTACTACCTCCTAATTTTTAAAATGAGCATATCCAATTGGACATGGTGAAACACACCTGGGATCCCAGTTACTTGGGAGGCTAAAGCAGAGGATCACAAGTTTTAGGCCAGCCTCAGCGACTTAGTGAGACCCTGTCTCAAAATAAAATAACAAGGTCTGAGACTAGTTGGTAAAGTGCCCCTGGGTTCAGTCCCCAGTACCAAAATGCATACATACATATATACATACATACATAACATGTTGTACCCATGTCTGATGACTCAGAAGTCTCCTTTCTGGTACCTATCTTGAAACACATGCACATCATTAGAACAGCATTATTCATAATAGCTAGGAACTAGAAATCCTCAATAAATATGAACTGTAAAATGAAAAATTATTTCATTTGCATACAGTGAATTATGATATATGATAAATATTTCTATGTAAGTTTTTCTGTATACTTTTCTGTGCATGTGTTTTATCTATCACTCTGCCAAAAAACAGTAAAAAAAGAAATCTTTATTTAAAAATGTAAATAGGACTATCTGTAACTTCATACTAGGCAAATTAAACACTAGGCCTGTCCAATTCTTTTGTTCATTTCTATTGAAATATTTTTATTATTGCTTCGTAGAAATTTTTTAATATTGTGGTTAGCACCCTTGATCCATTATGTATAGCAAACACCTCCCCGTCGCATCCTGTGTTTGTTCATCTTCTTAATTAAATCAATCAGAAGTTCTTAATGCTTTAATTTAGCAGTGTTTTTCTTCATAGCATCTTGCATCTTGTTTAAGAATCACAAGATATTTTCTTATCATATGGAAGCATTATTGCTTTTGCCTTTTACATTTATATCAATAATCTTTCTGGAATTCATTTTTGTGGATGATGTGGTATAAGATAGTGCTTTATCTCATATCTTCCAATTGTTCCAATACCATTGGAAAGCCCATTTTCTCACTACAATATAATCCTTGCTATAAATCAAATATTTCTTTAAATAGGCCTATTTTCATGTTTTCAATCCTGATTCAGTATTCTGTCTGCCTAATTTTTAGCCAATATCATGTGGCCTTAATTATAATAATTACAATATTTTTTTAATGGCAAAAGAATAATTCTGACCACTTGAAGAGCATCATTGGTTATTTTTTTGAAAAAAAAAAGTGTATATTCAGAATTAACTTTTCAAGTTAACAAAAAAAACCTCAACATTGGGATATTGGTTGGATTACATTAAATCAATAGATCATATAAATAATAACAGACAACTTTACAGCATTTAGTGATGAGTCAATGAGTCTCATCTCTGTCTTCATATATGTGTCTTCTTACATATTTTCTTTAATATTCTAGAAAGTTCTGATTAGAAGAAACTATACTTTGTTAGATTTATTCTTAGGCACTTGATATTTTTGTGATATAGTATAAATTATCTTACTTTCAAATATAATCTTTTAATTGTTAGCTTCTATTATTCAGATGTAAATTTATTTTAGTATATTGACCTTGAATCTTATCAGCCTTTCGAACCTTATAAATCCTTATGATTTATTTATGGACTTTGTCAGATTTTCTATATGTATAATCATACCTTCCATGATTAATGGCATTTCTATATTTTCTTTTCTGATCCTAATGTTTAAATCATTTTCTTTCATTATCCACTGCATAGGACCCTCAGTACAATCTTCAGCAGAAGTGAGAATTATAGAGAACTCTCTCATTCCTGATCTCACTATGAAACATTTCAAAATTTTATAAAAAAATATGTTTTTCTAGATATGTTTGTAGATACTACTTATTAAGCTAGAGAATTCCATTTAATACATGCCATTCAGTCTCTATATGCATGTAAATTAAGTATATGTGTATATTGTGTATATAAATTATTGAAGACAAAGATCACCAATTATTATTTCTATGTCTAAGACATTATTTTATTTCATGAACATGTCAATTACAATGATTAATTTTCTGATAAACCTTGCATTTAAAAACAAAAAAAAAACAAATAGTTTCTGTATTTCTACTGAGTTACATACCTAGATATTTAGAGATGTTATAATTATATTATGATAGTGTATAAATAGCATAGTATGATTAGGCATGATATATAACAATGGTTTTATATGTCTGTTTTTATATTACTAAATTCAGTTGACCAATACATTTTACTGTTTATTAAAAACATGACACAGATGCAACAATTATAGATGCTCAACTCAAGGAACAAAATGGATACCCCCACATAACTAAGTTTGCTAACACCTCACTTCATATTTTATTAGATTCATTGCAATGTCAGAAGCCAAGAGCACATTAAGAGTTAAATGAGGTTTACATTAGGAATCTTTAAGTAAAAGCCAAGGAATTGGAAGAAGACATTTATTCTGTGAAGATCATTGATATTCTAATTGAGAGCCAGCCAGATCTTCAGCTTTATTTTTTTTAATGAAATTAAAAAGGTAATATATTTTGAAAACAAAATAAAGTAGGATTATTAGAAAATCCATAGTCAATCCTCAAGGGTGAAATAATCAAAGACACAAATCAGACTGACCTGAGTATAACATGAAGCTGCTAATATTTATTAATTGTGTGACCCTGAAAACTTCTCTGTATCTCACTTTTCTTACTGGCCAAAATAAAAAAAAACACTGCTTTCCTTCAAAGATCACTAACAGTTACTTGGTGAAGCTACTTGGTGAAGTCTAGCACTCGGCACATGGTGTTTCATTGATGTTAATTTCTTTCTCTCTGTATCTGCCTTAGTAAACCCAAACCTACAATGAAGAAAAAAATATTGATGTTTAACAGGGCCATTTTTTAAAAATATGCTTTGTTTTTTAGTTGTAAACAACAAACTAATAAGAAGGTAAATGTTAACAGCAGGTACCACAGAGACAGAATCCAGTTCAGACAGTAGTTCAGACTGTGGTTCCTCCCTCCCCACTTAATATACCTTTAGTAAGGTGAGAACCAGGTGTTCCAAGTATAAAAGGTGGGGCAGGAGGAACTGCCTGCAAAGGCATTAAGTCCGGGTACCAGCATTCCCTTAGCATAAGAGGCAGACCTGCTACTTTTCTTGAAGAGAGAAAAAGGGCATAGGAGCATAGAGTTGCATTTTCTCCAGCCAATCATTGGACAAATGAATGAAAGAGAAAGGAAGGGAAGTTCAGAACAGTGCTAGCCCTGCCAATTTATCCATGCATTTGAACCCCTAAGGTGAACTCTGTTGTGTTCCTTCCTTTTGGTTGCTCAACCATGGATCGCTGTCTATGCATGAAGCAAAACAGATACTTGAGTTAGTCCTGGTGATTGGACTTTCCCTATGTGATAGTTTGGATCCAGGAATTCCCTGCAAAACTCACATGTTAGCATTGCTGCAAGGATCAGAGATTTGGGTTGTTAGGCAGTTGTGACTTCATCAGTGGATTAGTCTTTTTTGGTTGGTTAATGAACTGATGTTGAATATACTACTGGGTACAAACTGTAGGCAGGTGGGGGAATGGCTGGAGGAATTAAGTCATTGGAGGAGTGCCTTGGACTATATATGTACAGCTCCTCCCTCCCTCCCCCATCCTTCCTGGCTGTCACATAATGAGCCTTTGTCTGCCATGGTCTTCTACCTTGAGGTTTTCTGTATTGGAGCCAGCCAACCATGGACTGACTTCTGAAACTGTGAACCAAAATAAATCTTTCCTCCTCTAAGTTGCTTTTATTAAGAATTTGGTCACAGCAATGAAAATCTAACATACCTTAGAAGAATTGTTTCACTTTTGCACAAATATGTAATCCAGAACTTCCAATTTGGAGGATGTTTCTACTGAGAATTCTGTACTTATCTTTCAATCAATTTCAGATGCTAGAGGTTCTATTAAGAACATGTTAAAGAAATGGGCATGCTTGGTGAAGGAAACTCCTCTGGGCCATTGTCCTATGTCATCTCCTTTGGTCATGTATTTCAAAGTTGTGTAATTTTCACAGCCAATCTTAATCCTTCACCTCAATACACCTTGTTACTTTTGAATTAGAATCCAAGGTGAAATACAGCTGGCCAGGGTTTTTAAGAAAATGAAACTGATTACAATTTTAAACCAAGTCTTTAGTCTGTTTTTCCAATATTTACATTTTATTGCCCTTGGAACCTTTAAAGACTTGAAACATTCTCTCCCCCTGCCGGATTCTCCAAACACAGTACCTCAAAATAATTGTGGCAACATTCTTCTTTAAGAATCACTACACCTCAACATTTCTTCATTTCCATTTGATTTTCTGGTTCAGTTTTCAGGAAATACAACCGAAATTTATAATTTAAATCTTCCTTGGTCACAAATCTGAATCTTTCTCTGATCACCTTATCTAAGATTTCACTTCTCCTCATCACTTCCTAATCCCATTATCCCACTTGATATTTTCCTATCACTGTTGTCTGACGTACTATATATTTTATTTGATGAATTTGTCTTTTGTCTGTATCCCTTGCCAGGATTCCATGGAGGTGGAGATTTGACTTTATGTCCTCAGTCCTGAACCATGCATGACACCTAGTGTGTGCTCAGTGCAGTCTTCCTTGAGATAGTTTATTGTGTTAATTTATAACAAGATGCACTGAATTCCAAATTATCCAGGCTGGTTTGGGAGAAGTAATTAGTTTGAAAGATGAAGAAAAGCAATATTCAAACAATTTTTAGTGAAATAAACTAATTTAATAAGTATTTAACCCTGAATACTTTCTAATCAACTAAAACTCTTATACCAAAAAAGCCTTTATCAGAAGAACTGAATTCCCTTTCATAATCTCTGTTCCCTCACATACCCTTACTGACCTACTCTTCTGTTCTGCACTGAAGCACAAAACTGAACAAATCATTGGAATTATCGTTCTGAAATGCTAATTCTAAACACCCCGCCCATTCCCATGCCAACTAAATTAGGAATTCTAGGAAAAAGGCACAGCAACATGTCTTAACAGGCTTTCCAGTGCATTCTGATAGGTAATGAAGCTTGAGAATCATTGATTCATGCTTTCTTTTTAAAAACATAAATCATTATTTTATCTTAAGATTGTTTCTTTTCTAGTTCTTCTAAGATTAAAAAAGGAAGATCATTATCATACAACAAAATAATTGAGAATGTATCTGTGTGTATTTCTGAATGTCTTTGTACATACAATTCATGCATATATATTTACACACATTAAATTCATACATGTATACACATGTGTGTATGCACACACACACACACACACATGCAAACACAGATCATTTAAAAGCCAAATGTGGATCCATCTATATTTGTTAACTTAAGAGCCTTACATGCCACAATACCTGCTTCAGATTATTATTTGTTCAAGCCACATGGCTTGTATTCAACTTAGAATGGTTGACAAGTCATTCTTAGACATGTACCTTCCAGAGGATACACCTGTCACTGGGCAGATTGAAGGAGGAGTAAAGTGGATTCAAAAATAATGAGGCTTGTTTCCCATAAGGAAATGGCATGACAGTAAGCCATTTACTTTGTAAACCACCACGACCCAATCTGCTTATGGGGATTCTGAGTTTTAGAGAGAGTGCTTTGGAGGGAAGAAAGGTCATAGAAACTAAAAGAAACATAGCACTCTGATAACAGCTCATGCTTCTTAACCCCAAATGCCTGTGGTGACCTGCTGTGTGACAGTTATAAGACATGCAGTAAGAAAGAAAATCAGCATCTACTAACACAGTCTGTGGGCTGAGTATATGGATATCTCATTTATTCTTCAAAATAACCCACATGATAAAAATTCCATTTGTATTGTAAAGAAGGAATTTGAGGTTCAGAAAGTCCAGCATCACATATTATCTAATAAATGCAGTGAGAAACGTTTGGTCTGGGTCTAGTTACAAATAATGTCTTATGCCTACAATACTGCCTAGGCTCTGGGAAGTGGACACCGTGGAGCCACATTGGCCTTCTTTCTGTTTGTGGAGCAGTCCCCCCTCTCCAGGGCCCTTGCATTTATTGTTTGCTCTGCCTCAGGCACGCTCTGCCCCAGGTCTAACTCTTCCTGCCCTTCTGTCAGTTCACTTGTATAACCCATCCTTGTATCACCTGACCATACAGAGAAAAGGAAAGTCCCAGCTCACTCTCATCAGATTACCTACTTCCTTGTCCTCCTGGTGCTTAGACAATGAAACGGCTCTGCATTAATCATGCTTTTGAGCACTCATTTATTGTCCTCACTTTCCAATTAGAATGGACATGCTCAAAGAATAGGGGGCTTTCTTTCTTGCCCTCTGCTTTACACCTGACCCTTAGAGTGATCTGAGGAAATCAGTCCGCACTCAATGTGCACTATGTATTTTCATGGAATGAATAAAACCTGCTCACATCAATAGGAACAATACATGATTAATTTTCAAGAATTCTATCTATAACATTATGGGACTGAGTGAATGATGGCAATTTTCATCCAAAACAAGTTTACCAGTCAAATTTTATGTGGATGGCGCCATGATATATACAGCGATAATTTAAGTTAGACTATGATATTGTTCATTAAATAAAAAACTTCAAATTGTAAGGGCGAAAACTGCAGTGAAGAAAAACGAAAGGAAGAAACCACTACCGGCTTTTTTCAACATGGAGTGATGTATTCATTTGTTAGCAAACAGGTATTGAATAGTTGAGAGCTGGACACTCTAAGATAGCGGTTTGCAAACTTAGAACCAGCTGGAAAGCTTAAGATTACTGTTGGTTGTGGTCTATTCCATAACATTAGATTTAATTGAAATAGTAATTGTTTCTCATGTGATAGATTTGGATCACTCAGGTGATTCCATGAGTTCCTTGCCTGGGCCACCTTATTGGCAGCAGTTCTAGGATTTGAAACTTCGGTATTGTTCACACACACACACACACACACACAGGCGCGCGCGCGCGCGCGTGCACAGATGTGTGAATTTAAAAAGTTAAAATCTTCAGTAAGCCTCCTCTGAGTGTCTTAACTCAGTTTCATTGGCTACAGGCTGACCCTTTGAAACACACTTCCTTAATGCAAACCATTGACAAGAAAGCACAGTGCTCCCTGCCTAGCCTGTCTGCCAAGCACACATGTATATATTTTCTTTCCTCATTTTCCACACTTATTTTCTTTCCTGGAATGTTTCTCCATCTTTCCTGTTTTTCTGTAGTTTGGTTTCATTGAAGTCAGCACAGCCAAGACAATTGAGCTGCAGGGAGGCTGCTGAGCATGATTGGTATGTCTGCATAGTCAACACAATTATTGCTTATGTCTGGCTTCCCGGACTTTTATCATCATTGGGGAGAGATGCAAAACTAAAATCACATGCCTTTGTGGTCCAATGCTGAATTAGACATTGAGTGTACAGATGGGAAAATTATGAGGTTTTCTGAGCCATGAGATGCACCTTAGGAAATGGGTTAAGGAACTCCTTGCTCATTTTCTCAAACCCTCCCTGAATGATCCAGTGTACCCAACTTTTATGACACACACCCAAAGTTTACTCTATCGCTGCAACCCACGTTGATCTTTCCCTTACATGAACATCAGCTGAATTTTATAATGTGTACCAAACAATTTAGCACTTAACGCTAATTAAATGAGGTTAAATAAAATCACTTTTGCAGAAGTGCCTGCTGTGAACTGTACGAGACAGATGCATGGTACTATTACCACCATTAATTAGATTAATTGGCTTTTGTGTGTTCGTTTTTCCTCCTCAGCTCTTTTGTAAGCTTGCGACTGCAGCTTCCATGTCAGCTAATTCATGATGGGAAAAGAGAAGATGCTAAATAGCTGTGGATTTATTAAAGATGGAATTACTTGGTGGGCCAGACTCGTGGCTTGTTATGCACCATGGTCTTATTTCTTCCTACCTCCATTTTCTCCTTGAATGTTCTCACTCATCTTTGCAAAGGGAACAATGCCAGAGCCCAATCCAGCTATATTTAGACAGCCAGAAATGAAATAACTGTAACATGATTGATAACCTTAGGTCCAGGGAAATGATATTACTAATTAAATCGTGAAACATTAGGCAGGCTGTCAAGCACAGATATATTTAAAGTCGTAACAGCTCTTGCTTATTTTTAAAGTGTTTGCATATTGAATGATTCTGGTAAAATTGTTTCTATTTATCAGACCAAGTATAAAGTGCTCATCTCCACGGTATCTGCAAACATAACAGTCAATCTGAGATAAATCCAGGCCCAAGAGAACAATTTCTCCTTCATCTCACATTCTCTCCTTCTCTCTAGCCCTTTTATGAATATGAGTGGCATTCAATTTTAGTATTAGCAATTCCAAACTTTACAACTTCTAGAAGCAAACGTATGTGATAAGGAAGGCAGAAGGTAAAGACTGAAGCAACAGAACTACCATTTGCAGAATTACAATTTGTTTTGCACCAGGTTCACTGAGTCTCTGGATTGGTACCCTTACATGTCCCATATTACAGATGAGAAAATGAAACACAGTGATGTTCAAAGAAACAAACACATCCACAAAAATAACCTTCCATGCATCATCTTTAATAACTCTATTCAGTATGTTATCCTTATTAGTCATAAGGAATAGATTATATATTAAACTGAGGGCTCTTTCAAACAAAAACTTGCTCACCTTCTACAAAGTTTATTGCACTTTCTCTCACCAGTATTTTCACCCCTTTCCCACCTTTTATGTCTGTTAAAACCCTTCAATTTGATGACAAAAGAAAAGCTATAAAGAAATGGAGTCGACAAAGGTATAATTCTTCTCCAGAGGTGGTCATTGTCATGAGTAAGATTATTTTTAGGGATATATCTCTAAAGCCAGTGAAAGATAGAGAACTCTGGGCTTAGATTGAAACTGATCATTTGTCCCATGGCCAGGTCATGTGGAGACCTGTATGGCCATGAACACATTGTTTCTCATCTCTAGGGATCCTCATCCCTTTTCTACAAAAAAAAAAAAAAAAAAAAAAAAAGATACTCTATTGCCTGACTGAAGAAGAATGAATGGAAATGATTTTAAGGTATCCACAAGTAGTCAAAAGGAAGAAGAGGTAAAGGCAATAGTGGACCTCAAAATCTTTCCAAAATTGCATTTACATGTTACATATTCTCTTAACAATAGGCTTAAATATAGTATATTGTACAATTTTGGCAAACATAATAGGCGCATCTTGTACAAACACGAGGTATTAGACTGAGCACAATAAAATTATGGAGTTAAAAAAAAAGACTGAAAATCATGTTGAATAGTATTAAAGAAGCCTACATTGAAGTTCCAAACTGATTACTTTAAAATGTCTTAATCTGAGTTTGTTATTTTCCAATCTGATTGTAGAGAGAGGAATGCTCCTAGCTAATTTCTACCTTGCATTCTAAAAGACTTTCCATCATTTTTGCAAATGAATAAACAGAGACTGTTCCTAAACCTGAGAACTTCTAAAACCAATCAGGGTAAATTACATGCACAAAGGAAAAGAAAGGTGTTCTGGCATTAAATCCCAGTCTGGGACCTCATCTTCATTCCATATGGATTTTCAACTAGGCAAATTCAAGGCTACATGCTATTGCTGTAATGAGACTTTGAAAACCTTTTTCTTGTTTCTCTTTTTTTTTCTGTTGACAAGGATTTCCTACTTAAAATCACAAATTGCAAATATATTGTCAGAGTCTGCATCTGATCATCTTTCATTTTATCCCTAATGTCTCAGGGATGTTTTTAGCATTGAACTTAGGTGGCTATCTAGTGCTGACTCTGAAGTGAATGACTAGCAGAGGGAATAGAGGAAGTCACAGACTCTTGTCCCTTGATCAGCAGTCCTTCTTAAGCTCAATGATGCATTCTCAAGCCTCTGGATCCACCAAAAGACTCAGTCTCCTCTCCCCGAACTCCGCTGTTCAGTCTCCATCCAGCCACATGTGTCCTCTTTTTTATCCAAGGTGAACTGTTCACATGGAATGACTGCCATTTGGTCTATTCATAAAGTGACTACATATTTTTTGAAAGTGACAGGAAGTTATAATGCCTGAAGAAAATGCAAAATATCAGAGTTGGTTGGGCCAGGCAGGACATCTGGTCAATAAGCTTATACAAATCCATTGTCTGTCTTTTGGGTTCATCCAAGAGGACCTGCATGAATGCTTTAGTAGTATCTCCTCTAAGCTTCTCCAATAGTACCTGTGAGCCTCAGATTCATTTTTATATTTAAGCTTTTCATTGCTTGTCTGAATTTTTGTATGCTTTGAATACGTGCCTGACCTCACAAACTAAGTTGTCAATTTGGGCCTAGAGATTTCATTCCTTTAGTGTCTAGTAACATGCTATGACTTAAGTAGACATTCAAATACTGAATGAATGAGTAAGAAAAATACATCAATTAAAAACACTTTTATGGTTTGCCTTCTTTTTTTAGGAAAGAAGAACGATGACACAATAGTAGTAATCCTCAGAAGTAAAAAGACTCTAAGAATTATATTCCCCTAAACATTGGTGGCAGCAGCCAATTTTGAAGTTTGATTTGCTTAGAATTTTTCAAAAAAAATTCCATTATGCTATTTAACCGACTTACCATTGATATTGGCAGTTGTGCTTCAGTGGGGGTATCGTTGTGTAAGATCATGAGTTGACTTGGATACAGCACTGACCCTAAAGTAATGGCTGAGTAGACTTACCTGCATTATTTGAAACTGATGATGCCCTATCTTTCTGACTTGTAACTTGGAGCAAATATTGTCTACCTCAGACATACTGTGATGATACATTTGAGATCATGACCTCCTTAAGAAATCATTCCATAGAGGAGGAACCTATCATTCATCCTGTGAGGAAGTGTCATGAGGTGGTTCTCACCAGGACACTCTACTCCTGTTAACAGCCTTACAAGTATCGCTAACCCCATTTGAAGTTGAGGAAATGGAGATGAAAAGGGTTAAATGGCGAACTGAGATTCAGTCTCAAGTGTATCTGACTCTGCAATCAGGAATTGAGTAGAGTCCTTGTTTCAGCAATACAAGTGATTTCCCAGTGGGTACGTGATTGGGAAGTAATAGATTGGAGATTGATCTTAGGATTCATTTACCTTTGGTGATTACATGCAGATTTAATCCAGGTGTGCTTGGTCAGGGCTGCTTTAAGACATTGATATTATTTATTCATTGAGGAAAGGGGGTGGTTTCTATGCAAATGCTAAAATGAAAGACTTTAATAGGGAAAACAACCCCAAAGGTATGTTATAAACACCATTTTGTTTACATGTTTTCCTTTCCGTTATACAAGTTTTAGAGAGAAATAGGCTCCTTCTCTTATGATCTGCCTCCCTTTAGGTTAGTGAGCACAAGGACAATGTTTCATTAGCTTTGTGTCTTGGCACTGTGCCCCAGGCTTAAGCATGACATCATTGTGTGTAGAGAGTGGATGAAAACTGAGAGCTTGGTCTTGCCCTGGTGAAAGCATCAAAAAGGAATCAGTAAATGTGTATTAATAAGAATCTATTTAGTCTACTGGAGATGTTCACACTATCTCAAGAAAAAGAATGACACAGAAAGGTGTAATTTCACCTTGGGGAAGGAGAATGTTTAAAGATGCCACACAGCAGTGCTTTTTTGTGTAATAGGGTCCCTTTTTTAGATCACATGAGAACTGGAAAGATGTTTTCACACCAAAGGGGCATGCTGATCTCTCCCAAGGTGGTGGTCAGAGGAGACACTGCCACAAAGATGCCATCTTAGAGAACCCAAAGAGAGAAAGGTGAAGCTAGAGAGAGCCACAGAATATCAGTGGTCCTTCACACAGTCAGCCTACATGAGCATTAAGTGTGATTAGAAATCAGAACCTGATGGAAGCAGCAGACATCCTGGCTTGGAAGAGAGACAGACTAGTTGTGAAGTGTGCCTTGCTCAGACTGGATAATAGTTATCATTTGTTCCTTCCTAGAAAAAAGTGGAGAACTGAGCAGAACTCATCATTTCTCCTTACAGTTTGTTGAATAAAAGAATACAAAACATTGCAAATGGTGCTCACGATAGTGACTGGTCATGGCTATTCTCAACAAATCTTTGTGTTGATGTCATAAAGTGCAGAGTTAATGGCCTATATTATTACAGGTAGATACTTAGGTGAGGTGAACTATGCTAAGCTATTACATTTGAGATTTTCTTGTATAGATAAACAAATAACTTCTATAAAATATTGTCTTACTTTAATTTGTATTTATCTAGCTATATTAGATTATATATTTTCAAATGGGACATGTGACTTTAACATTAGCATAAACTCATGAATAAAAAAGAATCAACCTTATTAACCCCATTTTGCAGATAAGCAACTTGATTTATAAGGGATAATTATTATGGCTTTTAGGGCTATCTGATAGTCAAACCATATGGATATTTGATAATTATGATACGTTTATTAATTCTCATGTAAAATGTTACCTGTGGCAAATGCTTAATGAGCTCTTTTTATATATTAAACACTCAGCTAAATATCATCTCAATTTTTTCACCTGCAAATTGGAGCTATAATTCTGTTCCATTCACTTCATGGGGTTTGTAGAAAGAGGTGCAGTAAAGTATGCGATAGTGCCTGGGTATGTTAGGTACTATTAAATAGTATGTGTACCTTCATTAGCCTCTTGACTAAAAAAATGCCTTTCTGTAACACACTGAACCACCCAACCCTAGCACTCCTGCCTGTTCTACTTTTCGCATATAACTCTTCTTACATTTCTCCCTTTAATTTTTTAATAACAGCATCTATAATGGCAATAATAATACGATTATAATTATTATAGAGCATTTCTTCCATTATAAAAGTCTGCCTGGTGTACAAAGTATTTGTTATATTTGGTTTGCAAACTAGTCCTGTGATCATTCAGGTATCATTATTCTCAGTTTTCAGAAAAAAAAGACAGCTGAAATGTAGACATGGATATTTCTAATCCACCCTGGTGGCCAATTGAAATTCATACCCAGGTGGACTCATTCACTGCCAGAGCTGTCTCTGCTACAAATGACTGTCCCTCCTTTTCAAGTCCCTTTGATAGAAAGAAAAGAAAAAAGACCTAGGAGAATTTTTGTCTTCCTCAAAGATTCTTACCTCATCAGCCTCTGCAATTCTTAGCTGCCTTCAGGTGGTCTGAGCTCCATGGAGCTCTATGACAACCATCACTAGTTCTATTTCTTTATGTAGGTCCAGGTTACACAGTTGAGGCCAAGGGTTAATGCTCTCTCCATGGAAAAGATTATTCTTCTCTTCAACTTTCTGGTGCAGGAGGAGATTCAGCACCAGCTAAGTTGTCCCTCCCGTGAAATCTTCCCCAACGCTCTGAGGAGCACTGTTAACTTTGTGTCCCTCCCAAATCCAGGACCAACTTTCCATGAAGCACCAGCAATATCTTCCATCCCCCACCTAGTCACAGATTTGTGCCAACCAGCAGAATGTAAATGTGGTCATGTGTGTGTGTCCCTGTTCCAGCACAGTCAATGACAAGCGATAAAGCCACAGCATATTTTTGAATAAATGAGAAATTAAAACACGAGACAAAAATAAATAAATAAATAAATAAATAAATAAATAATTTTTAAAAAGCATTGCATTTGTTAAAGGGCAGGATATCTGTCACTGCTCTGAAGCAGCTGTGCTCTGCTGGAATTTGAAGTGGCAAAAGAAGTTGCCTCTTTTTTCGTAGGTCCTTAATTGCTGTTCTTTCCCTGCAACATTACCAGTGTAATGTGCTAATTCTTCCTCTGTGTCACCCAAACACATTTTGCAAATGTACGTGGAACCTAATTCTGGTTTCACTCATTTGTAAAGGTCAAAGTTGAAATGTTGTCAAAGTCTCACCTCAGTGCATCAGTGAAATCTTCTGGGGGTTCATTTCACAGGGCCATTTGTTGCCTAATCCTACCTTCATTCTCTGCTTGAAGTCAAAGGAAAAGAAGAAAAAAAAATGCAAGGAGAGTGAGACTCTCTCCATTAAAAGAAAAGAAGGGGACACAATTAAGAAATACTCTCCAGGATAATTAGCCCATAGAAAAGAAAACAAAAGAATTGGTAAAGCTTTGTTTGCTATTTACATTAATGAACTTAGGTTCCAGACAGAAACTATGAGGTCTATTAATAAAAATTACTTGGAAATAACATTGCTTTCAGTTCTATTATATGGCAAACTCTTCTTCAGAAAGCTTGCTATCAGTAAAATACCCCCAGCAAGGGGTCTAGCGCAATGCTATTTCCATCTCATAAAATCCATATTGTCTGCTTCAAGTCAATATCAACACACTAGCTAATAAAACCCAATTGTGCGTGGTCCTAGGGCCCGGAAATCATGTGGATAATTTGAAATGAAAGACACAGAAGTGCAAATAATTGGCTGTAGTCAGAAGTCCTAATGATCACTCCTACCAGCTTTTTAGACACATCTGCATCTATCAGCATTCTTGCCTAGTCTTAGCTGACACTCTCCTCAACACACCCCCTCACCTGACCCTCCCCAAGACTTTGTGTTTCCCTGAGTAACGTTCCTCTGTTCCAAGACCACTGGGCCTTATGATCAGATAAACTAGACTGCAAAATGTAATTTTACCTCTGCCTGGTTGTATGACCTAAGATTTTATTCTGGCATGTTAGCTTCCTCATTTGTATAATTGGAATAAAAATATCTGCTGTACAGATTGCTTGCAGAATTAAATTAAAATGAAAGGGATATGGGATGCTCATATGCTTAGTACAGCTCCATATAAATCCCCATTCTTCTCCTCAACAGTGAGGCCCCAAATAGAAAAAAAAAAGGAAAAATAAGACAGCCTGAAAAATAATTTTTAAAATGTACTGAATTTCTCTGTATAAGCTTATGATCGGATAAGGTTTTCACCTCTTATAAACTCTGGTAATTTGCAATGTTTCTGAGAATTCCTATCTTCTGGAGGCAAACTTCTCTCCCAAGCCAGCTCTAGACAAACTTCCATGCATATTTAGAAATCAGTTCGACTTTTGCCATCAGGTTCCCACCAGAGGTCAGCCATGGGGGAGCCGAGGAGTCTGGGCTGTCTTCCACCTTTTGGAGACTCATTCTTCCCACCTACACAGGGAGGGTGTAGATTGTTCTTTTTATTTTCTTGGTGTTTATATTATATAATTTGCAACGGATTAGAACCAGGGACACTGAAAGAAACTGGCAGGAAAGTTGAGTGCTCATAAGAACTTAATTTATCCAAGGGCTGCCCATTCCCTCTGATGCTACAAATACTACTTCCCCCTGTGGATTTGCCAAGCTTGTTTCCCCTGTGAGTGAATTCCCCTTCTACTCCTTTCTCCACAACTTCGAACACCAATATTTACATGTAGGTCTACATCTCTGTGCTCATCCACATCTATGTCACCATCTTTTTCTTCACCAATATCTAGGTGTGGAGACCGAGGTTTTGTTTGTCCATTTCTTCGAATTTGTTTTATTTCTAATATTTACTTAGTGTGTGATACTTGCTTTATCTTCTAACTTGTACTGTTCTTTGCTGTATAAACATTGTTTTTTCCTTTCCATCTTCTAAAACTAAGACAAACATAACCTTTTTCATGAAGACAGATGAGCTGCCTAACATTGGATGAGGAGTATTGAAGTTGTGTCATGCAGATAATTCAGGGCATATAGTTTTCATCCTTAAAGACTGTGATTATTTTCCCCCTTAAGGTTTTATAATTTGGCTTATGAGGTGTCCTCCAAAGGCTCCTGTGTTAATTCAGTAATTCGTAGAGGTGAAATGATTAGATCACTATAGCTGTGACCTAATAAGTCCATCCTAGTTTGAATGAAATAACGGAGTGGTCACTGTAAGCAGGATAAGTGTGGCTGGAGGAGGTGAGTCACTGTAGGCATGCCCTGGAAGGGTTCATCTTCCTTGAAGCCTCTTCCCCTCTGTCTCTGCTCCTGGGCTACCATGAGGTTAAGTGCTTCCCTTTCCCACCACCCTTCTTCAGTGGAGTTCTGCCTTACTTGAATCTCAAAGTGAAGAAATTGGCCAACCAAGGACTGACACTCTGAAATCATTTGTCAAAACAAACTTTCATTCCTATAAATGGCTCTTGTTGAGCAGTTTGGTGATAATGATATAAAATAGACTATCACAGAGGAATCTTATCTTTTAATCATGTGAGAGGTCATTTGAGAGGTCAAAGTCAGGGATCAGGCCTTTACCATTGTTAAAGTACCAAGAATTGTAGCTGAATAAGAGAAAACCTGAACAATTTTCCCAGGCCTTTGTGTTTTGAGCTTTCTCATTGTTACAGCGAAAGGGTAATAAGAATGGAAAGGGGAAGTGATGATAGGGGGAAGGATGAGAAAACTCGCGTCACCAACAACATTAAGGAGTGCATGTATGCTGTGTGTGTGTGTGTGTGTGTGAGAGAGAGAGAGAGAGAGAGAGAGAGAGAGAGAGAGAGGGAGAGAGAGAGAGAGAGAGAGAGAGAGAGAGAGAGAGAGAGAGAGAGAGAAACACACCATTATTGCACTGGGAAGAACTTGCCACCTGAACTCAGTAGACCTTTTCTCTATATTGTTTAGATTAAACGTTATATCACTTAGGAAGTGTCCCTTTGACAGGAAAACTCTGGCCATTAGAAACAACAAGTTCTGTCTTGAAAATGCTTGTTAGTTTTGCACTTCAGTAACAAAATATCACAAACTGGATAATTTATAAGAAACAAAATTGATTGGCTTATAGTTCTGGAGGCTGAATAGTCTAAGAACGTGAAGCTGGCAACTGGTGAGGGCCTTCTAGCCATTATCATTCCGTGGTGGAAGGTAAAATTCCAAAGAGAAGGCAAAAGAGAGCAAAAGAGGGCCAAACCTACTCTCTTATATGAAACTCACTCTTGTGATAATGGCATTGATGCATTCATGATGGTGATGTCACATGACCCAAACACTTCTCAATAAACTGTACCTCCGCAAAGTGCTGCTTAGGACATCAAGAATTTTAAACTTGGAACAAGAACTCTAGGAGACACATTCAAACCGTAGCAGTGGTCTATTTTTGTTCCTGTGGGCTCTCTTGTCCCAAGCTTCTACATAACATCCTTCTAATTAAGGCTGGATGAACCATCCCTCTCTTGGGTTCTCCTGTCCCCTGCTTTTCCCTTCAGCATGACTCATGCGCTGTGTTTTGTGTAAATGTCAATCTTCTTCTCCTCACCAGGAATTCCTCAAGGTCTAAACGGTTCTTTCCATCTCCATATGGTATTGCCTAGAACATGCTTTGACTCAGCACTGGTGAATCATCAGTGTTTTCTGTCAATGAATGAATGAAATTTTGAAAATGCATAGTACACTTTTGTGAAGTCTTTTCTATTTTGAGATTTCTCTTGCACATTTGCTCTACCTGTTACTTTTAACCAGATTTTATTTGTATATAAATGAAAAAGGAAAAGAAGAAGGAGGAAAAAAAATCTCCATTATGTCTAGATCCACTAATGACTTGGTAAAGAAATCCCCAGTGGAGTCTGTTGACCTTAAATGGTAATCTAAAATAAACTTCGAGTCCATTTACTCTGATCTAATATCTTGGAACAAAATTACAGGAGGAAGTTCAATTGCAGAGAAAATTTTCATTCATCATACTCATGTATTAATACAACAAGAGTTTGCTCTGAGTGCTTTAAGAGAATAAAAATGGAATCAAAACTTAATTTTAAAGGGCTTTCATTCTATTAAAAAGCATGTCTCATACACACGTGTGTGTATGTTTGTTTGTGTATGGTAAGGTTCAGAAACAGTGTCATAACCTGTAGAGAAAAATATGACTTACCACGAACAGATGTAAGATCTGAACATGGGAAAAAGTTAGTGGACTTTCTGGATGGAAGATAATGGGATCCAGAGGCTTTAAACCTGGAGATAGCATTAGTTGAATCAAGTCAATTATTTGTACAGGTGGGCACACCAAGCTATAAGTTCAGAATGGAAGCCCATGCCTTTTGTCTCCCATAGGCTCTATATTTTGGAGCAACTCTACATCATGGAAGATTTCAGCAGTGGACACCTGTTTTGCTCAAATTAGATGTCCTTGATTCAAAATGAAAAAAAAAAATCAAAAACAGTACTTTAAAGAGGAAAGTTAAACATGACCTTTTACAGACAAGGAAGTATAGAACAAAAAGCTGGAGGAATTGAGACCAACCACTACTCCACCCATGCCCTCCCTGTTTTGTGGCTGTATCTCACTGGCTTTGCTGATAAGAACTGAGAGAGACCCAGAAGCAGAGTAAATTTCCCCCAGGCATGTGTCTTCTCCTATATAGCTAAAGCAGGCAAAGGAAGCAAGAGCTCAAGCCCACACCAAGGACCAGCTGTGCTCAGAACATGCCTGTCATGTTTCAGCCCCTTGTTTCACTCCAGCCATTTAATAGGCCTTTCAGATTAAAATCCTAGGGAATCCTTTGTTCTTAATGGACCAGTTTGATACAAGACTTAATTCACAAATGTTAAGAGACTGTGGCTTTCAGAGATAAGGATGTAAGCCTTTTTTCATGAACACCTCAAATTTGTTTCTGTTTCACCTGGGGGCTTCTCTCAGATTCACCATTTTATCCCTCCACTGCCATATGTGGAGACTTTAAGTGCTCCAGGGTGGTCACAGCATGTGGAGCTGGGGGCCAAGTGTGCTCTGCACTCAAAACCAAATGGAAGAATTAGTCCCTGAGGCGGAAAGAAAACCTATTTAATTTGCTTATTGACAAAAGAATAAGTGACTCCATTACTTCTATTTAGTTTTCTTAATATGGCATGTAAGAACCCACATGATTTGCATCTCTCTGGCTCTTCTCCCTCTCTCTTTCTCTCTGTCTCTCTCTCACACACACATACAAACACACACACACACACACACACACACACACACACCACTGTGTGCCAGCCTTCTGGGATTATGGGTTTACTTATAATTCATGCTCTGTCCTCGCTGCCATGTATTTGTGTAGGAAAATTATCCTCTTCAGAACACTCTTTGTCTAACTATTAGGAGCCCTTCAGGACTCTATTAGGGGCTACAGAGTGAGTCCTCAGACTATAAGAGTTTACCTTGCACTGCATCTCTAAAATGGTTCAGATCTTCATTCATCCTGGAAAGGAATCTGTATGTTAATTACCTATTTATTTGTTGTATTGTGCTTTACTTTTTTTTCTTACAAGACTGCCAGCCTCTCAAAGATAAGGGTCATGATTTTATCTTTAATCATGAAATCTTAGCATATTCTTAGCAAAATAAATGCTCTCTATTTCCACTGACACTAGACCACACACAGGCAAATACACCCACTCACATACACAGATCAGAACATTAATCCAATGACTGAAAAAAAAAAAAAAACATTAACATGCCATCTGATCAACTCATGCCCTCAAACAAGAAACTATACCCATTTAAAAGATGCTAAAGGGCTGAGGTTGTGGCTCAGTGGGAGAGCACTTGCCTCATGTGTGAGGCACTGGGTTCGATTCTCAGCACTGCATATAAATAAGTGAATAAAATTAAGGTCCATCAACAACTAAAAAAATATTTTAAAGAAAGAGATGCTTAAGACAGAAGGAATAAAATGATGTTTCCTGAGGTTCACTGTGAACTCCCTCCTCTTGAATGCCCTTCATTGCCTCTGAGGAGGAAATGGGGAGACTCAACTGTTGAAGCTCAGAGACAGAATCCTTGTCACTTGAGTTAGGCTTCATATTGCTCATGTTAGTGTTCTCTGGAGAGTGGCAACGGAGAGTCTGCTCTATAATTATCTACTTCCTTTGGTCTCATTAATTCTTGCTGTCACTGAATAGACAGATAAGTCTATTTTTGAGAATTCTGTGCCCAATCATTGTTATTAATTATAGGGAAGATTCAATGCCTTAATATATATTTAATGTGATTTTCAGCTTTGAATTTTATGGGGAACATTGATGTTTGATCTTTCAGGGGAAAGACTGAAATTTTGTAAATAGAACATAGCTGACAAAGATTTTCATTGCTGGGTTGTTGAATTAATCACACCTTGCTATTGTACAGCAATCTTTTACTTTACAAACACTTTCATGAAAAATATTTTGTTTTGTCTTCAGAACAGTCCATTTAAAGTAGACAGGGAAGAGGCCATCATGCCTGCAAACAAAGAGAAAGGGAAATGGAGGCACAGAAAGGGCAGACAGACATGAAGACAGAAGCTGTTGCCAGAGAACTTGACATCTGACTGGAGTGCTTTCCACAGGAAGCTGCTACTTCAGTGGTTACAAGCTCCTAAATTCTCAAATGTTTAAATATGCCCCAAATTACTGATTTACTCATACTGATACATTTTGTTTACACACACACACACACACACACACACACCTCTTTTCTTGATTTTTCTTGAGGGAATGGTCAGAATCATAAATAGCAGAAAATGTCCAAGTCACATTTAGTATCTCAAAGTGCTAAGGAGTTTAACACCCTGGCTCTTTCACCTAGAAGTCTCACATCTAGAAATCCAAGCTAAATAAAGAAAAATGCACTTTCACTTACAGTGAGCAAAGATATTCAACTCAGAATTATATATATATATATATATATATATATATATATATTTTTTTTTTTTTTTTTTTTTTTTTTTTTTAAATAAGCTCACTCACAAACACTAGAAATCAGTCAAGTAAATTTGTATTCTACCCATATGCTGGAATTTTGCAAAGCTGTTGAACATCAGGCAAAGAAATATTTCATAAGCTGGGGGAATGCTGGTGACTTAACCTTAAGTAAATAAAGAATAAATAATATTAAAAACATATAAAAATTTTAATAATAGGTGATTAGGTGATTTATATGGATGATTTTCAGGTTGTTTTTTGTTTTAGTTATATTTTATATATATTGTAAAAAATATATATATACATATATATATTTTATAATATATATATATATATATATATATTTTTTTTTTTTTACAATATGTTTATATATATTGTAAAATGAAATCATTGTTTGGGTGATATAAGAAGAAGACGTTCCAATATTTTTGTAAAAATGATAAACTGAATGAATATGTTCTTTCATTCAATGTGATTTTTTTGAGATCTCCGATGGAGATAGCTCTTTTCAAGGACTTGCATGCACAAGGCCCTAAGCTTGTGAAGTTCACATTTGTCTTTTGGGGAGTCTCGGGGACTGGGTTGGAGAGCACAGACAGACCGTAACCATAAACACACTGAGTAAATGATTAAAATTTCCAAAGTTAACAATCACTTTCAAATGCTATCTTTCTACAAAGTACTACAATATGTAGCCAGAGGTTATGTGAGAGAAAAAATAAGAAAATGAAAAAAGAAAAAATGATGTACAGGATATCAAGATTAGAGGAGGAGTGTTGTGCTTTTGAAGGAATGGAACTTGAATGAAGTCTGAGGAAATGAGAACCTCAGCAGGACACAACTCTTATTTAAAACCATAATATCATGTTTGTTTTGGGAATTTGTTAAAATTTAAAGAAGTAATTACATGGATGCACTATGATTAGGTAACACTTTAGTGGGGTCTGAGAAAATGACCTGTTTTCGTCAGTTTTTTCACTACTGCAACTAAAATACCCACCAGAACAACTATAGAGGAAGAGAGGTTTATTTGAGGGCTCACAGTTTCAGAGGTCTTAATCCATAGAAGGCCAGTTTCAGTCCTTGGGGCTTAAGGTGAAGCCAAACATCATGGCAGAGTCTGTGTGAGAAGGAAGCAGCTCACATGAGATCAGGAAGCAGAGAGAGAGACTCCACTCTCCAGATATAAAATATATAACCTATAGCCATGTCCCCAATGAACCACTCCCTCTAGCCACACCCCACCTGCCTCTAGTTACCTGCCACCCAGTTAATCTCATCAGGGATCAATTCACTAATTAGGTTAAGGCTATAACACAAATCATTTTGCCTCCAAACCTTCTTGCATTGTATCACATTGAGCTTTTGGGGGACACTTCACATCTAACCATAACATTCTGCCCCTGGTCCCCCAAAACTCACACTCATCTGACAATGCAAAATACACTTTCCATTCCCAAGAGTCCCCATATTCTCAACAGTTCCAAGATTGATCAAAGTTCAAGTCCAAAGCCTTCTCTGAGGCTCAAGGAAATCTCACATTGTGAGCTCCTATTTGTAAATTAAAAGTAATTTACAAATAGCCAATATATAAAGGTACAGAATAAACATTTATAAAAACAGGGGAATAGAAAGAAGGGAGTTTCAGGAGATACCTCACATCCAAACAATAACATGCCCTTAATCAAACACATTCATATTTCTGTAGGGAAATATATAAATTCACACACACACACACACACAAAAAAAAAAGACAGGATAAATTAAAGTATATAACCTCACTTTAGTTTAGTTCTGGTTTCTCCACCAAATGAATTATGGGGAAACAAATTTGGATTTCAGAAATGGGAATAGGGGGTTGAAAACTATAACAACATAGAGTTTTAGTAAAGTGATGTAATCGGAAATAACCCTTCATATTTATTGCCATCAGGGTTTATACATTTTTCTTCAGATATCTCTCTGACAACCTGTAGCTCCTGGGGTGGACTTGCAATATTTGAGATGCTTGTCAATGGAATGGGCTCTTTCTAACTTTCTGATGAGCCTTTTAGCTCCAGGTGGGTGAACAGCCAGGCCTCCTACTAAAGGGACTTCCTACACTGCTTAGGTGCTTGGACTAGGGTACCCCCCAATGTTCCTTCACTCTAAGATGATGCAAGACTGTATATACATTCACATGTGCAAAACTCTCTCAACAGATGTATTTAATAGTGACTATTCCAATGGGAATGCATCTGAGAGATATCGATATAAAGCTGGTCATTGGCATTTGTGGACATGATGTTGATACTTGTAAGTGATTCAATAAATATGCATTGAAGGAAGGTTTAAATGACTGAAGGCACCTGGCTACATGTAATTTTACCCACACTGCTCTCATTTTGCTCCAAAGTCTCCCAGATTAACTGTCTTCTGTGTTTGAGGGTTGTAAGTTAGTTTATTATATTATGATTTACTTTTTAACTAAATCACTTGGATTAACATAATTTTCAACATTTCTAAGACAGTATGATTTTAGACATTTTCATTTTTATGTTTAGTTTTGATTTACATATCCTGAAAGATAATTCAGAAAACACTTTGCTGTAGAATTACAGATTGTCCCAGGACTGGAGGGGTTTTGTTTCTTCCTATATCTTCAGGTCCTGGAAGTGTGCTATAACAAACCATGCACAGTGTATCTCTGTATGCAAATATATAGATAGAAAGACATAAGTACATGCATACCTATAGATGTACATACTGTTAGCTTTTTTCGTTTGGATACAACCAATCTCAAGTCAAAAATATTGGGAAAAAATTGTACTGAATGTGTTCAGACTGTGTGTTGTTGTTATTCCCTAAACACTACACTAAAACCACTTATGTCGCATTTGCCTTGTATCAGATTCTACAATAAAGCTAGAGATGATTTAAAGTATATAGAAGGATGGGTGTTGGTTATATACAAATACTATACCATTTTATATAAAGCATTTAACTATACTCAGATTTGGATTTTCTTGGACAGTTCCAGAACCAATCCCTCAGAGACATCAATGGACAACTGTGTGTGTGTGTGTGTGTGTGTGTGTGAGTGTGCAAATATGAATAAATATTACTAATTGTTTTCCTTGAATTTCATGATATTGTATTGAATCCCTATAAAGTAAAGAGTAAAATATGTCTTTTTAAGTTGTGTATATTCTAAATTAATCACATATATTTTCTGTTTCCTTGAAAACTTTAAGGTTCTGGGACTTTTATTAAATTTTATTTCCAACTGGGACATCCGCATACCCTTTAATGAGTCTGCTCACATGTTCCACTCCATTCTACCGTTCTTCCTGTCATTATATTTTAGGTCCCTATATTTCACATTTAATTTTGATAAACGAGAAAAGAGGGAATGTGGCCTGTTCGGACATTAAATTGTAATGCTTTTCATGACAAAGAAGAATTAGCTGAAGGAAATTGAGGAAATAGGAGTTTGCTACCATGTGGTCCAAGGTAGTGTCAATCAGGGAGAAAAAAGTCCAGGAAAGCCTCAACTAAACTTGCAGTGAAAATGGAAGCTAATATCACAAACAAATGGTCTTTATAGTTGTATTATCTGGATTCAGAACTCTTTAAAATGTATACCCAGGGCTAATAGCATGATTTTCTGTGTTATTTATACTTGTCTATGAAATTTTCTTCAAACAGAAGGGAGAGAAATCCACTCCAAATTCCATTTTTAAGGGTTATCACAGTTATGAGAATAGTTATACAATGAACAGAGAGACAGCAGAGATAGCAACAGCCAGGCTGCCAGTGCTCCTCCCCTTCCTATGGCCCTGACTATAAAAATAAAATGCTAGTGTCTTTATGGAGCCAGCAAATGCCTGGCAACTCACATCTGGCCAGGCCACCTGCTCATATTTTGTTGTTGCCAAAACAATCCTCTTGGCATCTCTGAGCATCCTGGATGCAGCTTTTTGACCCTCCCAGGCCATTCCTGATAGACTTGATAGAGTTAAGGAGGTCCTGACCTTTCACCTTTGGGCCAATGCTGATGTTTTTGAAAACCTTTGCTCTGGCAGTTGGAAATCCAGGCCTCTATCTCTTGCAGAATATCTGCATTACTCACAAACAAATGAAAAAACAAACAAATAGGACTATTGGGCCAGTGGTGGAGTGGGAAACAAAGTCCTTAATTCCATATGCTTTGAAAAATACTATGGAAATTTGCCACATGTGATGGCATGCACCTATAATCCCACTGTCTCTAGAGGCTGAGAAGGGAAGATTGCAAGTTCAAAGCAAGCCTCAGCAACTTAGCAAGGCCCGAAGCAACTCAGAGAGACTGTCTCTAAATAAAATACAGAAAGGGCTGTGGATGTGGTTCAGTGGTTTAGCATCCTTGGGTTCAAAGTACCCACCCCCCAAAAAAGAAATACTTAAGAAACTCTCATTAGAATTCAATATTTTTTCCACAAAACACTGTAAAATTTATTCTTGATTAAGAAAGAGTAATAGTAAAAAGTATATATTTGCTTTTGTATCAAAATATGTAAATTCATTAGCATCTATTATATTGAGGTTTGTGTATTAAGTAATTGAGACTTGTAATATAGAAACACAGTTTTAAACATACTGAAGGTGTATTTTAGCGTCTGTTAATTGTGTGCATTCATTTACTCATTTACCCCATAGAGATTCTAGTTACAAATGAATTTCTCAGCAGGTAACTTATAAATTGGTAATAGACATGGAAAGTAGGGGCAGATTAACGAGAGGTATTGGATAATGGATTGCCTTTGTCAGTTCAGGGTACTATCACAAAAATACCATAGACTGGATTGCTTAAACAAGACATTTATTTCTCATGGTTCTGGAGGATGGAGGTTGGAGATCAAGGTGCCAGTGGATTCAGTGTCTGCTGAGGGCCTGCTTTCTGGCTGTCAGATTGCTGGCTTCTTCTTGTATCCTTACATGGTAGAGAGAGATGAACAGACATAGACACAGATAAAATAGTCTCTTATGTCTGTACTTGTGCGGACATTGTTTCAACTCCTCCATCATGACTCAATTACTCCAATGGCCTCGTATCTGTATGTCAGTACATTGGGAATTATGGTTACAAGCTAGGTAGTTTGGAGTAACAAGAGCATCCAACCCACAGCATAGATACTGGAGAGTTACTACTTGGAGACCCTTTCTCCTGTAGTGCAGTACGCCCATCTTCTGTATATCAGATGTATATTCAATATCCAAGTATATTCAGTCATTGGGAAAAAAAAACTATTTGAAAACACTGTCTCTGGAGGCTGAGACGGGAAGATTGAAAACACTTACTGTGTTCTTAGTTATCAGTCTCTGTGCTGGAGACACGTGAGATTAGGGACTTTCCCTTCTCTGGGCATCCTCCTGAGCATTCTTACAGGACTTGGAAGGTGTTGTGATCCCAGTTGGAAGACTTGAAACCTGATGAACTGGCTTAAAAATCAGCTCTGCCAGTGACTACTTTGTAATTTTAGACATTACATTGCTGAGACATTGTTCCTTAAATGGATTTCCTAATAGGCTGCTAATTAACTCTGTGTTTCAAAAGTTTAGAGATGTTCTTCTCTATTTTCATAGTCACATGAATTTCAATTAAATGTCTTAACTCAGTGGCCAAAAGTCGTTAATTAGACTTCCAAGATTAACTCATTAAAATAATGTGTGTGTGTGTGTGTGTGTGTGTGTGTACACACATGCACATGTATATTTGAAGACAATTATGTCTGAGTAATCACATAGGAACTAACTCTATGAAGTGGCCTGCATAGGTAACCGTGTACCCTGGTATCCTTAGTCTGGATAATCCCTATGTATCCTCCTTCCCAGATGAGGAAAGATTTCAGGCCCAGGAATCAGTAACAACTACTATTCATTTAGTTTGCTTATACAGTGCATGTCTTTGTTCAAAATGTATATCTGTCCTGAGGCGTATAACAATGCATTAATTATCTGCCAAACACTAAGCATTATTAAGGAAATTACAACTGCTGAATTGGTGAGTGGGAAGATAAGTGGGATAAGGAAAATGTTTATTGGTCACCCACTAAAAGTACATTGACAAGTACTTCTCATGCAATGAGTCATTAAACTAAATTTGACCAGAACCAAAGGAAGTGGATAGTGGCAAATACATTTTATAAATAAGGAAGTGAGGCCTGAGAAAGATATACCAACTGCTGGATGTGGTCTGGTCCTACCTGCCAGTGCACTTACGGGATAGCCATAGAGCAAGGCTTGTCTGACTTACCATTTATGCCCCTTACATGAGTACTCCCCCAGGAAGTCACACAATGAAAAATGTTGGTGATGATTTAGCAATTATGTACGGAATGCATGCTATATTCCAGACACTGTGCTGAGTACATTATGTTCATTATCTTATTGAGTTCCTTACATAAATTTATGTGGTAGGTTCTATAATTATCCAGATTTTTCAAATGACAAAACAGAGATTCATGCGTAGGTAAACAAATTGCAAAGCCTCAGTGTAAATAAGTAGCAGAGCTGGAGTCACATATCTGCATGTTTGCCAATACCTTTGTTGGTAATCATTCCACTTATGCACAATAATATAATCATATATTTGAAACACAAAATTAAAATTGGTATATCATTTCAAAGTTGATATCAGTTACTAGGGCAGGTTTTTGGGAAGAGAGAGAACAACAGACATGGGCTTGAAGATAGAAATTCAAATAGGTCGAGAGGAGAATGCAGAGCATTGTAAGTAAGGAATGATTACAAACAAGTATTGGAAAGGAGAGGACAGATTTTGGAGACCACAGAGAGAAGTGAAGAGCAGGAATCTAAATTTCCATTTTTAAGGAAATAGATGGTAAACTTATCCTATTATAGCAAATACTACTCTGCTTGGCAATCATAATTCTTCTCTAGTTTTCTATTAAAAGAAAGTTGTAACTCAGAGACAGGCAAATGAAAATCATCCTCATTCATCAATGTTAGTTGCTATGGAAACCACTGTTGGGGTTCCATACAGAATCCTGGAATCAAGGTCATCTGGAGCATCCCTAGGGTTAGTGTTGCTTAGCATATTCTGGGATTGATTAGCCAACCTAAAACTGCCCTTCGGCTAAGGCTGAAAGGGAGGTCAGGATTCCTGGTGGTAGATTTATAAGAAACTTACCCCTTCATAATAAAATGACATGATTTAAATAATTCATATCATTCATTGATTTTCTAGAAGAAGGGAGAAGTGATGGTGACATTCAGCAAAAAATAGAAAAAAAATTGAAAACTAGAAAAAAACAGAGATCAAATGTGGGGAGGACTTGCATAATACAGAGGCTTAATAAATATTTTAAGGAATCCTCTCAGATATCCATGGGGATATAGAACGTTGGTTAAAAGCATAGCTTCTGATATCAAACCTTGCTGGGTTCAGAGCCTGACCAGGCTGCATGAGAACTGAGTGCAGTGTATTAGTTGGCATGCACTGCTGCAACAAATTCCACAGATTTGGTGGCTCCCACCACACGAGTTTATTTCTCACAGTTCTGAGAAATAAATAAATAAATAAATAAATAAATAAATAAATAAATGGACTTGAAGTTCAAGATTGAGTCAAAAACTGATTCTGTTTCCAGTGAAGGCCTGCCTCCTGGTTTATACACAGTCATCTCACTGTATCCTCACAAGGAGGAAGGCACAAGGGAGCATTCTGAGACCTCTCTTTAAAAGGCACTAATTCCATTCATAAGAACCTGCCCCTGTGAGCTAACCCTCTTCCAAAACACCCTCATTCAGTTATCATAGCATTATGGATTAGATTTCAACATGTGATTCTGGAAGTGAGATGAACATTCAATTTGTAGGAAGTAAATACATAAACTCTCTCACCTTTAATAGCCTCATCTGAACAATTTAGGTATAAACCTAAATTAAAAGTTTTATTCATTTGTCGGCTCTCCTTGTTATAGTGTGGGTTTTCCTCAAACCAGAATGAGTCTAGCATTAGTTTGGAGTTTAGTTTGGAGTTTTCTAGAGCACCTAAGCCAAGAATTCCTGTGTGAGGACTTTGGGAGATAAAGGGAACAGTATTAGAAGCACACAGACAGGGAGAGGAAAAGCCATCACAGAATGATTGTTTTCAGCAAGGAGTGGTTAGGCACAGGTGGGACTGGAGATTAATTTAACTGGAGAAATTCTGAGGGCCACACACTTCATAGTCAGATGCCCTTGTCAGAATGGGGAAGTTCCCACCCATCTTGGGTTGCTGGATGCTTCCTTCCTAGGAGAAATAATTCTCCTGTATTTTTGTCCTGCCATATGATGGACAAAGAGGTCTTCACTGGGAAGAGAAAGTTTTCAGATGAAGAAAAACAGGTGATACTATGGGAAGTGCTAGGAAGAGGAGGAGACATGAGTGGGCATAACCTCAGTCTACTACAGTCTCCCTAGTTCAGAGCAGAGCAATAGGCCTCTAGTATGTGCTATATAAATATCTATCCAGTGAATGACCAATAAGATGGTCTGTACATCCTCCAGCCCTGTACTTCTTTATCTGGTTGCACATACCAATCAGACTGGGAACTTTCAAATATCCAGATGATCTGGATACACTGCAGATCCACGAAATGAATCTCTAGGGTTGGAACTCCAGTATCGGAATTTTTGCAAGCTCACCCAATGATTCACTGTGTGGCTAGAACTGAGTACCACTGCTCTTGTTCAATGAGATATATGGATTCTGTCTGCAAAATTCTTGACAGATAACTATATACATATCTTTTTGAAATTCTTCTTGGGGAGGGACTTTGCTATTCTCAGAAACAAACCATTCCCTTTTTCAATGGCACTAATTGTTATTTTTTTTCTCGTACTGAGCCCAAGCCTGCCTTTGCCCCTTCCATCAGTCATTCTAACATTACACTTTGGAACAATGAAGAATGAGTCTATTCCATTTTTTACATGACCACCCTTTAGATATTCCAAATCGGCAGTAATGCCCCAACTTGACCTTCATTTTTACACTCCAAACACTCTCAGCTCCTCCAACAAGGGCTATTCAACTTCTTCTAATTGTATTTGAGTTTGCCAATACCACTTTTATCCTGTGGAATTCTCAAATGAACTCATGGTCAGTGACTTTAGAGCAAAATATACAGTAGATCATGTGTTAAATAGATGCTTTGTGTGTGTGTGTGTAGGTGTGTGTGTGTGTGTAGAAAATGTTATTAGTGATGGACCTGCTTAAATTATATTTGCTATAATGGGCTTACTGGAAAAAAATAGAATTTTCACTCTTCCCTTCTCCCAAAATTTGTCTTTTTAAACCACATTTATTTTTTCTCTCTTGGTTAATTTGTTTGAACAGCTGAATCCTTGTTTTGCTTTGCAAAGCAATACAGATATATTTTTAACATGAATAACATGTAGTGGGGAGTGAAGAATGTTGATATTGGAGGTTTGTCCCCCATACTTTTTAAGACTGCTGATCCACAGGGTTCAGGAACCACAAAACATAACAGAATGAAAACTAGTAAGTTTACTTTTGAGAGAAAGGGAGTAAATGGCTGTGGTACTTCAGGAAAAGCAATTGTTATCTCAATGGCCTTGTATACTGCAAATTTAGAGGAGGAATATCTGGACCTCTTCTGTCTGAACGAGATAAAGTACACCCTTGGTCCTCGGGAGGCAGTAACCATGCCTGACTGTCCTGACCCTGTACAAAATAGGACTCCAGGTGGCTTGGCAAAGTGACTCTAAAAGATGGCTCAGGAGGAAGGCAGACTTTTGCCAGCTAAGTAACATGATCTCAGAAATGACAGACAAACAGAGTTGGCAAGTGGCCATGATCAGCAATCTTGACCTTGAAATAGGATTAAAACTTTTAGAGACTTTCATGGTCAAATCTGAAAGCATTGGAAGAAGTTGTTTTGAGTCTCCCAGTAGGGCCAAGGGCTGGGCAGTAAGAGGAACATAGACATGACTCAGGCACAAGAGGTGAGACTGGAATCAGATGAAAGTCATTTTGACTCCAGCTCTATTTCTGGTCATCAGGCTGACCACCAGAGTGAGTTTTCCTTCCTCAGACTTGGTCATGCAACTGTGAAATGAGGGTAACCATCATCATAAGGTTAATGTCTAACCAAAGAACTACTGTGTGTGTGTGTGTGTGTGTGTGTGTGTGTCCATACCTGAGCTAGGTCTAAACTGAAAATCCTGGTAAGTGTGAGCATTTTTCCTACTGACTCGATAGTAGTTCTTAAAGCTAGAAGACCAAGATCACTCAGCTTTCACCATGAGCTTAGTGTCATGACTTAGGAAAGTCGCTTATCATCTTTGAACCTCAATTTTCTCTTCTGTAAAATTAAAACCATAAGAATACCACTTTCTGGAATTATTACAAGGATGGATGATTTTATATATGTAGAAAGCCAATGAAGTAGAGCCCGGCGCTTAGTAATCATGCAGCTCACATGAAATGATCCACTCTAAACTCTTTCCCACTTGTCTAAAACGCATAAGACTCAAATGTATAATGGAGGATATCACTGAGGAGTCTGGCTCTTATTCTGTATTTATTGCAGCATTTACCAAGTTGTACTGAAAGTTTGGCTGCATATCTGTCTCCCTTGCAGCCAACTTCTTCCCATAGACAGACCCTAGTTATTTTATTATTTGTTTTTTCTGATGTTTAGCTGTTAGGTTACATTTGATACCTGATCTTGAATGAATGAATGAATGAATGAATGCATATGTTAATTCAGTAACGCCTCTTCCTGTGGTATGGGGGGCTTGGCTTCCATATGGTTCTGTAGAAACACAGCTGTGTTAGGCTCTTGGAAACAGGAACTGAGAGATAAATTCTGACTCTTTTGTAATTATTCCTACTTAATTTTCTCTCCTAATAACTTATCCTCATGATCCCTTTACTGAAGTTTCATACTTATACATTTTTTTTTTGGAGGGGGGCGCATGGGAACCAGGGATTGAACTCAGGGGCACTCGACCACTGAACCACATCAACAGTCCTATTTTGTATTTTATTTAGAGACAGGGTCTCACTGAGTTGCTTAGTGCCTTGCTTTTTTTGCTGAGCCTGGCTTTGAACTTGAGGTCCTCCTGTCTCAGCCTCCCAAGCTACTGGGATTATAGGCATCTTATATTATAGGTATAATTCTAATAGTACAATTCCTTATAGAAGAAAGAAGCTTTCCATTGCTGTAATAAATACTTGAAATAATCTATTTAAAAAGGAATAAGGCTTATTTTGGCTCACAGTTTTGGAGTCAGTTGTCACTTTGAGGCCTGTGGCAATATATCTTGCCAAGAGCATATGGTAGGATAATGCTGAGTACCTCATGGCTGGAATGGGAAAAGAGAGACAAAGGAAGATATCAGAGTCCTTTGAGGATGTTAAGGTTTAGATATGAAGTGTCCCCCAAAAGATCATGGGTAAGACAATACAAGCATTTTCAGAGGTGAAATGATTAGGATTAACTTGGTAGTAAGTATATGCAAGTGATATATGGCTAGAGGAAGTAGATTTCTGGAGGTGTATGTTTGGGGCTTAAATCTTGTCCTTGAGGAACAGAGTTCTCTCTGCTTCCTGAGCTGCTTCCTTCTGCCACACACTTCCATCCTGATGTCCTGCCTCACCTTGAACTCAAAGCTATGGAGTTGGCTGACCATGAACTGAACCTCTGAATCCATGAGTCAAAACAACCTTTTTCTCTCTAGTTGTTCTCTTCAGGTATTTTGAGTAAAGTTACATAAAGCTGACTGGAGCAATAGGCATGTTTCCAATTACCTAAAACCTTCCATCATGGCTCAGCTATTAAAGATTCTACCATCTCTCAATAGTGTATATTCTGGGGAATGTATCTATAACACATGGGCCTTCAGAGAATGTTGCAGATTTAAACTATGGCAAAAAAAAAAAACATATATATATATATATATATATATATATATATATATATATATATATAATTCAAAATTTTAGAAATAAAACCCCATTTTATGATTTAGAATACATTTTATAACATCTCCAGTTCTCATTATTCATAACTTAAATGGAATCTACAGTAAGCACCTTTGGTAATTTATGCAAAATATATTTCTATCTACTCTTCTTTCCTGCTTAAACCCCAATTGTGTTCAAGCATTAACCCTCCTCCATCCAATTGTGTGCAGATGGAAAGAGAGAGTCTATTTCAACCCCAGAACCAGAGTATATAGCAGCTCTTCACGCCCTACTCTCGCAAGGATACGTGAAAAAATTCTAGCAGTATGAAAGAGTCCCTTTCTATAAAGTGAGGTTCTTGAAAATAATCAACTCATGTTCTTCCATTGGACATTGTTATAACATGAGTTTTGACAACTTTGAAAATGAAGATATGCTGAACATGTTCAGGGGCAAATAAGAGAAAGTGCATGATGGGTGGTTGATCATGCTTTTGAGTCATCCAGTTAAACCATCCTGAAGTCACTGTCCCTTTTCTTATAGCAAGTGATGATTAATTTCCTTTGCTGTTTATGACAATTTGGAATTTTCTGTTACTGACAACCCATAGTGCACTCTTTAGAGAGCATTGTCTATAATATGGAGGGATTGAAAGAGCTGATGAAATAATGTATAAAGCTGAATATTTGCTTACTTCTACTAGACATGTTTGCATGTTAAACAAATGCTAGTGACTTTATGACAGATTTTATTTCATTTTTTCCTGCAATGAAGGAATATTTTACTTGTTTTTCACTTCCTCAGTAGTTATATGTCTGTTCCAGACATAGGTTGTTGGATTTTTCTAGCCATAAGATAAACAGGTAAAATTTATCAAACAGAGGTAAACGACCAGAATATCAGTTGGTCTTTCATTCTATTGAAAGTGTGGCATGAATCACACCTTGCAAGTGAGGAACAGGAGTGCCAGAGGTATGTGTTCTGTCAACTGCTTGTGCATATGTGAGTGTAATATAATGTAAGATTCACAAGATCGTAGAGTTCAATTTTCAACGTATGTCCTGTAAATAAGAACTCCTTAATGGTTACGGCAAACCTTCAGGAGAGAGACTATGTGAAGTAGCTTTAAGAGACAGCTCTATCACATTGTTTTCATTACACTTCCTAATGGAAATAATTTCCTTTAATGTTGACATTGCATATGTGACAGTGTATGTCTCTTGGTATGTGAAACAAGCTTAGTGCAAAAACATCAAACATAGTTTGTTGTTGGTTGTTTGCATTCACTCAGATGAAAGAAGAGTGGATGATATCTCATTTCATGAGCTGATTTAGGGAACTGTTCTTTTTCTTAATCAAAGGTCTGCAAACTTTTTCTGTAAAGGATCAGATTATAAATAATTTTAGCTTTGCATGCCATATGGTCTCTGTCACAACGCCTTAAGTCTACTGTTAGATCAGCAAGGCTATACCATATGTAAATGAATGAGAATGCAACTGTATCCCAGCAAAATTCTATTTACAAAAATAGGTGGCAGTTCCTATTTGACCTGCAGGTCATAGTTTTCCAGGCCCTGACCTTAATCAGTGCAAAGATCAATTTGAACACTTTATCCCAGTTTTCTCTCTAACCAACTGTGTGGCTAATGGTTAAGTGATTTTTCCCTTTCTGAGTCCTGGTTTTCTTGATTTGGAAGAAGAAAGATGGTCAAGGTGACCCCAGGTTTCCTTCTATGATTGATATGTTACATTCTGTGATTCCAGTGTGACGTTTCAAGGATATAGCTGAAAATTATGAAAAGATGAACAAGAAGCTTATTATCTTGTTTTGAATGAAAATCTCACCTCTAAAGTCACTCTCAAATATCAGAAAATGGTATGTGCATGTATATGAAAAAAACAAGGCTTCTAAGGAATTCTCAAGGAAAAAAAAGTTTATCCAGGCTTTGAAGAATTTGAGGAATTAATACATTTGAAGGAAGAGGATAAATAGATCTATACTTATTAAAAAAAAATCTTTCAAAAACTAAATAATGTTACTATTATTCTCAAATGTAATTTTTTTCTTAGATATAATCTGCAATATAATATATTAACCCGCATTCACAAGAGAAAGACTTTTAAACAGTCAGCACAAGATTATGGAGGCTGAGAAGCCTCCAAATCAGTAGTCAGTGATGGAAGTCCCAGGAGAACTGAATGGTATAATTTCAGTCCAATTCTGAAGGCCTGAGAAACAGGAAAGAAGATGGTCCAAATTTCAGTGAGAAGTTTAAATTTGAAGGCAGGGAAGACCAATGTTGAGGAGAAAGAGAGAGAGAGAGAGAGAGACAGAGAGAGAAACTCTCTCACTCTGTCTTTTTGTTCTGTTCCGTCTTCAATGGATCAGATGAGGTCTACCCATATGCTCGAGGGCCTTCTGCTCCACTCTGTCTACTGATACAATTTAATCTCATCCAACAATATCCCCAGAGGCATCACCAGAATGTCATGAGGAAACTCAATTGACCACCACAGGCAGATCAGTATTCCTATTTGAGGATGTTGAAAATGAAAGCAGCTAAGAAATTATCTCAAGTTCACCCACCAAATAAATCAAAGGATTTTGAATATACATTTACTAATTTCCAAATGTGGTCTGTTTTTACCACATTAGACTCTCTTAGACTAATGGAGAAGATGACTAATATCATATTATGGGAATGGAACAATATAAGCTACGGTGTTGGGAAGAAAGAAGCCAAAATTAAGGTTATCAAATTCATAGTCTGGGTCCTTCCAGTTGCCTAACAATGAACTCTTGGATGATAGATGCTATGAACTTTAGTCCTCTTCTCCCCACCCAGTGTTTACTGTCTTTTCCATTTTTTTTTTTTAAAGTTGAGATCAATTGACCATGACACATAAGCAACAAACTATAAAAACTGAGCATGCAGGTGTGGAGAATAGTGGCATAATCAAATAAAACTTACAACAGAGTTAATTTGACACGCACCTAATGATATACATAATGCAGTTTTGAGGCATGGTAATTAGGTATAAATGGTAAGCTGTTGACATAAATGACTGCAATTAGTATTGCTTCTGCACAGGCAATCCTTGTGCTAAATTTTACATTTCTCACTTTGTTGGTTCTTTGGGATTTATAAATAATCATCACTGTTGACAGATTGTATAACTAGAGAACACAAGGCTTAGGAAATTCATGACCAAAAGGCTATATTTATTTATTTATTTTTATTTGTTTGCTCATATTGTTTGTTTGTACTCTCTCCTGCCAATTTCACAAAGGCTGTGGGGTTCATCTGCAAAAGTTATAAACAATCCAATAGGAAAAAAAAAATCATGTACAATGGCAAACAAAACATTAAGATCAGAGGAATATTAAGGAAAGAAGGAGTTGTACAGTATAAAAGAAACTAATATCATGCTTCTTTTTGCAGTGACTAAATGATGATAACTAGGTGCTTAATATGTCATTTTATTTCTATTTATTTTACCAATCCTGTAAAGTAGAGATCTATTTTTTTTAATAGATGGGTCAGGGAGGTGAAAACAAATTGAGCAGTTTCATTCATTCAGTTATAAAAGGAACAAAGCTGAGATTAGAACTCACTATTATGAGTAGGAAGGTATTTGCTTATGAACATGAAGAAGATGATGAGGCTGGGTATTTGGAGAATCCCGATCATCTAGAATTGTGAAGTACACAGAGAGGACAGGAACAATGGTAAGGCCTGCCTGACCATGTGAACATGTACTCTGACAGGGACCACACAAAAGCCACTCCCAGCCATTACTAGTAATTAGCTAAATATTAGTAATTAGCAAAAGCCAATATTAGTAATTAGCAAAAGCACATAGCCTTTACTTGATGACTTAGTGAAACAAGAAGACATTTCAAAATGTATGTATGTCAGTGTCAATACACTGGTGCTATTTGTTCATTTGAGTGTGGACACCTTGCTTAAAAGAGATACCCATCCTTTAACAAAAGATAATTATAAAAATGATCATCTTTGTGCTCATTTTAAAGAGAAAAGAAAGTAGAAGTAAAATATGAATGGTCACTTCCTTAGATAAAGGAAAACACATGACAATCAAACGACAATAAAAATCTTTTCAAAATTCATTGATAGATTTAATAGATATTTGGGTTCACTGGAAAGTTTGTCACCTGGGTGTGATGATACTTGAAACGCATTTTAAATCATAACTTAAGATTTCAAAAGGTACAAAAACAAACTGAACAAAGGGAAATGGTAAAAACAGATGTACGCTGCATGTGTGGACATTGCAACGAGGAAGCTCCCTGGAGTGGAATCCTGTTTCCCTGATGACCTGCAGGACTGGGCAGGTAATTTATTCATCTTTCTAGGCATATTCCTTTGTATAAATCTCACAAGGTAGATTAAACAACAGTGAGTTCTAATTCATGGCACTGAGCCTGCACATAATAAATATTCAATAAATGTTGGATATTTTCCCCATAAGTGTTGAAGAAAATAGTACATGCATTTATTTACATGGGAAATAGGACACCAGAGTTGGGACTTGTAAATATGTCAGTAAAAGTGTACTTTTTTTGTAATTAATTTGTTAGTTGTTCTTGATCCTCCTCCTTGTAAAAATATTATTATTATTATTTTATTTATTTTTTTTGCAGGGGAAGGTACCAGGAATTGAACTCAGGAGCGCTTGACCACTAAGACACATCCCCAGCCCTATTTGTATTTTATTTAAAGACAGGGTCTCACTGAGTTGCTTAGAGCCTTGCTTTTGTTGAGGCTGGCTTTGAACTTGTAATCCTCCTGCTTTAGCCTCCTGAGCTGCTGAGACTATAGGCATGCGCTGCCGTGCCCAGCTAAGGCATTATTATTATTATTTTTAACAAAAAAAGTGTTGAAACCTACATTAATTATACTTAGCCTATATGGCCTGTTCAATTTGTGCCACACATTGTAGTATTTCACTGGTATTACTTCATTTACCTTGAAAACAAAATTATGAGGTAGTTACTTTTACTATCTTCATTTTGCAGATAGTTAATCAAGTAAAACCAAGAAGGTAAGTTGTTCCCCAGATACTGCATAGGTAAAGGTGGCAGACTTTACACCCTTCGGGTCCCGAGTAAATGGTTTGATTACTGGTTAGTTTTTCTCAGGTTGTCCCCAGAATGCAGATACAATCACCACTGATTTGGGAATGATGGCTCTAGTGTTAATTGAAGAAACATAATTCTCCCTTTGTATTACCATCCAACCCCTATCCATAGTGTGAAATGTGGCTTGAAAAGTAGAAATGACAATAAGGAAATGATAATGATTTTTGACACTAGAATTTTATCTAAAATTAACAGAAAAGCACTAACTATTCCTGTTTTGAAAAGTAAGCTAAGAATTAATTTAGTTACTATATGTCTTTATGAACTGGTAACTATAATAAACATAGGAATAGCAAACATATCATAGCTTATATTTCAAGGTAGGTTTCTTATGCATGCCACCATGATTCTTGGTTCTCTCTGCACCTCCCCACTTTTGGATATCATTAGCCAGGTGCAAATCCCAAAGACAGCTTAAAACTGAACTTTTTCTAAAGTAAATATAATGTTTCAATATTGACTAATATGGAGCCTCAAGGAACTATTGGGAGCATTCCTCTGACATATTATTTAACTGGAACATTCTTAAGCCATTTCTCCTACGACCCATTACTGATTTAGAATTATTCAATTTTAAATTTGTGAAGAGACCACAGGGCTTATTCAGTCCATCCATCCTTTTATTTCACAAGAGGTTAAAACTGCCATCTAGAAATGGGATCATGAGGAATTAAAAGCACAACCAGATCAGAGCAAATGTATCATGATCCAAATGTGATGTTTGCTATTTTGCCCAGAAACATCCCCCAAGTGTTACCGAGGGTGCCAGGCTGTCTACAGCCTCAGGAGCAGAGTTTTGGCAGTAGTTACTTTGTTTTTATCAAGTCGCCACCATTGGAGACCCTCAGAAAAGAAAGCATCTTATTTACCCACCCACAGAGAGTTTTCATTTGCTGCAAATGTCAAGATGGGATTAGCATGCTTTGAGGAGCAGTATAGGGGGCTGAGTCTGATCCACATGAAGACACTTTAGGACAGAAATGCTGTCTTTCAAGGCTCCTCATTCTACATGAAATTAAACAAGCAATTTAACCGCCTTCCTCCCTTAAAGGTTAACAAAAGCAATGCTAAACTCACTTTAAGCTCCATTTTGAGGGCGAGATGTCTTCTTTTCTTACATCTATAGTGCAAAAAAACTACTATGTCTTTGACAGCCCTTAAGATTTTACATCTCCCCCATTCTCACCCAGCTATCTCCATTCCATTGTTCATCTCATTTCCCAAGAGGAAATGAAAGAAAAATAACATTTACTTTTCTTCCATGAAGAACTCATTTCCCTTTTCTTTGGATTTCTAGTTATCCTCTCTGTATGTCTTTTTTAAAGAACTAAAATTTCTCTTAATGCCACTCATGGCTTAATCATTTTAGTCTTTGTTCCTAAGTCTTTGCCTTTGTTTACTTAGCTGGGATCCATCCAAAAATTTTCTGTTCTAACCCGTATATATCCCTTGTATTTGTTTTCAGTGAATTTCAAAACGTGAGTATGCTAGTGTTTTTGGCTCTGACAACATTATAATGCACACCAAATGTGAGTCACTGTGCCTGTGTCCTGGAAGTCATTCAGCCACTCATTAGAGATGTGCTGTGTTCCATTTCTATAGACCTCCTTCTAGGTGGTCCAGCTGTGAGCATGCCAATACTCCTGCCTTCATGGAATAGGACTCCCATGAAGGATACAGGCAATAACAAAATACGTAGATAAAGCCATAACATAATTTTAGATGGCTCTACAGATTAGAAAAAGAAATAAGCCTAGGTGTGCTCAGGGACTTTATTTTATATTATATAAACATATTTGTTTTTTTTCAAAAGAAAGTGTCTCCTTGAGTAAGCTATATTTGAACACACACATAAATGAAGAGAGAGAGAGAGAGCAAGATATATGAAAAGAAAATTTAAGTAGAATGGGCAGTCCATAATATTAAGGACCCTTGATTTACTGGTGGATCTGTAAGAAAGCAAGAGTGGTTGAAATGCCAAAAGGAACAGATAGAAAGGGAGAATAGGGTTGGGCAAGGATGGCTTATAAAGGATATGAATCCCATTCATATCAGTGGGGATATGAACCCTGTTGCTTCATATAGGATTTTGTGCATTAAGCAAATCCTTTTTTACTCCTCTGCAAAATTTTATATCACCCATATCACATGATTGTTGTTAAGAATTAAAACCACATAGGGCAACACCTAAGATATAGAGAATATAGTTTAGTAGCTGAATGATTTTGGATTGATTCCCTTAATCTCTATTTGATGCAGTTTCTTCTATAAAATGGAAATACCTGATATGTTTGTGAAGATTATGTAAAAACTACATATCTGTAGTTTTCACCCAATTGTCTGCCATGTACTCTGTGCTTTAAAAAGTGAGATAGTTGAATTCTCAGCAAAAGCACTTTTCTCTCTGCTCCTGGCCCAATGCATTTGAAATAAATCATCACTTTAAATATCCAGGTTCTCAGTGGTTTGAGGTGTTCTGCCAAGTGAACACCGACAATCTTCTTTCCCCACCATTGTTTCACCAAAACGTACAGGGTTTGCTTATTACAGGATAAAGGATGCCAGGCAGAACCTGAAGGCATCTATCTCTCCTCCTGTAACTATCTGTCTGTATCTCCATTCTTGGCCAAACTCATTTTTCCTTGGTACAAACACATTCATTGGTATTTTCACTAATGCATTCCACACAAATTCTCTTTCAGTGAAGTAGACATTGAAAAATATATTTAAAAAAAATAAAAGAAGAGAGAGAGAGAAGGAAGGAGAGCCTGATAGCCTGGTATCTCATCTGAAAAATATATAGTTTAGAGCAGAGGTCCCAAACTGATATATGGCTTTATTTGTGGTCAGTGAGTAAATACATGTAAATTATTTTCTATATTTTAAATAAAAACTTTTCTGCATAAAAATCCCATCTTATTGACCTTTGTAAAAGTCTGATTATTTTGTAACAGTTGCATGGTGCAGTACAGAGACTGGCTCTCACCATGAGGCATGTGCCCTTCACCTAGATGTAACTCCCAACTCCCTATTGCTCTCACATCCAGCCCACTCACTCATCCATTTTCCTGAATGAGCATGCGGAGGACTGTGAGTGCAAAAACTTGATCAACTGCAAGGAAAAATATGGCATAGGGATGTGGAAACTCTCCAAACTTCCTAATCCCAGAATTCATTTTTCTTGTTGAAACATGAATGTTAATGATCCAGACAAAAAAAAATCTCAAAACAGCCAATTGTTTGGTCTGTGATGTGCCTGATTTGCCTCATCATCCATCCTTCCTATGGTTTAACATCTGTGAGTTTGTAAACAGGACATGGATTGAATTACACGGGCTGTTGTTTTCTTTAAAATGGATGTGCCATAATCCTGATTAAAGCATCATGTGGGAGATTTTATAATAATAATTACATGCAGTTCTCATTAGAGCCAGGGAGAGCCTAAATCACATTTAATAATCTAAAGGTTGGAACTAGTTACACTTACTTACACTGGGATTTAGGTATAGAAAAACCCAAAGATGAGGAAATGAGCATGGCTGCCCTTTAGCTTTGATTAGGTCTCTAACAGCAGATCAGCTTAGAGGAGTTGCTATTGGAGGCTTATCTGATTGAGCATGTAGCTAGTTATTGCCCATCTCTCATTTCACCTTGTTCTCTTATTGACTCCCCCTTTTATTTATTCTAAATGGCTGTGGCAGTTCTATTATTGGGCTAATAACTCAAGCTAATTAACAGAAACCTCCAAAAGAAAGAGCAGTGCCATTTCCAACATCTGGAGTTTCCCTTCCATGTGGTGTTGCCCACCAGGAGGAGCAGGTGGCACAACCAGGATTTACAATTAGAATATTTATATTGACAAAGAGAACAGGGTCATTGAATGCAAGAAGGGCTCAGCTGCAGATTCAGCTCCCTCTCTCAGTCCTTGCACAAAACTTTCTCAAATCCCTCTCCCTAACTTTGCTCAATATAGAGCTGGCAGATCAAGTCCTACTAGGTTTTTGTTTTCTGTTCTTCTGTGGTTTTCTGTTTATAGTGCTATTTACAAATGGAAGCAGTCTGTAACTGAAACAGCAGAGCCATGGCCACTGGTAATTTTGGTTACATCTGAGTCTTCCCCACTACATGGTAGAATATCAATGGAATATTTTTTTTGGTCATGTTGACTCTCACATATATGAATGTAAAATTTTTCATTCTTAACCTTTTCGTATTATATTCTGTCCTTCCATCTTCCCTAAATTCTCCAAGTTTATATTTGTAACGGATTATATTTGTAAACATGCCTCTCTTTCAAAATTAGAGATTTCTTCAAATCAATACAGACGGACACAGCATTGCTGATTTCCCCTGCCTCCTAAAGATGTTACCATTAAGTGAAGTTCTAATGTTGATGAAAACCACATGTAACTTGATAAAAAATGTGGCTTCTGACCCTCAAGGTTGACGTTTGGTCTCTTTCATATATTACCACATATGACTATAGACTTAAAACCATAAGAGATTTTTTTTAAAAATTTCTTTTATGCTCCATTTTTACTTGGTAACTACAGCTTCACTTACCATTGGAAGATAGCAAGTAAAAACACAGGACAATTTTTAAAGAAGATTCTCACTTTGTTTTTCTGAAACAAAAAGTGACTTTCTCACTTTTTTTAAGGCATATGCAGAAAGCAGCAGGTTTTATGCGGAGAAACTGATTCCATTACCATGTACTCTCCTTAGTGTTCTGAAAATAATCAAGGGTCATTGCAGAATAGATTGTCTCTTTAGGTCTCCTGCTCGGCTGTTTGCAGAGAGCCTGTCTAGACAGAACCTCAAGGACAGCTGAGCTGCATCCATGCCGGGTCAGAGTTACTCTGCAGAATCTGAGGGCAAGCCCAATAAGACTTCAAGAGACCATGGAAGGTCACAGATACGAAGAACTATCTTCCCTTTCCAGTGCCCATTCTTGATACCTCAAATCTGCTGAAGAAAGACAAGGAGATTCTGAAGTCCTATAAGGACAAAGCAGGGAATCAAAACATTGATGTCAATCAGGAAGAAAGAAAGGTAGCAAGAAGAGAGAAAGGAAAAGTAGCAGGAAGAGAAGAAAGACAGAAAGAAGAAGAAGCATCGTCATTGTACTTCTTGGATTTTTCTGGATGCATGAACTGGGAAAAGTCAGTTCCTTGCTGTAAAAGAGGCAGAAGAACAAAACGTTTATAAAACTGTTATAAACATTTTAAAACACTGCTATATAAAGTTCATACATATATTAGTGAACTTATCATAATTGGTTTGCTTCTCCTACTATAAATTATTAATCTCATCTGGGAACAGAACCCTGGGCTCTCAATCTAGACGTCATACTATCATGTAGACAGGACTTTGATCCTTCCCTACAGGTCTATGGACTGTGAGGTAGCAAAGAATAGAGCTTCCACAGACCTTGAACTATCAGAGAGAAGGAAAGAAAACTTCAATGCTAAAACACGTTCCCCACCCTACTGCATTTTGCTACTATGGAATCTGTTTATAGGGCACCATTTGTAGCAAACATCAACCCTCTGTTCTTTCACCCAAATGACTCAATTTGTTGGGCAGAATTCCTTCATTCATTAAATAATGAAGTAAACTTTGAGAGAGAACTTGGAGAAAAACATTCCTGCTATAGTTGGAGGAGAAAAATGTTAAATTCTCAAATATCTTCTTGATTTGTATAAAGACATGCACTTGATTTGTATAAATAGTCTGTGATAATCTTCTGTGAGGATCAGGTGAGAACTGAAAAGAAAGAACACAGAAAGCAACTGGAATTTGTTTAGCCCTGTCTATTTTGCAGAAGCAAAATATTTTATCAGCTGCCTCAAGATTTTTGTATATAAAGATGGAGTACAAACCAATGAAAATAGTTAGAAATATTACCATTTATTGAAACTTATTCCTCACACAAAACTGAGCTGCATTAGTCAGCTTTGCACAAAGAGGTTTATTTAGCGCACAGTGTTCACGGCTGAAATATAAAGAGCATAATGCAGGCTTCGTAATGATCCCATTGCAAATGGCAGAACACTTGCAATACAGTAATCAAGAAGCAGACAGAGTACAGGGTCAGGCTTACTCCTTTTGTAATAATCCTTTCTCAACAACATGGGTCTCAAATGATAAATACATTAAACTCTTTTATGACCAAGTCTCCCTGTGACACAAGGACTTGCACTCAGTCCTATTTCTTAATGTTTCCACAATATCTTCCAAAACCATCACTCTGTGTACTAAGCCTTCAATCAAATGAACCCTTGTGGGATACTCCAACCCTTTCCAAACCATAGCACAAGCTAAGCATTTACTGATCAATACTGACTGTGAGTTGGGGATGCCAACTACCTATGTAGCGCTTCAAAGTTGATACAAACTTTAAAAGATCACTCCATGTGACCCTCCCCACCAACCACATAGCACAGCTAATAACCCCCATGCTCCTCAGATGGAACCAAATGTGCACCTCTTCCTAATGCCTATGCCCATTTGGAATCACCAAACTGATGGTTCCAAAACTCAGCACACTGCCTCATTTGCTTATTTTTTTCTTGGCACTCTCTGTTTGAATCGTAACCATGTCTTCTTCTTCACTCGACTATAAATCTTGAAGGCACAGGTCACTGACAATTTTCCTCAGAGTCCCAACTCTTTTCACACACAGGATGAGAGGGCATAATGTGGAAAAACTTAGGAGTAACTATGCACAGTTGTTTTCCTCTGTGTGGGTCAAGCTGTCCTGGGGTTCTTGCTAGTCTGTATTTGGAATTGACCCAAGGATTATAGACACACCAGCCATGATGCACTGAGCAGCTATCCACTCACAAAGGACAAGTAGACATATCCACAAAGAAGGATCCAATTCATCCATAAAGGAAAGCAACTGTGGAGGAGGATGGAAAAATACAATAAAGAAAAAAAAAAGAACTTCCTTTTGGAAAGAAAACTTCAATATGGGCAAAGTTTCTATAAAGACTCTTGAGTTATGAATAGAAACCGTGAAGACTTGACATTTGCTGTGAACTTTGGAGGAACACCGGACAAAATGTAGTGATTTATTTTTAGAAAATAATAACTGGTAATATAATAGTGTACTTCCAGCAAAACCCAACCAGAAAATTCAATTTTTTAAGATCCAAAAACCCTCGCCTATTAGATTTATAATGCTTCAATAATAAAAATGCATTGTCCAATTATTAGTTCTTGTTTTTGTTTGTTGGTTGGTTTAAGGAGCAGGTTAAAGTGGTGGCACAGAACTGTCACTCAAGCTGAGGCTTCACGTGACTGTAGCTAGCATGGATGGAAACAGGTCAAAGCCCCCTCTTCTAGGTGCCGGTAGCCCTTGAATTGGCTTTTGAGCTAAGTTTTAACACTTTCCACACCATATAGATCTGCCTCATTTTTTTTTTTCAGGTGGAAAAAGATAACTAGCAAAACCCTGATCAGGAGAACATTAGTGTAGAGTATATCTATGGACACACAACTGCATATTCAGGGTAATTGGTCATATATTCACATTTTGAAAGGAAAAGAGGCAGGATAGAAAACCAGGACAGCAATACTCAAGGGTGACCTACAATCTAAAGACGGGAACTGCAGGAATAAGAAGAGGCAGGCAGCATATGGAGATAGTTATGAAGAAATCGACTTTCAGACACTATGTCTTAAATATTCTTTTTCTTTTTTTCCTCCCTGAAAGGGCATTAGGTTGACTTCTGTTTCAGTCATCGACATAACCTTTGCTTTTCTCTCTGAGGACAGTTACCTTGGGAGAAGCCCAATGTGGCTTTGACTTGTTCATTTGGCATGATTTAGTACCTGAGTTAGCTTTTCAGAAATCTTGCCAATATTAGCATTGTATGCAGACGCTTCTCTAATGAGTGGCGCCCTGGGACATCAGTGGAGACGGTGCTATTAAATCACACAGCAGTGTCCTCTGCCATTATAGGAAAGGCAGGCAAGGGTGCCACAGCTCCTGGATGCCCTCATCTAGGTAAACGATGGGGCTTTTCATAGGAGTTTCTAGGGAGAACTTCCACATTACTGAAGTGCTTTGGACTGAGTGGCTAGAGACTGTCAGGTCAAGATTGGGACAGAGTGAGGTATATCAGCCCTTTCCCCAGCATGTGCTGGCAACCTGCCTTGTGGGGAAGGGGTGCTGTGGGTCAAATAGGACAAATGATTAGTAAGAGGGTGGGAGCAAGAAAAAAAAATAGAATATGCCCAATGAGACAAATGACATTAGAAAGCAGACAGATGAAGCAGAAAGTCAGTGTTCATAGACCCATGGCATGTCCCTTCCAGCTGTGGGACCCTTTGTCAGTTACCCTGACTTTTCAAAGCATTAGGCTCATCACTCTTAAGTAGGAAACCCAGAAAGCTTTGGGGGCATCCTATGATTCTTTACCCATTTGAAAAACCCCTTCATTTCCCATTCTACCTCCTGCACCATGTGGGCTGATTTTTTTTTCCCATTTCATTCCTAAGTTATTGAGAACTATAGAACTATAGTAACAACCCCATATGGCTGTCACTCAGATAGAAAGAAGGTTATTGCTTTTTCAAAACAGGATAGAGTTACAGCAGGGATATAGAATGTTGGCTTCCATCGGGTAATTTCAGATGTCCTGTTGGCTTTTCTGCCCTCTGCAAATGTTCTTTCCCTGCCCACTGGCATGAAGCTTTCTTGTCTCCTTGAGCAAGGTTAGACAAAAAGCTGAAGTGTAATTTCTGCTATTATTGAACACACAAATCATGGTACCTCCCTCAACTGACCAGATGCAATTGTCATTGCATAGCTTGTGACCATGGAAAGGGGCAACAGCAAGATCCCCCTAAACCTGGCATGTGTAGCTAATTTGAGTTCTTCTCTCGATATGATAATTGTGGTTGGCTTGTGACAACAGCTCTTGGATGGACACCAAGAGTCATGAGAAAGCATAGGAATTATGGGCTGATGCTACACAGGCATTCCCGGAGGTCCTGGGATCAGTGTCCTAGCTGGGTCAGCCCTCAGGGGATGTGCAACACACACAGCTGACATTATCATCTCAGACTTTTGACCTTCTCCTGTCTCTGGCGGTGGGAACATTCTGCTTCCCTGGAGTCAAGGCCTGTCTGCCAGAGTGAAGGGCAAGGTGTCCTTGACATGCTGTTGTTCAGTAAAGGTCAAGCATTTTTGTTTATCCTGTAAATACTGAAACAGGACTCTCTGAGGAAAAGAGTCCAGAAAACTTTTTTTTGTCAATCATACTTTGTTGTTTTAAGTTTCTCCCCAGGAAATAACAACACTATGACTCCCTCCCTCATTCAGATACAAACCAAGGTCTCCCGAGCCAACTTAAACTTGGGTTCTCAATGCCTAATCACAGCCCCTACCCACAGTGACACAACAGTGTTCAGGGAATGAGGAATTACTGGTTTGACTATTCTAGTTACTTTTCTCTACCAGGATTTGACCAAATATATTCTCATTTCTTTGAGGCTTTCAACATTTCTATCCCTGGAGCTCATATTAAATACATCCTGTAGAGAAGGCTCAATTTCCCCTCTCAAGACAGCCGTGAAAATGGTACAAACTCTTAAGAGAATCACAAAATGTATACACCATGATTTGGACATTGTTCTTAGTTTGGGACAAGTTATGAAGTACATACTAAAATATTTCTATATTTGTTTGACTATAAAAGTAAACATGGGTTCAGTTTAGAAGTTCATAAATTATAAAAAAAGTTAGAAAATATGTAAACCCCCCCTTACAAAATTAAATCACTGAATACTAATGATTTTTTTTTTTATCTAGGAAAGTTCCTTTTATTTTTAATTTTTTTTAGATTTTTTTTTAATTTTTTTTATTGGTTGTTCAAAACATTATAAAGCTCTTGACATACCATATTTCATACATTAGATTCAAGTTGGTTATGAACTCCCAATTTTACCCCAAATACAGATTGCAGAATCACATCGGTTACACATCCACATTTTTACATAATGCCCTATTAGTAACTGTTGTATTCTGCTACCTTTCCTATCCTCTACCATCCCCCCTCCCTCCCCTCCCATCTTCTCTCTCTACCCCATCCACTGTAATTCATATCTCTCCTTGTTTATTTTCCCATTCCCCTCACAACCTCTTATATGTAATTTTGTATAACAATGAGGGTCTCCCTCCATTACCATGCAATTTCCCTTTTCTCTCCCTTTCCATCCCACCTCATGTATCTGTTTAATGTTAATCTTTTCTTCCTGCTCTTCCTCCCTGCTCTGTTCTTAGTTGCTCTCATTATATCAAAGAAGACATTTGGTATTTGTTTTTTAGGGATTGGCTAGCTTCACTAAGCATAATCTGCTCTAGTGCCATCCATTTCCCTGCAAATTCCATGATTTTGTCATTTTTTAGTGCTGCGTAATACTCCATGGTGTATAAATGCCACATTTTTTTTATCCATTCATGTATTGAAGGGCATCTGGGTTGGTTCCACAGTCTAGCAATTGTGAATTGTGCTGCTATGAACATCGATGTAGCAGTATCCCTGTAGTACGCTCTTTTAAGGTCTTCAGGGAAAAGTCCAAGAAGGGCAATAGCTGGGTCAAATGGTGGTTCCATTCCAAGCTTTCCCAGGAATCTCCATACTGCTTTCCAGATTGGCCGCACCAGTTTGCAGTCCCACCAGCAATGTACAAGAGTACCCTTTTCCCCACATCCTCTCCAGCACTTGTTGTTGTTTGACTTCATAATGGCTGCCAATCTTACTGGAGTGAGATGATATCTTAGGGTGGTTTTGATTTGCATTTCTCTGACTGCTAGAGATGGTGAGCATTTTTTCATGTACTTGTTGATTGATTGTATGTCCTCCTCTGAGAAGTGTCTGTTCAGGTCTTTGGCCCATTTGTTGATTGGGTTATTTGTTTTCTTATTGTTTAATTTTTTGAGTTCTTTGTATACTCTGGATATTAGGGCTCTATCTGAAGTGTGAGGAGTAAAAAAATGTTCCCATGATGTAGGCTCCCTATTTACCTCTTTTATTGTTTCTCTTGCTGAGAGAAAACTTTTCAGTTTAAGTAAGTCCCATTTGTTGATTTTTGTTATCAACTTTTGTGCTATGGGTGTCCTATTAAGGAATTTGGAGCCCGACCCTACAATATGTAGATCGGAGCCAACTTTTTCTTCTATCAGACGCAGAGTCTCTGATTTGATATCTAGCTCCTTGATCCACTTTGAGTTAACTTTTGTGCATGGCGAGAGGAGGGGATTCAGTTTCATTTTGTTGCATATGGATTTCCAGTTTTCCCAGCACCATTTGTTGAAGATGCTATCCTCCCTCCATTGCATGCTTTTAGCTCCTTTATCAAATATAAGATAGTTGTAGTTTTGTGGATTAGTCTCTGTGTCCTCTATTCTGTACCATTGGTCCACCCTCCTGTTTTGGTACCAGTACCATGCTGTTTTTGTTACTATTGCTCTGTAATATAGTTTTAAGTCTGGTATCGCTATACCGCCTGATTCGCACTTCCTGCTTAGAATTGTTTTTGCTATTCTGGGTCTTTTATTTTTCCATATGAATTTCATGATTGCTTTATCTATTTCTACAAGAAATGCTGTTGGGATTTTGATTGGCATTGCATTAAACCTATAGAGAACTTTTGGTAATATCGCCATTTTGATGATGTTAGTTCTGCCTATCCATGAACAGGGTATATTTTTCCATCTTCTAAGATCTTCTTCTACTTCTCTTTTTAGGGTTTTGTAGTTTTCATTATATAAATCTTTCACCTCTTTTGTTAGGTTGATTCCCAAGTATTTTATTTTTTTTGAGGATATTGTGAATGGAGTGTTTTTCCTCATTTCCGTTTCAGAAGTTTTGTCGCTGATATACAGAAATGCCTTTGATTTATGCGTGTTGATTTTATATCCTGCCACTTTGCTGAATTCATTTATTAGTTCTAGTAGTTTTTTTGTAGACCCTTTTGGGTCTTCTAGGTATAGAATCATGTCATCTGCAAATAGTGATAATTTAAGTTCTTCCTTTCCTATTTTTATGCCTTTAATTTCTTTCGTCTGTCTAATTGCTCTGGCCAGTGTTTCGAGAACTATATTGAATAGAAGTGGTGATAGAGGGCATCCCTGTCTTGTTCCAGATTTTAGGGGAATGCCTTCAATTTTTCTCCATTGAGAATGATGCTAGCCTGAGGCTTAGCATAGATAGCTTTTACAATGTCGAGGTAAGTTCCTGTTATCCCTAGTTTTTCTAATGTTTTGAACATAAAGGGATGCTGTACTTTGTTGAATGCTTTTTCTGCGTCTATTAAGATGATCATATGGTTCTTATTTTTAAGTCTATTGATGTGGTGAATAACATTTATTGATTTCCGTATATTGAACCATCCTTGCATCCCAGGGATGAATCCTACTTGATCATGGTGCACAATTTTTTTGATGTGCCTTTGTATCCGATTCGCCAGAATTTTATTGAGGATTTTTGCATCTAGGTTCATCAGAGATATTGGTCTGTAGTTTTCTTTCTTTGAGGTGTCTTTGTCTGGTTTCGGAATCAGGGTGATGTTGGCCTCATAGAATGAATTTGGCAGAGCTCCTTCTTTTTCTATTTCCTGAAATAACTTGAAAAGTATTGGTATTAATTCTTCCTTAAAGGTTTTGTAAAACTCCGCTGTATACGCATCCGGTCCTGGGCTTTTCTTGGTTGGAAGTCTTTTGATTGCTTCTTCTATTTCATCTATTGTTATTGGTCTGTTTAAGTTGTGAGTATCCTCCTGACTCAGTCTGGGCAAATCAAAAGACGGAAGGAAAAATCCTACATCACATGGAAAATGAACAATATGTTACTGAATGATCAATGGGTTACAGAAGACATAAAGGAAGAAATCAAAAAATTCTTAGAGATAAATGAAAATACAGACACAACATATCGGAATCTATGGGACACAATGAAAGCAGTTTTAAGAGGGAAATTCATCGTTTGGAGGTCATTCCTCAAAAAAAGGAAAAACCAACAAATAAATGAGCTCACACTTCATCTCAAAGCCCTAGAAAAGGAAGAGCAAAACAACAGCAAATGTAGCAGAAGGCAAGAAATAATTAAAATCAGAGCGGAAATCAACGAAATTGAAACAAAAGAAACTATTGAAAAAATTAACAAAACTAAAAGTTGGTTCTTTGAAAAAATAAATAAGATCGACAGACCCTTAGCCATGCTAACGAAGAGAAGAAGAGAGAGAACTCAAATGACTAACATACGGGATGAAAAAGGCAATATCACAAAAGACACTAAAGAAATACAGAAGACAATTAGAAATTATTTTGAAAACCTATATTCCAATAAAATAGAAGATAGTGAAGACATCGATAAATACTAATGATTTTGACAGACTTTATACCATGGTCTTTACCTTGTTCTGTTTCTTTTTTTATTTTCTTTTTAAAAAATATTTTTATGATACTGGAGATTGAACCCAGGGACATTGTGTGATTAAGATATATTCCCAGCCCTTATTTGTTTTTTGTTTTTTTTTTAATTTTGAGACAGGATTTTTTAAGTTGCCCAGGCTTATTTTGAACTTGTGATTCTCCTGCTTCAGCCTTGAAAGTAGCTGAGTGGCTGGGATTATAGGTGGTGTGCACCACTGCACCAGGCTGTTGTGTTTTTTAATCTCTCTCCTCTCTATATATCTCTGTCTCTATATCTATATCTATCTATCTATCTATCTATCTATCTATCTATCTATCTATGTATCTATACACACACACGCATACACACACTCACACATATAGATACACACAATTTCTTCAGATAAATATGTATATACACTATGTGTAAACATATACAAATATATTCACACATACTTCATATTTCATATAAATTGCAAATATATCTATCACAAGTGGAATCTATGTGTACATGTTTATTAAAGCTTACCTATTTATAATTCAGCATCCTGATTCTTCTCAGTTCTACTTCCATTGTTATCTTTCCCATGCTTTTCAGTGGTCATCAAAAACACTTTAAAAGCCTGGCATAGTGGCATGCACCTGTTGTGCCAGTTGCTAAGAAAGCTATGGCAGGAGGATCCCTTAAACTTATGATTTCAAGGCTTGTCTAGGAAACATAGTAAGACTCTTCTTGAAAAAATTTTGAAAATGCTTAAAATTATTTAAACGTATCTTTAGATTATACTAATGGAAACTCATGCTAGTTCAAAGTGTCAGGCTGAGAACACTGAGTCCTCAGGAGAGCTTGCTGTGCCCTTTGCGTCTCCTGGGGTTTTTCCCTCCTTCCCAATCTTTTCTTGGCTCCCCACATCCCTTGGCTGAAGGAAGGATTGCACAGGCCAGCACATGCTCTGCTGGGGGTCATTTCTTATAAATCATAGTGAATGGTCATGAGATGAAGGCAACTACCCTTACTTCCACATCTTATTATTGGGGGACATGATTGCTTGGCTGACTGAAGGGGAAGGAAGTCAACATGCCTTGGTTTTGGTCATGAAATAACTCTCAGAGTGGAAAGCACAGAACTCTGATGCAACCTTCCTTTTCAAGGTTTTGTTCTCTCTATCCCAGGCAGCACTCTTGTTTAAATATATAAACAACTATTCAGTTTCTGCAAAAATGATCACTGGATTCACTATTAGAAAACAGGTGGAAAAAAACAGAGATCAAATCGGTCTGGAATCAAATCCTGCCTTTTCTGCCTGAAATGCATGTGTATTGATATACCATCTCTTCCTTTTATCATTGTCCCTTTCCTCTAGGTAAAATGTGTCAAGATCCCCTATTTATGCTGGTATATGGGGAGAATGGATAAATGAACACATGGCACAAGGTAGATATTTTAATTAATGTTCATTCTGCTGTGAGTGTGCCTATGGGTACGTGAGCACACTCACATGTGCATGCACACACATGCATGTGCGCGCGCACACACACACACATACACACACACACACACACACTTCCCAGAGAACCTCACAGCAAGGAGACATCCGGGGTAAGAGCTAATATTCATTCAGTGACTGAATTAAACTAACAATTTCTACTTTCTATACTAATTTTTTGTTTAGTTGTATTTATTTTGTTTTGTTCTTGGTTTACTTTTTCCTTGTTAACTTTCTTCAGCATCCATTCGTGTCATGACTGAGTTACTATATATACCAAGCGACTCTCCTTTATGGTGTTTTTCTTTTATATATTGAAGACGTTACATATGTAAAAATTAACACCGTAAGTCAAGTGTCTGCTAGGCTATAAAATCAATTCATTATTTCTTACTATCTAATTTCTTTCACTTTTAAATATAAATGTTGTTTTCCATTAGATGTGATCCATATTCTTGATAGAGCGCAATCTAATTTTAGTTTGACTAATCTTACTAAAATTTGGGAATGACTGACAGTTCCCACGTCCTGAGATCTCCTTTGTTAGATGTATTATTTAGTTTTACAGTACTAGTGTGCTCTTGGAAACTATGATTTAGCTTATATTCCACTAAGGCTTCCAAGTTCACTTTGGTCTCAGTCCCTCAGAGACTCTCTGCTCTTTTTTCACCTTGGATTTGAAATGCATTTTGTTTTGATGATGGTGGTGGCCTCATACTGTAGGGTTCTGTTGTTGTTGTTAACTCCTGAGGTGGCTAACCTTAAAAGTTGCTTTTAAGATTCGCACATTTTGTGGGCACTGTGGCGAACACCTGTAATCCTAGTGGCTTAGGAGACTGAGGCAGGAGAATCTCAAGTTCAAAGCCAGTCTCAGCAACTGTGAGGCACTAGGCAACTCCGTGAGACCCTGTCTCTAAATAAAATACAAAATAGGGCTGAGGATGTGTCTCAATGTTTGAGGGCTCCTGGTACCCTACCAAAAACAAAATATTCACACATTTTTCCCTTTTGAGATATTGATAGTTGCTTATTATCAAGAGATTGATAGAACTCATAAATAGATGTCAGCAGCAAGTAGTTTGAAGAAGAACAAAGAACTTGAGAGAGACCTCAATGAATGTTGCACTCCCCTCCACCTGTCCTCAGTCCTCACTAGAGCCCAACCCTATTCCTGGCTTTTCACTCACAAGAGTCTGTCTGTGCTCACTCTGTTAACTTCCAACAGATATGGGACTGCATACACTGCAAGATCAATTTTATCTAGGAAAATATATGAACTTTTTTTTTAAATCACAAAGCAATAACGTTAAAACTTTTCTTAGCATGCTTGCATTATCATCAGATGTTGCATTCTACAATACTGGGAGCTATCAACATTCAAGATGAAGATGTTTCCTTTAATTACATGAAATGTCAGTCTGCAAGCTGCGTGGAGTGGAAGGAGGGGTGGTTATTCCAATTCACTCAAAGACAAATGCATTTCCCACTTCCAGCTATTAAAATCCAAACCCTGTGGCTTTAGCAGAATTAATAGGATTTCTATGCATTCCTGATAGGTTTGACTTTTAGATTTCAATAGTTGGCCCCATGCCTGTGCTTGATGCTGCTCATCTGCTTATTTCTGTTCCCTGAAGACAAGGTTATTTCAGAATACATATTCTGTATTTCTATCAAAACTAGAGAGGGCTTCTTTAAAGAAATAAAACTATGGTCATTTTCTTTCTTTTTCTACCATTGTGATTTGGTGATTCCACAGTGAATGCAAAAGATAAAAAGATATGATTTGGGAAGCTTTAAGACTGTAAATACAAAGAGAAAAATAGTGTTTGGCTTCTGGTGTCTTATGCAACAATTAATTTCATGAAAGTGTATTCTGGTAGCTTACACACAATGCATGAAAATGCACAATAGTCTTTGACAGGACTTCAAAGAGACTCCAGGGCTGAAATGATTTCCATCACAGAAAATCAATTTCCTGTAAATGGTGAAGAAGCAAAGATTTTAGGCCAACATCAGATATGATTCTCAAGAGTCTATTTTCTGCTTGTTTTCTGGAAGCACTTGATGGAAATTTGAAATAGATATTTTACCCCATCATTTAATTTCTCTTTATCCATCATCATCAGTGATATGAAAGTTAATATTGTACATATATATTTAGATCCTAGTTTGCTCCAATAATGCCCTCAATTCCGTAAGTAAAGAAATAAATAAATGTTGGTTGCTTCTAGTTTGTAATCTGAATGTAAATGCTAGTAAGAGATGATGATAAAGATTCAGTAATAAGTCTCAGTTACCCTCTTGCCATCCTCTGATTGACCAGGACCAAAGCCTAAATCTATACAAATTGAAAATAAAATGAGAAGTTTAGAAATATTTAGATAAGGTTAAAACTGCCTATGAGTTCAAGATGAGTTTTATTATCACTCATTATAACTAACTCCAACAATTGATAGAAATCATTTAAAGAATTATAATACTGTTGGAAATGTGTTATATGAAAACTTAAGAGTTAGGAAATGTTATTATTTTCTCAGTTCTGTATTTCAGGAAATGAGAATTGCCCCCTGATAATTCAAGCTCCGCTCTGTAAGTTACAGGAAGTTCCCTCTCTTGCAAGCTCATTTCCTCTTATTGTTCACTTTGAATGAGTCCCCTTAGCTACATTTTTGTACTTCTCTCTCCTTATGCATCGAGAGCCTCTTAAAAACCTGCAGCTTCCATGGGAGAAGCGCTGGGTCACAGATGCCCCTGGGCACCATGATTTCCCCTTCTGTAAGAGAATGTGAAGGGGCTGTTTAGCAAAGCCAGCATTTCTCATCTAGCCAGGACTACTCACTTTCACTGATATATTAAAAGATAAGGGATATTTGGTCACCTATTTTAATGCAATTTTATGTTTCAATTAATTTAAACATTAATTTCATATTTTTAGTAGACTTAATATTATATATTTTATAAAACCCTGTGTATTTCTTTGGGTAGCCATAGCAAAGAGGTGGCACTTTGCTTTGTGGCTCAATTGAGAATTATGAAAAAAAAATTAAGATAAAATGAGTGGTTTTATGATATTTATGAATCCAAATTATATTGTGTAGGAATTCCTTCCATTTTACATATTCAAGCTGGGGAAATACAGCATTCAATATGGTGTGTTAAGTATCATGGAGATATTCTAGGAATATGTCTTACCCATATGCAAATCATACCACATTTCCCTGTTTTCCTTTTCAATTTTTTTTTTCTTTCTTTCTTTCTTTCTTTCTCTCTCTCTCTCTTCTCTCTCTCTCTCTCTTTCTTTCTTTCTTTCTTCCTAGTGAGCTATATATTCTCCAATATATTTCCATTCTCTCCTTTTTTAAAGCTACTTAATTAGTAAATGAGTCAGGTGAGAAAAGTCTTCCTGTGAATTACATGAGAATCATCCTGGACTATGAGACATAGGTTCCCTTCCAGTCTGTGTTCTGATCTTCCCTCTGTAATAGTGTGTAGGTGAGTCACTTCCTTTTACATGCGCTATTCATTCTTTATCTAGCAAAGGAAAATACTGTGTCTCTTGTCTACATCATGAGCTTGTGGTGAATAAGATTATCACTGCAATCTTAGAAGAGATATCACAAGTGGTATATACGTTTTCCACCTATATGATGGGATTGTTTATTCCTGTGGGGGTAGGATAGAGTATTAGTTATGTGGCAGTTTGACTTAACAAATCAAGCAGAATTCTCTCTTCTTCCCCTTCAATCTTGATTTAACCAGTAGCCATTCCCAGCTCTAGATATTTTGACTTTCAAAGTTAGCAATGGGATAGAAGGGAATGTCATGAGTCTAAAATATTTTAGAAAGAAAGTCATTCAAACCGGTAAGTGCAGTTGGACTTGACTCATAGGCTTAATGATCATCAACTAAGGAAAAGTAGATTTAACAGTCTTTTCAGATATGATTCCTTATCAAAAGAATCAGACTTGGAAGCAAACTTCCAGTACCTTAATCTAATTCTTCTACTGTGACAGAAAGAGAAACATGTATGTTTCTTATTTGATATTATTTACTAAAACTGGAAATATCATCCTCACATTTTCTTCAAAGAATATAGAAGATAATTGTCTCTACACACAATTGTGTAACTCCTCCTTAAATGCACCTTGACCTCAATTATCCATAAAACTTAATGTTTGTATTGATCAAGTCAAGCATGTCTTTAACACCAATTATACCTTGGTTTTGTTTCAGAAGAAACAAAGATCCTCTGGAAGAGGATCCTGTGAGGTACCCAGGGAGAGGGTGAATTGAGACTTAGACTAAGTGGAGGTCCTTGACATCTATAACAGAAAAGAATTCCAGCAAGGTTCAGTAGAGGCACAGAGACTGATTTAGGAAAACAAGGAGTATACACTCAAGGAAAGGTGCAGGACATCATGAGAATGAGAGGCAGATTTTGAAGGTTCCCAGATCTTCTTTTAAAGGAAACTTGGATGGGTTTGGGAAGGTATATGTGGATGATATCAGTTTGGTGATCTCCAGATAATTTATCATTGTCTGGTCATTCTCAGGATCCTTAGCTAATATGGTCTCTGTTATCTGATCAACACATAATGCTGGAAAGTCCCCTAAATTATGGGTTTCTCAAAATATCATATCAGTCTTTGTTTAACCTAATAAACAAGTGCACAAGATAATTTTGATAAATGATGAATTTACACTAACTTCAAGACTTATATATTTCCCAGAAATTTGAAAATGACAGACGTAGCGGAAAGACTATATTGGGAATGGAAATCCTGAAAAAGCATGTGGAACTTTAAATTAAAATTATATTTTCTTGTCTTGCCATTAGTCTCATTTCTACCTGGTTTTATTTCTTCTATTCTACCTAAGTTTGATAATATTTTCTTCTTTCAGACAGAAATTTTCTTTGATTTCATTCCATCATAGTGATGTTATTTCACTTTTACACATACCAGATTTTGTGCTTAAATTTTGCCCTCCTTACCACAGAATCTCTGTATACATATAATCCTAAATTGATGTAGGATTTTTGTTCTTCATTCTCATCAGTAGCAAGAAAATCCTTCAGCATGGAAGATCTTCTGCATTTTGTTTGTTCAATCTGCAGTTTTCACTGGTCCTTCAACAGTTTGTGATAACTTCTCTTTATTGGGAAGTCTATCTGACACATCAGGATGATTTAGATTATTCTTCTCTATGGCCAGTTCTTCCTGTATTCTTACTACTGGGCACAATGGCATCTAGTAAACATTCCATTAACAAATAATTAGCTATTTTACAAATGAATGAAATACATGTTTAGAAGCAAAGTATTGTTTCAAAATTTGCTTCCTCTGATCTATGTTATTATGTCAGCTGAAAAGAGGCACATTCTCTGCTAATTATTTTATGGTAACCTTGAAAAGCTTAACGGTTCTCTCTTTTAATTATTTTTGAAAAGTAGTAAAAATGTCTATCTTCCTTGAAATATATTCACATCTTACAAAAATGAAATGTGCATTTAGTGTGTTAAATACAGTAGACTCAGCTAATGTTACATTTCTGTCATTGTGAATGTGCTCAGTTGAATATTACTTTCAGAGAGCATCATCCATGGTATTAATCAATTCAATCAAATAGTAAACCACAGTTGATCCTTTCTCATGTGGTAATGTGTAAAAACATAGTTAATGTTCTTCATTGCCACTCCCACATGTCCCTAGTGTTTGCCTTAGAAAGATGATAATGAGATTGATCTAATTTATTCAGACTTTCTTTCAAAATCTATTTTTTTAGAATAATGTACAAGGAAACTCCCAAAGACTGGGGGCACAAAGGGATAAAAGAAAACATATGCCCAAGATGTTCATATTTAGATAGAGGCAGATTAATAGATTACCATAATGGATTATATTATCCAGTCTTAGAGAGATAGATGTTCAGGTTCTATGACAAAGAGAAGAAGGGCAAACCATGAGACCAGGGCACGTGGAGGACATTGGAGAAGTCATACATTGGCTAAGTGGTAAGGAGTATGGTAGGGCATTGGGCATGGTCCTGAGGAGCTTATGTAAAGACATAGTTACTAGAATGGCAGCGTTGTGTTTGGGGGACTGAAGCATTGGCTGAAAGATATGAAGAGTGGATTTCCATATTTAAGAGCAGGGTGAGGATAAATCTAGAAATGTATGAAGGAGCAACTTCCAAACAGACCATATATGCCTCCCCAGCTTTGTGGAGAGAGGAGCTTTAAATAGATGAGTGGTGTGATTAGATTAGCATTTGGAAGCAGCTTTCCTGGTATAAGGTTGCCAGATAAAGCATGGTTAAATTTCAGATAAACAATAATGTTTTCTAAAAGTATAAGCATGCCCTAAATCTTGCATGGTGTGTGTGTGTGTGTGTGTGTGTGTGTGTGTGTGTGTGTATAAAATACTATTTTGAAATTCTGCAATTCAGCTTTAACTGGACCTCCTGTATTTTTCTGTGTTAAATCTGGAGGGAGTATGGAAAATTAATTGGAGAAGAAAGAACAAGACATTTTGGAGGGGCAAGTTGTTAAAGCTTGGACTCATCTTCTGGGTCACAGTGGCAGTGCTAGAGTTCAGGATGTGAACCTCTTTGTTGAAATGCCTGAGACACAGAGAGGCACAGCCTGGAGAAAGAGGCTGTCTTTAGATCTTACTCAGAAGTTAGTGAATATTTTGAAATGAATGAGTATTTGTAAAGTTCTAAGTCTTTCTGGAGCCATCAGAGCTATGATGGAGATATGTTAAACTGAGGGGGATATATAGCATGTGTACATGCTGTTCTGAAAACCATGGGGGTAAAACAGTCACTTTTGTTATAAAACCTATGATACAAAGACCCAAAGGATTTCTCTTGGGTCTCTTAAAAGTTTTCAAACATGCACCATAGTGGTGTTTCTATTGTCATTTGAATGTTTTAATTTCCTCTTATGCTCTTGATACTCTATGGCCTTGCGATTGTTTTGCAGTCAGCAGACAGTTATCATGAATCCACAGTGACCTATAAGGGAATCTATTATATAAAAATATTCTGCCTTAAGTTTCCTCATAAAATACTATTTGTTCTTCAAATCCCATTATAATCCCCACATTTCCTACCAAAATGTTTGCTCTCCACATTTCACTCATCTTGCCACTTAGAATGAATATCAGCACACTTTAGTCCAGTACAAGGTCACTCTCTGAGACCAGGTTTGGTTTTCTCCTGTGCATTCATATTGCCACCCACTGAACTGAAGCTTGCCAAAGAGTAAGGATGAATTCTTGCATTTTTCAAAGAAAGTTCCACAGTATTTTAGTGAGTATTGTGTATGTACAAGACTCTGAATCAATATTTGATTATCAAACCATCAGTGACAGAGCTAGAAATTAATAAAAAAAGGATCTAGTACCATGGTATAAAGCCTTCTACTCTTTTGAGTTATCTTCACAACCATTTTTATATCATACCTTTTTGAAAAATATGGAGGTCGGGTTTTGAAAACAGTACACCCCAAAATTATAGGAACAGTACTACTTAGAGGATACTTTACTCATGCCCCACATTTCACACAGGATCGAACATAATCTACACTAAAAAGATGGTGTCGCGCCATCCAGTGGTGGAGAGACTTTTGCCTCTTGACACAGGCTTCCCTCCCAGATGCCCTGCTCCAGTTCTTGTCCTCTTTGTCTTCCTTGGAGATTGTGAGTTCAGCCACTGCCCAGGTTCTGTGCAATGCTGGGAGAAAATCAAGAGGATCTGTCTGAAGGTCAAAGAGTTTAAGGCACCAACTGGTTCATCTATCCCTAATTAATGGGATGTGGCTTTGTATTTATGACTATATTCAAATATATTCTATATTTGTTCTCTTTGGTAACATAGAGCACCTGTATATATTCTTGTATGTAAAATGTGTGCAAAGAACATTTATTATGTCCTGGATATAAGTCATTCTCATGCTAACCATGCCAAGGTGTATATCTGAGTCCCCTGGAGAACTTGTTAAAACACAGCTTGCTGGGCCTCAGTTTTTCTAATCCAGATGGTCCTGGATGTGCCTGAGAATTTGCAGGTTTAACAAATTCCCAGGTGATGCTGATTGTGTTAATATAGAACCACACTTTGAGACTCATTGATACCAAAAATGTATTTTTATATTTTTCTGTTCGTGGGTTAGGCACACAGTAATTGATATATGGTTGCATCTATTCTGCAGTTGTTTATTATAGAGACATATTAATGTAAACAGACTTACCTATAAGTCTACCCATACATATATAAAATATGCAGTGAACAGTGGGGATGTAGCTCAGTGGATAGAGTGCTTGCCTTGCATGCACAAGGCCCTGGGTTCAATTCCCAGAACCACCAAATATATATATAATGAGTTACCTATTCATATATGAATTACATGTAAGTAAATGTTTATAAAAGGCTATAAACCAAAATATATAATTGCCCATATACATGCACACAGAGACAGGATTGTATATGGAAATACAGTTACAAGTCTATTTCTTTGTAACTTTTATATGATGTAGGTATATGCATATATCATTAATGTGTTTTTTCCTTTTATAACAAGGTCTTTATTAAGTGACATCAAATTCTATATTTTATGTTAAACTCATCATCAACAGCGGTTCTTAAATGTTCGAACCTGAGGGCAGATAAGACTTCACACGGGCTCTGTTAAACTTTATTAATAGGATGATCTGTTTTCATATTCCCTAGAGAAACCGACAGATTTGCCGTATTTCACATATGGACGTGCCAAATTAAATAAGGTCCATGTTCTTTCAGAAACACCAGGGTCCTCCTGTAAAGTCAAATTTCAATCATCTCACTTCTTCTCCTTCCTCTTTAAGAGACAGATAGTGCAATTCTTCTGGCACTTAACTGGCAAAAATTAATGAAAACAGCACAAACTCAATGCCTGGCGTGCTCCTGGGCCATATCCCTTCCAATTGCTGGAAGTGTTTGGTTTTTTTTTTTTTAACTTTTTCAATTCTTATTTTTAATATTTATTTTTTAGTTGTAAGTGGATACAATATCTTTATTTTACATTTATGTGGTGCTGGAGGATCAAACTCAGTGCCTCAAGCATGCCAGGCGAGCACTCTACCACTGAGCCACAAACCCAGCCCCTGGAAGTGCTTGTTTTCTTCAAAGGCAAACTTTGTCTTTGGAGGAAGAAGAAATGTGAGCCAAGAGTATGGGACCTGACACAGGTCAAACCTCTGATGAAAGCTGTGGCTATCAATGGACTTGCAGGCTTCCCTCTAAGGAAACCCAGCATGCTGTATCTTGAAGGTCAGCTTCCAATAGCTCACTGCTGTACCCCACATCCCAAGTTTATTTTATTCCTAATAAATGCATAATCACAGCACATCCTTTCCTGATGTGGGGCAAAAGTGGACGGAAAATAAATGAAAGCACCAGTTTGTTCAGATAACTCTTCCCTCCACCACTATCATCCCCTACTCAAAATTCTTCAGCCAAAATGAGAGAGAAGAATGGCCCATGAGGAAAAGGAAATTGCATGGAAATGGAAGGAGACCCTCAGGGTTATACAAAATTACATACAAGAGGAAGTGAGGGGAAAGGGGAAAAAAACACAAGGGGGAGAAATGAATTACAGTAGATGGGGTAGAGAGAGAAGATGGGAGGGGAGGGGATGGGAGATAGTAGAGGATAGGAAAGGCAGCAGAATACAACGACACTAGTATAGCAATATGTAAAACAGTGGATGTGTAACCGATGTGATGCTGCAATCTGTATATGGGGTAAAAATGGGAGTTCATAACCCACTTGAATCAAAGTGTGAAATATGATTTGTCAAGAACTATGTAATGTTTTGAACAACCAACAATAAAAATTAAAGAAAAAAAAAAGAAAAGGAAACACAAAAAGAAGGTGATACTTTGCTAGCCTCTGTGTTTTACAGTTGTGACCACATTCTCTTTATGCCTCATGCCACCCTATCTGCCACACATTCCATCTTTAATGGATAACTATATTAGTTGGGGGAAAGAGTATTTGAGTCACATGCTCAAGGATTCTTAGCTAAAAAGGGAAGAGCCAGGAATTGAGCTAAGATCTATCTGATTCCAAAGCTCAGATCCAGAAACTTAGATCTTTTCTTAAATGACCATTAAAGGAAGGGTCAAATGATAAAACTAAATTCTGCATCAAAATACATGCATCTCAATAAGGGAGGTGTAAAAGAGTTACTGGGCTTGTTGCATTTTGGAGCATAAGAATAAACTTGGGATACCAAGGTATGTGCAGTAAGCTGTTGACAGCAGAATTCCCCAAATGCGCAGTGATGAGTTGTCCATGTAGGACCCTCCGTGGGTAAAGTCCAAGATTCATGCATGTTTATCCCATAGCTTTTATCAGGGTCTTTATCCTGTGGTAAGGTCACAGTTAACACTCTTTGAATTAATTGCCCAATTGGAGATGGCCTAGTTTCAAATTTGACTTATCTTTCCAGTCTTCTAATGACTATTATTTTTTCGCAGAAAGTAGAATTTTGTTTCAAAATCGAAATGAGTGGAAAGTGACTCTGTAAATAACGAATGGCATATCATCTTCAGAGATGATGATTTATTATAGAGGTGGAGAAAGTCACTGAAAACTTATAGAATGGGGGATGAGTACAGAAATGAGGGAACTGGGTGCTGGAAGGCAAATGGTCCTAATTTTCTGTCATTTGGTATTTTGAATAGACTTTCCACAGAGGAAAATTAAGTGGTGGCTTTTGGAGCTCAGAGACAACGTGTGTAGAATCCTTCCTGGAAAACTATCTTTCCCAGTATATTCATATTTTTCCCATGAGCAGAAAGGATAGCAATGCTTCAGTACAGAAAATAGAAGACCCTGAAGGTAGAAACAACAATGGTTACGAGGTTTATTACTGAGCTACAAAAGTGCTTCCCACACCTGGCTATTTGCAAAGAAGCTTGGGTGAGATTGGATATCAAATTCTATAACAAAACCTAAAGTGCTTCTTAAAATGAGGCAAGTTAATAGAATGATCCATTCATAAAAGAAAGAAAAATGAAAAATAAAGGAAGAGAGAATAAGAGAAAGAAAGAGTCATTTCAACACTAACCATCATGAAGAATGAGATCAGTCATATCCAAAGGGATTTTACATCTGGATAACTTAACATGGGTCTCTATGAATGAATCCAAGACCGTGTATAATAGGGTATTAGTATTTTGAAGATTAAGCCATTCATAAATTCTTCAATGTTTTCTTGTACCCAATAGTCAAAGGGAAATTAATCAAAACAGTTAGGAAATGTATACTGTAATCAGGTGCATTATCTAGGTAATTTGAAATCATCATTTTGCATTTGAATTTTTCTTGTTCGGGCAATAACTATTTGTCAAGCATCATTGTTAGGTATTTTTTTTTAGGTGTTCAAGATAGAGTGGGAAACAAAACAAAAATTCCCAAACTTATGGACTTTATATTCTAAAGAAGGAAAAAAAAACCTCTCCATAAAGTCTATTCATAGAGTCCATTCATAGGCCTTATTAGTCAGCATAAACACAGGAGCCAACACTGACTTTTTGGGGATAGGAGACTGTGTAGCTTTGTGTGGTCCTCATGTACCTGCTCTGAAGTTGACTAGGCTCTTCAACCTGGACAAGTCACTGAGCCACACCAGGCTGCATTGGAGCAACTCTCTATCTTGTGATTATCATATTTACCTTGAAAATTTTTGAGAGTTTTACAGAAGATAATATAAATGAGATGCTGTGGATGTAACTAACAATGAAAAGAGCCATGGGTGCTCTTTGTTACCATGATTTTATCAACATAATTTACTCCAAAATTAACCAAGGAGAAAAATCTTTTTATGTAGGGATATTTTTGTTTTGTTTTTTAAAGGAGACTGGACAGTTATCTATATTTTTAGAATTGGTAGGGATTGCCACTAGACTTGTAATAAATTTCTGAACACCTTGCAGGGTCTCAAAATTGCTATTCTAAATATGTAAGTGATAAGACATTTCTGGAAAGGACACAGAGATGACAATATAGCTTGCTGAGCTGCTCTCCCCACTTGCAGTTGGAAAGACAGTACTACAGAAAAGGACCTGCATGTCTGGTTTTTCATTTTCTCCTTCATTCTAGCTTTAAACAAGGCTTTTAACCCCACTGAGATTTTTTTTCCATCTGGAAAATTGGAAAAAAAAAAATCTACCTTGCTGACTATTTGTGGAGCCTTAAAATTGAGGCTTTTCTCCAAAGGGAAAAGATACAAAACTTTCATGCTTGAATTAAAAATTACAGCTCTCATCTGTTTTGCTAGAACACTTTTCCTCTAAGTATTCTTAAGGGTGAGCTTTATCTCTCTTTGTTCCATAATGCATATGTTATTTAAAGAATTTATTGCTTTTGTGGTCTGTCTGAATAAGGATATGATATGAGCCACCATTAGCCTAAAAATTGGTAGCAATTATCTTTATAAGCAAACTTTAAGGGTAGTTAAAGAAGAAGTCTACCAGCAAGTAACTGCTTTCTGATTTAAACACAATAATGGGTGGTAACCAGTATTCAAAGCTCTATTAGGGAGTAGGATGAGCAGTTTCCAATAACATAGCTTTACCACATGTGACTTGAGGTCCCGATTAATCAAATTTATCACACTAGCCCTGCAGGACACCTACTAAATCAAGAATCCTCTCTTAAAATAAAAAAATATCCAAATCTTACAATAATCACTTCCTGCATTATCAATTAATAAAAAATGTATGTGACAAGAGAATAAAAACAATAAAAACAATCAAGATATTTGTTACCTGGGGTTGGGATTGTGGCTCAAGTGGTAGAGTGCTCACCTATCATGTGTGAGGCACCGGGTTTGATCCTCAGCACCACATAAAAATAAAATGAAGATATTGTATCCACCTAAGACTGACTAAATGAATAAATAAATAAATATTTTTTTAAAAAAAGATATTTGTTCCCTAGAAAAGAGACATGAGTGGAAATTTCTCAGAAACACCCACTTCTCTGAACTTGCCTATTCTTTGTTAAAGCAGGAATAAGCAAGTTATAATAAATGTTTGCATTGTTAGTAGAGTCATATGATATCTGTTAAGTGGTATGCTCATTAACAATGTGTGATATGAATATATATCATGTACACGTATAAATGTGAACCCCATGTCTGTGGGCATTTTGTTCTAAGTATTTTCTCCAATGGTCTCAATTTAGATAAAGTATTGACTGGTGCCTCCACTGACATGAACTTTTCAAATCCTCTAATTTTCTCAGGAGATCCTACTTACTTTTCATTCTGCAAAGGTAGACTTCTTCTCATTGAATGATAATGATTTTGTGGCATACACTGTTGGAAATTCAAAGGGTTAAATATATTGTAATTCCTCTTTGTGGACTGTGTTTTATTTTTGTGGGTATCTTCAAGTGTATCCAAGAGCAAATTCCAAAATGCACTTATGTTTTCTGACTAAGGCCTCAAAAAGACTTTGAGGAATTATATTATTCTACTCTATTCCAGGTCAACAAATATGTACTATATATATGGCTCGTGGTTGTGTTCATACACTTTTTGCTCTCTCTGGGGAAGATGTCAGGGGATGGGGACTGTAGTGACTCCTCTGCTGTATGCATTAACATTAGCCTACTCTTTTTGGTTTATTGAACTTTCATATGCCCATATGTATGTCTTTAAGAAGTCTTATTTGTTCAATATTTTTGTCAGATAAACTTTCTAAAGTTGATTCTAGCCCTTGAAATTTTTAAAAATCTTCTAATTTATGACCCATTGCAGAACAATTATATTAGAGTCAGCCAGTGGATTAAGAACTATTAACCCAGGAGTGGTGGTACCCAGTGACTTGGATGACTGAGGAAGGAGGATTGCAAGTTGAAGGGCAGCCTCAACAATTTAGCGAGGCTCCCAGCAGCTTAGCAAGGTCTTGTCTGAAAATAAAATAAAATAAAATAAAGCTGAAACCTTACAATTTTTGCTTGGGCTGTGATTATAGGAATGGATATAATTTAAGGTAGGAAAGATCATGAAATTGTTGATGTGAGGTGCAAATGCCTTAAATGTCTTCAAGGTTTTTCGTTTGTTTTTGGTACTACAGATTGAAGTTAGGGATGTGTCTCAGTGACTAAGCACCCTTGAGTTCAATCTCCAGCACCAAAAACAAACAAACAAACAAAAAAGACATTTAAGATATTTGTATCTCATGTCAACATTCCCAACATAAGATCTTTCCTACCTTAAGTTATATCCATTCCTATAATCACAGCCCAAGCAAAAATTATAGGGTCTTAGCTTTAGCCTACTCATCCATGATTTATGACCATACAATGATCATTAAATCAAATTATTATGTGACTCTTCTTTTATTTTGGATAATTGAACTCACCCAAAATCAATCTTTTAAATTCAGTCTCTTTTCCAATTAAAAATGCAAAGACCACAGATTTACAGGAAAGAGTCTTCAGTATTACTTAGCCCCAGTGCTCCATTTTATCACTAGGCAAACATGGCAAAAAGGAGATCATCCTGGCTGAAGTCACATGGCTTGTCTGTCACATGAGGCAAAGATTCAGTTCTTCCCTTTCTGGCTCAGTATTACTATGCAATTTTGATATTTCATTTATTATTTCAACATAATACTAGAAATGCATTATTGTTTTTCTTGCCTTAAAAAGATGCAAAATCCTCCAGAGGAAGGTTGCAATACTGTGCCTTTTACAGAAGTCATATTTCTTTGGAAAATGTGAATATTGTTTGAAATAGATGTCTTGGGGGCGGGAATCTATTTAACAATTTGGTAATGGGCCAGCCAGTGTAATTATTAATACAGATGATAATTTTGTTCAGTCTGAAGGATGGATGCTTTTCCTTTGGTATGAAATACCTTTGCAATATTAGAATATGGACATCAGTCATTATTGAGAAGATAGTTTCTGGTCTAATTGAAATCTAGGTAATTTGAGACAGTATTCTTAGCATTAACTACTACTATGAAAAGCAATTGTTGTATACCTAAATAATATTTTCAAGTAAAAACGATAACAAACATAGATTAACTGGCTTTTTTAAAAGGGTATTTAACAGATTAACGGAAGCAAAAGAACTCGTGTTTTCTTCTTCTATTTCATCTTATAATGAATATTTAGAATTTTTCTCCAGAAAGAAAATAAACAAGAACTAATTAGTATATATAAATTAATAGCACTAGGTAATATCTTTTATTCAGAATAAAATTTTTTGATGTATACAGATGCATAATGTAAAGTCATGCTTAAATATTTTCTTCTCTTTTGTCATGCTGGGAATGGAACCCAGCATGGTAGGCAATCTCTCCCCCACTGAGCTACATCCCCAGTCCCATGCTTATTGGTAAATCAATATATTTTTATAAAGTCAAAATAGACACAGAACTTGTTCAATTTCGTAATCTTCTAATATCTGCATGTTTCCAAGGAGTCATTTTAAGCATCTATGAATAAAAGAAGCTCAACCTCCACTTTTGAAGCATTGCTGATTTTTAACAAGAGACTTTATTTCTAGTTATGATTGACTTTATCTTGCTTGCTTTACTGTATTGTAACAAGAATGACTCTGGTTTAAAAGTGAAATGAGTAATTTTGAAATAGGCAAAATAAATGTGGCATTTTTTTATGGCCAGACAGTGAAATTTCCCAATTGGAGTTTAGCAGAAAACTTCATATAAGTAACAGAAAGGAAAATAAAAGAAGAAATGAAAACTTTGCCAGTATTGCATAGCTTCTTTGCATGTCTTGATATTTGAGAAAATATTTTCCTAAGGCCCTTCAGATGATGTTGCTAAGAAAAAAGAAGGCTGAGCTTATCTTAGGGTACTTTAAGAGACAGAACATAAAAGGTATTGTGGTTATGTTTCTTGAAGGGAACTAAAAAGGGAACTAGATACAGAGCAACAGAAGGCAGACACAACATTCTGACATTCATTCAACAGTGAGGCACCAGATGCTCTGGATACACAAAATCTGCAAATGGAGAACAAGGTGCAGATGCTACAGATCCAGCCCATGTGAATTCACAGTATTATGGAGAAACACACACCCCCCAAAAATCCCTAATAGGAGAGGGCAATAAGGTCAAATAACATAGACAACCATAAAATAATAGAGGACCACAGAAGGACCCCTGAAACAGACTGGCCCACCACCCTGGTGTGGACTTGGGGGAGGGGGATGGAAGCTCTATTCAGCAAGTACAGAGCATGATTTTTTTAACCTCCCTCTCCCAGTGGACTGGTCTCCAGTTACTTGAACTTGTGACCCTCCCTGCTACTGTCTTCCTTCCTGGGAAGAGTGATTCTTTATAAAGACTCTTTGGGAAAGATTTTTAATGGAGATACTGAAGTGATATTTGGTGAAGAAGGTTGCAGAACTTTCAGAAAAGAAAGAAAAGAGCATTCCAAGAACAAGGAGGTTTGAAAGAACAGGCCCTTCAAATCATCTAACGTTATTTGATGTGACAGGTAAGAAAAGGGAGAAAATCGAGTAATCAGGAAAAAGAGGTAAGCAAAAGCATCATTTCTAGATGAAAGATATGAAGTTTTTTAAGCTAGCAGGTGCCATTGATGAATTTTAACATGAGTTCCATGATAAGACATGAAGAGTGACTGTTAATTTTTTGTGTAGAGGGATTACAAAACCCTTCTTCTTTGATCCTTTTAAGATGCTGAAGTGTCTCCAGTTTGGGATGTTTCTAGGACCAGGTAGATGTTAGTTACACATGACAATACAATGATCTTGACATTTCATACATTTGAAATGTACAAAATGATAGGTAGATGACCTGGTGACATGGAGCCTACTGGATTATTTTATTCCCACCCATGAAAAACAACTGTAGTGCTGAGGTGTTCAGCAGGACAAATTTTGTGGTCCTTGCAGATTCATGCTCTACCTCTTGGAGCCTAGACTTCAGAAGCTGGCTTTCTTTCTCTGCTTATTTCCACCCACGGGAGGCACGAGGAGAAGAATCTGGGACTGGAGGATGTGAGGTCAGAATGTTTGCTGCATTCCTGCCCTGTGCTAGTGCAGTTGGTGGCTTCTCCTTAGAGAATACAATAGCTCCTGCCTGACTTTCCCTCTGTCTTCCCCCTGGGGCTTCCCTCCACAGCCCTGGCTCCTCAGCTGCCCCTGCATGGGAGTGAACCATGCTGAGTGCTGCCCACTGTGGCTGGCCCAGGGCGGGCTTCCCTCCACCCTGTCCACACTTTGGGGACTGTCCCTTTGTTCTATTCTCTTCCTTGTGTTTGAGAGTGCCAACCGCTTCCTCCTGGCCCCCAGACTGACATGATATCTATTTGGTAGTTCAGATTCAAGATGTCAAAACTGAACTCCACGATACGATCTATCTGCATGCTTTCACATTCTCCATGCTGTGGCGATTCCACCCAGCCAGTTGCCACACTCAAAACCTCAGGGCCTTCCCCGACTGCTCTTATCAACCACTCATCATCCGTAAGGAAACTGCACTGTCTCTACCTTTAAGACTCATCCAGAATCCTGTCTCTTCTCATCAGAAACGTGGCTGCCCCTCAGGCTCAAGCTCTCATCATTCCTTGCTCAGATTAGTTTTCAGTGGTGTTTTAAAAGGTTCCCCGGTCTCCAATGTCCTACACGCAATAGAGAAGTGGTACAACTGGATCAAAATACAAAAAAAAGATCCGATTCCTCAAAAACTCCAACCACGGAACCCCATCTCAAAATTCTAGGCTTCTTACGTGGCCAGCAAGACTCCATGATCTGACCTGGGAGCCCTCAGAATCCACGTTCCCACTTTCATGTCTCTTATACTCAGTCCTTTCAGCTACAAAATGTTGAACTCTTGTCCAGCAGTCTCCATGCCTGCATACCCTTATTTTACATGACCTCTGGGCTACTATCCTCACCTTTGTGTCAGATGCTATTGTCACAAGAAGTCTATCACTGACTGCCCTACTGAGTGTTCTACCTTATTTCTGGTTTCTCTCAACTACCTTACTTTTCTCTATTTTTTCTTTGTTCCTTATCATTTATGAATTTCTAGTATGCATGCCTTATTAGTTCTTTCAAGCTGCTATAACAAACTGCTGAAAATTAAATGGCTTATAACAGTATTTTATATATATATATATAAATATATATATATATTATATATATATATTATATATATATATATAAAATATGTATAATTAAGGATTAATTTGACATGAATTTTTACTCAGAATGAGGAAAAATGCCCCTGAAGCCCAAGTTTGATAGCCTTGGTGTTGAAAAGCAAACACTTTCTTATGATTAACATATATATATATATATATATATATATATATATATATATATATATATATATATATATATATATATATATATTATATAGGTTATTCATATACTATATATAATATTATTTTACAGTTCTGGAGGCTAGAAATTTGAAATAAAGTTGGCAGGGCCATGCTGTCCTTTAAAGTGCTTGGGGAGGATCCCTCTTCATCTTCTCCAGTTTCTAGCCATTCCCTGGTTTGGGGATGTGTAACTTCAATTTCTGACCCTGGCCTCACTTGAAGGATCTTCCTTCTGTATTTGTGTGGGTCTTCACAGGATGTTCTCCATGCATCTTGTGTCCAAATTTCCCTCCTCCTATAAAAATACCAGTTGTATTGGGCAAAGGCCCATCCTCCTTCATGACCTTACCTTATCTGGATTAAATCTAAAAAGACCCTATTTGAAAATATGGTACCATTTGAAGATGCTTAAGTTCAGACTTCAAATTGTAACCTATCTTTTCTTTTGGGGGAGGGTGACACAACTCAGCCTATAACCCGTGGCTGACTTATTTATTATGAACCTTGCTTATTATCTGTCTTCATTAGTTAAGAGTCAGGATTTTTGAAGGAAGGCATCTTTGTCTCTTTTAGATGCTTCTCAAACATCCAAAGCTGATGGTAAAAGAGTGGCTGTTCAAGAAATACCTTTTGATAGGAAAGAAAGTCTGCTTTAAGAATTAACATGACATGAAATTTTACTCCGAATGGGGAAAAAAATGTCCCAGAAGGTCTAGTTTGACAGCCTTAGTGTTGAAAAGCAAACATTTTATTATGATTTTTAAAAAGACACTGAACCTCCAGCCTTTCACTTGGAAAACAATACTCCATTGGACACTTGGGGATTGACATTTTACTTTGATGAGTTTTCTCCTTTATTCTACAGCCAGTTCGTGAAATTTGACACACTTATTTTTCAACTAATAGCTATTAAATCTCTAGAATGTCAGACCTGAGGCTTGACTCTAGCAGATGGTTAATGTGTACCCTGGGGGGGGGGGGCAGAGGAGGTAAAGAGGGAAGAGATGGAGAGTAGAGGTGTAACAGGGGCTGCCAGACTTGAGCCCTGAGCAGACTTATGCAAATAAACAGAAGGGAGACCCAGTATGATTGGGTGTGGAGCTCACTTTACTGTTGTTCCTGAGTTCTGGGTCATAAGTGACCTAGTCAACCTTAGTCCACATCTCTTTGGCAATAACTTAATGGCTTTTCACCAGCATCCTCACCTCCAACCAATCCCCAGCCTTAGAGGGCATGTCCAGATCCTTTTACATGGGCTCTAGGACACAGATGCTGCAAAATTCCCCCATTTCATATTACCTCCCAACCACTCTCCCTTTTGTTTTCTTCTCAAGACAACCAAACCATTTCAACATTTGGTACATTAGCATGCTTTTCATACCATCCCAAATCTCTGAGCTGCATTTTACATTTGGGGAAGAACAGCTGTGGAAGAAAACAAGTAGCAAATACCATTTTCCATACATGTTAACAAAACCCAAATTCCACATAGTACAGGGATATACTAGGTTCCATGTACAGATGATCCATGTTCAGATAACACAAAGAGGCCTTGATTTTCATAAGGATGTATTTATTGATCTTCTATTTGCTTCTGTAGGTGTTGGTGAATAATTGCAATTATTTAGAAGTTGTTTACATCCAATCAAATCAGTTACTAATCAACATTATTTGAAAATACAGGCAAATCAATGAAAATTTTTACTTAGAACACTTTAGTTTGCTACATTTTAATAATGATATACTAATAATGTAATAATAATATTGCATATTACATTTGACACTACATTCTATGTAATATTATATAATTATATATAATATAATTTGATATAATGATAGTAACAGCTACTCTAATTTAGCATTGGTATTCCAGAAAAGCGTGTCTCTTCTATATTAGACACAAAGGAGAAAATTAATAAATGGATAGCAGTGTCCTAATTCATTTAGAATTTTTGGTAAAATATGGGAGAGATCCTACAGACCAAAAGTCATAACTAAAAGGAAAACCACATCAATATACATATGTTGAAATAGTTCACTGTCACTTTCAGAAATAATAAAAAAATGAAAAACTCAAAAGCACATAAAGAATCTGAAGAGAAGTCCTTCATACTAAAAATCAATAATATGTATTTAAGCAACAAAAAGAATTCACTTAACATCCAAAACTCTAGCAAAAAGCAGACAGCTGAACATGATCAGGGCTGATGTGGGTGGGTAAAGCCATGATGGAGAGCCGGCTAGCAGGGAAAGCAGGATCCAGCGATGTACATGCCATTAAAACCATCCATTCTTCCCTGAGCATATATTTTTAAAGATTCTTGTATAGTTTCTTAGGAGAGTGAACCCGAGAATGCTCAATTTAGGGGTTATTAGAGAATGGGTAAGGGGCATAAGTTATAAGTTACAGTCATTAACATCCTAACGCAGGAGTCAGAAAACTAGGTCTGTAAAGACCTTGAAAGTAATAGGCAGAGCTGGGAAACCCTGAGTCTGTCTTGCAATTACTCTGTAAGGTCCCAGTGCACTGAAAGCAGCCCCATGGGCATGACACAGATGGATGTATATGGCTAATGCTCCAAAAAAGAAGCATACAAAAAAAAAATAGACAGTGGGCTGGATTTGGCATGTGTCATCATGTGTAGATTTTCCTTTACCTTATAATTACCCCCCCAATTTAAAAATTATGCTCATGCATAGAAGGAAAACAAGCACAATAGAATATAACACACACATGAGCCATATATGAACGACAGCTTGTGAAGCAAGGGAATGGGAGTGATGAGAAAGAGAATAAGAGATGGAGAAGGGGGAGGATGATGAAAATGATCCTAGGAATATGGAATTTCATTGACTCATAATTTTTACATGGGTCTAATTGCATCCCCCCTAAATAAGGGTAGAAAAAGCTATGACTTTGAATAAAAAACATTAATTTGCTCACAATTTTTCAAGAACCAAGTTTCTATGTAGCATGCAGCCAAATTTCCCACTGTGAGTTAGTTAATATAAAACTTGGGCATCTGGTTTGATGGTGTGCCTAACTGTGGCTAGGATTCTTAGTACTTTACACAATGTCTTTTTTAGTGCCATCTCTCTCTCTCTCTCTCTCTCTCTCTCTCTCTCTCTCTCTCTCTCTCTCTCTCTCTCTCTCTTTTTTAAATAAATGGCCCCAGATAAAAATAGCAGCAGTTCTTTCTTGATCAGGAAATAATGATTTGAAAAATGCTCAAGGGAAGAAGAAAATTGTCAAGCTACATGTACAATGGCTTAATTTGTTCAAGGTATTACCTCTGATAAAGAAGTAATGGAGATCTGTCTTACAAGAAAGCCTGTCCCTAGGTGAAAAGGATTCTACAGTTGATATAAGTAAGGGATCTGGTTAATTTACATTCACAGCTTGGCTCTTCATAGCTAAATTCCTTACCCAGCATCAGCCTCAGTTTCCTCATGTTACAATTAGCATGAGAATATCTACTTCCAAGAGTTCTTCTGAGGGCCCAGAGCCCAATTTAGAAACTAGGAGATGTACATAAAATAACACTTTTATCATGAAAGTTTTGCCACTAATTTGTATCATGGGCAGTTCCCAATTTCTATTGCTTTCCATATTTCCATGCAAAGATGGCATACTCATTTATCATCCTCATTAGCAAAGAGAAGACCATTGGCACAAAATGGAACATTGTATGGAATGCCACCATGTATTGTCTTGAACTGCAAAGTCCCTGAGGGCATCCTAGTTTGAAAACAATCACAAAAATTTTGTAAAAGACCTCACTTACAAAGAAAAAGGCAACGTTAGTAAATTAGTAATGAGTTCATTAGGGACTTAGTAAAATACAAAAAAGATACATCACGAGGATCCAAGTTCATACATTCTTATCTGCTTTTTCTTCTCAGGTCCTAAGGTCCAAGTACAATGCTGGCACTTTCTTTTTCTTTTTCTTTATTTTTCATATTTTTTTGTTAGTTGTAGCTGGACTCAATGTCTTTATATTTTATTTTTATGTGGTGCTGAGTATCAAACCCAGCGCCCCGCAGCACATGAGAGGCGAGTGCTCTACCACTGAGCCACAACCCCAGCCCCAATGCTGGCACTTTCTGCCCCTGTCTAATTCCCATTCATTTACCTGTGAGTCAGGCTTGATGCACACACCTTCCACACCTCTGCTGTGGGTGAAAATGGGAATGGTATAAATAAATGACCTGAGGCAGTGTCTCACACCAGTCAATTCAATATCATTTACAAACTCTATTCACACAGTTTTTATTTTGTTCTTCAAAATTCTTTTTATTAAGTTTTATATATATATATATATATATATATATATATATACATATATGTGTGTGAATTAGTTATGTGTAAAGTATGAATATTAACAATTAATATACATATATGTGCTCACCACCTCAATTTAGGAAAAGTACTGACATCATGTTAAAATCCCCTCTCCAATTCTATTTATTTTCCTCCTTTTTTTGCAGATACGTATATCCTGATAACTCTGTTTATGATTCCCTTGCTTTCCTTTAAGAAGGATTTATACCTACAAGTCTACGTTTAGTTTTGTGTTAATTTTAAATTTCATATAAATATATCCATTCACTGTTTCTTCTTCTAGGACTTATCTTTTCCACTGGGTCTTATTCCTGGATTTCCAATGATGCTGTTGCATGTAGCTGTAGTTTATTCTCATGCTGAATGATTTTTCTTTTTAAGAAAATACAAAAGTCTATCTATCCATTCTATTGTTAGGGAGTAGTTGGGTTGCTTCCAGTTTTCTGCTATAATGAACAAGGTCAAAAAGAATAATTTTGCCACATCTTGGGGCACCTGAGGAAATCATTTGTGTAGAGTCTACACTTGCCAATGAGACTACTTATTCATGAGGTGTGCAAACCCTTAACTTTATTGATAATATCAAATCATTGTCTGTTTGTCCCAGATCTTATATTCACAGTTGCTACATAATCTTCCTGAGAACTTCTAATGTCAGAAATCTTGTGTCAATGGATGGTATGAGAAATACATTTCCTTTCTGTTTTAATTTCCATCTCTCTAAATACTCCAGTGAGGTTTGTTAAACATTTAAGCCATTTGGGGCTCTTTTTTAAAAAAAAAAATTCTCTTCAGATATTTTGAATATGTTTCTACTGAGCCATCTGCCTTTTTATTGATTTGTAGAAATTAATTATGTATTCTGAATTCTAATATTTTGTCAGTTATATAGTTTCTAAAGTTATCTTTTGATGTGTGGTTTGGATTTTTACTCCTCTTTCATGTATATTTTTAATGAACAGAAGTTTTTTATTTTTTATATAGGAAAATTAATCCATCACTTATTTGACAATTTTGATTGTCTGTATTTTTGTTGAAAAAGAGTAACTCTCTAGCTTAAAGTCATAGCAACATTATCTTGTAGAGCTTCCTGGAAATTCTGTAGTTTTATCTTTTACATTCAAATGTTTACTCTGTCTGGAATTTGTGTGTGTGTGTGTGTCTGTGAGAGAGAGAGAGAGAGAGAGAGAGAGAGAGAGAGAGAGAGAGAGAGAGAGAAATAGAGAGAGAGAGAGAGAGGAAATATATTGAATTTCATGTATTATCACATGGATTTTTTCAGTATCATGTATTGTAAATTATATTAGTTTTTTATTCATGGGACTAATTGAATCACAAATCAAGATCCTATCATTTTTAAGCCTATGTCTGCTTGTTTCATTTTTTTTTACATTGGTAATATTCTGTTGCACAACAATGTACGCACTGCCTAAATCACTATTATATCTAGCAAGGCATTTCTGTTCATTATTTATTCCTTCAGGAATATTCTTCAAATATTCCTGAATGTTGGTTCTTTTCTTGTCAACTTCAGAACCAGCTGGTCAGGATTAAAAGACATTAAAAAAAAGAAGTTAAAACAAAGTTTAAAAGGAAGGCAGACAGAAAAAAAGGGGGGTAAGGAGGAAAGGAAACTCAAAAGTCTGAATGGAGAGTGAATGTATGGACCTATTTAGGGAGAATCACAAGTGCAAACTTTACAATCTTGATTCTTCCTCTCCAAGAACAAAGAATTCCTCTTCCTTTATTTAGGTCTTTCCAAAATGTTTTATAATTTCTTCACATATCGTCTCAATTTCATTCCCAAATTCTTGAAACTGCATATCTTCTGTTTTTTAAATCATTATTTATTTGCAGCTCATATGTATAAACACAATTGATTTTTGTACATTGGTTTTAGTGTATCAACTTGATGAACACTTTTATTAATTCTAATAATCTCTATGTAGATTATTTTAGTTTTTTAAAATATTCAATCAAGTCACGCATAAATAAAGACTTATGTTTTCTACTTTCTAATGTAAAGGGAAAAAAAATAATTTGTCTTCAGATCTCATAAATTAGCATTTGGAACACACCCCTGAACCAAAAGCGGGTTAATAACAGAAAAAACTAGCACACTTATTTACAAAAATTCTTACATTACTTGGAAACCTTAGGAAATGATGACCTTAAGACTCTTTGCAGAGGCTGGTGGATTTGTTAAAATTTCTCCTTAACAAAAATCAATAAATAAATGAAACTTAAAAAAAAAAAAAAAAAACAGACTCAGGAAAAACTGTTCTTAAGCTCCTCGGTTAGAGATATGATTGGACCAAGGGAAGATCAAATGAAATTGACTGAGGGGGAGATACTGCAGGGCCTGCTGTTCAGGTTGTTGGACTGTAGCATTCCTCTTCAGTTTGGATCAGAATCCCTTGGAAGGAGCGCCTTCTAGGGAAAAGGAAGAGAGTGAACTTTCTTGCTTTTATGGCTTACTTTGAGGAAGACAAGTTTAGTTTCTGTTCCATCCTTCAGGAAGATTTCTGGTTTCTATGACTTGCTTCTGGTACAAAGAAAGAGGGGTGAGAAGATATCAGAGAAAGATCAAAGAATCCTTTCCTCTGAGGTCACCCCATCTCTTTTTAGTGGAATATGCTTAACCAGGCAACACACAACCCTTTGGGATATCATTTTCTAAGTTCCAACACCAATTTTAGAAATTTTCTTTCCTTTCCTTGTGAACTCTGCTAGCTAAGCTTTTCAGTATAGAGTGGAGTAGAAAAATCTTCATGGTGGGAGTGTTTGTCTTTCTCATAATTCTAAGGAAATGCATTCAATATTTCATCATTTAGGATAATGCTTGCTCTAGTTTGGCACAGACACCTCTTTATTCCTAATTTGCTAAAAAGGTTTGTGAATAATAGAAGTTGAGATTTTATATTGTATATTGATTTTTTAAATCGATTGAAATAGTGATATTATTTTCCACCTTTTATCTTTCAATGTGGAAAATAATATTAAATAATCTCCTAATATTAAGCCATTCTTCTCCTGTCAACTATTGCAGAATTCTATTTAGGATTTACTCTCCTTTATAAATTACTGATCTCATTCAAAGTTCTTGAGACACCAACAATTGATGAAATTTTTCTCAAAATGTTTTCCTTCTGTTGGCATGAACTGGTTCAGACTTTCAATAACTTTTAAATTCTTCTACCTCCTAAGTCATACCTCATTTTAGTTTTTTTTTTCCAAATCATATAACATGATTTGACAATTAAGTCGTGACAAACATGAAATCTAGTATTTTAAGACATTTTTAAGAAATATTTTTAGTTGGAGATGGACACGATATTTTTATTTCATTCATTTACTTATATCTGGTGCTGGGGATGGAACCCAGTGCCTCACACATGATAGGCAAGTGCTCTAACACTGAGTTACAACCCCAGCCCTTTTAAGACATTTTTATGTTATTTATTTATTTTTAGCTTTTATTGATTTTATTTTTATTATAAATATACCGCAACAGTGGAATGCATTACAATTCTTATTACACATATAGAGCACAATTTTTCATATCTCTGTATATAAAGTATGTTCACGTCAATTCATGCCTTTATATATGTACTTTGATTTTTTTTGCATTACAATTCTTAATACACATATATACCACAGTTTTTCATATCTCTGTTTGTACATAAAGTATGTTGACACCCAATTGAAGTCTTCATACATGTACTTTGTATAATGATGTCCATCACATTCTACCATCCTTGCTAATCCCTGCCCCTCCTTTTCCCTCCCATCCCTCTCCCCTATCTAGAATTAATCTAATCTTCCCATGCTGTCCCTCCCTATCCCACTATGAGTTAGGCTTCCTTATATCAGAGAAAACATTTGGCATTTGTTTTTTGGGGAATTGGCTAATTACACTTAGCATTATCTTCTCCAATACCATCCATTTATCTGCCAATGCCATGATTTTTTTTTAATGCTGAGTAAAATTCCATTTACTGTCACCTAAAGACCCAATACTGTACAATAGATCTCTAGAACTTATTGAATTTTGCATCGCTGAAAAACTCCATAGCTATTGCATATTAACTCCCTATTTTCAGTGTCCATCTTCATTCATAGGTTGCAGGCTCTTCTCTCTTACCTTGCATTTCTTACTTTTCAACCAATCCTGAACTCCTGGTTCAGGGGCAAAATTCGTCCACAACCTGTCTGCTTTCCACTTGTTTGTCTGTCACCCGAAGGTCAGCTGAAACCTGAATTTCCTACAGCTTTCTGCCCCCTCTTTTGGAGCCCTCTTCACTTATTCTCTGAAACATGGCCGTCTTAGGGTAAAGACACCTCTGAGATCCACAGATCCTGTAGAATCCACCTGTGTAGCAATGCCTCCCTCAGCCTTTCCTTTCCTAAGCTGTCTCATCGTAAATGGCAAGAGTGCACTAGCATGGCTTAGATGGAATCAACCCAGTTACTCTTCATTGTTATGGCTCACTCAAATATCTGACACAGGTAAGAGAACCTGGAAGCCTACACTATTTCCCTACCTGCAGTCAATCTTCCCTTGCTTCTCTTTCAACTTAGAAAACTACTGGGTAGGAAAGTCAAAGTAAACTCTCCAGGTCAGGAAATTCAGTAAGGCTTAGAGAACTAATGTCTCTAGTTTCCCCTGAATCAAATTACAGTTTTCAAAGCAATTAGTTGTGGTCCTATAAGTAGAGGCACTAGAAAAAAACACAATACTAATACTGAAGATAATTCTCTTTTTACACCCACTGTATGTCATGCTGAATCCAGTGGACACTGGGGAATTATGTGTATGCTAGTAGTATTTTCCAAACTCTGATAAAAGATCTCCAAACAAAGTTTTCAAATAAGGGCTCCCTTTAGAAATGGTAATAGTGGGCTTTTAGTTCCTACTTGATAATTTAAAATTTGGTTTAGGTATACTCAGATATTGCAAGAATGCTGGGCAGAGTGTATATAGAAATCGCTTGTACTTTTTCTAAATGTGCCATGATTGGCCCCAAGATTGAGAACAAATTAGTTGAAGGAACTGACATAGTATTGGGGATCAATTCATCAGAGTGGTAACTATGGAGATTTGACCAGATCTAGGGCCAATCCCAGCTTTGTGATCTTTAGCAAATTACTTAAATACTCTGATGCTCAGTTTTTTTCATAACACCAGGATAACTAGGGATCATTAAATGACTTAATTGATGGAAATCACCTGTAGCAGCAGCCCATTGTCTGAACTCAATAAATGGTAAGTGTTACCAGAATGGTAGTGATGGCAACTGGGACAGGACCCACTGGGGCTGCATTGCAGGATGTTTTGAAATAGAAAAGTAAACTTCTTTTACATAATGCAATGCTTAAAATTCCCTCTTTTTCTCATCTTTCACCTCTTTTTCCTTCACCACAGGGCTGGGCACAATTACCAAGATCTTTGTGTGCTATTATAAGGGTTTTGTAGATTCCAGAGGTCTAAGTTGGTCAGAAGGGGTATTTTAATTAAGTAGTAAAGTACAGGAAATCCAGACAATGGAGGCGGCTAGTGCCCTGGACCCTTATTGATCCAAATATGGCTCTTGAACCAACAGCATCAGAAACAGCTGGAATCTTGATCCTATGTCAAAATCTGTGTGTTATCATGATCATTCATGCTTGCAAAAAAGTTCGCGAAGCCCTGTCATAGGGAGAACACTAGGAAATCAAAAGCAAGTGCCTGTTCCAGTAACAGGTAACAGACACCAGATAGATTCTGCAATGGAGTCAGGTACTTACCATGGTAGGGAGGTGACCCTGCTAGGAATTTCATCAAGGTACACCTCTTTTGAAGGTACTGGTTATATGCAGAAAAAAATAAAAGACTATGCAGTTTAAATATAAGTAGATATCAGACATAATTGAATTTTTTCTGACTTTTCAGTATTCATATAGATTCAGTTCAAGTTTTTATGGTAAATATAATGCTTCATGTCTAATGGTATGAATTCACATCTTCCTAGTACACTAAATTTAATCCAAATTAAAATTCAATTTCAAGAAACCAGAACTTCTTCCTAACACATTCTATAGATTCTAAGGAACGAGACTCTGTGACCTAGTTCATCCAAATGCACTTGAAACAGTCTGTATGCAACACTGAAACCAAAGCTATGCACTAAAGATTCTATTTTCTTCATTCTCTCTTTTCCCTTCCAAGGCTTGACTCCTAACCACTTGAGATAGAGCTAAAGCTGACAGAAAAAGTGAAAATCCTTTGCCTTCTTGCCTGGAGGAAACACATGGCAGGAGATTTCCAAGCTATGCTGTCATCAAAGTTAAACTTAACCTTTCTCAGGGAAGAAAAAAAAAGAAAGAAATGAACTTTCAAACCAAATTCTTGTCAGGATCATTCAACTTGCAAAGTGGCAAAGTATATTGTAGAGTGGATAAAAAAGAAAGAAAGAAAAAGCAATGAATGCATTTCAGTTTGAGGTTACTGAGACTTAAAATGATGACTTCTCATGTTTTGCAGTGACATTAAAGTTAAATGTCTTGGTTCACGGCCACTTACCACTCCCTTCATCTCCATTAATCTTTGCTCACAGTTTTGAAATACACCACTTTCTGTCTTGAGCAATAAAACGAAATTTTCCCGGGGTTATAATTGCTTTCCAGTGTGTCTTTTCTCATGTTATTTGATTGCTAAAGATTTTCTCCAAAGTAGAAGATATTTAGTGAATACAAAGCAATGTATTTTCCTGCAATTTTTAATCTGTTCATGCATAATTTGAAGGGTTGGGTGAGGTAAAAATGGAAATTGAACTCATCTGACCATGACAGATTTGCAAACTCTGAATACAACTTACATTTTATTGATGTTTTAAAATTATAGAACCAAATACCTGGACATGTACATATAACATTTATAGCATTTTATGTCTTGATAGCTACAGTCAACGTTTGCTTAAGAATCACAATTGTAATTTGGGATGAGCAAAAAGAGTATTTTACAAGGAAAAGTAGAACATGCTGGAGCATTTTGCCTGAACAAGCTTTTATTTTTAGCCTGTCCCCCCAAAAATCATTATCTAGAGGCCTGAGATGTTTCAAAAAAATCATTGTACTTGAGTGCTTGGTAGATCATTTCATAAAGTCCTGAAGGATCCTATTCGATTCTACATGGGTGGGCTCTCAGGACCACAGTGCAATTGGTGAAGTAGACTGTTGGAACCTGGCCTCTCCCTCTTTTGAGATGCAAACTTTCTCCAGTGTGCAGAGTTTTAACTAATGGCAGAACAATACAGTCTGGTCCAGTAAATGACACCCAGGATTTTTGAGTTAATGTGAAAAGTAGTATCTCCAAAACTGAAATATGGTAGTCAGAGGATCTCTGAATAGTTAATTTTTACCTCCATGTATACATTATTGTCTACTTTCACATCTTTTATCTTAGATATATTTTTAAGAGCAATATCATATTAAAGAATGAAAAAAGAAAAAGTGATGGACTTGGGATTTAGCCTGAGTTCTGCCCAATTCCCTTCTTTCCGGTAAAGAAATTAAACTAGAAAAATATTCTAAACAAACAAACAACCAAACAAACAAAACATAAACTAGATCTCTCCATCACAGATCAAACCGAACCAGTGGGTGAGGGGAAATCACCCGTGGCAGATTATGGACCACCCTGGCCAACAAATAATTTGCTTCCACCCTCCAAATACAGAAATCCAAGCTAAGAGAAAGACATAGTGATGAATTATGATAAAGATGATTATTCAAATTGACAGTATTTTGATGTTACAACTTCAGGATTCAAATGTGTGCACTTTCTAAACATTATTTTCTTACTCAAAAATATTTACAGAGGTTTACTGGACAATTATAATTACAATGTTAGAGCTGCTATTAACTGAACATTTTCTACATGCCAAGCACTGTTGATGATTCATGATTATCCTCATTTATCATGATCACCTTGGCGGCGGGAAGGGAGGCAAGTATTGTTTTCTAAAGAGGAAGGGAGGGATAATGAAGCAGAGGAGGGACTGGATTTGCCTAAATTAACCAGGCTAGTCAATACAGTAACCAATGTACAAGCAGGGTGATGCTACCCACCCATGTGATAGTCTCTTTCTATTCCATGTGGCTTACATGCTCATAAGACTCCCAAGCTACACAATCAGGCTGTCTTCCAGATTCTTAGGTATGTTCCCAGCACTCTCTGAGACTTTGTTTCTGCTCTTGAAAAATGAGAGGGTGTTGATGACTGGGATAAATATTTTGGAGAGAATATGTCTTTGCCTCCCCAGGTAATACTGTGGGACCTGAATACTCATGCTTCCTCTTCTCAGTGACCACCTTGACTGTCTTACCTACCTGATGCTATAAGAATGTATTTAGAAATCTTACATATGTAAGGGATGATAATGACAGTCTCATCAATATTGTCTTCCAGAATGCATAGTGTTGCTTTCATTCCCCTATGTGACTCAGGCAAATGAGATAAATATTGCTCAGATATTTTGCATTTTAGAAAGCTGCCTAGACTTTAGTTCTTACTTGGATTTTAGTGCTAATTTAAGATTGTCCTCCACTTATTTAAAATTCTGATGGATAATTATTGAGTGCTTTTTGGTCTTCACTGTAAAAGTCATGAAGTCAGGATGATGACTAAGACGGGGTCTTCTCTCAAAGAGTTATCTGTTACTAGTTTGACATCATCTTCCAAACAAATGTTCCTTGTTGTGTTGGTCCTCCTAGTAGAGGGAGAATACAAGACACAAAAGATCTCAAAAGCAGAAAGAGGTTCTCTTCTGTGGAGACGTCAAAGCACACGTCTGAAAGTATTTGCATTTTGTGGTGAGCAAGAGTTGGTGGGAGTGTAATGAAGAGGAGGGACAGAGAACTCTCAGATATGGAGGGTCACAGTGCTGGAACCCTATATGCCCAAAATACTGCCAATAGATTGTCAAGTCTCAGCACAGACTGAGAAATTAGGAGTGTCAGAAGATGAAATAACCAAGAGTCAGCTCACAATAAAATCTAGAAACTGTAATTTTACTCCAGAGGCATGAGGAACTACCAACCTCAGATCAATGTCATTTTTCATTATCTTAAATATAGAACACATTGCTCACCTGTCTTTGGACAATTAAGAAAGCATCACCTTATAATGTCTTATGGCTTGTCATCTGATAATAAGCAAAAAACATAGGGATATATAATGTTTAGTCTCATGATAATACTTATTTTATTCATCTAAAAGATAGATGAAGAACTTTATAATTTGACAGTTGTTTAAATGTATGACCATTTATCACTTCTGTATCTCTTGATTTAGAGAATTAATTTTAGAAACTGATTTGGGCACTTCCCAGTTCTCCAGAATAACAAAACAGATCACCAATGAAACCAGAAATCTTGAAGAAATCCTTCAATTATACCTTCCTTTCAGTTCATCGGGTCATGATTATTCCCACACAATATAGCTAGATTTTCTTACCCTGTTTCCATTCATATTGTCATTATTTTTTAAAATTAGCCTTTATTACATCGTCTTTACTATTTCTATATCCCCTGATTGACTCTTCTTGCCACAAATCTTGCTTGCTCATTACCCTGCTGCCTTATTCTCACCCCTGCCATATGCCCACACACACATAGCCCATTCTTTGCAATGAAATGAGAGCCAACTTTCTTTTTTTTTTTATTGTTGGCTGTTCAAAACATTACATAGTTCTTGATATATCATATTTCACAATTTGATTCAAGTGGGTTATGAGCTCCCATTTTTACCCCATATACAGATTGCAGAATCACATCAGTTACACATCCATTGATTTACATATTGCCATACTAGTGTCTGTTGTGTTCTGCTGCCTTTCCTATCCTCTACTATCCCCCCTCCCCTCCCCTCCCCTCCCCTCTTCTCTCTCTGCTCCCTCTACTGACATTCGTTTGTCCCCCTTATATTATTTTTCCCCTTCCCCTCACTTCCTCTTGTATGTACTTTTGTATAACTCTGAGGGTCTCCTTCCATTTCCATGCATTTTCCCTTCTCTCTCCCTTATTTTATAAATAAATAAGTTTAAAAATTCCAGTTCAGAATGGCCTTTTATATTCCTCTCATAATTAGTACACTTTGTGTCTCACATATGAGGGAATTACGAAACATTTGTTAACCTGGGTGTAGTTGTGCACAACTCTAATCCAAATGACTCGGGAGGTTGAGGCAGGAGGATCTAGAGTTCAAAGCCAGCCTAGACAAAATCGAGGCACTAAGCAACTCAGCAAGACCCTGTCGTTAAATAAAATGCAAAAAAATAGGGCTGGGGATGTGGCTCAGTGGTAAAATACCCCTCAGTTCAATCTCCAGTACACCCCATCAAAAAAAAAAAAAAGTAAAGAAAAGAAAAAAAAAAAAGAAACACTTATTGAATTGAGAAAGTCATTGATGAATTAGATTTAAAAATAGACATGGAAAACAAGTAACAGTGTGATCTGAACAAGATATCTTTATCTGAGAATTAAAACAAAACAAATCAAAAACCAGTGGTGGTATGGGAAAAAAATGGGTGGGGAGACTTTAATACAAGAGAGAATGGTGTTTGAGAACCATTGAGTTTGCGCTAACTCTGGAACATCCCTGGACAGATGTTCTTCACAATTAAAGAGAAGAGCAATATTAACACAAGGTAGTCAGTCCAACAGGAGCTTCCCCTGCCAGTTTGTGACAAAGGACTATGTTGTGGAGATCCAGAGCAGGTTTTGAGATAAGCAGTACACAGAGTCACACAGACTTTGGTTCAAATTCCAGCACCCTCTTGTTAATTCCTAGACAGGACTAGGTCCTCTTCTGGATGTTCCTGCAGCCTTCAGTGCCCCATCTGTCTGCTGTGAATGACATGTCCACCTCTACTATGTTTGAGGGATTTGCCATAAGCCTTCCACTGTATTGAAACCTAGGGAAACTATGACACCTACTATGTGCTCGCTGAAAGTATGATAAGGGAACAACTGAACAGTAATCACTGTCATTTTACAGTTGAGGAATCTGAAATGAGATTTAGAGGTAAAATGAGACCTGTTTACAGTTCAAGCAAGGGAAGTCCAGGACTCCTGGATTCCTGTCCAAATGTTATTTACATGAATTTACATGCTATTTTTCACAAACAAAGGCAATTTTGGTTGTGTTATTGTTGTTGATGTTTTGTTTTGTGCTGGGGATTGAATCCAAGCCAAGGCCTTCTGCGTGCTAACTGCAAGTTCTACCACTAAACTAGACGTTTAATCTCTTCTTTATTAAGAAACGTAGATGCTTGGTTTCTTGAGCTCAGTTCTGTATTTGACTTTATTCTGCCTTGGCATGGCAAAAGCCTCACCTTGAGTATTCATCAGATGGTCAAAAAGCAGGTGTTGTAAAGGCTTGGAGATGAAGACCAGTATAGACCTTCTTTTCATGACTTATTTTAGAGAGCTATTGTTTTCTGGTCTGCTCATTATGAAACAATTTATCTTTTGAGGTTTCCTTGTAGAAAAGGGCAACAGGGTCAGATTCCAGCGTAATATTGTAGTATTTATTTTTGTTGTTTGCTAAGTGAAATTATAGGTAGCAAGGGGGGAAAGAAATGGAGCTAAAAGCATGAGTTATCACTTCTAAGCACCATTGTAGGCACTCTACAAAATGCATGGTTTATGTCTTTTAAACAAAGTAGGCCATTAAGTGTGCGGTGCTAAGGGGAATTTTATCTTACCTATAAATACAAGTGAATCTTTTAAGCTCCAAATCCCCATATACAGACAATTTACTGTGGTAATCAAGACAGTGCAAACAATTTCACTTCAGCACCATCTGTAACTCAATTGGTATTTTAATAATAATGAATAAAAATATATGCTGGCAACAAAAAAAAAATGTTACTTAAAGTAGAATCATCTTAAAGAGTCAATGATAATTTCTAAGAAGCTGTGTAAATATCGTAATTACCCAGACTTCTTTTTGGTGTGTGTGCCTTCATCTTTTAATTAATGTGATAGGAGACCTCTAGCACTGAACTGTACACATATATTAAGGAACAAATTATCCCCACTTCTTCAGATTGCAATACTAAAATGCTTAAGTATCTATGCAAATATATATTCATAGGCAATCACATTAAGTCTCATTTATTTTTCTGTTCTTACCTCTTTTTTCTTTCCCATTGTGCTTTACTTTTTGTCTGTTTGCCTTAGGGAAATGAGGGACTTAGGAGAATGTGAGGAAGGAAGACATAAGGAACGCAAAAAGATTCAAATAGTTTTGAAAGTGATAGACTATCCTTTGTCAATGTTTGTCTGTTATCTGGGAAATGAGATGGTGTTTTTCCTTTTGCAAAAAAAAAAAAAAAGAAAAGAAAAAGAAAGAAAAGAAAAAAAGAAATTAAAAAAATTAAAAATAAAACAAATAAAAAGTCACCCATTAAAACAATTTTTCTGAAGAATAATATAACTCATGATTACCTGCCTTATGAAAAGGAGGCAGGTAACTGACCCTGTGGTCACCAGGAGACAGTGAATGAACTTGAGTTTTGGTCCAGGCTGGTCCACCGATTATCTGGATAATCCTGAACAGTGTTATTCTCTTCCCTCATTTGTGAAGCAAAGATTTAGATTTAACAAACGTAAATGTGACTTCTGGGTCCTGAAATTCTTTTAGTCTATGAATACAAGGCAGATTATCTGCAAATAGCCCTGGGGTTGCATAAACAGCTACTTGAACTGTAACAGCAGAGGAGCCTCAGTCTCACCCACAGGTGTAGAGTTTTATCTGCACAAGACAGTGTGCAGCAGGCAGGGACCTTTGTGCTATCAAGAAAAAGAGTGAAGATGGCACGGTACTTATTTTCTGAGGAAAAATGGAGAATCACATGTCACCTTTGAATCGGGGTTTGCATTTTGAAAATTGCCTTTTAATTTCATCTAAAGGTTGGGAGAAAAGGCCCATGAAGATTTTTGAAAGCTCATTTTGAAAGTGTTCAATTTCACCAATGTATCCGTGGTTTCTTGGAAAATCCCTTTTTCTTGAAAGCAATTTTTGGGAAAATGCTTAAGGTCTGTCTTAAGTGGTCCCACTGGAAGTGGGTAGGGGAGAAACCTGATGTTTAATCCCTGAGTATTTTTTTCCCTAAACTTTAAACACCTCCCTTTGGACCACAGTTTCTTCACATTTTCAGCTTTTTCTCTAAATACAGATAAACACATACACACACTTCTGGAGGAGAGAGTGATGGATTTAGCATTGTGCAAACTCACTGTCAGAAGGCTGAGATGCTAGTGGAACCTGAAATTCAACGATAACATAGATTTGCTTATTGGAAGCATGCAGGAGGGGTGGAACAGATGGTATTTCTTTTCCTTCCTTCCCTGCCATGTGTTCTGTGTGATGTCGAGCCAGCCTCCAGGAGGCTGCAGATCCCAGGCTCTGTGATCCTTTACCCCCTCATTCCCCTCCACTTCATCTTTTACTGCTCATCTGGCCCATTGTAAGCCTTTAGTGCAAAAGAGCTATCTGTGATACCAATTCTTGGGCAGGTTTCATGGTACAAAAATGAGATCCCAGAAATAAGATTGTTAAAATAGTTGTTCTCAATTACAGAAAGATATTACCAGCAATTCATATACCACTTTCTGTTCTCATTTTGGGCTTTATACTTGACAAAAAGTTGTGTTTTTCCCCCTCATCTATTCTAATTCCATCTTTAAAATGATTCTATAAATGTATTTGGCAGAGATGATTCTTTATTTTACAGACAATGAAAATAAAGTTGAATTCACTTGAATCTATTATATTGAGTCATTGAGTCAAAAGAAGAAACAAATCTAGGAACCAAGATCTCCTAGTTCTAGACACCCAGATACTTTCCACTACCCCAGGCTATTCCAAATCATAAAATAAAATAAAACAAAACCTAATGATTGTTTTCAGGTATGCTGGGTCATTTCTCTTCTGTTTTAAGAATAGGAACCCTGTCTAAAATCACACCCACTTTTAGATTTAGGATGTTTATATTGTAAACTCTTTTGAGAAGAGTCATGTTCCAGTCTCTTTTAGGTGAGGTTATCAAGTTATTCACTTGACTTAGAGATGGCAGAGAGAACTACGTCTCTGCTCTAGATGGAGAGTGATGTCATCTTTCTTCCTTTCTAATTTGAAAATTTCCCACTCTTATCCTATTTTGAGCAAGGAGTTGAAGTTCAAATAGTTTCTCTCAAAGCCACTGTTGAAATGCATAGAGTGTGTGAGGAGGTGCACCTAAAACAATGAAAATCTCTAGGCCTTTCCCTTGGCATAGATTGTGTTTCATGTATTTACTTATTTCTGAAATGGAACCATTAACCTCAGAGGCTGAGACACAGGGCAAGCCGTTTTCAGAGGAGGAAGTGTGACAGCTTTGCCATGACACCATTGGGCCCTGGAAGCTGAGTCCTCCCTAAGGCCAGTGCCTTGTGAAGGAGGGAAGGGCAGAGGGTTGGAGGAGATGGCAAAGATCACTTGTCTGAAAGGCTAGACAGTGAGTACCAGTTTTAGCAGTTGGGCTCTATGCTTAGTGAACATTTCCTAAACCTCCCCATTTCTTTATTTGTTTACATCTTTATATTTCTGATAGTTCTATGAGCTCTGTAAGATTTTAAAGCTTTTTACTCAGCTCTGTCCTTAATGTTTCTCTGAGGATAGGCACAACATCAGGTCAGATATTTGCACTGAATTAAATGACCAGGTTACATCCATTTCTAGTATTTCATGGACATTTTAATAGTTAACATATTCCTCCAAGAACAACTATAATATGAGGAGAAAAATTATACTCCAGGGTTGTTTCTTGAGTGATGTGTGACTTGAGATGACTTGAAATTTCTACAGAAGTATAGTTGATTCTGCTCCAATATAGTGTATGCATTTATAAACACAACTGGTTAATTGTACAATAAAAAATCTTATAAGAAAGGGCTTACGGCATGACAGATGCAATTCCACAGCATGTACAATCAGAAAAAATGAGAAAGTATATCCCATTTATGTATGATATATCAAAGTGCATAAGTGAAGTTTACTGTCATGTATAACTAATTAAAACACATTTTTAAAAAAATTTAAAAAGAAAGGGGGGCTTAAGGTAAAATAGGGTTAGGAGCACCATACTCAAAAGGCATCAATGACACATAGAATGTAAGAACCTAATAAAATGATAGCAGAGTTGTATGCATATTAAACATTTTAGAAATACATAAATGCTATAATAAATAGGTTTCTTTGCCTTTAAAAGATTCACAGTTTTCTTGTGGATTTGGGTGTCATAAGGGCTTGAGTTGTTACAAAGTGATGGAAAGGTGTTTTTATGAAATGGGTTGATAGTGATAACTACAGAGGTCAATGGGGGAAGCTCATAACACAGTTGTGAATTTTAAATTCTGTGTTTATATTTGATAATTTTGTGTGTGTGTGTGTGTGTGTGTGTTTGGAATATACATCTAAGGTTCATTTTTTTTTTTGTATTTATCTGATATTTCCTGATGATAAGTCAGAAGTAAATTGCACATCCACATTATGTTTAAATTGTTTCCTAATATATAAATAAAGTAAAAATATGTTTTCAAGCAAGTGCTTTGAGGTAAGCAAACATCATCTAACATTTGTGTCTTATACCAGGAGTGAAACAGTCACATGCTTTGCTTTCTGTTCACAGAGTGACCACAACTACAGAGATACCAAAGTAGTGACATCTATGTTCTTTCTCCAGTGAGGATCTGGTGTTGTCTCATGTTTGTCAAATACCTCAAAATATTTTTCAAACATTTCTGTTTGGAGAGAACTCAAAATACACTTTGCCAGTTGATTTTTTAGCACTCTTAACAAACAAAAAATTAATTCTTATGCTTCTAATTAATTTTTCCTGCAATTAGCTGAAATGCAGGTCTCTAAGAATTTGTTAGATAATCAAGCATGAACCAATATGAATGTTCTTTAAAAACGTATCAAACCAAAGCTTCCTAAGAAGTTTACCTGCAAACTGAACAGCACATTCTGATTTTGTTTTGAATGAGGTATGTGTAGGTCTCAAGAAGTCATTTCTCAATGTTCTGCAGAATCAATTTTGTACAACATGGAAAAAAAAACAGGAAAAGAATGTTGGTACTCTGAGGCTGATGATTGATTGATTGATTGATTGATCCTTTCTTCCCTTCCTTTCTTCCTTCATCATTCACCATACCACCCTTTTCACAAACTTTTCTTCAGGACCTATTATGTTGCAGATTCTTTGCTAGGAGCCCACAAAAAGTGTGCTACCTAGTGGAAGATAAAAACAAAATAAGGAATTATTATACAAGACTAAGATAGTCTATTGTTCTAGCTACTTTTGTGCTGTTCTAACAGAATACATAAAACTAGGTCATTTAAAATGAATAGACATGTATTGGTTTACATTTCTGGAAACTGGAAAGTCATATATAAAGGTTCTAGCATCTAACAAGAGCTAATTGCCACGTGATCACATGGTAGAAGGCAAGAGTGTAGGAAACCACATTCCCGAAAGCCCTTTTTAAGGCGTAAAACCCATCTATGAGAATGGAGCCTTCACAGCTTAATTATCTTTTTGAAGGTTTCTCCTGTTTCCATTGCTAGAATGACAATTCAATCTCAATATGAATTTTGGAGGGTACAATATTGTAACCAAAGCATCAATATGCTAAGAGTGAAGGACAGGATCCTCTATATGAAATTGGATGGTCATGGCATTCGTATCAATCTAGAGGGACATATAAGGAGTCAATACCATGTCTATGCCTGTGACCTCACCTATCTCATATTTGGATTTTATCAAAGAAGCCTTAGAAAACATGCATATCACATTTAGAATAGTTGGGATGGTACCTATTGAAGTGAATATCAAATTTAAGACTGCAAAAAAAAAAAAAAAACTCTGAGGCTATTCTCTAATGCTGTATAAAGTATAAATGAGCTTCTAAGATGAGTAACTTATTTTGCAGTGGTGTTCACAAAGCAGAGAGTAAGCTATTTGAAACAATCTTATACCTCTAGATACAATTACTATAGGAGAACTTGAAGACCAGAAAATAAACATTTACATCCATAATGGTCTCCCTTTCTTTAGAATAAGTACAAGTGTAATTAATTAATGCTTTGCTCAAACGGTCAATTAAAGGAATGAATGGATAGCTGGGCTTTTGAGTCAGACAAACCTAGGCGGATGAGACACTCCTGGGTGAGTCTTGGGACCACAGACAATCTACATGAAACCCTGAGCTTCATTGCCACCATCTGTGAAAGAAAATCACACCTGTCCTTCAGACCTCTTGTGAGGAGTAGATGCAATAACACAAGGAAAGAAGTGGGGCCTGACTTTATGAGGAGAAAGTGATTAATAAATGATGGTAGTTAATGTCATGATTGCCCTTTTCATGGGCAATCTAATCTCTTTTTCTCTCTCTTCCTATCATTCTAGACAACTGTGATGACCCATTAGCATCCCTGCTGTCTCCAATGGCTTTTTCCAGCTCCTCAGATCTCACTGGTACCTCCAGTGCAGCTCAGCTCAACTGGAGAGTTGGTAAGTAGAAGGAACAAAATCCCAACGCCAAGTGACAAATGAGAACACCACGAACACAGGAGAAAAAGTGATCATTTCATATACTGGGTTCATGTCCAAAGGCAGTGTTCAGAAGATGTGGAAGGACAAGGGTTAAAATTTAACAGGATCATACTTCCTGTCACATAACGGAATTCCAGAGAATGCCCTTTTTTTTGATTATAAGAAGCCTATGCAAAAGTGACTTTTAAAAGGAATTTGCTTTATTTTTATACTTTGTGTATCTAACATAAATAGCTACCCAAACATGTTATTATAACAAGTTTATAGAATAATGAAGTTTATTTAAAATTCCCAACTTTAATTTTACTATAAAACTAATATTGCTATCTTTAAGAGTATTCAAAATACTATTCACTCAAAGTAAGAATTCAATCTATAATCCTAGTAGTAGGAGATAACTGTGGTTAAGTACCTAGTATGTAACTTTACAAATGCTGACAGAAGTCAGGGTAGACACTCTGAACTAGTCTCTGATGTAAAATGCCCTTAACAAATGCGATATTGGATATGTGGACATTACTGTAGGAGAATTTGAAAACCAGAAAATAAACATTTACATCTATAATAGTCTCCCTTTCTATAGAATAATACTTTAATTATATATGGGTGTTGATTTTTATAATGTATATGAGAGATATAAAGATAGAAAAGGTGATAATTGAATTACTTTAGTTTTAAAGACTAATTATCTGATGATAACATTTGAATATCTGATTAAAGTTATAAACTTTCTCCTAGGTGAAGAAAAAAAATGTATGAAATTTGAAAAGATCCTTTTAGGGTCTATTTTAGAGTTCATATTAATTTCTCTTGACCATTATTTCATTGGTATGTTAGACCAACCACATTAGTAAATTTTTCATTGTTGAATCATCATTGCATCCTGGAATACATTTTAATAAGTGATTTTGTAATTTTTAAGTGTGTATTTTTAAGTAATGAAAGATTTAATTTGTGAAAGCTTTCATTTATATTTCATTTTTGAATATAATGGAACCAGTAATTTAAAAGCCAGCAAGGGTCAAAATTTATTTGAGAAAGCCATTTAAGAATACAGACAATCTTTCATATTTGAACACTCAAAAATATTTATTAAAAACTGCTTATATGCTGAACATGTACAGACTTTCTTTTCTTGTCCTTATTCTGTAAACATTGTAGGATGAAAAGAATTTACCTGGCACTTACAACATCCTAGGTATTGTAAAGATCAAAGAGATATTATAAATCATCAAAGAGATGATTTAAGGTATAGATGCAAAAATGTGTATACATTGTATGCAAATATTACATCATTTTATACCACAGACTTGAGCATTCACGGAATTTGGTACAAGAGGAGGACCGTGAACCAAACCACTGTGGATTCCAAGGGATGATTGCATTATTCTAAAAGCAAAAGAATGGCCAGTTAGAGATAACAGAAAAATATTAATAAAATTTTATAATAACACTGAACTTTGATGATTATTCTGTGCTACAAATTTTATTAATAATTTTACCAATATAATGATAGAGGTAACAAAGTTGTTTTAGAATAAGCATTGTGACCTTTTACTTCAAGTCGGGTCCCTGAGGCTAAGAAAAGTTGCATGATTTACCCCAAATCACACAGCTAGGAAAGAAAATACTTGGATTCAAACCTAATTAATCTGAATCTAAGTCTCATTTTCACAATCAGCACATTAGCAAATTGATTCACAGGTACAGATTAAAGAGGGTGAAGTAGAAAGAAAAAAGAGATTTTATTCTCTTTTATTGCTGAGTAATATTCCATTGTGTATTTATGCCACGTTTTTTTTTTTATCCAATCATCTATTGAAGGGCATTTAGATTGGTTCTACAATTTAGCTATTGTGAATTGTGCTGCTATAAACATTGATGTGGCTGTGTCCCTGTAGTATGCTCTTTTTAAGTCCTTTGGGTATAGACTGAGGAGAGAGATAGCTGTCTCAAATGGTGGTTCCCTGCTGTTATATATAAATAATGAAAAAAAAATATCCAACCAGAAAAAAAAGAAGAAAGAGAAACAAATCCACTACAGTTCAGACTGTAATACTTATAAAAGTTACAAGTTACTTTGAGTTACTTCAAGTCACTTACCTGCTCTTGATCTCAGCTTTTTATCTGTGAAGTAGGCTCAGAATGACTGCCTTGTAACATTATGTGTAGAAAGAAACCAGACTTGTATAACCAAAAAGTCTTTCCCACTGCAGGATAGAGAACTGGAGTAGAGCAAGGAGGTCCACTGTTCTTTCAGGAAGAAGCAGCTGGGGGAGACTGAGAGTTTCCAACAGGGCTTGCTGGGATAGTTTGTCTCAATTCCATTCAACCCCTGGGCATTTCCTGAGAAACTGTGGGTCTTGTCATAGGCAGCTCTTTCCTTATTGGAGAGGTAGTGACTAGGAACAAGTGTCTTCACTGCAATAGATAATAACCCTGCTCCAGTTCATAGGGAGGCTGTGTGCCTCAGCCCAAGGCCACTATGTCTGTGTGAATATGGAAATTCCACTTCTCTCCTCTCTCTTAACAGTCCAAATCCTGAAAGTTGAATAAATTCAGTCCTACTGATGGGATGCATTGACTTCATCTTCCAAAATGGAATTCCCTTCCTTCACTGGGGCCCAACCTTCCCCTCACAGCACCATTGAATCATCTGGAGAGCTTTACAGGGAGCATTGCCTGAGCCTATCTCCCAAATATCTGAATTAATTGGGATGAGACGCAAGCAAAGGTGCCAATCAAGTGAATAAATAAATGCTTTCTGAGTGATTCTAGAATACAATGATAGTGGCAAACCACTATGTAGGATGAATTCATGGGTAACAAACCCTTCTGTGACTATTTACTGAGCACCTTCAATTTGTTAGTCATCATGCAAAAATTCTGACATAGCATTGGCAAGAATAGGTACAAACACTATCAGTAAAGAGTTGACATAGATAAAGCAGACTATAATTAAAATCTGTGATACTAATTAACACCAACATATGTCATTGATGATAGTAATGATATTATAATATTGTTTTATATGGATTCTATTTATGGATATATAAGTATGTATAAAATAAATCATATATATGCTATCCAGTATATTTTTATTAGGGCATGCAAAATTAAAATATATACAAATATTGAATATATAAAAGTAGAATTAATGTATAGAAAAGTATATATATAGGGATGAGCATGGATACACACATACATACACACACGTAGTAGAATGTATATATGTGTATACTTATCTTTCAGTATCCATTGGTTTCAAGACCCCAATGCATACCAAAATCTGTGGATATTCAAGTTTCTTAGATAAAATGATATAGACTTGCATATAATCTATGCACAACCTCCTGTGTAATTTAATTCATTTTTGGATTTCTTATAATACAGAATACAATGCAAATGCCATGTAAATAGTTACCCTATAATTTATTAGGGAATAATGACAAGGAAAAAAGTGTATACATGTTCAATTCATAAGCCATGATTTTCAAATGTTTCCTGTCCCCATTTTTTTGAATCCTCAAATGCAAAACTCAAGGATAAAAAGAACCTACTATATATAATATATGAATGGATAAAATAATATACACTTGTATGTACAAACATACATAAAATATATGCATATGTTGAATATATACTATAATATACATGTTAGTATAAAGCATACATGTGATTATAATAATGTTATTAAGAATAAATTTTGTAATATGAATGGATAAAAAAATAACAAGTTATGGAAGAAAACCCATAGCATTAATTAAAATTGGACATATCAGTAAAAGTAGACTGAATTTTCTGCTTCTCAAACCAGTCTGATGTAATTTTTGTCCATTGTCAGGATCTAGAAGCAAGTATAGCAATGAAAACTCCTTTTCCACATGGATTACTTTAAATCTTCCCTTTTATTTTATGAGTGGAAAGACATCAAATATAGCCCAAAGAGTATATTGCACCACAAGGTGTGAAATCTGCTATGCGCTCAGATTTCCTCGGAGATGTCAACCATCTTCTTCCTGAATACAGGGATTATTTTATTTAAGATTTTAAAAAATTTATAAATGACATTAGAATGCATTACAATTCTTATTAGACATATAGAGCACAATTTTTCATATCTGTGGCAGTATACAAACCATATTCACACCAATTCGTGTCTTCATACATGTACTTTGGATAATAATGACCATGACATTCCACCATCATTTCTAACCCCATGTACCCTCCCTTCCCCCTCCCACCCATCTGCCCTATCTAGAGTTCATCTATTTCTCCCAAATTCCCTCTCCCTATCCCACTATGAATCAGCCTTCTTATATCAGAGAAAAAATTTGGCATTTGGTTTTTTGGGATTGGGTAACTTCACTTAGCATTATTTTCTCTAACTCCATCCATTTATCTGCAAATGCCATGATTTTATTTTTTTTTATTGATGAGTAATATTCCATTGTGTATATATGCCACATTTTTTTTAATCCATTTATCTATTGAAGGGCATCTAGGTTGACTCCACAGTTTAGCTACTGTGAATTGTGCTGCTGTAAATACTGATGTGGCTGCATCCCTGTAGTTTGCTGTTTTTAAGTCCTTTGGGTATAGACGGAGGAGAGGGACAGCTGGTTCAAATGGTGGTTTCATTCTCAATTTTCCAAGGAATCTCCAAACTGCTTTCCATATTGGCTGCACCAATTTGCAGTCCCATCAGCAGTGTATGAGTGTGCCTTTTCCCCCACATCCTCGACAACACTTATTGTTGATTTTCTTCATAATAGCTGCCATTCTGACTGGAGTGAGATGAAATCTTAGAGTAGTTTGATTTGCATTTCTCTAATTGCTATAGATGATGAACATTTTTTCATATATGTGTTGATTGATTGTATATCATCTTCTGAGAAGTGTTGGTGCAGGTCCTTGGCCCATTTATTGATTAGATTATTTGTTGTTTGGGGATTCAGCTTTTTGAGTTCTTTATATACTCTAAAGATTAGTTAGTGCTCTGATGTGTGAAGGGTAAAGATTTGCTCCCAAGATGTAGGCTCTCTGTTCACCTTACAGATTGTTTCTTTTGCTGAAAGTAAACCTTTTAGTTTGAATTCATCACATTTATTAATTCTTGGTTTTAATTCTTGTGCCAAAGGAGTCTTATTAAGGAAGCTGGGGCCTAATCCCACATGATGAAGATTAGGGCCTACTTTTTCTTCTATTAGATGCAGGGTCTCTGGTTTTATTCCTAAATTCTTAATCCATTTTGGGTTGAGTTTTGTGCATGGTGAGAGATATGGGTTTAATTTCATTTTGTTGCATATGGATTTCCAGTTTTCCCAGCACCATTTGTTAAAGAGACTATCTTTTTCCCAACCCATGTTTTTGGCCCCTGTGTCTAATATAAAACAATTGTAGTTTTGTGGTTAGTCTCTGTGTCTTCTATTCTGTACCATTGGTCTACCAATCTGTTTTGGTGCCAATACCTTGCTGTTTTTGTTACTATTGCTCTGTAGTATAGCTTAAGGTCTGGTTTAGTGATGCCACCTGCTTCACTCTTCCTGTAAAGGATTGCTTTAGCTATTCTGGGTCTCTTATTTTTTCCAGATGAATTTCATAATTGCTTTTTCTATTTCTTTGAGGAATGAGGAATGTCATTGGGATTTTGATTGGAATTGCATTAAATCTGTATAGTGCTTTTGGAAGTATGGTCATTTTGATAATATTAATTCTGCCTAACCAAGAACAATGTAGATCTTTCCATTTTCTAAGGTCTTCTTTGACTTCTTTTTTTAGGGTTCTGTAATTTTCATTATATAGGTCTTTCACTATTTTTTAAAAAGTTGATTCTCAAGTACTTTTTTTTGAGGCTATTGTAAATGGGGTAGTTTTTCTCATTTCCTTTTCTAAGGATTTGTTACTGATATACAGAAATGCCTGTGATTTATGGGTGTTGATTTTATATCCTGCTACTTTGATGAATTCATTACTAGTTCTAGAAATTTTCTGGTGGAACTTTTAGGGTCTTCTAGGTATAGAATAATATCATGAGCAAAGAGTGCCTTCAATTTGAGTTCTTCTTTTCCTATGTGTATTCCTTTAATTTCTTTCATCTGTTTAATTGCTCTGGCCAATGTTTCAAGAATTATGTTAAATATAAGTGGTGAAAGAGGGCATCCCTGTCTTATTCCAGTTTTTAGAGGAAATGGCTTCAATGTTTTTCCATTTAGAATGATGTTGGCCTGGTGCTTAGCATAGATAGCCTTTATGACTTTGAGATATGTTCCTGTTATCCCTAATTTTTCTAGAGTTTTGAACTTAAAGGGTGCTGTATTTTGTCAAATGCTTTTTTTTACATCTATTGAGATGATCATATGATTCTTAAATTTAAGTCTATTGATGTGATGAATTACATTTATTCATTTCCTTATGTTGAGCCAATCTTGCATCCCTGGGATGAATCCCATTTCATTGTGGTGCATGATCTTTTTGATATGTTTTTGTATTCCATTTGCCAGAATTTTATTGAGAACTTTTTGTATCTATGTCATTCGAGATATTGGTCTGAAGTTTTTTTTTTTTTTTTCTCTTTTTGATGTGTCTTTGCCTGGTTTTGGAATCAGGGTGATATTGACTTCATAGAATGAGTTTAGAAGTGCTGCCTCTTTTTCTATTTCCTGAAATAAATTGCAGAGTATTGGTATTAATTCTTCTTTAAAGGTCTTACAGAACTCGGCTTTGTATCCATCCAGTCCTAGGCTTTTCTTGGTTGGTAGACTTTTGATAGCATCTTCTATATCATCACTTGAAATTGATATGTATAAATTGTGTATATCATCTTGATTCAATTTGGGCAAATTATATGACTCTAGAAATTTGTTGATGCCTTCAATATTTTTCGTTTTATTTGAGTACAAGTTTTCAAAATAATTTCTAATTATCTTCTGTATCTCTATAGTGTCTGTTGTGATACGTTCTTTTTCATCACATGTTAGTAATTTGAGTTTTCTCTCTCTTTCTCTTTACTAGCATGGTTAAGGGTTTGTCAATTTTATTTATTTTTTCAAAGAACCAACTTTTTGTTCTGTCAACTTTTTGAATTGTTTCTTTTGTTTCAATTTCATTGATTTCAACTCTGATTTTAATTATTTCCTGTCCTCTACTGTTTTTTGTTTTGATTTGTTCTTCTTTTTCTAGGGCCCGAGATGTAATGTTAAGTCACTTATTTGTTGACTTTTTTTTTTTTAAGGAATGACCTTCATGCAATGAACTTCCTTCTTAACTGCCTTCATAGTGTCCCAGAGATTCTGATATGTTGTATCTGTGTTCTCATTCACCTCTAAATTTTTTTTAATCTCTTCCTTGATGTCTTCTGCAATCCATTGTTCATCCAGTAGCATATTATTTAGTTATTAGTTTATGTGTTGGAGTGGATTTCATTTCTTATTTTATCACTGATTTCTAATTTTATTCCATTATGATCTGATAGAATGCAGGGTAGTATCTCTACTTTTTTATATTTGATAAGAGTTGCTTTGTGGAATAATATATGGTCTATTTTAGAGAAAGATCCATGTGATATTGAGAAGAAAAAGGATGAAATATTCTCTATATGAAATATTCTCTGTATGTCAGTTAAATCTAAGTTATTGGTTGTATTATTGAGTTCTATAGTTTCTTTGTTCAGCTTTTGTTTGCAATACCTATGTAGTGATGAAAGAGGTGTGTTAAAATCACCCAAAATTGTTGTATTGTGGCCTATTTGACTCTTGAACTTAAAAGTTTGTTTGATGAACGTAGATGCTTCACTATTTGTGGCATATATATTTATGATTGTAGTATAGCTTAAGGTCTTGTTCCTGTATGGTTCCCTTGAGCAGTATGTAGTGTCCCTTTTTATCCTTTGTGATTGACTTTAGTTGGAAGTCTACTTTATTTGGTATGAGGATGGAAACCCCTGCTTCTTCTGCAATCCATGTGAGTGGTATTATTTTTCCCAACCCTTCACCTTCAGTCTATGGATGTCTTTTCCTATGAGATGAGTCTTTTGGAGGCATAGATTTATTTATTTTTTGTCCAATCTGCTAGTCTATGTCTTTTGATTGGTGAGTTTAGGCCATTAACATTCAGGGTTATTATTGAGACATGATTTGTATTCCCAGTCATTTTTGTTTATTTTTGGTATTTAACATGACTTGGTTTCTCCTCTGATTAGATTTTCCTTTAGTGTAATCCCTCCCTCTGCTGATTTTCATCATTGTTTTTCATTTCCTCTTCTTGGAATATGTTGCTGAGGATGTTCTGTAGTGCAGGCTTTCTTTCTTTCTTTCTTTCTTTCTTTCTTTCTTTCTTTAAAGAGAGAATGAGAGAGAGGGAGAGAGAGAGAGAATTTTAATTTTTTTTTTTTTTTTTTAGTTTTTCGGCGGACACAACATCTTTGTTTGTATGTGGTGCTGAGGATCGAACCCGGGCCGCACGCATGCCAGGCGAGCGCGCTACCGCTTGAGCCACATCCCCAGCCCCAGTGCAGGCTTTCTTGTTGTAAATTCTTTTAATTTTTGTTTATCATGGGAGGTTTTTATTTCATCATCAAATCTAAAGCTTAGTTTTACTGGATATAAAATTGTTGGTTGGCATCCATTTTATTTCAGAACTTGGTATATGTTGTTCCACTATCTCCTGGATTTGAGGGTCTGGGTTGAAAAATCTGCTGAGATATGAATTGGTCCCCCCCTATATGTGATCTGATTCCTCTCTCTTGCAGCTTTTAAGATTATTCTGTATGCTAGGCATATATAGATTATATGCCTAGCATATATTATAATGTGCCTTGGTGTACTTTCTGTTGTAATTTTGTACATTTGGTGTCCTGTAAGACTCTTGTATTTGGTTTTCCAATTCGTTCTTTCTGCTTTGGAAATTTTCTGATATTATCTCATTGAAGAGATTGTGTATTCCTTTGGTTTGAAACTCTGTGCCTTCCTCTATCCCAATAACGCTGATATTTGGTTTTTTGATGCTGTCCCATGATTCTTGGATGTTCTGTTCATGGTGTCTTACTATCTTTACTGTGTGGTCAACTTTATTTTCCAGATTGTATACTTTGTCTTCATTATCTGACGTTCTTTCTTCCAAGTGATCTAGACTGTTGATTATGCTCTCTATTGAGTTTTTCATTTTCTGACTGAATTTTTTCTGAGTTTCTATCTCTCTTGAAGTAATCTTCTGCTAACTGTGTTTTCTCTCTTATCTCTTTGTTGAAGTGATCAGTTTTTGCCTGCATTTGCTCATTTAGGTCATTCTTTAATTCACAGATCTTTTTAATTATGAACCTTCTATACTCCTTCTCTGACTGTTCATCAACTTTGCTGTCCATAGATTCTATTATTATAGTGTCCTGGTTTGTTTGTGGCACTTCCCTCCCCCCTTTTTCTTCCCATGTTGTCTATGTGTCTTCCTTTCTTGCAGTGTGGATCTGAAATGTTACACTTTCTTCCCTATATTCTTGAAGTACATGTGCAGATTATCTGTACCCCACCTTGATGTTGGCTTCCAGACCCTGCTGGTGTCCCTCAATGTATGCCACTGCATCTAAAGGTGGTGGCAGCAATAGCTGAGGTAACTTGAGATAATAGTTAAGGTGCCCCAAGATGGAAGCAATGTCTTACAGAGATGGGGCTGAAAGAGTGGGCCTCACACTCTCTTTGGGATGCCTGCTCTGAGATGCCTCTGCTTCTATGCCCTGTCTATTGTCAAAAAGTTAGGGGCTACTGCATGGGGAAGGTTATGGGATGACTATAGTGTCCCAAGATGGGAGTGGGTTAGTCTTAGGCTCCCAGGTGAGGGAGGGGTGAATTCTGACCTACTCTGGACCTGGGTCCTGCACAAGTTGGTGTGGACAGATCTGGGCTGGGTCTGGCCTCCCGCAGTAATCTGCTGGTGGGAAGAGGTGATCCTGTGCAGGAGGCTGGTCTCCAGTAGGTGTCTGCAGGTGGAGGGGTGGACCCAGGCCTACTGTGAGCCTGGGTCCTGTGTGGGCTGGTGTGTCTGAATACAGGGATTATGTGTCTAGGATTATATCATTTTATGCTACCAGCATATAAATGGCAACCACCACACACTAGGCACTTGTCAGACCAGAAGCTTCACTGTTCTAAGCCCCTAAGGTATATCAATGCAGTTTTCACATTATCCCTATTTTAAAGGTGAAAATGTTGTGATACAGAGAGGAAAACTGATCAAAGTAGACCTTTACCACTTAAGTCTTATTACTGGTTCATGATCTTACCCACTACACCTCAGCACTGTCCTAACTGGAGGGTCAGCACTACTTTGACACTTTAAAGAAGGAAAGATTGGGGCCATTTTCATTAGTTCACTTGATCTCCCCCAACCCCTGGTGTTATAGGGGTATAATTGAGAGCTGACCTATAGATATTTAAGATGTGTAATGTGATAATTTGTGTGTATATTGTAAAATGATTACCTCAGTCAGTTAGTTTATATATCTTCCCACAGTTTTCTCTGTGTGTCTGGGGGCGAGGTGAGGGGGGTGAAGAGAACATTGGACCTACTCTCTTAACAAATTTCATGTACATAATAAAGTTTTATTAACTAAAGTCACTATGCTATACCATTAAAATCCTCAGAATTTATTTCCTACAAATGCAAGATAGTATCCTTTGACCAACATGGATGGATTGCCCCCATCCCCAAATCCTACAAACCACTACTTTACTCCCTGTCACTGTGAATTCAACATTTTTAGATTCCACAAAAAAAAGAGAGATCATACAGAATTGGTCTTTTGTGTGGTGATTTCACTTGGTATAATGCCCACCAGCTTCATCTATGTTGCCATAAATGGCAAGGATTTTTTCCTTTTTATGGGTGAATAACTTTTAATCACACACACACACACACACACACACACACATACATGCACACACACATACACACACACGTGCACATGAGCACACAGACTTAAATTTCTTTATAAATCCATTCATTTACAGACACAGAGAGTGTTTCCACGTCTTGGTTATTGAGGATAATGCTACAGTGAACAGGGGAGTACAAATACCTCTATGAGATGCTGATTTTTTGTATTATTCATACATATATCCAGAAGTGGGATTGATTTATCATATGGTAGTTCTATTTTTAACTTTCTGAGAATTTCTCTATTGTTTTCCATAATGGATATGCCATTTCATATTCTCACCAGTGGCACACAGGACTCCCTTTTCTCCACATCCTCACCAACACTTATTTCTTTCATATGGGTAATAGCCATCCTAGCAGATGTGGGGTAAAATCTCACCATGGTTTTGATTTTCATTCCCTCTATCATTAATGCTACTAAGAACCTTTTTGTGTTCTTGCTGTCCATTTGAATGTCCTCTTTGGAAAAAAAAATCTCTATTCTCTAATTGGGTTATTTGTTTTTCACTATTCATTTGTATGTATTCCTTATATATATTAGACATGAAATCCTTTTGAGATAAATAGTCTGCAAATATTTTCTCCAATTTTATAGGATTTCTTCCCCTTTGTTGATTGTTTCCTTTGCTGTACAGAACTTTTAGTTTGACATATTCTCACTCATTGCCAATGAGTCTCACTTATTGCCTTTTTTCTCTGGGCTTTTGGTGTCATATCCAAAAAAGATCATTACTTACCTTGAAAATCAATAAAGAATTTACTGTGAGTGTACTAGCTACTTTTCCTGTGCCATTTTCAATACCCAGGCCTCTATTTCCCCTTCAAATCCTAATGTGCTCTTTTACTCTACAGATTTTCTCATAGTGTCCAATTGCAATGAGCTATTTTAGTTAGACTCATTTCTCTCTCTCCTACAGGGGGGCACTGTGAATCTGTCTGCTCAATTCTACTGTTTAACATAAAATCCCTTCCCTTTCTAAATATCCAAATACCAGGTTGTACATACACATATACACATACATACACACATAACCATATCTTCTAACCTGGATTTAAGTTCTCAATAAGCTGGAGTCAACATATACATTCACTATTTTTATCCCCAGGGAATGAATAGTTTAAAATAGATGAGCAATACTTGACATAAACATATGACTATGAATAAGGTTAAAATCATAGTTCCCATACAAATACAGAATGAACCCATAAAAATGCTCAGCTTGTTAATGAGGGAAGCAGCAAGATAGTGAAGCTTCAAGAAGGGTTTTAATGAACCAGGTATCCAGATATATTTTGAGGGGAAAGCAAAGGGTATTAGAAAAAGTAATTAGGTAGATACAAAACTAGCTAATGTCTGTATTAGGGTTTTCCAGAGGCATAGAACCAATAGGCTACATACAGATATGTAAGAAGAGATTTATTATCGAAATTGACTCACATGAATATCAAGGCTAAGAAGGGTCTGCTACACTTTCTGCAAGTTTTAGAACCAGGGAAAACCAGTGGTATAATTTAGTCTGAACACAAAGACCTGAGAATCTGGGAGCTGCCTATACAAGCCCCAGAACCCAAGGGCTAAAAATGCGAAGCTCTAATGTCCAAGAGCAGAACACTTCAGAAAAGACAGCAAATTCACCTTTACTCTGTCTTTTTATTTTATCTGGTCATTCAAGAAATTGGAGCTTCTGGAAAAAAAATCAGACCTATAATGGGAAATAATATATTACCATTCTTCAGGTTTTCCTTTACCCAATCAAGTTGACACTTTTTTTTTATAAACTTTTTTTTTTGAGAGAGAGAATTTTAATATTTATTTATTTAGTTAGTTTTCAGCGGACACCACAACTTTGTTTATATGTGGTGCTGAGGATCGAACCCGGGCCGCACAGCATGCCAGGCGAGCACGCTACCACTTGAGCCACATCCTCAGCCCTCAAGTTGACACTTTAAACCAATGGTTACCATGCCTTATAGGATAATGAAATTCAGGGGTTAATCTTCTCCATTAGATGGACAATTATAAGTTAACATGTAACTTCATAGGATCTGAGATATAATCTACCAGAAAACAACAAAAACCAAAGATAGCTTTATCTGTCTAGAGAATTAAATGATCACTAATTTGATTTGATAAAAAGATGCCCAGGGTGATAGTGATAGGACACACCATACTTAACGATTTTCAAAATTATTTTAGCTTTTTCCTAACACATCTTATTTATTCATTTGTTCATTTTTCACAGTAATTAATGAATTCCATCTACTATATGCCATCCAACCTTCCACCCCCATATCCTTCTGTTATTCTCTTGGAGATGAAATATAAATTGTAAAACCCATGATTTTTACAAAATTACTTCTAGATCAATAGACACAAGTGTGCTCAATGGCAGGATTACAGCTCATCACTGCTGAGCTATTTCACATGGACAAAGTTCCTTGCAAGTCCCTGGGCAACAAACATGTAAAACTGCTGAATCCCCCAGGAAGCATAGAAACTATTGAGATACATTGATCATAGAAAATCAATGGATGCTTTGCTTCCAGTGTGTTCAAGATATTCCAGTATACACATCTGACTACACTCAGGAAGAAAGTGTACATGTATGGTGAATTTGTCAGTGGCAAATTTTAAGGAAAAAATTCCCAAAGTTTAAGGGAAGAATATAGGAAAGGCCTTACTGGGCAAAGACGACCGATGAGCTTCCTCCAAGCTTTGGTAAAGCAAGTGTAATGAGTTCCATCAATGACACACTAATCTCTCTGAGCCACAAATAAATAAATAAAACACCCTTGAAAACAGCTGTTGACCTGAGCTATTGCTGTGCCAATCAAGATCTGGGAAGTTCACAGCATGAGGAAGGGGATTAGATGGTTAAAACCCAACTGTAATAGTCTCTACACTGCTATCTCATCTGTGGAGGGGATTTGCCAAATGGAATTTTTGTTCTCTCCCTTCCACACACACCCTTTGGCCTCCATCTCATTTCACACGAAGAAAGTGAAAAGCAAGAAAGAGACCTAATTACATTTGAAAAAAAAATAAAATAAAATGACAAAATACATTAAGCTGGGGGTCAGATCACCATTAACTTAGGTTGCCAAGTCAATCTATATAATTGTGGCTTAGGAAGGATCTGTCTTTGTCAAATGTGATTTGTTTTGTGGCAAGAAAGCTTTTGATCGGGCATTAAGTCAGCTGGGCTTTGAGAAGCACTTACTGTCAGCGGGAAGTGCAGGGGCTGGTGGCAGAGCATGAAGCCACTGAGCTGAGCTGTGGCTTAGACCTTGAAAATGAGGGGAAGGATTTAAGTTACTTCACATGATTAAAAGGCAAATAGGAAAAGGCATCTTTTGCCCCACGAGAGGAAAGGTTTATATTTCTCTTTCCCATTCTCTTTTATTTTTTTTTCCAAATACGGTTTGCAAACAGTCATGTTTGCCATTTGTCCCTTGACATTTTAATCCTTCTTCCTCACTTGAATATATTTTGTTGAGATGCTTGCCTGTGTAAGTTGAGATTGTATGTTTCTAGCATGACAATTTTGTTGCCATGGAGAATTTGATTGCTCATGTCAATGCATTTTCAGCTTCCAGGGCTTGTGGATGGGCGAAGAGGCTCAAAGCCCTTGCCTCTCCTTTTGGTACAGAATTTATGCATGTTCCCCACCCCCAATTCCCTTTGGGCAGCACTGGTTAAAAAGCACTAAGGATCTAGGAAAACCTTTGGAAGTTGGTTTTCAGTTTGATGTCACCAGACTAACCATGAGAAGATGAGAATTGGCAGCAATGTAGGAATCAGGGTTAATAAACCCAATTAACATGATATCGGCTCTCTAGGGACTTGTTCCAGATAACCAGGAATAAACACTGAAGGTACAGTTTACAGCAAGTCTAGAATGGCTGCTTGCTAAGGAAAGTACCAGTCTTTCATCTGTACCGATTGACAGATATAGGCATAATACAGATATAATTTGATAGCTTCAAAAAGACAGGGGGTGGTGGCATGGTGGCACACACCTGTAATCCCAAAGGCTTGGGAGGCAGGGGTCAGAGGATTGAAGGTTCTAAACCAGCCTCACCTCAGCAACTTAATGAGGCTGTAAGGCACCTCAAAGTAAAAAATAAAATTAAAAAGAAAAAAAATGCTGGGGATTTGGCTCAGTGGTGAAGCACCCTTGGGTTCAATCCCTGTCTGAAATAAAGAAAAAAAAAGACATTGGGATATGCAGAAATCATTTACTGGATTCTCTGTTCTCCCCTTGAAATGACCTTTCATTCTTCTCAGCATCTCTCTTTCCTTTTATCATGTCTAGCTGCTCCAGGCAGAGTATGCTTTAAAACCTGTTCCCTTTCTTGCCTCATATTCTTCCTCACTACTTGGTGTTCCACAGGGAACTGGTTAGACATGTAAGACCTGAACTTTTACCCAGACTGTCAGATCAGAACCTGTGCTGTCACAAGTGTTGCATTTGCACATTCAAAATTGAGAAGCACCCATTTGATGCATTTCTGCACTTGTGTTCCTTCAATAATTGCCCACATGCCTTATTCACCCTGAATATGTATGGTAAGGGAGGATGGAAAGTGTCAGAATTAGCTAACTTCTTATGGTAAGGAACCAGGTAGAAGCTTCAGTTATCTTTTGTATCATCATGGTAGTACTCGAAAATACTTGATATTACTTTAATTTTTAAAGATGAAGAGATAGACTCGGAGAAGTTAAGTCACTGACTCAAGGATGCACAGATAATTTGAATAGGGCTTGTGTTTGATGCTAGCCTGTCTACTGTATATTAATCAATATATTTATTGATGTAGATATGAAATCTTAATAAGAGTGTGCATTGGTAAAATAGTCACCCCTTCAGCTAATTTTGACATTTCAACCAGTGTATCTAGCATTTTTAAGCACAAAAGACTAAATTTTTCAGACTGGGGGCAGGGGTGCGGGGATTCATATGTGTGTGTCTTCTGAATGGCCATGATTCATACTGCAGGCTCATACACCTGTGGGAACAATGAACCTTAACCTAGATATTTAAACAGCATCCCAATCCTCTTCTACTATTGGGACATCTATAGAACATCAAGAAATGGAAGACAGATCTATTGTAATGGCCATGCTATTTGCCAAACAACACAATGAAGATGGAAGAAGGAAATGGGTTGTATGAATATTTTTGCTCACTAATAGTATAGTGCTTCCAAAATCTAAACTCACCGTTTGGTCCAAAAAAAAGTGATAGAGAAATGAAGGTACTTTACCTCCTTTTTTTTTTTTTTTTTTTTTTTGATGGCTGATCATTTCCCTTGAAGGTTCAAGTTGACATTATTTCTAAGTAGCACCCCATAAAAAGGCTAGCTCAATGAATCACCAACCTGATGCCTTTAATACTTTGCAGAGAGACAAAAGCTTCTTCAGTTCACCAGCTCATTATAGTTAATTATAAACTTAAAAACCTTATAATGGGATTAAGAGAAGGATTATTAATGTCTTATTTTTCTCTAGTGATTGACAGTTTACACTACCAAGTTTGCAATATGTGTCACAATCAGGAGTAAGTAAGATGCAGTTCTATCCTACTTAACAAGGACACATTCTGAAAAGTGTGTCATAATTGGTTTCAGCCTTGCAAAACATTTTAGGTTATGCTTGCACAAGCCTACATAGTAAGATCAACTCAACTGGCCTCTCAGTGCAATCAAAAGATGCAATAAATCCTAAATGTATGAGAATACTACAATTATAACATGGAGAACTTCTTTACAGTAAACTTTTAGAATAAGTATCCTACTTATTTTAGAATACACTGTAAAATAATAATGAAATGCATAGTACCTTAAATATATGAGCCAGTAACATGGTCTTTTATTATCAAGTAGTTTCTACTATATATGATTGTCTGTGTTATATGTTTATGTGCCTTGAAGTGCCATAGGTTTGTTTATACCAGCATCACCACAATGATGTGAGTAATGTTTTCTACCACGAAATGACAAGGGCTATGAACTCACTATGTACTAGCAATTATTAGCTCTGTTATAATCTTAAGGAACCACCATCATATATGTGGACCATGGTTGGCCAAAGGGCTGCTGTATGGCACATGACTGTGTCTTTGAATCACACATTGAAAGTGCATATTCTCACTTTGTCTAATCTGGAGTAGTTAGGTAGGATCCACTTGATCTGTTTACTCTGCTAGAAATCTTTTATTTAAATGTTTCAAACTGACTGTTCTCAGTTATAGTCATCAATGCTATTGTTTGTTTATGTTTGTACTTCATGTTTCTAATCAATGTGCAAGTTTGATAAAAATCCAGATTTTATCAAAGACTCCTTATCATGTGTTTGGTGAAGTAATTGTTTCTAATGAATCTCCATCACAAAAATGTCCATAACAATCAGATCATTTTCTAGGGCATCTTTATTATCCTTTTCTAGGGCATCTTTATTAGCATTCATCCGAGTACAAATAACAGAAAATCCAGATCACATTGCTCAAAAAAAAAAAAAAAAAGATCTTTGAGATTAAGTACACAGAGATTGACAGACATCCCTATTTATATTTCTGGGTTAGGGTGGTTACAAGAGTATAGGCTATCCTATAGGCTAAAGATTCCTTTTGTGAAATTGTGTTGCTTGTTTGGGTTTCTACTTTTTTTTTCCCTGAACTGAGATTGAACCCAGGGCCTCATGCATGGTAGGCAGACATTATACCACTAAGCTATATCCCAATTCCTGTTTTGTGAGGGTTTTTTTTTATCTCTATGTTATAGTTTTGCATCATAACAATATAAAAATTAAAAATAAAATTTACTACTCTTCATAAAAGGGAGTTTACAGGGTTGGTTCCTGGGCTTGTAACTCAGTTCAGCAATACTATCTTCGGTGTCACGGATATCCTGGAGCAGATATGCCTGTCCCCTCTCAGCCAGGCACAATGTGCTCTGGATTTGCATCCTGGATTTGCTTTCAAACACCAAAGTGGTATACAGCAGTGTGATGAATGTCATTTAGGAACCTGACAGAAACACACATTTTCTGGACTCCTATAAACCAACTATACTAGCAATGGTAGGACCTGAAACCTCTTTCCCTAGATTTCCCAAGTTATTTGGATGCTCATAAAAATTGGGATCCATCAATTAAAACATTAAATTCTTCCAGAACCCAAAACCCAACCTTTCTCCCACTTCACCAGCAGTTTGTTCTCATGAACAAGTACTCATAATTTGATTGTATTTCTACTCCTGAAAGGAATCAGCTACCAAGGGGCATGGAAGTACTATGACCAACTTTAGTCTTATCATCTCATAGAGAGTAAGAAAACAATTATATTTATAGACCATGCCTATAAATTTACATTTTCTCTCTTTTTCCTGTCTTTTACCTTTCCCTGTCTTCCAAAACATTGCTTGTAAATGACTTTAGTGGGATAGCTTTTGATTTGCATTCTACTCTCTAACTCTATCCCCTGCCCTGCCCTGCACCCATTTTGTTGTGCCGCAGTCTGGCTGGGCACACAATCACGAGCCACTACACAGCTTGTAGATTCAAACAGCAACTCTTTATTCCCGAACTCACCCCAGCCGTCTACAATCACGTTCTGGGGAAATCCACGTTCTCTGCCCAAATCCACCTCCACTGGGCTTCTATCTCCCAAAATATACTGTCTGAATCCTGTGAGAACTCAAGGGGAACTCAGGCAGCAGGATACGCCCTATTCCCAGCAGGAATAATCTTAAACCTTAAACCTGGAACCTAAACTGGGAACTCCCTAAACACGATTATCTTAAACCAGGAACACCCTAATCCGCCTTGGTCCTTGAGCAAGGTCACCTACATTCAATGTCACTGCAATATGGGGTACGCTGGCAAGGAAATTGTCATACCTACTTGGCTAATGGCTCCCAGCATTGTTGGGTTATATTACACATCTTTAAGCCAAAGTGTAACTTTCTGATGGAGGTTTTAATTGATGACCGAGTTTCTCTTTTGTATAAAAAGGTACACCCAAAAGGAAGATTTTGTTATAATGAAGTTAAACACATGTATGTTTAATCATTTTGTATCCATAGTGATGACATTGATGAGCTGATATATACTATTTTATTTGATCCTTGGTAGGATAGACACCCAATACATAACATGGAAGTACAAAAATAACTTGTCCATAGTTCCTAAGGAAGAAAGCAACACTTTTAACTCAAACACTAGACTAGACTGGGCCCTTCCTTTCAAATATAATTGCTTCAAGAAACTAGGTTAAATCTAGTATGCCCAACTGTGGACAAAGTGTGTTGCTCATGAAAGAATTGCTTTAAGTGGCAATTCTAACAGTATGATAACTGCAGTTTCCAATGACTTCCAATTCCACTTCTTGATTTTCTCTTAAAAGATATTTGAGTGATTTTTTTCTCTATATACCTAAAAACAGGAAGACTATCTTACCCTGTTGTTAAATCTTCTATACTATTTTGTTCATGGATGGAACTCAATAATTGTAAAATCCATTAAATAAGGTATAGATAAGCTACCAAAATCCACTAAGAATCCCTTAGGCCTGAGCAAGAGACGGATAGAGTTAGAGTTTATTGATTTGACAAATTAAAGTAGAGTAAGCTTCCACCCATTTTATGAGAGAAATCTTAGAGCAACATTGTTCAATAAAAACTTCTGTGAGGACAGAGTCACCAAGTACCAGCCAACAGAATACCCACTCATCACACAGGTATTGAAAACTAGAATGTGGCTGATGTGCCCAAGGTATCAAATCTTTTTTCATTTAAATTATTTAGCTTAAATTCAAATATCATCTACCATTTTGAACAACCAGCTCTAAAATCTTCAATTTTTATATACATGACCTTCTCACCTAAGTTTTAAAAAGTGTCTGGATTCTTTTTATTCATATATGAATTAGTCCTAAATCTGAGAATGCATAAATGTGAGATACTCTTCCTTGGGATTAAATTCCAAATCTCCTGAGTGTCAGATGTCCTTTCCTGATCCATCACAACCTTGGTGGCTCCAGTCTTTAAAAAGGAATGTCCTTTTTGGAGGACATCACTGCCAAATAGCCTGGACCATGAGCATCCTTCAAAATAATACAGCTTTCTGGCTGGCAGTTTAGCTCAGTGGTAGAGTGCTTGCCTAATGTGCACAAGGTACCCTTGATTCAATTCTCAGTACTACAAAGATACAGCAATAAAAAATCAGGAACACTGTTGCTTTCTCATTACAGATATAAACAGGCGAGAAGCCAAGTACATCCATTGTCACAGAGGCTGTCATTGACCACATCCCTCAGACTTCACCACATTGTTCCAAAACCTGCATCTTAAAAACTGTTTTCTTTCAGAGCTGAACTGATATGAAAAGTCTTCTTGAAGTAATAGATAATGGATGTTCCATAGGGACCAGGTGTGCGGCAAACAGGATGAGGCAGAGGTTGGGGAATCTGGCAAGAATGTAGTCTCTGCTGAAGTCTAGTTTCTTCTGGATGCCAAGAGGATGTTCTAGACCACAGACTACAACCTGAAGTCAGTCATGCCTTAAGACTACAGGACTGATATTTTCATCCTTCTATTGGTCTTAAAGTGATTAAGATACAGGTAAAAGAAGAGATGGCTTCTCAAGCAAGAAGTCTACTTTTTGGTCAAGGGAAAATCTCTGTGAAGGGTATGGCTTGAGTTGTCAGATAGCACCCATAGCTGGGGAATGGAACTACCTGTTAGGGTTGGTCTTGGTGGAGCTCCAAGAACATCGCTGGCAGAACCCCTTCCCACCCTGTTTGTTTCATCTCCTCCTTTCTGCCCAAGATCTTTGTCTCCGTGCTTTCAACACTATTTCTCCAGCAGGACTCAGTCACTAACCAACAAGAGTTGGTGTTTAAATGCTATAGCATATTCCCCCTTGGGTGAGATAATACTCAGGAGCATCCTACACAGGTGGAAGTATACTTACCCACAGACATGAGAGCTTAATGATGTTCCATGGGTCTCCCTTGATCTCTTCTATGTCTCATCTCTGTCACATTCTCTTGGCCTTCTGGGGTCATTTCTCAAATGAACTACATGCATTCAAATCTTTATCTCAAAATTGACATCCACGGAATTTAAACTAACTCATACAAAGAACCACTCCTTCCAACCTTGGTCTTGAGGCATCCCATGGTGTTTCTGATCAAGATCCAACTTTCTTTCCTTTTTAAAAGTCCTTGGTCTTTGTATAGGATCTCTAGCCAGTGCCAGGCTGCAGCATCCAGTTCCATTGAACCTGCCCATTTGCAGAAGAAAGATGCTACATATTCTAGCCAACAGCTTTCCAGTCTCTAAGATCCCTGTCCAGACAAAGATCCTGTGATGCATGGTTGGTAGCAATCTTAGGGAAGAGCAGGAAGCCCTCCCGAATACTGTGAGCATATATGTGAATGGCATCATCACTCTTCCACACACTATATTAAATATTTATGTGAGAACTCTCTGCTTTATTCATTACCATTAGTAGGTAGATTTTTTTCTTAGAAATCTCACACCTTAGTTTACAGGAGCATCAACTGTTTTATAACTAAAGATGTAACAAATACTACAAGCTGGTTTCTCATTCATTTGTGAGAATATGCAAGTAAGTCTATAGGGAATTTTGTAAAATGGGAGTGAAAGCATGTGAATGGGACACTTATTCTCTATAGGGGCTTATTTTAGGGATTGAAAAAAGAAAAACTGGCCAAGCTATTGCTCAAAACAAATTATGTAGGAAAATGCTATATGTTGTGTGTGACTATTTCAGCTCCATCTTGTCTTGTACTAAATGGACTGTGTTTGAACAATAGCATTGAAATATCTCTTAGGAAAGACCTGTATATAATCCATTTATTGCCCATTTTCAATGTGTGACATCAATCAATTATCATTTCTCTTTCTGAACTAGAAGTGGAAATCACTATAGAAACAGAGGAATTTCTGCTTTTTCTACAAGTTATTCTGTTTCATGTTAAAATCCTACCCTGAAATCTGAAGTTTGGAAATTCACTGGTCAGGAGTTGGGAGACTTATGTTTCTTGGCTTATCTTAAAACATGCTTAGAATTCATCATGAGAGTTTTCCCTTGCTTGCATAAGACTAGTCTCTGTTAAAAGCTTTAGAACTAGAAATCAGAAGAACTGGGTTGAAGTGCTTTCTCCAGACATATGACTTGGACCTAATTCTTGGCCCTAAAAAAAAAGGAAATTAAAAATATTACTGCTGCTTGCCATAAGAATCCAGAGAGAGATGGAAAACAACATGAAGTGTGAATTACAGCTCCAGTGAGAACGGCTATTAAGAGGGAGAAGAAAGATGAGCATGAGAAGGATTTGTCACTGCTGTTGAGAGGTACTTTGCAGCAGAGTCAAAGCTTTGGTGCTGGATCTGGTTTTCTGGGTTTGAATCCCATGCTTGGCCACGTATTGATTGCATGGTCTCGGAAAAGCTTCCCAAACATTCTGGCTATGTTATTGAGCAAAAATGAGAACAGCTCATCTAATTTAGTAACCTCAGGAGCAGAAATGACTCTTGTGCCAGTTCTTCTGACTTTATGTCCAGCATCTCCTTACTCCAATTTTCCCCAAAAGTCAAATTATTGAGGGCATAGATGATGAGGCTTAGAGTATGCTAGAAATAAACTAAGACATTGCCTCCAAGTCATCTCTATTTCTGTGTTTGAGAAACTATTGAAAAATCCTGAATGCAATAAAAATCTAAGGTGAGACGATTTTTTCTTTTAAATTTAAATTTCCATGACATGCTTTCAGTGCAGGATTTACGGGATTGTTTGTAGTTAATAGTTATGAAGACTTCAAACACAATTACAGACAACACTGCCTTTGTTAACATCTTCAACTTACTAAATACACACTTTTGTATGTATGTTTCAACCCCAATTTAGAAATAACCCCAAAACAGGATGCTAGTGTGCATGTGGTGTGTCTTTAAAGAAACTACAAATAGTATCTTCAGGCCACTCTGGTCATTTGTGAAAACACAGTTATTGTTTGGTGGAAGGAACAAAATGTTTGCCATAGCAACCACAGCAACCCTGGGTATTTCTCCTATTAGCTGTAATGCAGGAAGCATCTTCAACAGAAGGGAGAGAGTCCTTGGCAATTATCACCTAGGGAGCAGACCTTCATCCAAAGTGCTGAAGATGAAGCTCTTGGGTCCAGAACATTCTTAACATGATGTGTTAATGAATGCTAACAGCAACTATTCCACTTTGGTTAATTTCAGGAGGATTAATAAGCTAAGTTTTTTTTTTTTTTCCTGCTGGGCAAAAGGTAGATGTGATTTTCTTTAGACAAATTTGAACGAATCTTTTTAGTGATAAATCTTCCTCTATTTTTTGTTTTATTTTGTTTTGGTTAAGGTTTGGGTCCACTTTTTATGACTTTATTGTTTTGTGAGGGAAAATTCTGTTCATATCACTTTCTCCTTTCCATCCTTAATATAAATTCTTATTATATGATAATTATAACAAATAAGTTAAAAAAATTAAAGCATGAGTAAGAAGTCCAATTTTAATCAATTGGAACTAAAAGAGAAATGGCTACAGCTTGAGAATTTTTAATTCAAAAATAGTGACAATCACTCAAAATGGCAAAAGTCCTATATTTTACCATGAAGTCTCAAATTCTATAGATATTATTTTATTTTTTATTTTTTCTGTATATTTTTCTTATGCAATAAATCACATGTAATAAGGCTATCAGTTTATTTAAAAGAGACATGCTAGGAAAAAACATTGCATGCAAAAAGCATAAAAGTAGAAAATCATTAATATTTTAACTACTCAGAAGAAATCACATTATAAATTCATTTTCTACCATATTTTAATTTTGTTGAGATAGTGCTGTTTAAACAACATTGCCTCCCTCTACACACAAACATAATAAGAATAAAGAAACTTGTAAAATGGGCAGCAAGATGAGTAAAAAGAATAATTTTGGATTTCTTGGAAATATAAAAGATCTTCCTTTCTATCAGTTTTAAGTTAGGGGAAGATGGAGGGGATTGAGGTTTATAAACATATTGGACCAGACAATGTTGGTGATAAACACATATTTTTATAGTTGGTACTTTGGAGGCTGGTTCAAAAACCCAGTGACTTTCCACTGTTACTGGTTTTCTGGGGTTTAGAAGTATTATTATTTTTTGGTTGCAGAGTAACCCCAAATAGTTGTGTTACCTCTGTGCTTTAATTCTAGTTGCCAAGTGTTCTAAACTTGCTAATTCTGAGTTTCTTCAACTGTACAGTATGGATAACGATATTTACTCGTTTGGATACTGAGTAGGTATTGAAGGAGGCTAATCTGTAGTATCAAATAAATTCTAATGTGCAATGACTTAAATACCAGACATGTTCAGTTCCTTTCCATGGCGTAGGTCAGTGCAGCTATGTGCAAGTTAACAAATGCTTTCCGCCATGTACCAGTACAGGGATCCAGGTTCTTTCTTTCCTGTCATGTTACCAACATCTTGGATCTTGTAAACTGCCTCCATTGATGGTGGGGAGGAGGAAGGGGCAGAAGCAGGCTGCCTAGAAGTGCCACATCTTATTCCCACTCACATTTCTATTGGAGGGAATTTGGTTATATCCCTATTAATATGGGAACTGAAAAACATTATTAGGCCATGCACCCAATACAGTCCTATTTCTACAGAAAAAAAAACAGATAAGTACTTTAATATCAGAAATTCCTGCTATTGTGTACATGTCTTGTAAAACACTTGATAAAATACAAAATACACAATAGGTGCTCAGTACTTTCCCTCCTTTTGCTTTTCCAGTATTTAAATATTTTTAGGGAGGATGGGAAAAACAAAAACAAAATATACTTTTATCAAATTAGATTCCTGAAGGCTAGCTATTTACTGAAAGGAAGTCAACCATACCTTGTCATATTTACCTTATGGTTAGAATAAGTTCTACCATATGTCCTCTGTCTTCTGTGTCTGTATGTCCATCCCTGCCCACCGAGAGACTGTACTGTAGGCATACAGCTCAGAAAATCATTCAGTTGCCAAGAAGAGGCCCAAGTGACCTCTCTTCCAATGCATGGAGGAAAACTAGACCAGATCATCATTACAATTATTTCCAATGACAAAATTTCAAAGACAAATGAATTTATAAATGATTCCTCTAAATTAAAATTTTAATGAACTCTCCACCCTGATGTCTTGTGCAAAGTGGTTAACACAGGAGTTGGTTGGGGACCATCCCTATCTATGATATAAAAGAATCAGTGATAGCTCCCCTCAGACTTTAGAGTATTTGGGAAGTAGAAGTGCATATTGACTTCTGTGGGCTCACATAAAATGGAAACAGGAAACTGAAGACCACAAGTCTTCCAATTAAGTGAGAGTGCATATTGATCTTCTGCAAAGTTCAAGTGTGATGAATAATGAAATTCTGGAACAAAAAGCCTTCTGACATGTTAGAATATTCCTATGTGTCTAGTACACTGAAATGCACATGGGTCCCATACTGTCGGGCTCTCTCCTGTCTCTGAGGTTTGTGTGTGCTCTTCCTTCTGGTCTGGTTGATACTTATGTAACTTTCCCCTTTATTTCTGGATGTGTTGTGCCTTGCTTCAGATTTTAATATCTTTCAGTATCTTTAGAAGGACTTTCTCATCATCTCCTGAGGCATTCTGTCCTCTGGGCTCCTACAGGAACTTGTATTTACCTTTTGGGAGGGTTTCTTTCACATTGTGTTCCACATTTTTGTTTCCATAATATCCATCTGTCTCTCTCCCTCCACCCTGAACCACCCAGGACGGTCCTGTTACTCAAAAAAAAAAAAAAATGTGGTATGAAGGAATGATGTCCCTCAAAAGGCTTGATCAGTGTCCTTTTATCTTTGTATATAGGATACACATATCTGCTCTGTGTCTGGTCCATAGAAATAATTTGAAGAAAAGAACGGAAGAAGAGAAGGAAGGAAAGAGAGAAATAAAAAAAGATATCAGTCAGAGAGAGAGGACATAGGGCTAGTTTGTGTCAGGATAGAGTTTTAAGAAAGAAATAGGACAAACCCCTCTAGGAATTCATTAGATGGAAGCTATGATGACTGGCAGATACAGCATTCAAAATGAATCTTAAGCCATAAGGATAAAAATTTGTTGTAAAAATAGCAGGACGATAAATACAGAGACAGGGAAGGGAAGGGCATGTTGAGGTGATGGCGTCTTCATTGAACACCGTTTCATTGATCTTTGGCAGTTGAAAGTTGTAGCTATGTGAGATGTGACTCCAACTCTCTCCCTTCATCTCTCTGATGCTGTTCCAGGAACTGGTGGCTGGTCCCCAGCAGATTCCAATGCTCAACAGTGGCTGCAGATGGACTTGGGAAACAGAGTGGAGATTACAGCCGTGGCCACACAGGGAAGATACGGAAGCTCTGACTGGGTGACGAGTTATAGCCTGATGTTCAGTGACACAGGACGCAACTGGAAACAATACAAACAAGAAGACAGCATCTGGGTAGGACACTGTTTTCTCTCCCCATGAATAAAACTGAGATGCGCCGGTGGTAACCAGTGGGTGCTTCTGTCATTTTCCTACACCCAGATTGTTGGTGGCTTAATAACCATCAAGAGCTGATTCAGAAATAATTTGGTCATGAATCAGCCTTGACTCCAGCATGGCTGTGTCGTTCCTGGGGAAACTGGGTGTCTGCTGTGCAGTTTACTGTGTTCCTCCATTTCTGGCATCTTGAGTAATCATCTCTAACAGAGAATTATACCAACAAAGTCTGATTGTTCATGAGATGGCATTCGTTTACTATTTATCTGTTGTTTGTTTATTATGTACCATAATCCCTTGTAACAACCTAATTGACTTGGTTAAGTCAGTTGCCCAAAATTACCCAATTTGTGCACTTTGGCCAAAGATTCTTAATTCTTGTTTGACTTTAAATCTCAGTGATGAACACTCTGGATCTAAGATTTGAAAGCCACTGGAAAGGGTTAGAAATATGAAATAAATTACACACTTTAGAATTACACTGAATTATAAACAATCTTCAGCTTAGAGAAGGAGTGTTTGCTCCAAGTTGCAAAGCGGAACTTTCTTCCCATCTCCCCATCCTCACACTCTTGAACTCAGTATTGTTATGAGGCTGTCAGCAGATTGTAAGTGGAAAGGAACAAGGAGAGGCACAAAGAAAACTTTCCTGCCTTTGGAAACTCTTGCTCATGAATAAAACAGTGGGTTAGTCTATGCTGCTTTTAGTTTACTGGGGGAAAAAAAATCACCATTACTTTCTAAATGCATAAAAAATGTGAAGATTTGGCCATTGATAAAACAAACAACAAACAAACAAAAAACTCTTCCCTAATCAGAATCTCCCTACTTGCCTCCCTGTGAAATCAATGACAACTAGAATTTTAAATTGCTGTCATTTTCATGTGCATGTTTCTGTATTAGCTCCACTTTTGGGAAAAAAAAAAAAAACTTTCTGTTTTGGATTCACTATTATTTGCCAATTGCCAGGCATTCACCACTCCAGGTTCTAATTGAACATAGTAGTAAATTAACGATGAAGATTGATCATAGCAGAATCTTGAGAACACTACTATTGCCATTTTTTTATTGTCATTAGTACTATGAGGTTGTAATATTCATAGAAGGCATGGGTTTTCTTCAGTTTTAAAAATAGTTTTTTGAAGACCTTTTTTTCATCTCAGTGTTGAAGGCACCATAATTTTTTATAAATTTCTGTTTGGTTTTATTTTGAGTTTGAACTGAGAAATGAGCACACCTTCAATTTTGAGGAACAATTTTAAGATTTTATGTTGACTTTCGAGGGACAAATAGATGTGGGGTTATTTATTTTCTCTGGCATTTTCAATCAGAACCGGTTGTTTTTCAGATGGAGCTGCAGTTTTTGAGTTATCTAGTCTCAATTTTTTTTTTAAACTCCAAGTTTCATTTTCTTCAGAATCAAATGACCTGCTTTCAGCCTACTCTCTGGATCAGGATGTATTTCAAGGGATGACAATTTCTCCGGGCTTGGGGACAGCTGGCACAAGGTCTCTTCCATGTCCATGCTCCTATTAGTTACTTGTATTTCCAAGAAATTTCAACTCCTTAAAGACAGAAGTCTCTCTTTCATGTTTCTATACAGCCCCTGGGCCTGATTTTAGTGGACATATGAGGCTCATTTTAGGAAGGTTATTAGAACTGCAGAATGACTAAGACTCTTAGAATTGGAGAGGGGGTAGAAGGAGGAGACTATCCCATCCTATACTTCATACCCCAAACAGCTTCAACATTACTGAATAGGTAAAGGATGCCAGGCAGCAGGGCAGGAGAGGTACAAGATCCTGTGTGCAGCAAGGCAGAGAATTCCAGTTGCAGCATGCCCAGAGATGTTCACAATGCCTGCAGGGCACTTAGGAAACAGGCAGCTTTAGGACCAGCTTGTCAGCTGCAAACACTGGGAGGAGTGGTGATTCCAGAAGAGGTAATCACAATTTCCAATTTAAAGTATAAAATACAGTGACATTTGGCAGGAACACCATAAGTCATGGTATCTGCAAAAAAAAAAAAAAAATGGGTGTCCACTTATACTAACACTAGGAAAACTAACAAACCATTACATCAATGAGATGTCACGTTTACACACTAATGTATGTGTGTGTGGGAGTGTGTATGTGTGTGTGAGAATATGTGATTCTATAAACTCTGGTGATTTGTTTTTCATATCTCCATGAACAAGAGGCTTGCCATCACAGTGATCAATCCAAGCTCAAAACTGATGGCACCATGATTAAAAACTAAGATTTATTCTTAAATATATCTGTAGTTTGTTTATCCTTTACCCCAGTTATTTTTTTTTTTAATTTCATATATACATGTATATAAATTTATGTATGTATATATATGAATCTCTCTCACTTTAATTGTTAGATAAGTAAGCACTAATCTTTGAGATAATATTAAGTATAACTGTTTAATTTACACAGTGCTGATTATAAAAATGAGGAAACAGGGCTGGGGTAGTAGCTCAGTGGAAAAGTGCTTGTCTAGTATGTGTGAGGCACTGGGTTTGATCCTAAGCACAACATAAATAAAATAAAATAAGATAATAAAATAAAGTTATTATATCCATCTACAACTAAAAATATTTTTTAAGTGAGAAAACACCATTAAGAGCTAACTGTGTTTGTGAATGTTGTCAATGTTGCTTAAAGTGTCTGAAACTGTTTAGCAGCATCTATTGAATCCAAATTGAGGATGTTTTACAAACATTTCACAAATATATGTAAAATCTGCTTTGTGACTAATGCTCATTGATACTTGTGTCAGACTATGCTGTTGCATAAAAGAGATTACAGTTTTTCTTTTTACTTTTTATTTTCAACTTAGAAGGCTATGGATTCACAAAAGCTTAGCCTTATAAGCAAAGTAAAAGCAACAGCCAAACAAGAGGTTTAGGTAAAGCTGTGTAAATGGTTTCAGTTTAACTTTTCAGAGAAAAAGCCAAGACTTGAAAACATCAATAATAAGTACAAACTTAATTAAGGAGAGTATACCAAGGAGATAATCTCTTGAACACATATTTTCACTTGGTCTTTTTCAGAGCCTCAAGTTTTTGATGTGATAGAGTTTATAATGCTTTTTAAAAATTATTTATCAAATAATACAAATACAGCACATTTTGTGAATAGTACATCAATTTACCAAATCTTGAAGATTTTATTTTATTTTACAAAGTTCATTTCAGGACAGGAATCTTTAAAAAATACTTTTCCTACATATAGTAACAAATCTTCATGCCCTGATAAGTCAATTTGGAGAGTTTCTGATTTGACACTGAATGAAATGTTTATGAATAAGACCAACGAGCAATTGTTTAATGATGTACCATGATACATGAACAAGAGTTCCTGCCTCACTAAATAATCAGGCATGAAAGCGTCACAGGAACAAAATTAGCAGATCAAAAATTTCTTCTTGTTTGGTGTGAAGATATTTTGAAGCAAGATAGATACTAAAATTCTAACTCCAAGAAGCAATGTAAATCTTTTGTTTGGTAATGTGGAAAATTTTATTTGGAATTAAGAGAACCTCTTAATTAAATCCTCTCAGACCACTTCCTGTCTCCATTCACCTTGAAACATACATCACAAGAAACACTTACTGTTCTTGTTATGCATATGTATACATATAGATAACTTTTCTTTCCTGAGTTCTTTGTGTTTCAAGTGTCCAGACCCTTCATGAATCCCTGTAGGGGTCCTACATACAAAGAAGGGTATGTGAAAACTCATTCCCCTCTCTGAGCATTGACATGTTATTTTCTAACACTTATCAGTCTTAAATTTTGAACACTTACTTTATAATAATCAAATTATTGAGATCCCCTTCTCAATCAAGTTTAGCATTCAGATCTTTACTGAGGTATAATAAATATCATATTCACCTTCCCCGCCTCCTTTAACATATGTATCAAAAAACTCACATAAAATGTCACTGTAATACAAGTTCAGCTCTATCCTACTTAGAGACTTCAATGTTATCTAAAAACTTACACTCTCTTTTTTTGAATATACAAACTTAACACAAAATAGATATTGAAGGCAAATTTTGAGAAACCTGAACTTTCACATTTCTCTTTTGCCCAATAATTTGCCTTTTCTAAGTACAGTCTCATAATATCAGTGGCAAAGTTAGTCTTGTACTTGTAAAACAATTTACTTTATTTGACTTGTGCAATTATAATCTGATGAACCCCTTTAAGTTACTGATTAGAAGCAAACATTTGATGCTGGTAGATTCCTCTGAATTGACAGTGAAGATATTAGCTGATTCTATTTTACTGATGTATCCACTTATGTCTTCCTAGTCTCCATTTAATTAGTCACTTTCAAGCAGTCTGTGCTGATGCAAGCCCATATTCTAATCTTCCCTATGTGATAACATGGAGAATCATGAGTGAGAGATGCAATGATCATAGTGACATGGGATCATAGTGACTGGGGAAGGAAAAGAAGTTAAAGAATTGTGTCCATGACTGAAACAAGGCCTTTTGCAAGGCTGGTACTTATATAGGAAATGATAGCATCTCAGAATTCAACATTTAAACATTCATAGTGAATTCTTTTGCTTCTTTTGAGTGTCTGTATCCTGGGATTCTGAATGCATTGCTACAGTTCCTCTTTATCTTACACTCAATAAAGGTAGGCACTCAGCTAAGATAATGAAGGAGATTAGTTAAGTTTCTTCTGTGATCCTAATGAGTTGCTTTTATTTTACAGAAGAAGAAAATGAGGTTTCAAGAGGTCAAGATCTCAGCCCATATCTCATAAGTAGTGAAGTGATGGGGCCAATTTACAACCCTAGCTCTGTCTGTCCATAAAGCCTAAGCAATTAAATTATTATATAATATTTCAGCCATTGTTGAAAACATGACAATTGTCAACCCATATTATCTTATAAAGGAGCTGGAACAACCTGAACTGAGATTCAGAACACATTCTGCTCCATGATAATCTAAGCCAAAATGGAAACTGAAGGCCACCCTGGACTAACTGACATGGTGACTTCATGGGAAGACCTGGCGAGCAAAGAGATTCCTAGAATGGAACCCCAGTTGGTTTCTCACACAATGTGGACACAAAAATGTCTCATTATCATCTCCTACAGAATGGTTCTTTGCTTCTTTTCATAGCAAGGATGTTTATCCCTTCCCCTCTCTGCCACAATTCCCCTACTACCAGAAAAGCTGTTCCCCTCCAGCCCAGTGTCCCAACATACTCAACAGCATTCCATATGGCTGATTTTTAACCCTACACTAGCACTTCATATAAGATCTTGTATCTTATTAATGCTCAGTTTGCCTCTCCCCAAACAAGACCCATCAAGTCCTATACCATGGAATCTTTTGGACCATGCAATATGATGGCCTCTGATCTCCTGTAGCTCTCCGGAATCTGTCAACAGAGAGGGCCTGCATTCATTACCCGGCATATTCCCACACAGAGGTCAATTGAAAGAATGGATTATACATTTTAGTCATCAGTTCCCCGATTTCATCCTTGAGTGACTTCCAAATTCTCTGGGAGATGCTCTCCTATCTTCGTGATTTATACACATTTATTCTGCCAATTTAGCTTAGAACTTCCTGAGTATTGATCACTGTTTGATATAGTATTTTAAGCCTACCAATTTCAGAAAACAATTTGAGAGGGAGAATCTCATTACCATCAACATATATCTTTTAAGCTCTCATTATACGGCAAGCACCACACTAGTTGCTGGGCATACTAAGGGACTTAAGATGTGGTCCCTTCCTCCCCTGAATGCATAGGATGATTAATGAGAGAAATAAATGACACTTCGACACAACATGTGCTTATGTGAATAGTGCTGATGGCAGTTCACATGTGCAAAGCTGTTGGAAAGGGTGTGCCTGGGAGTGCATGACTGGCAGGGACTTAGATGAGTTTAATGGGCAGGGACCATGTTTAAGTTTCTTTGGCTTCTCAGCAGTTACAGAGTGTTTTATGCCTAATACAAATTCAGTCAGTGTAAGAAGACAGGAAAATAAAATGATAGGAAGGGAGAAACATTCACAGCAAGAAAAAATTAGTATAAGAAGCCCTACAGGAAGATATCAAATTGCATTTGAAACACAAAGAAATAATAAATTCAGATACAAGATTTCCCAGACCAGTAATACAAGATAAATCTGAAGAGGGAGACTTGACAGAATGTATATACCAGTACCATCTTTTTTAAGCTATCATCTAAGAGTGTTGTGTCATTTGTTAGCCATTTTGTTTTAACACTTTGTTGGTTGATAACAAAGGCTACATGCAGGAATCTGCTATTAAATATATTTGCCATGATTTTGTTAATAGCTCTCTCATTTGTTCTTTCACACATATAAACTTTTAAAACAGAGATTAATTAATAGTTGGACTTAATTAAAAGCTCAATAAGAACTTAGCATACAGAGGATCTAGCTTCAGATTTAATGGAGTCCTCCAGTACAAAAGTAATTTATCACCATGTGACAAACCAACAGAAAATAGGGTCAGAGGTAAACACAGAGGCTTTTGATTAAGGCCAGCTTCCAGTTGCACTAGCAGTTGCTTCATCGACCTTGGAAATGTAACTTAGCCTCTCTATATTGAAATTTTTTTCCCTTTTAGGGAAGGTGTATATCTAGAATCTTCCAGATCCAGATCCATTGCATATGTTCTTCTATACTGCCTTGCTTAGACTTCCTGGTTATGGACCATCCTGTGTGTACAGTGGAAAATACATGGAGATGAAGTTTGGACTTCTCTATGGAACCAGTTTAAGACAATCCAGTAAAGACCCTCAAAGCCCAGTATTCTTCTTCAGTTGCCCCAGTGGTTCTGTCCTTAGTTCTTTGGCTGACCTTAGATGGTCTTATTGCTGGATGAAACACCACGGAAAGAAGGAAGAGAGAACAACTATCCAATGAGCACTGGGAAAGCAACGGCTGGTCTTTGCCCCAGCATCAGCAGGATTCCCTCCAGCCCTCTGGTTCCACACTTAGCCTTAGAAACTTCCTCACTGAGGCCCATCTGTTTCCCCATCTTAATGTGAGAATTTGCTGAGAGGTTTCAGAGAACTTCCCCACAAGGGGTCTATTCCTTTTAAGGAGAAAATGCTCTCATACATTTTCACATGTGGCATTTAAACACATCCCATGGACAGGGAGACAACATGCAGTCTTCAGGATTAATATTCATATGGACACTTTCTAGGCAAGAACAGATGTTTGCAGTCCCCTATAAACTGGTTGCATTTGTAATGGGATAGGATCCAGCAGCTGATATCAAAGTAAGAAGGATGATCTGCTTAAAATTAATTCTTCTAAATCCACTGCTATTAAATTAATCTTATTGTTAAGGTACTTAGTGATTCACAGGAAACTCGACTTATAATTGTATTTGCAATATGTATAAACCTGTGAGCTTTTGGAGACACCCACCTTAGGTTAGAAGAAATCAGAGTTAATATTTCAAATTTGACATGCAGAAGCATTAGTTTTCTTTGGGTTTTTAGAATCTAAATGTATTGAATTATGTTAGATATAAAGAATGAGGAAAAGATATTTTAAACTATCCTTTATTCACTGAATTTTTAACTATTGTGCAAATTGTGTTTCATTGTTGTTGTTTCCTTCCATATATTATCTCAGCTTTGAAGTCTAACAGAGATTCTGTGACTCTGATAGATTACTAAATCCCTAGGAGGTGCATTTTTCTCCTTTGAAAAGTGAGTATAATGGGGATGCTAATCCATGTGATCTATAAAGGGGAGATTCTCAAAAATGAACATGCATCAAAATGTCCCACAGGGCTTGTTAAGACACAGCTTTCTGGGCCCCACCTGCAGAACTTCTGACCCTGTAGGTCTGGAGCAGGATGAAAGTTTGCATTTCTAATAAAATCCCAGGTGGCATGATGCTGGGGTTTCTAGTTGGGACCTCAGTTTAAGAACCATTGTTTGAACTTTAAATTGGAGGAGTTAAGCACAGTCTAAAACAACAAGGGCTATTATGGCTGTTAAAGGTGGGTGCAGGTGGGACACCTGGTGAAGATACCCAGAGAAATGCCAGCTCTCAGAGCTTGCTTTCTTTTGAGGTTTGTATATAATGAAGAAGGCAAGCTTAATAAGTCAGCAATTTTTAATAAACTAAATGCTCAGTGGAGAAGGTAAGATCTCCTTGTGGTTACAGACTAAGATAGTTACCCAAAACAGGCTCATTAAAGACAATTAGCTCAGAGTCCTAGTACTAGACCAGAGAGGTAGAAGAAGCACCTGAGGGAGTTGCTGACGCCTAAAGAATAAAACTCTAGGCCCAATCTGAAGCCCCAGGTGTCTACTGGGCTCTAGCCAGATGGAAAGAGTCCAGGCTTTGCAGAACCTTAGGAGCCAAAGAGTCTCTCCAGCATTAAAAAAAAAGTTCAAAGAAAAACAATCTTTAATAAATTTATTAAATTCATTGTCACAACACAGCAATTGATATTAAGGAAAAAACACAACATGGTAACAAGTTTCTGACTGTTAACTAGGAGTCCCAGTTTTGTTTGCCTAATGTTAGTTGGAAATAAAGTTAACTAATATATACTAATAAAAGGAGAAAGCCCAAACAAAATAAGGTGAGCAAAGTGGATAATGTGTTTCACATACCTGAGGGATTGCAATTGTTCATGTAGGAGATTATCCTTCCCACTGCTATAAACAAAGGGAGCCGCTATGGTACATCCTGAATTATGCCACTGCATCTCACATCTTACACTTGCCTTCGGAATAATTCTTTGATTTAGTGTTTTGAGACTTTCCAGAAATTTTCCCCTCACACAAAAATATTACTAGAACAGAGAAGGAGCCCTAAGAATGGGGAGAAAGTTATTTTAACTAATGAGCATCATAGGTGCTTTTTGTTTGGGAAGAGAATTGTACTTAAAAAACTATCCCCGAGAATCATACACCTCTAACATCCTGTCTTATCTGATTGTAATTTAGGGTATCAAGCATCTGCTAAGCTCATTCTGCATGCAATAAATTAGGGAGGCTTTAAAAGTAGATGCAGACATCTCTCCTACAACAGGTAAGATAGATACATGGAAAGATATTCGATGAGACTATGCGCAGATGCGCATACAGGTGAAAGTATGAAGTTTCTGGCTTGTTGGTAGAGTAAGTGCTATAATTCTTTTCCAGAAGTGATTTCGACTTTGCCATGTTTCAAGTTTCATCCAGTCTTCCTTGGCATGCTACAATAAGAGACGGTCAGAGTTCCAATAACAGATGGTGAAACAGAGTACAAAGGATGGATAAGGACTAGGAAAGTAAACATGTGCACGTTAGTGCTTTGTTCTAATCCACACAGCTGACTGTGAGTCTACTGTCTGTGGATATGGACAATCTGAGTGTAGGAGAGAGAAAAGAAAATACTGTGTAGGTGGAGACATCCATGATCCATATCCATGTTACTCCAAAGAGGTGGAACTTTTTTTCCTTTTGCTTTCATGCCTTGGCCTCCCCAATCTTTCTCAACTAGTGTATGGTTCTTTGAGATGTTATGTTTTGTTTCAGACATTATGTCCATATGACTTCTGTAGAAATGTGAGAATTTAAGAAGTTGATTATAGGGGTGGCATCTTAAGCCAACTTAATGAACAGATAATTTAAAGGGACAGCAAGTGCTTGTTCAATAGCTCTGCTTGCAGACCAAACCCTGGAAACCGCTTCCACCAAGCTGGCTGGTCCAAAACTGCTCACACACAAAAATACCTGGCTGCATTGGTAGTGTAGGTATGCACATGCAAGTGCACTTCTGGTGATGACAGAGATGATCAACCACTCTTCCCTGCTCAGTCCATGCCAGCTTCCCTCTGAGATGTACCCAGGGAGAAGCAGGTGACTAGGAAGACCTGACTTAGACCTTATGCTTCTTTATATACCTCCTCTTATTCCACATAACATGGTGGAGGTTTTTTTTTTTTTAAAGGATTTGTCACTTAATGAATAATTTCTGAAACAATTAGATGACAACTCAATATAATGGCTTTGTCAATTTTCTGTAATGGAAAACCAAATTATCAGGTGAGAAAATACAAAATCTTTTTTTGCATGACATTGTAGAGAGGTTTTAAAAATAACTGCAAATTTACAAAAAAAAAAAAAAATGAGGACTCTAAGTTTGCAAAATCAATAGGAATTCATCAAAACCAATTTTCCTGGAAACTTGAAGTCATACATTTGGCTTTATTAAATGTGAGGATGTTAATTAAAACTCTGTTTTTAGAATGTGATCCTAGTATTTAAGCTAAAGTGGATATATTACCTTAATGTGTGTGTGTGTGTGTGTGTATGTATATATATACATGCACACACACATATATGCATACATTTTAGTATTAAAGATACATATGTATATAGTTGAATTATATGCATTCATATTGATAAATTTAAATATATTTGTATATATTTAAATAAATTCTAATAATATATAAGTTCTGTGTGTGTATATATACATATGTATCATTAAATTTCATCATGTTTCATCTTGTTTTCTCATTAACTATAAATCTGATCTTTCAAAAAATTTTTAGCTATTAAAGTATTTTGAAATTTTTGAGTCCATTTATTTTGTATTAAAAATCTTGATCTTATAATTAAATATTACAATAATGGTAGCATACGTGATGCCAAATTACTGCAAGTTTGTGCTATTCCCTGCCAGTATCTTAATGAAGTGCAGAAATGAGAGACAACACAATTTCTGTTTTCTCCACTCCTAACTCCATGGATATTGACAATTCTCAGTCAGGTATAAGGAGGTAACTTTTGCCATGGGAGTTACATGAAAACTTCAGGAATTAATTCCTGTGTACATTAAATTTATGTTAATAAGGACATGCAGAGCCAGGCAATGTGGTGCATGCCTGTAATCCCAGCGGCTCGAGAGGCTAAGACAGGAGAATCACGAGTTCAAAGCCAGTCTCAGGAATGGAAAGGTGTCAAGCAACTCAGTAAGACCTTATCTTTATGTAAAAGTACCAAATATGGCTGTGGATGTGGCTCAGTATTTAGTGTCCTTTAGTTCAATGCCTGGTACTAAAAAAAGAAGAAAAAAAGGACATGTGGAGTTGATTTATCCATGAATAAGAAGGACTATTTCATAGAATTGAAAATGAGTCTTGCTATTTGTTTTTTTTTTTCCTTGAATCCACCTTTTTTAAGCCTGTTATAAACAATAGTACTAGTAATATATACTAAGCATCTACTATGAGTCACATTTGTGCTAAATACTTTTCCTAAGATCTGTCCTACAAAGGAGAGATTACCCCCATTTAAAGGTGGTCAATAGGGTTCCTGGAGTTAATCACAAGCCTTGCTTCAGGAAGAGTAGCAGGGCTGTAATTTCAAATGGAGGCAACTGAACTTCTAGCCTTTGTCCCGGGCTACACAAGACACAATCATAATAAACAAGACAGTACCTTACTTGCAAATACAGATATGCCAGCAACCTTACTTTAAAACATAATAACCACAGTTCTTGGACATAATCATAATTTTTCTCTTCCTCTAATCAGTATAACCCCTGATAAAGGAACATATTAAGTGTTTGTTGATTGTATTGCTCTGGTGTTTAATGACTTATGTGATTTTCTCATTTAAACAAGAAAACAGTAGACAAAGAAAATAAATTAATGCCTTTCGGCATAATTGGATACTACTTATGCTTGTTGGACTCATAAGCATAGCAGATTCTGAATTATTTTCAGTTTGAACTACCTTTGTTTATTCAACAATAAATACAGTGCTCTTGGTAACCTGTGACTGTACCCCAGGGATTTAGATAAGAAGATAATGGGGAAGGGAGGATTTTTTTATTCAAACCAGAGCAGGATTATATCATTTCATTTGAAACTCTTTTAATTTAAGTGTACTTAATAAAACTCTCCTTTATGAGCGGATTTGGAGCATGAACTTTGGATTTAGGCAAATCTGAGTTTGAATCTCTGCTTTGTACTAATCATATCGCTCCAAGCAGCATTTTGTATCTCTGATTCTTAGAGTTCACATCTGTACAATGTTTATAAAAGTTACAATAGAGTACTATAAAAATTCATCCAGGTGATCTATGTAGACTTCCAATGTCCCTAAAATATAAGAAGTACTCAAATGAACAGTATTTGAATCTCAACTTGAAATAAAGAATGAATGCTGACTAAGACTGTGTCAGAATCCCAAAAGGCAACTTTCTTCCCTTAAATGTAAGATGTCAAGTACCTTAAAATTAACATGGCTTATGTTCTAGGGTATATTTTGCTAGGCCAGTGACATTTGCAAATTCCAGAGGCTATAGCCTGCAGGTACCTGCTGGTAAAAGAAGCGGGTAGGGCCCTTATGAATAGTTGAGCATTTCCCTGTTGGGGTGGTGCTGCTTTTCTTGCTCCCAGGATGGATGAAGCATCTGCCATTCTGTGGGTGGACAGGAGTTACTAAGTAACATGCCAGGAAATGTAAGTGGGTTTGGAAACAAGGTAACCCACCTGGAGGGCCAGGAATTTAACAATGAGCATATTTGAAGCTTCTGGCATTTTGTTTAAATCAGTTCTCAGGAAAATCATTTGAGCATAGCTTTACAATGAGAGCTGGGGATTTGGTTGAAGAAAGGATGTTATGTTGGGCATCTTGCTGGAGGCCTAGAATCTGAGGAATCATTTATCAACATCCCTTCTTGAAACACTAGGTAACAGCAGAGCTGTTGTGCATTTGTTTCAGAATGGACTGGCTAGGTGGTCAAAAGAAGTGACTCAAAATAATGATTTTTTTGACTGATTTCTGGAAGCACGGGACTGTTTGCAATTTGTTTCCTTGTGGACACAGGTTCCTTCTCTTTTCACCAAAGATATCATCTAACAAAGATTCCCATAGAAGGAAACATGTTATTACTCAAAGGCTTAGGTAGCACCAGGTTTCAGACCAAACTGTAGATTATAGGTGTTCTCCCCCGCCCCCCTAACCCCCACCAGAAAAAGGCTAGGTAGCAAGGAGAAACCAGTGAAGAACAGATTATGGACCTGGATGGGAACAGCAATGAGGTCTAAGAAAGATCTTAAATTGTTGAAGGCACCTACTTCAAACTCATCCCTATTTGATGAAACTTAAAGAACCCTCTATGAGAGGTATGGGAAACAAGTGATACAGGATTTGAAAAAAGAAGATGTACCCCAGTCCCCCTTTTTTTATTTTCAAAGTCACCACATCTCTCTGAGCCTCTAATACTGAATCTTATTCAAATGAACAAATTCAATGGAAGTACATAGCCTTTATTCAGTAAATGCTGGTTTTTAATAATTAAAAGCCATGTCATTTTCAATGAACCGTAGATATTGTGACAAGTCTTAAAATTGAGTGGTGGAAAAAGGACATATAACATTATTTAACTGCCCAGGAATTAATAGAAATGCCATCAAATTGACTGAAACACAGGACTTAATGTATTGGGGACATAAGATATCAGTCAATAGATTTATTGACTGATGAATCTTCTGAGTTTACTCAGCAAAATACCATGCTCGTACCTATCCTTCTAGTGTAACTAGTAACAGAGCCAATATTTTTGTTTTTTTGCTTTCAAAAATGTGTTGATTTTTATAATAAATTATGTGATCAATGTCCTGCTAGGGGCAACCAATTCAGAGTGAGAAAATTATAATTAACTCAGCAAGAAAACAAATTAAGGAAAACCATTACCTTTTGAATATGTGTGACTTGAGGATGGGTAATGATATTAGTTGATGCTGGATGTTCCTTAACTGATGTTAACTCAGGAGATGGTGAGTATTCTTTAAGTTTAAAGTTTAAGCATGCTGTAGATGAAACTTTGGTTGTAAGCCTCGGATGATTGTACAAGTTCATGGTCTTTAGGAATTTAGATGACTTAGAGTTTGCAATAATGTTGTAAATAAAGAAACCCTAATATCTAAGTAATTCCTTGCAGAGGGCTTGTGAAGATAAACAATCAGGGGCTTACCTGCCTCAAGAAATTTTTATTAAAGACACATTAGTCTATTTTGAGGACAGATAGTCTACAAGAGATAGATAGAAAACAAGAGAAGATTCACACAGTCACTCTTATTCAATGGAAGTCTAGTTAGAAACTGTAAGATTAAACTCTTTTTCTTTTGGTCACTTTTGAACTTATGCACAGATAGATTTGCTAAGGTAAATTGAAGAGTGCTCTTATAAAATTCACATACACCTGAAACTTTAGTGATGCTATTTGGAAATAGGAGTTTGTTGATGTGATTAGTTAATCATAAGGTGAACTCACTCTGGAATTAGAGCAGGCTCTAAATCCCATTACTGATTGCAGAATCACATCAGTTACACATCCACATTTTTACATAATGCCATATTAGTAACTGTTGTATTCTACTACCTTTCCTATATGTAATCTGTATTTGGGGTAAAAATGGGAGTTCATAACCCACTTGAGTATAATGTATCAAATATGATATGTCAAGAGCTTTGTAATGTTTTGAACAACCAATAAAAAAAGCAAAAAATAATAAGCAAAAAATAAAAAATAAAAATAAAAAATAAATCCCATCACTGATGTCTGTATCAAAAGTGGTTATGATGCAGACTCACAGAGGAAAGATCATATTTAAAAAAAAAAAAGAGGCAAAGATTGGAGTAATGTGTCTACAAGCCAAGGAACCCCCCAAAGTGCTGGGAGCCATGGAACCTAGAAAGAGGCGAGGACAGATTGATAACCTGAACTTTAAGAAAGCCCCTGGCTCTCCAAGTGCTTCAATTTTGTATTCCTGACCTCCAGAATTAGGAAAGAATTTTTTTTTTTTAATTTGAAGGCATCCGGCTTGTGGTAATTTGTTATGACAACGCTAGGAAGCTAATACATTGTGTATTTATCATTTTGTGGCATCTGCTATGACTTCACACATGACTCTGAGCTACTCTGCTGGATTGTGGATAGCAGTCCAAATACAGTTCCTCCAGGGCACCCAGCACAGTGAGGGACACTGCTGGTCCATTATATTTATAACTGGATGAGCATGTTTATGGTTCTTCATCTTTAAGATTTTGCTTATGGTGACACCTTTGTCTAGAGTTCTCCTTCAATCTCCCTATTCTCCTCCAACACACACATCTCCACTTTTGGAAATTCTCTCTCTTCTTTTAAGATCCAGTTTTATCCAATCACAGGTCCACAACCACATTCTACAGACTCAATTGCATCAAGTAGAAGTGATCTCTTGCACATCTCTGCTCCCTTTCCATTTCATATTGGCCCATCTGCTAGGACTTGGAAAAATTCTTCACTATGTTTTTTTATAATCCCTCCAAACGCTGCTCCATGTGAACCAATCTTGACCATGAAACTAAACAGAGTGATCTTGAAAAATCCAGCCCAGTCTCATTTTTATCTCCATTTCTCTACTTTGCCTGGTACAAAGTAAATGTTCAATAGTAATTTGTTGACTATTTGCCCTGGCTGTCTCATTCCACAGTGATAAAACTGAAATGTTCTCTAAAATTACTTTTCCATCATTATAAATTTGACTTGAAAGCCATGCAATTGATGCATTTGCTGGGGATTATCTTTTGCCCATAGCTCATTAAAGCTGCCCTCATATAGCACAAATATTCATAGGAACAGAGAAATGTTAGCCCCCCAAGTGAGAAAGTGGCCCATACAAATGGCTGGCTGTAAGACAACACCTTGAGCAACACAGATCATGTGATGACTCTGCTGGGTTGTTACAGATTCAGGGTACAGGCAGTGAATGAGCTGACTTTGAGAAGGCAGTCGCCAGTCATCAGGGGAAAAAAGAGGGTACATCTCTCATTAATTTCTTTCGAGAGAACAATTTTCCAGCATTGCCAACATAATATTGCCCCTAGAATGTGCTCTGTAATTTACCAAAGATTATCAAACAAGCATTTCAAAACAATAATTGTTGAAATGATGATTCAGTGGAAGAAATCAAGACTGTGAATATGTGGCATAAAAAGGTGACAAAGTTGCTTTTGAGCAAAAGGGGCAAATATGAAACTACATTATCATGCTTCACTGGGTATTTTAGCCAGAAAGTACCTTGTCTCACCCTTTATATTTAGAGAATATGAAAAAAATGTGAATATTTAAAAGCACAAGTTCAAATTGGGGCCATCTGTGCACTGTGTTACAAGAAGAAATTAGACCTCTGGTTGAAATCCAATACTTCTGGAGAATATGAGTTTGTGACAGTACTATCTTGGTGTTTCACTTAAAAGAAATCCAGTAAGCCTCAGGATATAGCTCATTGTTAGAGCACTTGCCTAGCACGCATGAGGCCCTGGGTTCCATCTCCAGCACAAGAAGGAAGGAATGGAGGTAGACAGACAAACAGTAAGTAAGCAATCCACTAGACAAAATGCAACATTTTTGCACAGAACATTTCATTGCATTTGCCTTTAAAGACTCACATAACTTCCTACAATACTATAAACATGCATCAGTGGTCATACGACATTTTAAATGATTTCATTATTTAAACAGTTTTAATAATTTTAAAAATAATTTTGAATGCATATATCAATATCTAATAATACTCTCAAACATCATAGCTTAATAATCTTTAAGAAGGAAACATTTTGGATGAGACAAGTAAGTTCTTAGCTGTAAAAGGAAAGGTTAACTCATTCTCAGACAGAGAAAAAAGCTATTTACTTAATCCCAATGCAAAAAACATAGAATTATTTGCCTGAAGATTTTGTTTCAGGTAATATATTACATATCATACATGTGAATTTATGAACAGACTCACACACACACACACACACAAATGGAATAGAATTTTCATATTGTAAGTAATTTTTATAAATGACTATATTTACCAAAGAATTACTCCCTTTCATTGTGTCATTTTGAAAATATTGTTAGAGATAAAGTTCTATCATAATACTTATTTTTTCCTGTGATTACATCTCAAATTTTATAATAAAATCAGCAAGGGAAAAATGTTCAATGTATCAGAAATTTCTTTATGGCAATTTACAAATGAAATAATTATTGTGAACAGTAATGCACAACAATACTAAGATCCATAGGGCATATTCATCTGATGAGTCAGTTCATCTAATAACTGACAAGATGGTGAGATTCCTATGTTGGGACTCATTAAAATATAGAGGCCTGTAAAATACAGATATTCTCCCTGCATAAAACCTTTCAGTGCATTCCTCCCCACTCAAACTTCCAACAGTCTTTACTGCCAAAAACATTAATCATCTTCATATTCTCCCTCATGAAAAGGACATATCATACGATTGTATTAATCTTTGTTGACTCTCTCCCCCCAAAACAGTGATTTTTTTAAAGGAGATAGGAACTATACTTTATGTAAAAATAGCAATAATCATTAATGATAATGATGCTAAAAAGTAGTCACAGCAGTGGCAATAACATTTTCAGATCTCCTGACCAAAGCTCTGTACAGCAATCCACCCCATTACCTCTGAGCTCCCAGAATCCAGGTGGATGGCAGGAGGAAGCCTCCTCTTCAGGACGTATTTCACCAGCAGGTTACCTGCCACAGTTTTTGCCTTGTAGCCAGGCTATTCTATACTTGGGAGCAATAGGCAAGATGCTATTTCTGCAGAGGCAAATCCTTTTTTTTCCTTGGTTTTCAAAAACTGAGGCTGATCAGGTACTAGTCTTCATGCGCTTGAATAAAGAAAACCTGCTGCCTGGGTAGCTATAGGGTTCCAGGGTCAACCCAAGCAGGAAAGTGACAGGAAAACATTGATAGATTGGAAAAGACAACTATTAATTTTATTATGATTATTATAGCTGCTTTTTAGTTATTTATAACCTACCTAGATCTAAGAAGTGAGATTTTTTTTCAAAAGATATATAATAAAAAGTACAAAAGAAATCAATCAATAAATAGTGGAAAAGATGAAACCATTAACCATAAATAAAACAAATCCAGTATGATGCTAATATGACAAATAAAATTGAACATATAGCGAGTTTTCCTATGACAAGTATCACCTCTGCTAATATTGCTATTGCATATGAAAGACGAACACTTTGCAAATGAAAGACATGAAAATAGAAACATCAGGAATTTATTCCCCATTCCTCTTTTACTTGAAAATTACAGTCAGATTTTCAAACTGGCTAGTTTGAAAAGAGAGCAGGTTTTTACTTTCTCTTTTGTAGTACATATTTTTATTTTACACTCTAAAAGTAGACTATATTTAAATTTTATAAATTCCCACTTATTTTGAAATATGAATGCCACTAAACCTGGAATAAAAATTTGTTCAGTTTTCCAATATGACAGGCAAATCACTAAATGAAAATAAGAATTTAGAGTATACTTTAATTTTGTACTCTTTAAACACAGAAGCAAGTTATTTCAGCACGAACTTTATTGATGAAACTAGTTTTTTTTTTTATTTGATGAAACAGATATTTGCAAAAATATTCCAGGAGGGGAAATGTTGCTTTATCATTCAATAAATGGGCTAGAATGCCCACACCAAGAAGCAGGAGACAGAGGAAGCTTGCAGAAAACCATGGGTCCTGTGAGATTAAGCTGTCCTTCAACAGATTTGACCTGAATAGAAGCTCTTATTTTAAAAATACGCAGAATGTGAACTATAAGTATTTATCTCATTCAGTACTACTGGATAGGTGTTAAAAGGTCCCTATGGAAAAATCCAAGGACCACTCCATTATTTCTTACAAAAAGTAAAATAAAATAAATGGCTTCATGATCAACTTATCTTGGTGACCCTGGAACATTTTTCAAAGATCATCTAAGACACGGAGGTCCATTTCTCCCTAATTACACTCTTTGTAAGTGAAAAATGTACCCCAAACCTTTATGATGATACTAGAAAGACTACAAGTTGTATCAACATAAAGCTGTGGCTTTGAATCCCGGTTCTATCACCAATGAGTCGTCTGTGCCCATACCCTAGTGAAAGGTAAATTATAATGAAATAATAAAATAATAATAAAATACAAATAATATGAAATATAAGTAATAATGCTCTCCTTTTGGAATATTGAGGAACTTTCATAAATTATAAAATATGTTTCACACAATGGGTGATAAGCAAACTCTTAACATTACTAACTACTGTTTCTTTCATGAACTCATGTTGCCATACACAAGAAGATGCTTTCAAATCCTAAATGCTTCCAGCAATGGAAACTTGGGGACTATCTGGACATTCAAATGATAGTCATTGATAAGAAACTTCTGAGTTGATTAACAAAATGAGTTCATTTCAATTATGTAAATTGTTAAGCCTCTTATAGGTAACAAGAATAATCAGACCCTTCTTATGAAAAAACACAGAAAGAGTCCTCTAGTAGAAAAGTCTTTCAAGTAAATGCAGTGATGCTCAAATCTACATGCTCACACAGATCGCCATGGCCAATAACAGGATCACATTCCAAGACTCCAGAATGATGCCCATTGGCCCTTCCAGAACACATGGTATGAAAAGCAAAGAGTTAGTCCAGTCAGGATTCTTGGGGGACACTCTACAATCAGATATCTGAGAGATGCCATGTCAACACCAAGGACAAAAAGACCAGTTAAATTTAAGTTGTCAATTAGAGAGCTCAGGCTTGTGTGGGTTTGACTAGAATGAGACCATATCTTGTCCAATGTAGGAAGATGCTGGCTCATCACCCCCAACCATCCCTAGTGGTTTTGTGAACTTACTCAAGAACCAGAGAGAGAACAGACAGACAAGCCAAAGGCCATCCTAGGCACCCCTGCTTTTTTACCTGCATTATTCGTTATACTGCAATCCCTCTCTAAAGTTATGGGTATCTGTGTTTTGACTGTGTGTATGGCTAGGCACACAGTCAGAATACACAGCTGGCTGAATTTGTACCTGATGTCATTGGGTAGGAATTTGGGGGTTCACATCCGAACCCAGACGACTCTTCTCACCCATAAGTGATGTTGCTAGAAGACCCAGTGGGCCTTCTTGCTTAATGTGCTTGAGTTGGGCACATGCCAATTCACCATTTTGGGAATGTATGTTTTCAGACAAAGTCTGTGATAAATACCATTCAGCATCTCACAGTTGGAGCCACAAAGCCATCCCTTCCCCACCTAGGCAAAGAAGGGGTCATAAATAAAGCTCCCACTGTGCATAGCTTCGCCATCTGGAATCCCTTAAGTGAGAATCGTATCTTTCCAGTGCAGCTCATCAATGCTCATTTGCCTCATCCCTTAGTGTCAATTCCACCTTCTGCCTCTATTAAAGTCCAAATGAATGGCAGGGCACCTCTGTACACTCTGATTATGGTGATAATGGCCTGCTGGCTACACTAATGGGGTCATTATCCCCCCCCTCATGTTTACCGGTTGCAAATCACCACTAGAACATCATTGCTTCTGTCCTAATCGATCACTACCCTTCACACCAGCCATTCTTAGAACCCAAGAAATTGTATTTAAAAAGGGGCCTTTGTGCCTGTACTTTCTGGAAGCATTCTAAGATAAAAGAATAAAGGTACGAAGGGCAACATGCCTGAGAGAGATTATAGCAAGACAGGGAAGAGAGAGGCCCTCTGGCAAGGTTTTGCAATGCAGCGAATGAAACTAATTCATGGGTAAAGTATCCTGACATGAAACTGGAGCTTTTGCAGTATGTATATACACTCTGGCTTATCTAGGTGACAGAGGGCTGGTATGGGAGCTGGGGACCTGTCGTCTGCTCCAGCAGCCCTGGCTGGACTGCACAAAATTAATGGGCCTTCACGTTTCCACTTGAAGCATGAGAATGGTAAAGAGAACAGAGTCAGTCAGTGAGGTTTTGGGTCAGTGCAAAGTCAAACATCCAAGCCGATGATCCAGTAGCCACAAGCAGATAAACCACAAAGTCCCAAATGTGACCTGTGTGGACAGACTTCTCCTGCTCTCACTACACAGCTTCTGCTTAAGAGTCCCCCCTCTGGGGCCACACAGTTAGGCTTCAACCCTTACTAGGTGGGTGACTTTCAGAAAATTGCTTAATCTCTCCAAAACAGTTTCCCCACCTGTAAGAAGAAACCAACAGAATTATTGACCCCATAAAATTAACACTTTAAGTCTTATTCCCTGAGCCTTGTACATAATAGGGACCCAACCAATGGCCATTGATATTTTTATTCAATTGCAAAGAAGTGACAGAAGTTTGAGGATGACAATTCACATTATCATGGGTACAAACCATGTGAGTTCTCCAGTCTATATGACTAGAAAATGCCATTTTGATGCACCAAATTGATATTTTATTAAACTAGATGAATGAAATAAACTACCTGGCATTTGTGACTACAATATCAGTTTTTTTGCAGACTTCAGAAATTGATTTGCCTGGATTAGGCTCTGTAAGAGAGTTAAATTTCACCTTCAAAAGAAAAAAAAAAGTTAGGCACCCCTCAGAATGATTTATGAATGGTCCTCTGATGCATAAAATCTCATTTTCTTTAGTACATTTGTCAAAAGATCTCCCGATATGTGTCTTGTGTAGGACTTGGTTGCGGTAACCCTCTCAGCCTCCCATGCAGGCTGAATTTTACTGAAACTTTCTCTTGACAGGTCTTGGGATGATCATATTTGACTGATGTGCTGGTGTTCTTCCTTTAACTCCTGCACTATGAACTTTATATCATGTTTTACTTCGCTGCATATTAATGCCTGGATCTTCATGTGCAGATGAAGTGAAGCCATAAAACAGCCCCGTCAGCCAATTAGGATTCATCTGACAAGCAACACTTTGTCTTTTGTGTGCTAAACCAGGAATGGTGAAAAGACAGCATCATGTTTCCCTTTCCCAAAATACACCCCCATAGAATAGAAATTACATACACTTTTGCTGTCTTAAGCATAATATGGATTTATTATATGGAGAAGATAGATGAGAGATTTTTTTAAACATGAGCCAATGGCCTTAAAATTATTTACTGTCCTCATTATCATTAGGAAGCAGGCGTTATCAGATCTATCTCCCCAGTTTTTTATGGTAGAACACTATTTTAAGATTCATAACTTTTAAGCATTGCTTGCTCCTGCATGGAATATGCACGCTATGCAGAGAAGAATAATGTCTGACGGAGGCTCAACTGCCATCCCAAAAGCATATTTGGAAAGTTGAGAAAAGGTTTTCTAACAGTACACAAAAATTGGGTCCTGAACAAAGTGGATTTTTGGAAGGGAATGACTTCTGAATTTACGTAGTGTGAACATCTAAAGCAAAAAATTCAAATCCTCACCTTTGGGGTCATGGTGATTAATTTCCATTCCAAATGTAACTCTTCTTATAGGCAAGAAATCCAGTAAATATTCCCCTGTGACCAACAACCCTGTGAGCTGTTGGCAGAATTAATAAAGCTGTCAGGATTTCTTTAGGATATTGCACGTCTCCCTCTATGTCATTTAATTGTGAAGTGTAAATATGCATATGGCACTTCAAGAAGGCTAAATATATTAGTCTTTAGGGTTTCAGCTCTTGTTTCTGTACTCATTTATCAATTTTGATTAAATTAGGGGAGAGCACTTTGATACAAAAATATATAAAATTTATGCAGTTTTCTAGGAGAAAGACTTGCATTGTTTATACAGCACAAGTATCCAGGGAGAAATATATATTTTTCTAATATGCAGCTTTGGATAATATAAAATGTTCTGTATATAAGATTACATTCACAGCTTGGGAGAATTTGAGGAAAATGCTCCTGGTAAGCAAACTGTTTTCAGGAAGTAGAAGACCCATGAGCAGAGGGAAAACAACACAACTCCTAGTTTTGAATACTTTAAAATATACAACTTTTATGACTGACTCCCAATCCAAGTGAGACCTGTCAGGGAGAGTTTGGGTAGGTGAGGGAGAGGTGTGTAGATTGAATGAGAAAGCTTATGGAGATATAAAATCTGGCTGGATTTTACAGTACGTGTTGCGTGGTTGTAATTGAATATTATTAAAACCCAACTGTTGTAAGTTTTTGTTCTGATTTTCCTCCCTTCTTATATCAATCTAGTATAGAAAGTTTATAAGTTTTATTTACTAACCAGTTAGTCTCTGTCATTCTGGATATTATAACATTTAATGTAAGTAAATGATAGGTCTAATCACATCAATTTAATATATAAAAGTTTTATGATTTTCAGAGATTTAGGAAACCACTCTAAAACCCAAGGTGAGGCAGGACCCTCCTGGCAAGGGTAGGTCCTGGGATACAATTATTAATGATTGATACAACATAGGTGGACCTAGAAGACATCAAGCTAAGATAAATAAGCCAGACATAAAAAGATATATGACTCATGATCTCATCTATATGTTTAATCTGAAAAAAAAAAAGAAACCTGACCACATAAGGTACAGTAGAATAGTAGTTACAGGAGACTGGGGAGGGATGGAGACTGGGGAGGCCTTCACAGACCCAAGATTGGGGTGATGGGAGATGTGGGTCAATGGGTATAAAGTGTCAAGTAGGTAAGAGAAATTTGGGCTGGTGTCTTATTTCACAGTAAGGTGACAATAGTAAGCAAGAAGAGATTGCATATTCCAAAATAGCCAGAAGAAAGATTTTCTTTCACCACAGGAAAATAATAAATATAAAGAACAATAGATATGCTAATTAACCTGGATTGATGATTACATAATACATACATATCTTGAATGTTCACATTGTACCATAAATATACATAATTATTGTATGACAATGAAACAATTTTACTATTACTATTGAAAGATAAAATAAGAAATGAAGGTTCATGTGATACAAACATGTCCTTCTAACCCCTGACACCATTCCTCATATCATGAGGGGTTGAGCTCACATTTGGAACATGCCATCTTTCCCCACATTGCTTATGCCCCAATCCCCAGGAGCCCACACTAGTCTTATGTCCTGGTCTCTGGCAGAGGCCTTCACAGACCCAAGATTGGGCTGGGGGCCATTTGGCCAGGTCTGGCCAGCTGCAAGAGACTCTTGGCTGGAATGAGGGAGTAAGACAGGATACCTGGGGGGAGGGCAGTGTCTAAGCACACTCATCACCTGCCAGGCCCCAGAGTACCCATTGCTGGTGAAACCCCAGGAAAAGAGGACAGAAGAAGGGCTCTTATAGAGCACAGAACCCAGGAGAGGAGCCTATCTTACTCTGATCTAAGAGGCTATTTGGCTGTGAAATAGGGAATTCCAAACAAGACCATGCGCTCAAAAGCTGCATTTTATTCACTCTACCTGGCTGACTCACTAGTGTTTTCAATGAAAACATAAGGAAAAATGAATATGTCACTATAGATACCTGACTTTCTCAGGAATTCTCTGCATAGGGATAAAATAAAAGATTCTGGGAGTCAACCCTCAGTAGAGTCTCCTCAGGTACCTTAGTGCCCTTGAGAGGGGCCACAGGCCCCCCAATCAGGGTCCCCATTTAGCTGAGCAAGGTTTTTTTTTCTTTGGGATCTCCTTGAATTGGGCTTCACAGGCTCTCCAGGACCACTTATCTGCTAGTAATGCCTAAGATAAGACCAGCAGGGCTCTGCTGATGTCCCAGTGGTGCTTCCAGTGAGTGACAGGAGCTTTGGGCAGCTTTCTGTGTGTGTGATAACCAGGAAAGAGAGGCCACTATCAGGACCAGGGGGAGGGATTTTCTTTTTTTTTTTTTTTTTGCAGTATTCTGAACACGCAAAGTGATAAGAAAGGAAGGCCTCTGCAGACTGACCCAAAAGCTTGTGTTAACAAGCTGAACCAAAGGGAGCTCCTAACATGAAAAGATAAGGCCTTTGCACGATGGGCAACTGGTTGCAATGATCCATACATTCTAGGTACAACTTTATTTCATAGTCTGCAAGCAAGCAAAAAATAAAAATATGGAAATTAAAAATTTTTTTGAGCTTTCCTCTACTAAAATAGATCAACATATCAAACGTCTCAAGGTTTCCTGTATTAAATAGGACAAAATATTAAGTTAAATTGAAATAAAACAAGGTGAACATTTGAGTCAATTGCTGGGTGAGAGAGAGAGTCGACTTATACAGACCATGTCTACAGGTATTAGGACAAACCTAGAGGAGGAGAGGAAGCAGACAGATGCTAAATTTTAAACACTTGTGCAAGTTGAAACAAGATGTCTTTAAATAGAGACATAATAGTGACACTGTGTAAAGAGTCCCAGGTCACAGACTTATACCTCATTGGAGAGATTACTGTGAAGATAAAATGATAAAGGCAAAGCTAGTCCCAGGTCAGGGACTAGCAGAGAGGAGAGTGCAGAACAAATAAACCCCTTCCACAGCTCTCTATCAAGCAGGGTATTTGGGTTCTAGATATGTTGAAGGAAGGGGATGAGAATGTCTGAGTGTGGGATTTGGACATGCTTAAATTAAATGTATTCGTGTGTATTAATTTAAGACCAAGGCAAAATGTTACCACATCAAAATTCTCTATTAAAACATCCATATCAGCTGGGTGTAGTGGTGCTCAGCTGTAATCCCAGTGACTCAGGAGGCTGAGGCAGGATGATCACAAGTTCAAATCTAACCTCATAAAGCCTTGTCTCTAGATAAAAGATAAAACAAATATAATTGTATGAAATATGTATTTAAATATAATATATGTACATGTGTGTGTGTATATATATATATATATATATATATATATATATATATATATATATAATATATGTATATAAAGATCTGGGGATGTGGTTCAGTGGTTAAGTGCCCCTGAGTTCAATCTCTGGTGCAAAAAAAAAAAAAAAAGATTCCATGTCATCATGAAATGCCATATTTATTCACATTCCAAATGCCACTGTGTTCACATCAAAATGACAGTATCAAAAGAACAGATCTGCTTCTCTTCCATCTAAATTATCTCACTCTTAGAATTTGTGTACATTTATCACACTGCCTCCCCCTAGATTTGGTTTCAATGTTATGGTCATCAATTCCTCGAAACAGTGCTTTCACTCTGCTGGAATGTGGTAAGGATGGGTTATATTCATAAAGAGTTACTAAGCCAGGTGTGGTGATACACACCTATATACCCAGTGACTAGTAAGGCTGAGGAAGGTGGAATGCAAATTCAAGGTAAGCCTTGGCCACATAGCAAGACTCTGTCCTAAAATAAAGAGCTAGGGATGTAGCTCAGTTGTAGAGCAATTACTTAGCATTCAAGAGATGCATGAAGCATTGGGTTCAATCGCTAAATCCACACCCATACCCCCACATACATATATACATATATATGTGTACGTACACACACACACACACACACACACACACACACACACATATATATATATATATATACATGCACACATACACACACACATATATATGCATATATACACGTGTGTGTATGTGTGTATGCTTTTTTAATATTTATTTTTTAGTTGCAGTTGGACACAATACCTTTATTTTGTGTATTTGTTTTTTTATGTGGTGCTGAGGATCAAACCCAGGGCCTTTCACGTGCTAGGCAGGCACTCTACTGCTCAACCACAACCCCAGCCCCATGTGTATGTTTTATATGGTGGAGGTGTACCTCATTGGTAGAGTGCCTACTTTTCCTTTCTATGCACAAGGCCCTGGATTTAATCCCAAGTATTGAAAAAAAATGATAAATAAATAAATATGGAGTCACCATTCTAATCCTCAGAGTTGTTGGGCAGGGCCTGTCCCTATAGCTGTAAGTAACTTCCTGTGGTACTGTACAAATATAATTATTGAGTATTGCAACTTTAAAAAGGTTGGAAAATACTACCAGACAACTCTAGAAAAGAGAGAGATGAAAATTCTTTGAATAAATCAGAAAAAGATTACAGAGGAGATAAATTTTAAGGTATATATCCTTACAAGAACAAAAAATTAAAATTAAAGAGGAAAGAGAATAGACTGCACAAGAGGAGATCCAGAAGACAACAGTGAGGTGGAGTGCAGGATGTAACAGAGCTGCTGACCTTCTGGAGGGGCACATTTGGGACGGGAGACAGCAAGTTGAAGAGGTCCAGGGCAGGGTGTGCTCGAGAGCAAGAGGAGTAGATCTTGGGGCAAAGATGTGTCATGATGAGGGTGGGGCTTGGTGAAATGCATCTCTAATTGCATCAATACTGATGTGGGCAGAAGGACATGGAGTGAGGAAAGCCTGAGAAGGGTCCCTCTGAAACTACACGATTTTTTGGTTTTCTTTTGAAACTTTGGCATCAAAAAGGTACATCTTTAGTTACTCACCTGCATCTCCAATTGATTTTACGTATTTCTAAATAAATAAAAAGTTTTCTGTTTGACAAATCTCTCTTGCGTTTTGTCCTTAGGTTTTAATTGCTTGTGCATGAGACATAGGCTTATTTTTTTTTGTCCTTCACATTTGAGATTTTGCTATAGATAGCTATCATAAAAAATTAAGCAGAGAAAGAGGTTATTTCTGAGATATTTTTAGCTTTCCTAGTCCCTGATCTAGACTTCCAGTTTTCATTTATTTACTTGGTTCAGATAAGATGGATTGTTTTGTCTTATGAAGAAGATACTTTTCCTGACAATAAACTACTTTTTCTTTTTACCAAGCAAAACACAACTTTGCATTTCTCTGGTTGTACACAATGCAGAATCACACCATTTGTGCAATCATACATGCACATAAGGTAATAATGTCCGTCTCATTCTACCATCTTTTAACTATGTTATCAGTGTGGATTTAAATGGTCTTTAATGGGAACTAGCTATAGCATATATACACACCAGACATTTTATACAGAATGTGCTCACAGAAAAGGAATCTGAAACCTGAGAACCCCACAGAAACCATCTACTGTCTCCTCCACCTCTTCAGAGGAGAGCAGAAATGTAACAGAGATAGCAAGTCAAATTCTAGAATTTGAGAGTCAGGATCACATAATACTACCTTTATCATTGCACAAAAGAGAAAGATGAAGTTGGCAAATTAAATAAATTTAAATGCAGCTTATTCATAATTCATTGGTTGGTGTCAATCAAATTACTTTAAGTTTTCAATTATTAAATGATATACTGTAAGTAAAACTCTAGTCATGATGTGTTCAATAAATTGTACCCATATATTCTTCTTCTTCTTCTTCTTCTTCTTCTTCTTCTTCTTCTTCTTCTTCTTCTTCTTCTTATTATTATTATTACTATTATAATAAAAGTAAAATTGGAACATACACCACAAAGATTATTAGGTTCTATTTGAATAAGTAAAGGATTCAATGCACAAATCAGCTAAGAATTATACTTCTTAGTACAGACGAGCAAATACATGATCCAGTAAGTCATTTCCTTATGAATCTTAGCTCCCGAACTTTTTCTCCAGAGGCAAGTGTGAAATAGTATAGAAAGAGTGGTGATAGTCTTGATTCTGATATTGCCTAGATAGAAAGTCCTTTCAATTTTCTGGCTAAGAGATTCTTGAATATTAAGTAAGATATGGTGCTCAGCATACCTGGTGTAGTGCCTCTCAAATATCAGATGTTCAATAAGCATTGATCCTCTATTTTTAGTACCTCACCTGTAACATTACAACACCACCCAACTTGCCTACTTTTTAGGGTTATTTTTGATTCAAAATATATAGTGGGTGATATAGCAAAAACCACTACATGTAATGGTATGGATGTGGAATGTCTCCAAAAGTTCATGTGTTGAAAGTTTGATCCCCAATGCAGCATGGCTCAGAGGTATAGCTTTTAAACAATGATTGAGTAATGAAGGTTCTGACCTCACCAATGGATTAGTCTACTCAGTGATGGCTAAATGGACTACTGGGAGGTAGGACCTAGTTGGAGAAAGTAGGACATTGAGGACATGCCCTGGAAGGTTTCATCTGTTCCCAGGACCCTCCCCCCACCTCTCTCTCTCTCTCTCTTTCTCTCCTTGCTTTTGTGCTGCCATGAGCTGTTAGCTTTCTTTCTTTCTTCCCTCATAACCTTCTACCATAATTTTTCTTCAGTAAAGTCAGCCAACCATGAACTCAGATCTCTGAGACTCTAAGCCAAAATAAATGTTTCTTCCTCTAAATTGTTATCTGATATTAGGGTCACAGTGACAAAAAGCCAACTAACATTGTGTGTCTGTCTGTGTGTGTGTGTGTGTGTGTGTTAAAATTAAAAGCAATTATCAAGATCACCATCCTGATATGGAATAATAGATGAGCAATGGAAAGCCTCATAGCTGGAAGAGAAAGATAGACTTCCAAATCCCACCTTAATGAGTGCATGCTCTATTTCCTTATTTACCTGTCACTGTTCATGGCTAATACTTGAAGAGTTCTCCTCAGTTGCTATGATTGTTTTCTTTCCTTCAATCCCATGACCATTCGAATTGCTGCCTAGAACAACCCATATTTGTTTTCTCAAACAGAACAGGTATAAATTGTGCTTCCATGTTGAATGTTTGAAAAGGAACAAAGGGAATGGAGATTGCCCTTACTTCTTCCTGCCAGACTGTGAACCTTTGTTTCCTGAGTGTGACTAAGAGCCCAAGTGAACATTATGGTCTCCCAAAGAAGTCCAAAGGGAATTGAATGGGGGGGTGTGTTGTTCATAAAATCTCCCTCATAACAGAAAGTCTATGTTCTTTATAAATTATTTATCATTTCAGTAACTTTTAATATTATTTACACAGCAACCCACAATAATATTACTTATGCAAATATTTTAGAAGTTGACACTGAAGCTCAAAAAATGTAATTGATCAAGTGGGTATATTCAGTTAACAGCAAAGATGGTAGAGACACTCAAATCTGAGCAATATAGGCTGGCACTGGCTGTTGTAAGATATGGACACCATGTTAAGTTATCTAGTTTAAAAAAAATAAATTTTTGGCATTAATTTCATAATATATCTTATTTAATTTCATAATTTATCTTCCTTAAGTCAATATAATAAATAATGCAAAATTACTAATCAATTAAGTCTGTAAAGCTCAGTGTGTATGTTACACAGAGCGCACATCTTGGTTTAGAATAGCCATGTACCGGGTGCTCAATAGCCACATTTGAGACAGCAACATTGTTAGTCATCTCTTTTTAATACTTTCTACATAGAGCAACTAAGTTCCATATGATAGTGATTCTCTAGTGTTGTGGATACTCGAAAGGGATCAGTAGTGACGGAACAGGAAAAGTCTTCCCTTTACATATTTTCTCTACTACGTTTCCCCCAACATTGAGTGTCTAAATCTCATTATCAGAATATGAATAGTACCACCACTATTCTACATCGCCTGGTACAATCAATTTTATAACAGTGGCTTGTAAACCACTGGTCCCAGGATGCTCACACTTGAACCTAAATTGCTACTTTGAAATACAGGACATATGTAGGTACATGAACACACACACACACACACACACACAATCTCTAGCACTGGCAGAGAATCGGTCTTACAATCTATGTGGCTGCACTATCTCCTGGACATCAATGCCTCCTGTTGGTATATTTTTATCTATTTCTGACAAGCTATTTTTATCATCACCTAGGTCACTTTGCAATCTATGATTCTTCCTCCTTCAGCTGCCTTGCTTCTCAGTTCCTGCCTCTGTTACATTCTGAGAAAAGCTCCTCTTTACTCTGATTTTTCTGATATGATATCAGACAATAAGTCACTTGAATCATTAGATGATTCTTTGATTTTGCCCATGAACTCTAGGATTTTTGGCACCAGTTGCTTATTCCCTGGGTTTCAGACTCCCATGTCCTACATGATGTGATTGTCATTAGATCACCCCCAAGTGACCTGCCAGGGACTCTAGTCTTGCACTTGGTGGTCAGGCTTTCTTCTTACTCACATTCCCCATATGATACATAGTTTGCCGTACGTGACAAGCTCTTCTGCCAATGAACTCTCTAATGTCTGCCAAGTAAGAAGTTTTGTTTGCATGATTTTGTTGTTGCTGATATTATTGTATTTTTTTGTTGTTTGCTTAATTCCATGTAAAAAAAAATTGCCCCCAAATAAGGCTACTGTACACATTCACCAAACTTCACACTGAAATACTCTGTACTCCTGGGAAATATTTGAAGAACCACAAATGCCATAGGTTTATGAACAAGTTCTTAAACAAAATTTTTTTTACATGAAATTAGAACTACTTTGTGTGTGGTAGAATGCAGGTATGAAGTTAGCAAGAATAGAGAATGTAGGAAATGAACATGAAAGAAAATTATTATCCCATTCCTAAGGCCATTTGTGGCATACTTCTGTCATGAAGTATTTTAAAAACAAAAGACCATGGCAGACAAGATTTTTTTCTCTGATTTTAACTTAAAGGAAGTATTGATGGTACTCATTAAAAACCTAATCAAGAGGGGAAAAAGTGTATCAGTCTATCTTCTAGTTGGAATTTATGAGTGATGGTTTGGACATGAGTTGACCCCCCCCAAAAAAAAATTCCTGTGTTAGTGCAGGAATGTTCTGAGATGAAATGATTGCCTTATGAGAGCTGTTACCTCTTCAGTCCATCATAGTTTGAATGGACTGACTGGATGGTAACTGTAGGCAGTGGAGTGTGGCTAGAGGTGGTAAGTCACTGGGGATGTACGCTGGAAGGGTAATTCTTCCCTGGTGGCCCCTTCACCCATTTCTCTGCTTCCTGGTGGCCATGAGTAAGCATGCCTTTCTGCAGTTATATTCAGAGCTTCACCTTAGGCTCAGAGCAATGGAGTTAGAACTGTGAGCCCAAATAATCTTTTCCTCCTCTAAGTGACTCTTATTGGGTATTTTTGGTCATAGTCACCCAAAATTAACTGGCACATTATGCAAATATCTTGTTTGATTTACTTAAGTTACTTCTGTATCTAAAAGATGTCATAATATTAATCCATCAAAATCTGTATATGCTTAGATGATGGGTCAATCCAAAGAGAGGATATTTGAGCTCAAACTTCCAACATTTCAAACTCAGCGTCTAGGTAAAAGTTATTTTCTTGCTTGAAGAATTTTAGTATTTAATCCTAAAGTTGATAATACTTAAATATGTGATGTGTACTTTTCCCCAGTATTCATCCATGGGGGGACCATTAATTCTATTCTCCTATTGATCAATTGGGGAAGAATCTTAATTGGAGAATATATTTGGGGGGTATAAAACATTTAAGTTTAAGACAGTATGTATGTACATTTAAGTGTAAGGGAAAAAGCTCTGGAGTAGTAAACAAATTAACACCAAATCACAAGGAAAAGAATGAACCATATTACAGACTTCCAGTCTAAAGGCTTTCACTTTGGTAATGTCAAGAGGGGATGAAATTTGGATCCCATACCAAGAGCCCAAAGCTAAAGAAAGGGGACTCAGGAAATATTGGCATGCAGGACCACCTCTTTAGGAGTTGTGCCCGTGTCACAAATGGGAAGTTGAACTTAATGACCTTCAGAGACCCATTCCAGCCTTGAGATTTACTCATCAACTATTTCTATCCCACAACCACTTGTGAAATATAAATGTTGCTTCCCAAAATGTAAGCAAGTACAGATTTGGTTTAAATATATCAGGAAGGGAAGGGGAATGCCTGCTAGCAAGAAGTTTGTGTTCTAAGTTTTGCTTTTTCATAAGTAAACAACAATACAACCCACTTCAGAAAGTGAAATTGGCCTTGGCACAAAGTAGGGAAACTCAGGCCTTCTTTGTCTCTTGGTAAGAAATCTTTTATTGATTGCAGTTGTCGTGAGTAATCTGCAGCCAAAGGAAAGAAACCATCAGAGTCCTACAAACTGTAAGAACTCGTATTGCGTTTGCCATGTTTTCAGAATGGATACAACATACAAGAGCTACACATAAACCTAAACAGTCTATATACTATCCCTATTTCCATTGAACATTTACTCCATTTATAAATAATTGGATAAAAGCCAATCCCTTTTAACGTTAGCTTCAGAATGTTTGCTATATACCACTGTGTTATATTAAAATGAATATCAAATCAATCATCCTTTATTATTATTATTAAAACTATCATCATCAACAATAACCTTAGCAGATCAGTTAGGAGTAGGCTTAACCACTAGCTCTAATGGGAAGGAGGGGTTATTTGTCTTTTGTCATCAGAAATCCTGTAAATCCAGGCTTGATACAACACATGTTAAGTAACTAGCAAGTACAGGAGTTAGGCTGTGAATCCAGAGTCATCCTGCAGTAAGGTCCATGTAGTTGCAGTAATCACCACGTTAGTGTATAGGAGGATCCTGTCTCAGGAAGTAGGTCATTGTGTAACTGACCTGTTACCTTCCTGCCAGATATCCCTCTGCTCCTAGAGAATGTAATGGTATTGTCCTAACCACGTTAAGCTGGAAGTAGCTGTTCTTTCCCTAATCTACACTAGATGTAATTATAGTAAAGAAAGCTGAAGGAAGTTTCAGGGTTTAGATGGAAGATTTCACAAATCTATTTCTTAAATTAGAGAGAATCAGATCACTGGAGTTGCCCAAAGTATCTAAAATCATCAGGCTTAACAGACCCAATGCTACATTTAAGGAGAGACATTGAAAACAATGAGTTCATAATAAAGAAGAAACAGATTCTACTCTTTTAATCAATTCCCAACAAAGGAATCACAAGTTATTTTCAAAAGGAAAAATACTGAAAAAAGGTGGTGATTCAATTAAAGTGTAAGGCATTTACCCCTACAGAGATATAATCCAAACAGATTTTAGAAAACATTTACCTTTGCATAATTAGTCACTATAGTCAACTTTATATGGAAATGACCAATCTTAATACCCCAGGTGGCTAATCATGTATTCACATGTCTGCCCATAATCAAAACAAAGCCCTAAACAGTCAGGGACTTCAACATTTTCATTCAATTAGTAGAAATTTCCACAAACGGGCCTTGTTGAAGATGATGCAGTACTTTTACTGAGTGATCAAGAGTTGACAATGATGTAGAATGGCTTTATCCATCCAATTCTTCTCATTCTAAGCTGTGGTTTCCGCCTAAAGAAATGATGGCCTTTAACATATAGCCCAGAATAAGTTGGAGAGCCCAGAATAAGTTGATTAGTCAAGTTGCAGCCACATTGTATTACAGATGGATTACAGTTGGTTTCTGTTTCTTGATTTTCATCAATGTTTTGAGTGACTCTCTTCTTCCTTCTTCCAATTCTCTTGTTCTTTCTCAACTGTTCCCCTTTTAATAAGGACTTAAGTTCTATATGAGGAAATATATACCTCCTTGAAGAATGTGTCTAGCATAATTCACTATTGGTCTCACTCATGCTTCTGGTCATGCTATATGTAAAATCTGTTTCTATGCATTATTTATTTTTATATTCAAGGTATGCTAGATGCCTGCTCATTGTTATCTTTCGAACAGAAAAACAGATGCTACAAGTACCATAGTTTCCTGCCCCATAGTCCAGACAAGTTAGCACAAGGATTTCCTTGTACCCAGTTCTTTCTGGAACAATATGTCTATCATCTGGATATAACTATTTTTACTGACTTTTGACATCTTCAAGTGTTCTAGTTAGGAGAACAAATTACAGGCTTTAATATCTTTGTTAGTAGTTAAAACCATAAGAAATAGGTTTTCCTAAGTGAATGACCATGGGAACCTGTCTTCCATGTGTGATTTCCAATGGGCTAAAAAACCCCAGATCCCATGCTTGACAAAGTAATATTGTTGTTCATGTTTGGAATCCAGCTCCAATGGCTACCAAGAAACAGAGTAGCTGCTTAGAAATTTCTTTGTAGTGTTAACTTATATAAAAGAAGCAGTGATAGGAGTATTCATTGACTACTAAATACTCTGTGCTAAGATTCCTTCACCATCACCCATCTCTCAGCAACAATCCTATAAGGTAGGGATATTTATTTGTTTTCTTATTGAAATCTCTGAGGTTGTGACAAGTGAAGTGATCTGCCCAGGGGACCCATCATGACCACACTGGGACTGAACTAGGGGATGATGCACATGGATTCACTGTGTTACAATTAAGCTACTCACAGATTTCAGAAAATCTCTTCTCACATGGTTGTGGATAGGGTGAGAAGAATGAGCAGCGACAGAGGGATGGGGGAAGAGTTACAAATGTCTTTGATGAGATTGTGGTTCCACATCTCTGATGGAATCTGTTGGGTTCAGAGATTCGTCCCATGATTCCCTCTTACCACCTCCCTCTGAACCTCCACTGTCCCTAATTCCTTTATACACATTATTTGTTTGTTACCAAATGTCACTGTACATTTAATCTTTTTTTTTTCCTTTCATTTCAGATTTCTAGCATTTTCGTTTACTTAAAATCCAAAGGTACAACTTAACATCTCTGTAGGGTTTGCTTCTAGAAAATTTAGTGTTCTTCCATGAATATCAGAGGATTTCTATTGCATGTGTTTCAAGACCCAATTGTAATACTTAATCTCACGCTCTTTTAAAAGATCCAGCTGCACTTGCTGTGTCTACTTCATTCTGGAAGTTCTTCACAGCACCATGGCTATTTGATTAGTCAAGTGACTGCTGACATTCTGACATTGGTGGACAATGATCATAGCACCAGAGACCACAAAGCACTAAACACTGAGTGCTGCTGTCCTCGTGTTGGCCAGTTTTTCTCTAGCTCTATCTCCCTTCAGAGGCCTTGGTATAGGCAAATGCTGTCTTCATACCAAGACCCTTCTCTTAGTCTGTTTTTATACATGGACCCAGTTCCCCAAGTCAATCAATCAATAATTTTTATTTCATCTAGTTAGTATGAAGATCTTAAAATAACAAACAAAAAACATCTCTAAAGCACACCTGAAGAAGGATGTTACCTTTTTCTATTATCATACCGGGGCCTTTATCTAGCTTTGTCTAGACCTTTCTATAACTATTTTGCAGCCATTCATTAAGCTGTTGCCCTAAGTAGAGAAGTAAACTCTTTTCTTATGCTGCCACTCCTGAACAATAAAATGCCAAAATCAGCTTTTAAAAAACTAACAATATTATTCTAATGCTAAAAATAAAACATATTGGACTAATCACTAAAAGTGCATTTATTGAGCACCTATAATACTTGAATGATGTGGGGGAAATTATAGGGCTATAAAGCAACATAATATATGAATTCTGGAGGAGATTTGCAGCCAGTTAAAAGGAGCTCTTTCTTAAAGACAGATAAAATGAAGAAAGAGCCAGGTATGGTGTTGCATGCCTGTAATCCTAGCAGCTCAAGAGGCTGAGGCAGGAGGATCGCGAGTTTAAAGCCAGCCTCAGTAACTTAGTGAGGTCGTGTCTCTAAATAAAACAAAATACAATTTAAAAGGGGCTGGAGATGTGGCTAACTGGGTAAGCACCCCTGGGTTCAATCCCCAGTACAAAGAAAAAAAATGGAGAAAGAGAGTAAAAAGCTAGGTCTTTCTCCCACACTCACTTTTCCTAGCCCATTAAAGGGTACTGGTTTGAAGATCAAACTGAAAGAGTTTAAGGAAAGAAACATATTCTTTAACATTTAAATATATTTATTAAAGTTGATTTAATACATATTTCCTAAACACCTATTCTTTGACAAGTTGCAGTATGCAGAAATTTTGTGAAGAGTACTCTATATTGCCTAAGAATTGTGCTATTCAACATGGTCAAAGTAGAGATATAGATTGAGTAAAAACATGGTACTAGGAAAAGTTTAAAGTGAATTTTTTTCTCAAAAAAAAATATTGCTTTTCTTTTTGAAGATGGAGGTATTTAAAAGATTACCATCTGTATAAGGCTAGCATCATTAGGCCAGTCAACCCCCAGGAAAAAGCAGCTAACTGAGGACACTTAGCAAATGTGGATTCTCCTGGGACTAATTAGATAAGAATAGGAGAAATAAGCTTTTGCTTGCTTATCTTCTATGGTGGCTTCACCTATCAGCTGCAGTGTTATTATTGACCAACTAAGGAACAGGATGAGACCTTTGAAGCATGAAGAGTTAAAGGCATCTCTCACAGCTCTGCTTCCCCAGGCTCAAGACAAACAGCATGTTATTTCTGTAACTAACCAGAGCGCTTTCTTTGCTTTTTCATGTAAATCCTCCTAGTATTCCCAGTGGCATTTGTCCACAGGCAGGTTATACCTTCTCTTTCTTTCAGTAACTGCCTTCTCTATCCTTTCCTCTTTTCCCAGGATAAATCAGAATTCCCCTATGTTTGACATGCAAAGATCCAAAGCAGCATGGTTTTCAAGCTTTAAGACAGAGCTGCCTTGAAGCTTAAATGAATCACCTATGTAGAGAACTCCAAAAAGCATCGGTTCACAGTAAGGGCAAAACATATTACTGGCAGCAGAACAAAAGACTTTGAAATCACATGCACTTATGTTTGAATTCCAGCTTTTTGGCAGAGTACCTGTGGACCTTATATTTAATGTTTAGCCACTATAAGCCTCTATATACTTACTCCTAAACTAGGAATAATAACGTCTCCATGGTTTAGAACTAAAGGGTAAGAAGAAGAAGCTGCTCAATAAGCAATGGCCATATGGTTGAAATAAAAATGCTAAAAATCCCCAGAGTTATTCTCCTTTCATTCATCTTTGGAATTCACAGTCATGGATAATTTATGCTCCGCAAAAGAATGTACACAGCCAGACTTCTCTGAGTGGTACAGATGTTTCTAGTATGTATACTTATAGCACCAAGCATCTCTCCACTCTTGGTCACAGTTGAAATTTTCTGGTAATCATGTATAGATTTAAAACATGTCTCTTATCAGACTTTAGACCCCTTAAAGGCAGGGACATTCTGTTTTCTTCTCTCTCTCTTTCTTTTTTTTTTGGCATGAGCATCCCCAGAGCACACAAAGATGCCTAACATATACGTATAGTCTGCACACAACAAATACTGATCCAATTAAATAAAAAATTAGATGTTACAAAAATTATGATTAAAGTATAATTCCCCATTTCACTGGTGAGAATCTACTTCATGGGTAAAAAAAGCTGATGATTTGAAAGAACAATTTTTCTAAAGTCACAAAGGGAATACATAATGAGACTGAGATTCAAACTAAAAGTGATGCTCTAGAGTAGATAGAGTTGCTATTGAGAAAAATAATATGTCATTAGCATCTGCTTTTTAATAGATAAATGCATAGAAAATCAGAGGATTTTAAGTAAATTTCCTACCCGAGTGCTTGATGAGTTGGGGCTTAATCCTCAGACTCCCATTAAATATCCAGTCCTCCTTCTTTCTAATCTGCTTTCAGGTCACCATGAAAACCATTCTCTGGATACTTCAAGAGCTTTAACTGTTCTCTCAGATAGCTTCCCAGGATTTGTTTGGCCCTGGCAGGAGCAATTCCTCTTTGTTCCTCCAATAAATTGAAGGAGACATGCCAGAGTCTTGGTTTGGACTAGTAGAAGGGAATCATGTTTTGGATTTGCTGGAAAGAATTTTGTCTCAATATTAATGGCAGGCTGCCAGTCCTTTTTATTTTATGAAAGTGTGCCCCAGGGTGCTTCACAATGGAGTATGAAGCTGTAGGGAGGTTGAGGCATGGCCAGCTCGTGAGTGTAGAGACAGGTCATCTGGCTCTGGTACCTGCTGAGGCATGGCCTTCAGCATTGCAGACAGAGATATTCTCCCAGATATACCTGGGGCTCTTGTTAGCCAGGCAGGGATGCAGACCTCTGTCAAGTACTTCAGAAATCAATCCCCAAGACAACAGGAAGCATACTCTGTCTTGGCAATATTAATTTTTGCTGGGAAGCTTTGCTTGACCTCTTGGGAATGGAAAAGAGTGTCTTAATCTGTCTAGGCTACTGTCACAAAATAGCTGCAACAGATTCACAAGATACCGTAGAATGGGTGACCTGCAGTGGATTCACTTATTTCTCACAGTTCTAGAGGCTGAGAAGTCCAACAATAAGGCATCAGCAGACTGGGGATCTAGTGAGAACTTTTTAGGTCACAGATGGTGCCATCTAGCTGTGTTCTTACATGGTGGAAGAGGAGAAGGAGCTCTCTGTGTCTTGGTTTATGAGGATACTAACCCTCCCAGTTTAATCACCTCTTGAAGTCACACTTCCTATTTGTAGTGTATTGGTGATTAAGTTTCAAGACAGGAATATTTAGTGGGACACAAGCATTCACACTGTAGTGGGGTTTGTCCTCTGGGCTAGCCCAGTACTTGTACTACCTTTTTCTTCAAATTGGGGATGAAGTGATAGTAGCTGCATATGTATATAAAAATTATTCTTGCCCAGTAATAAAATGCCTATGCTTTCCAAACAGTTTCCATAATCTTGTGGCTATTCTGACCTTCCCCAGGATACCTTGAATCTTCTCAGGACTGGGCATCTAGAATGGAAAATAAGGGGACTCCAAGACCTATCTAAAAACATTTCCCTAGGCTGTGATACCAGCCAATGGTTAACAAGAATTTGTTAAATATTTTAAATACCACTCTTACCACCTATTTTTAATAAACCAGAATATTCAAGTAGAGTAGTTTTTCAGAATACTTTGTTATTTTAAAAATAATTTTTTGTGTTGGAGTAGGAATATCTATTAAACTGTATACGTATGTTTTCCCTTTCCACCATGGACTGTGACTAATTTAAGTTTGTAGGATCCCAGGTGGCATTCTATATGTTGATTGGTATTATCCAGGTACTGTTGTAATATCAAAGTCAGTGTATTTTCAAATCAGTTCCCAAGACAATTACTCTCTTAAGCTATGGTCACTTTGGCAGTTTTTCCCTTCCTTGGCACCACTGGGAATTTCTGGACATGGATGAGCTCTCTTTCCATACAGTTATCTAAAGAAGCGAAATTAACAACTGCTATGTAACACATGCATTAAACAGTATAAGACAAGGTTATAGAGTCATTTAAAATTGCTGGCCAATTTTTGTGTATTTTCTTTCATCAAAATTTACAGTTCTTGGGCTGGGAATGTGGCTCAAGCGGTAGCGTGTTTGCCTGGCATGAGTGCGGCCCGGGTTCGATCCTCAGCACCACATACAAACAAAGATGTTGTGTCCGCCGAAAACTAAAAAATAAATATTAAAAAATTCTCTCTCTTTCTTTCTCTCTCTCTAAAAAAAATTTACATTTCTGGAATTTCTGTCCTTCCATGTGCTCATCAATGAAATGCTGGGTATGTAGAGTTTATTGAAACTGTTTAGATATTGACACTTTTCTAGAACATCATTGAATGTAATGAGTTTTGTCTCTATTAAGAACTTATACAGATACCCTTTTTATCCTGAAAAATAAAACACCTTGTTAGTAATAATGTTTTTATTCAGTCAATATTTATTATGTGTTGATCATAGCACCACAAGGCAGGTGTTTTATATACATATTGCCTTTAATTTTGATCTATGGCAAACTAGGTATTTTTAATCTTCAGTTTTACCTATGAGGAAACCAAAAGTCAGAGAGGTTAAATAATTTCCCTGAGGCCATCGAGCTAGTAATTGGTGTTCTGGGATTCATCTTGCGTCCGTGTGACTCCTGCTGGCATCTCTTTTATTTCCTACCAACTCATGCCTTATCAGAAACAGTCTGCTTTTTCCATCTACCTCACGTACTTTGAAAGCAGGAATAACATTGTCACCGTCACATTCCAGAGCAGTGGTTTTCAAATACTGTAGAGTCTTAGCATGACTTGGGTGGCTACATAAATGACGGTTATTCAGGTTCCACTTCCAGATATCCTGATGTATTTTATCTGAAGTGTTCCTGGACATCTGGATTTTTGAAGGCTTTCTGGTCATTTAAATGTGTGCTGAAGTTATAATTCATTTTACAGGGGCTGGGGATGTGGCTCAAGTGGTAGCATGCTTGCCTGGCATGCGTGAAGCACTGGGTTTGATCCTCAGCACCACATAAAAATAAAATAAAGATATTGTGTCCACCTTAAAAAATAATAATTTTAAAAAATCGTTTTTTAAAAAAGAATTTGTGTTACAGAGATTTCCCTTAAATTTCACCTGTATATACAAGCCCATCAGGAATTTGTTACAGAGAATCCTGACTAATAGAACTGGAGTTCGGATCTGAGTTTTTGCATTTGCCCAAAGCCCCTAGTGATGCTGGGCTACTGGTCCAGAGACCCACACATTGTGAGCAAGGCCCTAATACTGCTCCCTTCTTCTACAAAGTATGCCCAATCTTCAACTCCAGCTCCTTCCCCCTGGGAGAAATTTTCCTGCCCAGGGGTTCACAGTCTCCACTCCAGTTAGCCCTTCTCTTTTGGCAGGCCAAGTAAGGCCTGTAAAAACTTCAGTTTCAACCACCACTCTGTTGGCTGAGTGGCATACTGGGTGGCATGTAATGAAGTCCAGGTCACAAGTTCAGTGCCTGAGTTTAATGCCTGCAGGGACCAGTTAGCTCTTCCTCTCTCTAGACCAGCCAGAGCACCTGCTGATGTGTGAGATTGGCCCCATGGGAGGGATCCTCCACCCACATGTGCAAAATATTCACCAAAAAATTAGCCAGGACCTGGCTCCAACTCACGAACAGATCAATAGCATCATCTTGATAGGAAATACAAAACAGCAATATTAGCTGTAATTTTGTCATGCCAGGCACTATGCTAACCATTTTAGATTTCCCACAATATTCCATGTTTCCTTATCCCTGTTAGAAGGGGGAAATGAGCTCATAGTTTTTGCCTTCTGAGAGCAAGTAGCCTGTAGATAACCCAAAATGCAATAATTTAAACAAGTATGCTGGATGTGGGTATGAGTAAATAGGGATGATTAATGATTTGCACATTTTTAGTTCTGTAAATTTAAAAAAATCAAATTCTTCTAACTTGGGCCCTATGTTGCTTCTTGTTTCCTACATTGTCCCTTTAATTTATAATGATGATGAACAACTCATCAATTCACTGCTTTTAGAGAAGCATGTATCAGACCATCCCTATTTAAAAGAAAAAAAAAACTGAACAACCATTTAACGTTAGGGATATATTAACTATGTCCAGTATGAACAGCAAATGTATCTGCAGACTGAATAACTCTTATATGGTCCTTTTGCTGTGCCTATCTTTTGATTTGTCAGCAGATTATAAGATAGTACTTTGGGGCTAGAACCTAAAAATTCCCCAATCAACTCTGAGCTAGTGGGTCTGCAATATTTCTCTGAGTGACAGAAAGACAATAAAAGAAAAAAAAAATAGTTTAGGTTTAAGGAAAAAAAATAAAGAGAAAGTTATATCTGTTTTACTTTAGGGCTATAACTATACATTTTTAAAATTTATAGTGAATATTGAATAGCAAAAATAAAAAAGACAGAAAAGAAGTCATGATTTCAGTAAGGCATAAGGACTGTGTAATTTATAGTAATGACACATTGCTAAAATTTGAGCATCCGATAGCACAGCTTTCTGGAGATGTCCCTCATTAGCTTTCTATGTTATTCAGTTTTACTCTCATTTTAAATCAAGCCAATAATCCATTCGTCAACAGATTTTTATTGACAACTTCCTATACTGGGCACTGCCTTAAGCCTTGGGAATTGAAATCATCAGACATAAGACCTACCACATAGTAATTTGACCCTTCCTTGTACATAGAATATTTTATTTATTTTTAATTGAGTATTTATTTACTTCTTCCTATTTTATTTTTTTCATGGTGCTTGGATTGAACCCAGGGGTGCTCTACCACTAAGCACTTGATGACTATCCCAAGCCAGGATATATCTTGTGATCCTCCAGCTTCAACCTCCTTGGATTACTGGGATTATAGGCATGCACCCCTGTGCCTGGCTGTTTTCTCCCATTTTAAAGGAAAACATGTATATTCTAAGAAATAATTTGATTTTGATTTAACATCCTTCAGGGTACTTAGATACCTTCAATTTCTGCTGAGAATCTAAAGTTAACACTCACTAAACTGCTTTTTTTTAAAAAAAAATATGATTGTTTTTAATGAAATACAGGACCAAAATATTGTTAGCAGTTACTAGAGAGTAAATGTATTGGGAGTTTTCAGCTTCTAAGAGTGAGCATAGATTTAAAATTGTTTCCACATTACTTAAAACCCAGACAATTAAAGAAGTGTGTTTCAGGGATATGAAAAAATATGAGTTTGTGAATACAAACTTGTAACCAGGCCTAATAATATAAAAACAAGTGTGCCTGTTTCTCAAAGCACACAAAACTTCATTAGGTTTTAGAAGCAATATAGAGAAATAAAATCCACAGGGCTGAGGATATACCTTAGTGGCATAGCACTTGCCTAGCATGTGTAAGGTCCTGGGTTCAATCCCCAGCATCACAATCAATCAATCAATCAATCAATTAATTAATTAAAGTAAGTACTAAGCTTAAAAAAGAAAGAAAGAAACCCACACATTTATAAACAATTACCATTTATGAATCTCCATTTTTTGGTCAGACAGTAGTTCAGATATTCAAAGTACCTTATTCTCTTTAAATGTTGCTAAAGCCCTATGAAAAAGATACATTGTCATCATTCTGCAGATTTAGAAACTGAGAATCAAAGAGATTAATGAGAAGATGAATCTGGAGTTTGGACAAGTTATGTTTACTCTTTGCATGCTGCAACACTGCCCCCTGTGGTGTAGACTTTAATAGCAGTCTTACCATGTGATTCCAATAGGGCCTGGCATGGTGATCATAAGAGGCATGAGGATAACAAGTTCGAAAAGTTTGAGTCCAGCCTTGGCAATTTAGTGAGAAAATAAAAAGCAAACAGGATTTAAATGTAGTTCAGTTGTTGAGGGTTTCTGGGTTCAATTCCCCTGTACTGGAGGGGGAGGGGGAGGCGGAGACAGATATCAAATATGCACACCTTTTTGCTCCATAGTGCTGTTTTTGAGTTGCTCTACAAAGATTTTAAATGCATATATTTTTTTATGCTGATGGGATTATTTGCTATTCAAAATTTCTACATGAAACAAGCTATTTATTTGCCTATGCATTTTAAAATATCCATTGAGCTTTTCTGAAGGTGTCTGCAAGTATTTTGAAGACTTATAGCCATGCCTCTCTATACTACCCCTTGGAATTGCTGTGAGAAGAATCCCACATTAGGAGGACCCTGGCCTCACTCAGTACAGCATATCAAAAGATAAGGTACTCATCAAGTCCAATTCAATGTGCCTTTCTCTCTTGTAGCAAGTCCCTGAAACTCGACAGCTAATAGAATGCAATATTCAAATGGCATTGAGCTCTTTAATGTGTTTTCCCCAGTGCTTTGAGTTTGGAAATCACTATATAAGTTATTACTACAATTATATTCCACCTTTATCTGCCAAAAGAAAAGGAAATCAATTCAGTCCACAACTTGACTGCAAAGCTGTTATAAAAGATCCATTGTCTGAACCTATTCTGTACATGGATCTTTGAAATTGAACCCAGTGATGCAACATAAATTTCAGAAAAAAATGATACTCCACTGTGGAGCAGACCCCAGGACTATTTGGAAAATGATCTGGGGCTCTCTATTTCAATTTCTGTTGCTCTCAGGTCTTCACCTTGTTTAGGCAGTTTCTAGAACCAACACTTTCCCTTAACAGCTCTGCTGTCTTCCACAAGATTCTTGGCCTCTCTGTCCCAGTTTCTTTTTCTATACAATGGAAATTGTTCCTTCTGTGATTCCCTCCATAGGCATGCTGCAATCACTGTGGGTTGTGGTGGTGGTGGGAGGAACCCATGATGTCACAAGGTCCTGAACAGAAAGGAGCCCATCTTCTTTCTGGCTCTATTGCTTTACTAGCAACAGGAGTTAGTGAGGCTTTGTTGCCCCAACAAGCTTCAGTTCTCCTATCCCTAAAGTAGGAATATATAGAAATCCCTAATAGAGTTATGGATAGGAAAGAAAATAATTTAGGTTGAGCAACCCTTACCAGAAAATCTGAAGTGCTCCCAAATCTGAAACTCTTTGAACACCGACAAGATGCCACCAATGGAAAATTCCATTCTGACCTCATATGAGAGGTCAAAGTCAAAAGCAAGCACAATAAAGACATTTGTAAAATTATCTCCAGGATGTGCATATAAGGTGTACATGAAATATAAATGAATTGCATGTTTAGACTTTGGTCCCATCCACGTGACATTTCATTATGCATATACAAATATTTCCAAATCCAAACAAACTGGTCTAAAGCAGTTTGGATAAGGGGTACTTGACCTGTGTGTGTAAAACACTCGCTGCAATGACAAGAGTGGGTGCTTGTGGACGGATGATGTAAGTATATGAAGACATAAATTATTTTAAGTATTAAGTCAGAAATTGTGTTTACTTTGCTGATGTTGTTTTTCTGTTCATTGGTATAATAAAAATTCTATCTGCATATAAATAGGTATATAGATATAGTGTATATATGTATGTATATACATTCTTATTATTATTGAAAAATAGGTAAAGAGGAAATGGGAGTACAAATCTATAATTCTATCACATCATTACCATTGTAACTACTATTAACATTTGGCACTTTTCTTTTCCATTTATATTAATTATATAAGTATTTTATAGATTTATATACCTTATACTTTTTCACTCAGTAATAAAAACAAGTACATGCCTTTGCTATTATAATACTATTATAAATACTGGCAATTAATAGTAATATAATAAAGTTACGTTATAATAATGTAACAAATTGTGCATATATTTTATATCTGTATAAGTAATTATGCATACTTTCTCCATTTGGAAATGACAGAGAGTAACTTTAAGTTATAAGCATTTGTATTTCTATAGGTCAGCGATTAGCAATATTAACATTTTAAGATATTTTCTTCTGGGGTATATATTTATGTATATTAAGTCTAATTAAATACTAGTGATTCTAAGACTTACAATTATTTCCTAAGAAGAAAAAGAATATGCTTCCAAATACACACTGACACAATAGTTTATTATCAGTTATTACTTTTATGTTGTATGTCTTGAAATGGCTCTCTTAAATTACATACGAAGAACTTTTATTGCACATCATTCTTATGCATACATAAAAATAAAGTAGATGCAAAACAAATTGGATCAGATAGTCCTGAAACTCATCCACAATCAGATTCTGTCTCTCTGGAACCTCCTTTGGTACATCTATGTGTCTGAGCCCATCACAATATCATCTGGGCTGCTGATTTTCCATGTAAACAATGCTTTTCAATATTGAATCAAAATAAAGTATTTTAAATAGCAATTAAACTCAACATAGGCATTATAAACAATGCACATACTTTGTCCACTGGCAAAGATGTGCTAGCTCTGCCCATGATTACAAAATTCTTACATGGCCAAGCACAATGGTGTGGTGTCCAATGACGACTTATTGATGTGGAGATGAACCCAGCTGTCAAGCATGCTACAGTAGGAAAAATGTATATAAGCTAGCCTAGTAAAAAGTTATGTTTTATATAATTTTCTCTTAGGGTGCTTTATTTAATTTTATCTTTTTTCCCCATTCAATATTAAATTGGGAACATTTCCCAGTATCTCTGAAACTCTTCAAAATTTCTTTCTTTTAAAGTAGTCAACAAATATTGAGCCAAAAAGCCTTAGTTTTTAATGCTTTTAGAAAATTATAATCATGGAAAATAAAACTATAAAAAGGAACATATTGAAAATTATCCCAACAAAAGCAAGGGAGGAACTAAATAAATTATATGATGAACACTTCAATGTATACAAATTTAATTTTTAAAATCTATAATTGTGTGTTGTTAGAATCTCTTGACTTCTGGGAAGAATAACTTAAGGGAACTCTTGTTTTTAATTAGATAAATTCATATGCTGAACCAGAAATGAAGAAAATTGAGAATTCCTATGATTTCACATACATCTAAACCCAGTAAAATATTCAAAGCAACCATAAAATCAATTTATTTGACAAGTTCTATGGTGTAAAAATGTTTATCAGGGCTGGGGATGTGGCTCAAGCGATAGCACGCTCGCCTGGCATACGTGCCGCCTGGGTTCGATCCTCAGCACCACATAGAAACAAAGATGTTGTGTCCGCCGAAAACTAAAAAATAAATATTAAAATTCTCTCTCTCTTCTCTCTCTCTCTCTCAAAAAAAAATGTTTATCAGTGAGAGAGAAAAATTGTGTCAAAAAGGCAAAAACACTTCATATGTAAAATATTTGGACTTAGATAATTTTGAAAAACTATACAAAAATATTAGGATTAAGAATGTGCTCCATCTAGTGCATTTGCTTTGAATGTGTCAGAAATCTTAGCACTTTAGAAAATTAGTTTCAAAATTAAAAATATTATGGTCTACAGAGAAGATTCAACTGAATAAGTCAATTATTTCCAAAATATGTTATAAACTATAACTTATAAGAAACTATAGAAAGTATTTTTAAAAATAATATGAATATATTGAAAAACGAATTTTTCCAACAAATGTAATAAAGAAGTGCCATAGAAAAGAAAATAAACACTAATTAAAGCAATAAATAGGAAACAGGAATAGTTATTTTGCTTAAATGTTCAAATAAACCATACCAAGCTTTTCAAAAATTAAATATATTGTTATTCTTGTTATTTTAGTAATAATTTTGTTATTAAAAATTGGTTGTATTTCTTAATTTTAAAAGGCCCACCAATAGAATTAAATTATTATTTAGTAAATAAACATTCTTATAAAATATTTAAAAATTTTCTTCATGCCTACAAATAATAGTTCCTATGGAACACAAAGGTGAAATCACCTTTCCCCTAAGGCAGAGCATTAAGGATATTGCCCATTTCCTTGATTGTAATCAGTGTTAAATAGGTCCCCTCAACCTGTAATCCTGATCGTTTTGTTAGGATAGATTCCAAGTAGTGGAACTTCTGAATCCTATAATATAAAACATTTTAAACTAAATGTGTTGAAGTCTTTTGAAAAGGTGCTCTCTGAATATCAGGGAATAATAGTAATAAAAATCCAATGCATAATTTAAGAAAAAATTTAATAGGTTTTAAATAACTAAAAGAATAGCAATAAGACTTTGTAGGAAGATAATGTTCAGCAAATTATGTGAATGGTACTTGTGAAAATTATTTGAGAATAATTCTATTTTTTTTGTTCAGTCAATTGCATTTTTAAATCAAAGGCAGTTGTGGGGTCTTTGGCATGTTTGAGGCATTATACATAATGTTGTACTTATCAAGGTAAAGAGGACACAACCTTGTCCTTATAGAACTCTGTGGCTGAAATGCATACATGGAGATAATTACCATAATCTTGTACAATTGTTCTAACAGAGTCTTGAGGACAGTGAGTGCAGAGAGTGATTCTATTTGTTAGAAAGTAGATTTGCATGAAGCAGATTTCACAGGAGTCAGACAGTTCATCTGAGTCTGGGAAGCAGGGTAACTTGAAGGTGGAGACAAGAGAGAAAGTCAACAGAGAGCAGTATAGACACAGTCCTCAGCTTAGGAAAAACCATGGGTGTTAGAGAGACAGAGAGACAGTTGTAAAGTTAATTGTAGGTTGCATGGGGCTGGAGAAGATGTGGCAGGATAGGCATAGAGTGTCTGTGATTAAAGTAGCGAAAACTTTTGTCTGTCCCGGATATGAATTCTCTCATTGCATTTAAATTGTACTTTTGTAGCAGACACCAGCAGTTGTGTTATTATTCTATGTGGGATAGTCACTCAAAAACATTTAATGATATCTTTTTGTCCATGTGTTGGATACTCTGCTGATCCTCAGAAACAGGGCTACGGGCACAATAGATAAGTGCAATGGCAACAAGCAAATGAAATAATAGGACAATTTTAGGTAACGATAAGGGTTATAAAGTAAAGCAGGTAATTTTAAATAATGTTCGGGCTGAAATTAGATGTGGATTAAGAGGTCTGGGGAGATCCATGAAAAGGTGATATGTGGACTGAGGCATCATTCTAAGAAGAGCACAGTCTCTTTAGTATCAGAGGAAAACCAGTCCAGGCAGAGGGAACAACAAAAGAGCAAGTACAAAAATCCTGAGGCAGGATAAAGCTCAGCATGTTGTTTGTTTGATGAACTGGAAGAAAGCTGGTGCCTGATATTTGAAAGTAGAATAAGAACCAGAGGGATGTAAGAAGAAGATAAAGAGATAGATAGAGGCCAAAATCCATCTAGAGTTTATAGGTTTTGTTGACAAGATTAAATCTTATTTTCCTGTAATAAAATATTTTCCTGTAATAAAAAAATAAGTTTATTAATACTGTTGCTCCAATCTGTAAGGGACTACATGTCTCATGTATTTGAGTTGTTGTAATGAGCCCCTTGATTGTATTTGATACTTAGAAATGCTATCAAGCTTTATATAAAACTAGAAAGTGGAACTTCCCATGGTACCCATGTCATACCTACCCCCATGCATCAAAGCTCTGAAGATCATTTCAACATACTTTTCATTGAGAAAGATGTTTTTCAAAGGGCCTTATTCCGGAGGAGAGTCACTTATGTAGAATGGATCCTGTGACATAGAGCTCAGAAGCTCTACAGGAATAGTAATTTTGCTTAAATGTTCAAATAAACCATACCAGGCTTTTCAAAAAATTAAATATATTAATTGTCATTTTTGTTATTTTGGAAATAATTTTATTATTAAAATTGGTTGTATTTCTTAATTTTAAAAGGCTCACCAGTGGAATAACATTATTATTTAGTAAATAAACATTCTTATAAAATCTCTAAAACTTTTCAGCCTCATACACCTGAACATATAATACAGCTTTGGCGTTTAACTTTTTGTAAAGCACATTATTATTTCAGAAATGAGTTAATTTTCCTTCTGATTGTTCGTATGTCAGTGGTTACTACCATTTTGACTTTGACTGATTTTACCCCAGCCTTAGTCAAGGTGGTAATCATCTGCAAGAAATGAGCAATTAAAGGCATTCTGTAGGCAATTAAAAATAACAGAAGTTTGTAGATGCTTCTCCTCTGTTTAGTATATTATATTTGTATATTAAAAAAATCTTGGGGTTGGAAGTGTATTTCAGCAGTAAAGCTCAGGATATATATGCACATATAGATATATAGACAGCTAGACAATATATCATTCCCTTCTGTTAATATTTTGGTCTTGTTTTTTCTACGTGTATGCTTTACCAGTTTTGTGCATGTCATATACATTGTAATTCAAAGGATTAGAATGCTGGTGAGAGGTGTTTTGTTTTGTTTTTGCTTTTATCAAGGTAATTGATGTCAGCTTCCCACAATGGAAGACACATCCTTGAAATCATTGAATTATTTATTTTATATTTTTTTTGATGCTGTGTATCAAACCCAGGGTCTCAGACATGCTGGGTAAGCTCTTTGCCACTGAGCTACATCCCCAGCCCTAACACCCTTGAAATCTCAGTGGCTTAATGCCACAAAGTCCACTCAGATGTGAATGGATGGCCATCTGCCATCTTTTACCACTCCATTTAGAACAAGCATCTACAAAGCTACAATGGCAGAGGGAACAAAACAGGATGTGCATGGCTATCAGTGGCTCAGAATCTACACCCAATGCTGCACTGTGCAGAGCTGGATTCATGGCTGAGAACAAGGGAAGACATGAAATGGTTAGTGAGAACTGCCTTTGCCACCCTCCCCTTCTGTCACCAAACAGTTGCTCCCATTCCACATACATGAACATGTGCATGCTCCTGTCTCTCCTCTCATGGGACATGGCTCACCATCCATTTGTGATTCATATTTTTGGAAGGCATTCCAAAGTCCCATGTAATATTACATCTATTTCCAAGTCCAGCCATGTGGTCGTTTCCATAAATGTAGATGTGGCCTCTCTTGGGACAAAGATCTTGAATACAAAACATAACTCAGTCAATAAAGAAACTGAGCTGATATCCTCTCCTCAACACCCTTCTCTCCATACCGATATATATATATATCTCCAATGTTTGAATGCAGAACAGGAAAAAAATAGGTGCAATAGGCATCCCCATTCTTTCGGAGACAAGGAGACAGAGTGCCTGTGCTATAGTTGGAATTTGGAATTTTGCCCAAAGTCCCATGTGCTAAGTCTATTTTGGCTCACAGTGTCAGAGGTTCCTGTCCAGGGTTGGCTGCTCCTTTGCTTCTGCACTGAGGAGAAGCAGAGCATCCTGGCAGAAGTGCTTGGTAGAGGAAATCTGCTCAGCTCATGGTATCTGGGAAGAGAGAGATTCAGAGGAATGGTCCCCAGACAAGATTTAGTTCCAAAGGGCATACCTCAGGGGACCCGTTTTCTCCAATGATGGCCCACCTGCCTATGGGTTCCACCTCCACCCAGTAGTCCATTCATCTATACGTGGGCTTATTCACTGGTGATGTCAGAGTCCTCATGATCCAAGTCTTCAACACATGAGTCTTGGAGGACACTCCAGATTCAAACCATAATGAGCATGAGGTTCTCTTCCTTCATCTTAAATTTTGGCCATGTGGAATGCATGTTCTCTGAGATTATGGTGACAGGAAGGACAAGGATGAGTTGAAATTTCTTTTCAGCATCTTGATTTTTAAGTGTCACCCCACATGCCCACTGTGTCTTCCTGCTAGAACTAGTTTGATGACTTCATCTAAATTCAGTGTGGCTGGGAAATTTAAGGGACACACATAATATCTGGTAATATTTAAATCTCTGGGTCACACTATTGAAAATATTTTTTTCTTTGCAAAACCATGTTCTCATCCACAATTTAATACTAATTTCAACTCTCTCTTAGGATTGAGGAGGCAAACTCATGACTTAGGTGTACACCTGTCTTTGATTTCCCTAGCTTTCAAACTATTTCCTCTTAACTTTAGTGCATGCAGACTGTCTTATTTTTATTCTTCAAATACTACCATGGAGTCCAAACATCCCAATAATCACAAAGACACAAAATACCAAGGTTGAAAAATAATTCTGATAAATGCTGAGAAGTTTTGTGAAAACCCATAGTAGAATCACCTTTCTGAGTCGGCTGGGGAGAAGCAGCTTTTAAGGTGGATGCAAAAGAGCCATGTGAAGATGAAAGAGGAGGAGTGTGGTTCCAGTTATAAAGCTGAGGAGAGTAAACTTAAAGGAAGAAGAGAACATGAATCCTAGTGTAATGAAGCAATGTCACCAGGACTCAGTGCTGGCCATAGAGATGGCAGCATGGGACAGCATGATGGGCAGGCAGTGGAGACAGAAGAGCTGGGAAGCCACATTCAGGAGTTTGCAGTTTAACCTGAGGACAGCCAGTTTAAGGAAACAAGTACAGGGGGAACTGTTCCATTCCTTTGTGTTCCTGCAATGCCCCGCAGGCTGCAGGGACTTAGGTCTTGCCTGAGGCCAACAGTAGCTTTTTAAGAGGTCAGGTCTCCAACTGGTCCTACAAAATCTACTTGAGGTTCAAAGGGGAGATTGCAGAAGTTGTAACCTAAAACTCTTGGGGGGAAATATATTTACCTATCAGATCCAGTTAAGGGAATCATGTAACCCAGGGTGTTTTGCCATGATGTATTTCAGCTTTAGAAATTATTATCCCATGTATATATATGACTGCACAACTGGTGTGATTCTACATCATGTACAACCAGAATAATGGTAAATTATACTCCATTTATGTGTGATGTATCAAAGTGCATTCTACTGTCATGTGTAACTAATTAGAACCAAAAAAAAAGGCATAAAAAAGAAGTAGATACATTCTCCAATACCTTTGTATGGAGTATCAAAGTGAAAAGTTTTTTTTTTTTAATTACATTTTTTTTTTTAAGAAAATAAGCTCCCTGTAGAAGTTACAGTGTCTCAGTTCATCCTTGTTTCTTCTCCAATTTTTGTTTTAACAATTATGTGATTAGGCATTGCATGTTTTACAAGGACTTTGTTCTGCAGTTTCTAAAACTACTAACTCTTTTTCTTGGATGATGAACTATATAACACTTGAAAGTGATAGTGAATTTATATTTTTATTTTTTTTTATTTTTTTGCAGAGGCAGTATGCAATCTCCCAAAATTGGACAGCTGTACTTGCTAAATAAAGAGTAGTACTGAGCAACCTCTTAAACTTGCATGATTTTTGTGGTTTGTAAACTAACATTACACTATTACGCATCACAACTTTATTCAGTCCCATGCCCTCTCCCCATATATGAAGGGTAATCATTAATGAAGGAGTTATGCATTGTATGGTATTATTGGCTCTTCTGTTATAAATATTATTCATATTTTTGAAAAAATAGTCATTCCTTTTTTCTATACCTTTTCTAATAGAGGTTAACACTCAGCTTAGTTTAAAACATTTAGTTCAGTTTGATATCCATACATACACTATTCCATAAAAGCACCCACATCCCCTTTATTTGGGGCATCCTACAGTCTTGGTCTCAGGAAATTCTATTCAGACCATTTCCATCCTGTCTAAGAACTTAGTACTCTTTCAGGCCCGAGGTGACTCTGAGGTGATACTTTTGAGGCTTCTGCCTTGCAATTTTATCATGATCTTTCTGGGGACTCATTTGTGGATCCTCCTGAAGGACTCCACTTCAGATTATTTGGGGGAAGGTACCCACCATAGGAGAGCTCTTAAATGAAAATTTCACTGAAGTGGACTATTGTAGACTGATTTATGTTCCCCTAAGTTAATGTGTTAAAACCTAAACTCCCATATGACTATATTTGAAAATAAGAAATCTAGGGATATACTTAAATTTAAATGAAGTCTTAAAGTGGGGGTCTAATCTAATAAAAAGAGGGAGATACAACAGGGGTGCACACACATAGAAAATGTCATTTGAGGTGATAACTAGAAGGCAGCAGTCTGCAAGGAGATCAGCCTCAACAGAAACCAAATCATCTGGGACCTTCATCTAGGACTTTGAGCCTCCAGAACTGTGATAAAATAAACACAGTGGACTGGGTTGCCTAGTCAGTTGTATATTTTATGGCAGTCTTAGCAGACTATTGCATAGACAAAGAATGCATGAATGAATGAATGAATGAATTAATGTACTCTACATTGAAGTGCCTGTTTTCTTCTCCATCTGTAGATTTGGATTCTTTCTCTGTCAAAATCATTCTTGAACTGAGTGAGCTGAGCATATTTTAAGGTATACTTAATTTATAAAGTAGTTACTCTAATATTGGCTCTTTTTTTTCCTGTATGCTATATGTCTATTCTTCATATCTTTGACCTGGAGCTCATCCTTCTATTGTTCCTTATATCTTCCTAGAAATTGCATTCTATTTGTTGTTTGTATTCTGACTATAATTTTTTGATCTTTGCCCACATGAATGTCCAGATAACTACCTACCTTTCACTCTGCCCTCAGCTAATCCGTCTTGTATTTGACTGCAGGTCACCAGGAATTACATTTTCTACCAGCTTGCACAGTTTTGTGACAATAGCCTCTCTCCTTCTGGTGAATATTTGGGAGTTTTTTTTTTTCTTTTTGTCTAAAGCATGAAGTATTCTTTATTAAGGAAGAGGGAGGTAGAGACAAATTTCATCTATTGGAGCCAATGCAGCAGGGAAGGACCCACGTGGACACATAACCAGAGTATTAAGGAAAACATACAAGTAAATCTACCGATTCAGTCATGGCATATTTTCTAAATGGCGATTTTTAAAAATAGATGATTCCACTTTGCAAACTCTTGTGCAGATGTTTATAGCAGATGAAGCAGCAGCTTACCCATGGCAACAGCCATAGAAATGTCTGACCCTTCCTCTGAGGCTAGAAGCAGCTGTTGATGTAGCTCACAACAATTAAGACAGGTGTTCAATTTAGAAACAAACAATTGCCAAAATTTCTACTTCTGTCTGTTTCCATAAAACATGAACACATTAAAGTAGACTGTGGATTCCAACTATTCATGGCATTAAAACTGTAGGTTACTGGAAAGAACTGAGAACTATTGAAAGGGCATCTTCTTGGAGCCCAATTATTTTGACACAGTGAGGCATGACCCAACTCACACTTCTGGATCATCGTCATAATCACGCATTCTATTTGTGCCAGGAACTATGTTTGGTGCTGGGGATAAATAGTGAACCAGTTAGACAAGGGCTTTGATTTTACAAATTGCATGCTTTAGCAATGGGAATGATTAAGAAAATAATTAAGCAGATTATTAGAAATGTAGTTGTAATTACTATGCTAGAAAAGGAGGTATGCTTCGTGAATTATAAATTCATCATTTGAGCACTTGACCAAAACTGGACGACCAAGAAGGAGTTCTTTGAAGCAATAACCTTGATGCTGACATCAGTTACAAAACAAGAAATCACCACCAGGAGAAATGGGCAAGAGCAGTTGCATGAAGGGAGCAGACTGTGTGAGACCTCTGAAGCAAGAGGAGCCCCTCAGAACTCCAGAAGGTTAGAGGAGCCAGGTAGGAGGGGCTCAGAGCCCTGAGCCTTCTGATAGCAATGGTACATAATTGGCCACTTAATGTTCTGAGATCACTGGAAAGCTGCCAAAGGATCCTCAGTGGGGAACACTACCATCAGACACCCTCTTTTAAAATAATGCTCTGGATGCACTGCTGAGAATTAATTGCAGAGAGATAAGAGTAGTTACAAGAAACCCAGAGAGGAAACTGGTGTTATTTAGGAAGGGTCAGTGATGTTTCTCACTTGAGCCAGCTATGGTGGGAATGTGCCTCTTTCCCCCGTGCCTGGTCCCAAGTTCATGTGTTAGAAACAGTATGGAGAGGTAAGACCTTTAAGAAGTAAAGAGGTGATTATGACATGAGAGATCTGACCCTATGAACAGATTCATGATGGTATGGCAGGAGTGGGTGGGTTATCTCAGTCATCCTGGGAGGAGGCTCCAGATGAAAGGATAAGTCAGTCAGCTAGTCTCTCTCTCTCTCTCTCTCTCTCTCTCTCTCTCTCTCTCTCTCTCTCTCTCTTTCACTTACCCCCTCTTTCTCATGCTCTTGTGTCCTTCTGCCTTATACCTTAGTATGACTCCTGTCAAAAGTGGGTCCCTGACCTTGGACTTCTCAGCTTTCAGTTTGGGACTTAGGAGAACTGAAAGTAAAACACACCAAACATTGTTTTTCTTAAACATATGATTTTTTGATGGAGAAAAAAAATAAGACATCTTTATGCTTATGTCCCTTATGGCATGTTATTAATTTTCTATACAATTGGTTCTCTTGACTATGGGTTCCATGTCTGTGGATTTTACCAAATGAAGATCAAAATGTTTAAAAAAAAAAAAAAAACAGAGGTTGAAGCAGGAGGATCACAATTTTGAGGCCATTCTCAGCAATTTAGTGAGACCCTAAGAAAATTAGCAAAACTCCATTTCAAAGTTAAAATAAGTAAAAAGAGCTAGGAATGTAGCTCAGTGGTGAAGTGCCCCTGGGTTCAATCCCAATACAAACAATTTAAATTTTTTTTAATTATCTCTATTGAACATTACACTTATTTTTTTTTCTTGTCACAATTTTATAAGCAATACAGTATATAAATTTTATATAACATTTAAAGCCTATGTAGTATTATTAGTAATCCAAAGATAATTTAAAGTATTTGGGAGGATATGCAAAGGTTATATAGAAATGTAATGCTACTTTATGTAAGAGACTTGAGTAGTCATAGATTTGGGAATTTTGAAGGCAGCCCTTGAGTACAATATCCTAATGGATACCAAAGAGCAATCATAGCTAGATGTGGAAATGGATGCCTGTAATCCTATCACTCAGGAGGCTAAAGCAGGAGGATTGCAAGTTTGAGACCATTCAGGGAAACTTAGCAAGACCCTGTCTCAAAATTAAATGTTAAAAAAAGGCTGAGGGTATATCTCCGTGGTAGAGTGCCCCTGGGTTCAATTCTCACTAGTATATCACCAAAAATAATGATAGTAATAACAACCACTTGACATTTGTTTCTCATGGTTCTGGAGGTTGGAATTCTGAAATGAGGGTACAGCATGGTCAGGGGCTTGGTGAGTACCCTTTTTTCAAATGATGCTTTCACATGACCTTTCCCTGGTACCTGCATGCATGGTGCGGGGAAAGAAAGAGATTGTGTGTTTTTCTGTTTTGTAAAGATACTAATCCCACCATGGGGCTACACGTGATGTTTCAGCACTCAGACTGATGGTTATTGACACTTAAATGCTTTCATCCCCCCTTGGTACTTCATCACTTTAGCAGTCTTCTCCAAAATCCGACTGGGAGCTGGTGAGAAATGCTGAATTTCAAGTCCCACCCCAGGCCTGCTGAGTCAGAACCTGCAACGTATGACCAAGTTGCCAGGCAATTTGTAATTTGTAAGGACTTTAAAGTTAGAGAAATACTGTTGTGAACATTTCAGTCCCAAGTTCACTGTGCTTCAGGGAATTGGGAAAGACAGAGAGTGTGCACTTGGCCATAATGTTAATGGTGCATAACTCTTTAGCAAGTTATTCCAATAAGCAAGGTGAATTTCAAGGGATAAATGTTGGGCTTACACAAATGTCCCTTCGATGCATGAAAAATCCTCTTTGTTGCCAATATTGGAAGGGTTTTTTTCTAAAAAGGAAAATCAGAGCCAGGTATGATAATGCATCCCTGTAGCCCCAGCTAGTCATGAGGCTGAGGCAGGAGGATTGCAAATTTGAGGCTAACCAGGAAAATTTAGTGAAACTCTGTTTTTAAAACTCAAAAAATAAATAAATAAATAAATATAAAAAAGAGATTTATGCTTTATTGTATATAGACCAGTGTTAATTGTAATAGCGTATACCTGCGGTGCCAATTTAGAACACTTATCCATAGCTTCAACTTTACTCTTAAGCCTTTCCCCAGTCTCCACCCTATTTTCTAACATTATTCTACTACCTGCTTACATAGAAGAATAAATTTATTCAGTTTCCATTTCCTTTGGTTACAGACAGCCAATCCCAATGTTGCAAGCTAAAATTAAACCAGATGTGCTAGGAATTTTATTGACTATTTTATGTAACAAGCTGAATTACCAAAAGGCTCAAACCAAATTAATCGAAAATTAAAGCATAGGAGATTTAAGCCACAGACTATTTAAACAGGCTTAAAAGGTTACAAAATGAAAAGAACAGGATCAGTTTGTTTGAGTTATAAAATAAGAAGTTAAGCTAAATCAAGGAGAGAAAAGTTACCTCTTGACCTATAGATTTATCTTCTAAATGAAGTATCAGCTGTTTTACTGCTTTTGGAATTAAAAAATGAACCCATACATATATAAACATAAAACTAGCAAATGTAATGCAGATTGTACTGAAAAGTACTCTTGTAGACTTGTAGAATTTGAAAACGGAGGCTTTGGGAAAGAGAGAAAGAACATGTATCTGTGGATTAGACTGAATTGGCTTCAAATTCCCATGGACCATACACTTCTTGTGCTGCAAAAGTTCAGGTGTTTCCATTTCCAGAGCTAGGTTCCTTATCTATAAAATGTGAATTGTAATAGAATCTATAAAGGGTGGTGGTGGAGATTAAATGATAATATTTACTTATAGAGCCTGACATATACTACAGATACTCAGTAAAGAAGGATTAGCCTAATTGTGGAGAGAAGCTGATAGAGGAGTCCTAGCAAGAGTGGGAGATGGCATGATGCTAGGGAACATCTACTTGTCAAATCCATTTTAATTGAAAATAAAAGAATCATCTCTGCATTCATAATTTCAACATCATAGGCACCTGCAGAGTAGGAAAGTTATTTTTCCAAAGTAATAGAGGCAGAGGGAACATGAAGAACAGGGAGTTTAAGTAATGGCTTACAGCCCCCACTTGACCATGCCAGAGCAAGGGCTGAATCTCAGGTTCCATGTGATGAAAACCTGGGGCCTTTGTCAGGACACAGCTGTGGCAGGGCCAGCTATTCTGCAATGGATGTCCATTAGGGCTGTGCCTCCCAGCCCTCTTTGCGATCTAAGTTTCCCAGCAAGATAAATAAGATATGAAAGACAAAAAGACTCTTAATAGAACCCACAGAATACCATTCCACCAGGCAGTAGATCTTTTTCATTCCAAGGACTTATCCAACATACCTAGAACAGAGTCTTGCAAGCAGAAGATCAAGGGTATCACTGGATTAATCAATAAGTGTGTGCTTTTTATATTATAAGGGGAAGGTGGGTAGCTTACACAGTCTGCCTGCTCTACAAAATTTGTATCTCTTACATTCTATGAGCATTACTGTCAGGTAGACAAGTTTTTCTCAAATGAAATATTAGTTTATATGGAAGTATCCCCTGAGGGACTTGTTGAAACTGTAGATTTCTATTTCAACCATCAATAACTAAGTCTGATGTTCAAGGTGGTTTCCAGAACCCTGTGTTGATATTAATGTCAGAAAAGAAAGGTTGCATGTCAAGAGTCCTTAGATTATAAATGGAGGCATGGGCTCGTGAGTGTGTGTGTGTGTGTGTTTACATGCATGCACACTTGTGAGTGGGTGTCTATATGCTATGGTGGTTGGGGAAGAAGGGAGAAAGAAAGTTCTGTGCAGAGAAAGAAAAAGTGCAAAAGTTTACCTAGTGAGCTGGTAAACTTTCTCCTTTATTAATAATAATTTTTATGTCTACATCTCATCCAGAGAAAATTCAAGGTTGGCTAGAATTATAACTTCCTCCACTGTCCCCTTTACTGCCCTTAACAGCCCTTGGAGAGAGTAAGAAAAGAAAACAGGCCTCATCAATTTCCCTAATGACTCTTTCAAGAATCTCTCTCTCTCTCTCTCTCTCTCTCTCTCTCTCTCTCTCTCTCTCTCTCTCTCTCTCTCTCTCTCTCTCTCTCTCTCTTTTGTTCACTTGGTATTTTTAGATCTTTCCAAACAATGTTCCTATTAGAAGGTTGTCAAAGGCCCCATGGGATTTATGGAAACTTTCATTAAGAAGAATAGAGATGATTTCAAGGACAATGTCAAATGTCATAAAAAGAGCTATCTTTTAGAGCTATGAATAAGTAGAGTTTCATTGCATAGTTAACCACATTCACCATTGAATTTGAGGTTGACAGGAGTGTGGCCGACAGAGACAGACTTATGCTTCAATTCTTGCACTTACTAGCCCCTTGTCCTTGGGCAAATAAGTGTAAGTGTGATCTGAGGAATAATGCCACTCCTTGCCAATTTCTTTCATTCTTAAAATTATGTATAAATAGTAGACAAGATATGTAAATAAAACTCAGCATCTGTCTTTAATAGTTAGAAAGGAAATCAACAACCACTGAGTACTTTATTCCTCTGATAATGAAAGGAGACATCAAGTCTTATTACTTTACTTCCCCTAAGTGTCCCTTCAGAGGACCTGGCCTTCATTTGCTGATGAGAAGGTAACCCTTTGCTTCTTAGACTTCACCTTCTTTTTTTTTTCCCCTTCAGGCTGTATCTCTAATACACTATCATTTTTTTGCTACCTGCCTTAGCTTGTGCAGTGATAAGACATACCATGGAGTGGGTGGTTATTTTAATCAGGGTTTGTTTTTTGTTTTGTTTTGTTTGTTACTGTGACCAAAAAACCTGACAAGAACAATTAGAGGAGAAAAAGTTGATTTGGGGCCCATGGTTTCAGGTTAGCTGACTCCATAGCTCTATGCCCCAGGTGAAGCAGACGATCATGCATGTCAGGAGGACATGATACCGGAAAGTAGATCAGGACTTAGCAACAGGAAGCAGAGAGCAAGAGAGTTACATTCAACAGAAACAAAATATAAATCCTCAAATTACACCTCCAGTTACCTACTTCCTCTAGCCACACCCTACCTGCTTGTAGGTATTAACCAGTTAATCCGTCAATGAATTAATCCACCAATTAGGATCTACCTGTCATAACCTAATCATTTGGCCTCTGAAAATGAGCTTGCGGGGGATACCTCATATCTAAACCATAACAGTGGCTCAAACTGCAGAAATTTATTTTCTCTGCTTGTATTGGCTAGAAGTCTAAGATCAGCATGCCAAAACATGCACTTTCTGGTAAGGGCTGCTTCTTCTATAGAAGAATCTTGTCCCTGTCTCCTCACATGGCCTTCCCTCACTTCCTGACCTTAGAGGAGTGAGAGAGAAGGAGGGAGAGAGAGAAAGAGGGAGGAGAGAGCACTTTCTCTTTGTATAAGGAGAGCAATCCTATCATATTATGGAACCACCCTTACGGCTTCTGTTAACATTATTATCTCCTAAAACTTCTCTCCCCATATATGGTTACCTAGGGTGTTAAGGCTTTAATGTATGAACCTTAGGAACACAGTGAAGTCCATAGCACTACTTAATTCATGAACTGTGGTCCTTGGGTTACACAATTCTTAAGTGTTCCTACAGAAAGAAGTGAACCATTTGTGTGAGTTGCTGATTGACACAAGTGTATTCATTCAAAAAAAAAAAAACTATCAATAACCTAGTATATGGTGATATTCATACTAGTCTCTGGGATTCCTCAAATTACTAAAACATAATCTTAATCCTTCTGAAATCTAATCAAGAGAGACAGACATTTTAAAATGATAATATTATAGATACGGTCATAGAAATAGGGTCATGGTACTTCAGGGAGCAAGGAGGAAACTCCCACGTATGGCCTCAAATGAAGATTCTAGGGAATCTTGAATTAATAGTAGAAAGAGATGTGGAGAAGAAGTGGAAGACAAGGAACAGGCTGGGCAGGGAGGATAATAGGCAACCTACAGCTTATTTGAAAACTCTAGAGGCTGGTTTGGAAGAACATGACTCAGTAGCCATAAAGCTAGCATTCAGACAGGGTGTAGTCAGTAGATGACCTTGTGTTTCTCAGTAAAGAGCAATTTCTTTGTCCTTGAAGACAAAGAGAAGTCTATTTTCATCATAATGTACAGGATTTGAAATAAGAATCTGGCTGGGGACACATGAGATTAGAGCAAAAATGGATTTTGCAAGTGAGTAAGAATTTCACACTGTGATTACTTGTGATCAGTCTTTTCGTCAGGGGACTATTGGGTGAATAGGACTCAGGGCTCTGAATGGGCTGGAAATTACTGTGTTCGAATCCTTAACAATGCATCAAGAATATTCATCACTCTTTCTCAATTAACCCTGTGCCATCATTGATATTTAAGAGTCATTCAAGCTTGCACATTCAACATAAACTGAAAATAGGCTATAAGGTGAATACACTCCATTATTATACGATTAATCACCAGTCAGGGATGATTGGAAAAACTCTTTTAATTTACTTTCTGGCTATCAGATCATTAAATACATTTGTAATCAAAAGGAGAAAGTTCTTGTATCTCCCTGATCACAATAGGAAATTTTCAAGACATCATTCCTACATTTTAAGATGATTTGACACTAGGCTGGAATATCAGTCACCTGAGGTAGTTGGGAACAACAATGAACAGAAAAATCAAGCCCCAGTGATGCTGTTTCTATTGACAGAATTGCCTAGAAACCCCAAATCCAGTTTCTACTCACACCTTCTTTTGTCCTACCTTTATTCTTTTTTGTCCATTGACCTAAAAAAGAGTAAAATAAAATTTGGACTTTTTTTAACCCTTTGATTCTAATTAGTTATCAATAATTTTGTTTTTGTGGTTATCTGGATTATTCCATTTGTGTCCATGTAACTAAGAGAGAATATGGCACAGGGTCAGAAAGACCAGCCGAAGAAAGTCATTCAGAACTCACCACAGCAGATGGAGGAGTAGTGATTCTGCTGCGGGGGACATGGGGACCCCAAATCTAGATCATTCCTGATCTCCATTTAATTGTTAATGGTTTGGCAAGGATGAGAAATTGTACCAGTAGATGAACTCAGTGATTTCCTTCATAACATCATCTTTACCGTTAGAGTTCAATCATAGACTTCAATCACTTTTCTTAATAACTGTAAATATGGTGTATTTTATCCCATGTGCTTCAAAGTAGCTTTAGATTTGTTGCCCCTATGGATCTTTTCAGAAATACTGTGGATAGATGATTTGTAGGGAAAGCCAAGATGCAGTATGTTTTCCAAGTGCAGGATTCACAAGGAGTAATGCGATAATGATACTATGTTTTCTCAAGCTTTCCTATGTGCAGGCCTAGAGTTGGCCACGCACAATCTTACACTCCTGCATCTGAATTATGGAAACATGAATTTTTCTGGCTGAATTCTATTACTAATTTTCATGTTTCACAACCTGCAGTTTCTTGGACTTCAAAAGTAAAGGAAGCATAGCTCAAATTAGAAAGCACCTTGCCAAAGCCAGTAAGAAAAGCCATTTCTCCTTGATTTGCAGTGACTTGATTGAATCTCCATAGTGGTCCCTAAGAGACCCATATTTTGTCTTTGGGAGCAACACTGTGCTGATTCATGACTTTAGCAGAGGGTAGGCACCAAATGACTGGATTATTTTCATATGTAAAATGTACTTAAAGGGTCCACTTGTTCATGCCTACCTTATTCTACTCTGAACCTAGGATTCTCATTTTTATTTATTTTTTATTAACAGTCTGTGGCTTTGTTTTTTCATTTAAAAATAATACATGCTCACTTTATATGACACAAAATATGTACAGAAAAAAAAAATCTCATAATCTCACCATAATCACTTGTTTAAAAAAAGATGTTTAAAAATTTTATATATGTATTTATTTAACCATCCATTTATTCATCCATCATCCATCACCCATTAATCCCTCCATTGACTCTCATATTTCCTGCTTTAAGAATGTATTTATGACAGCTTACTTTATATTATAAAAATATTTCCATTTAGTAAACTACATACCAAATATACAAACTTTTTGGCATCTCCAGCAATTTTAACTTTGAAGATAATTTTAATGCTACAGGAAATTTTCCAAAATGTGTATATAGTATATGTATATAAATGATGTGCATCATGCATACAAAGGACAAATAAGTATTTCTGTTTGGTTGGTTTGTTTGGCCAGTATTATCCTTCCCTCATTAGAGGAAAACCTGATTATATAATATGTATAATTTGGGGGTTGAATATGAGCTCACAGAACATCTTGCCCTGTGATTTTCAAATTTCAAGAATTCTAAAGAGGTGCTTTGGGGGTTGCTGTGAGCCAAGGTAGAAGCTGGCAGAATAGGTCTTCTCTCTGGACCTATTCCACTTTTTTGTTTTATAAATAGAGTCAGGTTGGCAGGATGACATTTTATTTCATTTATTTTTTGGCATAAACATTTTTACTACTCAAAAATATTTGCAGAAATTATGAAAGTAGGAAAGTATATGCATTTTCCCCTTCTATTCCAAAACCAAATATCTGAAATACATTTAATGTTTGATTTGATGTTCCACAGTCTCTTAGAAGATAAGGTGCATAAGTATTTTAACTGTCAGGTTGAAGACAGAGGAGTCTAAATAGGCATTCTGTAAACAATGGTCAGCTGAATGGTTAAGAGCCAGGGCTTCTGACAGACAGTCTGGATTTAGTCAGAGCTTTTCCACTTAAAGTTGAATGACCTGTAGAAATTTAACCTTCATATGCTTTAGGGTTTTTTGTTTGTTTGTTTAACATGTAAAAGTGGGATAAATGCTCTGTGGAAAATCTTATTTGGTCTAAAGAGAAACTGGCTTTTATTAAAGTCTAAGAGAGCGTGCAAAGAAAAATAAGTGAGTATTTGGAGACCACTGAGATCACTGAGTTAAAATGCACACACCCAGACACACACATTCATATTGACTCACAGACACATATGCATTCGTCCTTCTACTTACAGAATGTGTGTGTGTGTGTGTGTGTGTGTGTGTGTGTGTGATTCCCACTCTGTACCAGAACCATTTCTGGAGATGCCTGCCCGCCAGCCATTTTTTCCTCCTTCCTCTCTCCTCCCCTCCCTTCCCCTTCCCTCCCCTCCCTTCTCTTCAGTACCTGTGTTAGGCTCAGGAGTTGGAATGTGTGCAAGCCTTCATAGCAGAAATGAAAAGGGAGATCTCCCAGTCAGTGCCCTCAGGAGAAGCCACACTGCAGCAGGACTAGAGAGGAGAATGGAGACTTCTCTGCAGAAAGAGGCAATGACATAAAGGAAAGGAGCTGCAGCCAGCGAGAGCTCCAGACACAAGTGGATTCCTCAGTGGCATTGTGGGGCCATTGACAGGGGACAAATTGTACAGGTTTCTTTTGTTATGTAGAAGAGCTGGTGTTTTTCTTTTAAAATTAATATTGCAGGGTCTGGCGGGTATAATCTCCTTCCTCACCCATCACAAGGATAATGGCCAACATTCCTATAACAGAAGACAGGATGTAAAAGAAAAGCATTCCAAATATATTTGGTCAAAGTTTCACATAACCTGAGCCTGCAGAAAAAAAAAAAAGACACAAAGAACCAGGAAAGTCTTATTTTTATGCTCAATTTCAGGAGAATGGACAGCCATGTAGAAATGTGATTGGAGCAGTTGTGTGATTTAATGGTGGTAGACAGAGGGGAAGGAACCCCAGCAAGACCTGTCTGTTCAGATTCTTGGATTTTCTGCTCATTGTTTCTTCCCCCTTCATATGAGGCAGGACCCTCTGGAGAAAAGGTCTTCAAGGGAAAAGGAAGAGAGTGACCCCAATTTTTATGGCTTGGTTTTGGAGAGAGTGGTTCTAGTTTCTAGGACCTTTCTTGCAGAATGAGGATTCTGTTTTCTTGTGTCTCACATCATGGAAATAACCAGGCAGAGAAGATCAGAAATGCCTTAGGTCTGGAGTGTTTTAAATTTCCTCAGTTCAAAGCATTTAGCCCACCAAATTGCCAGACCTCTGAGTATCATGTTTGATCCCTGACAATATGTAAACATTAAATAATGTAAAGCTAGAAACCACTGTTAAAATATACCATCAGTTCAAACAGAAAATATTTATGTCACTAATTTTTATAAGGCTCTGTGGCAAAAGGATGGCTTATAAAATCAGTAATTCCTCAAAGTATGGATGAATCTGTCTCACATTTCAGGTACAGTGCATAGACTCACGATCAGGAAATAATGAGATAATTATATTACTTTATGCTTTACAGTCAGGCTTTATAATTTTTAAAGAATGTCTAACATTCTATTAAGTTTAATTGTTGAAGCTATTTACAAGCCAAGGGAAGAGTTTGGAAAACACCCTTACTGTTTTGTTTTAGTGATTCAGATCATGTCTGGCAAAAGAAAAAGGATCTTTATAAAATCCCGAGGCAGGATTATTTTTTGCAATATTTTGGTTTATTACAATGCTAATCACTAGCTACGTGGCTAGTTTTTTCCCTAAGCAAGAAGCCTAGGAGTCTTCTTCCCCCCACCTCCCACTTTCAATCAGTCTGCCATTTCTACCTCCTAATGGTCTTTGTTCATTTCTCTCTAGTCCCACTTCCACTCTTACTATTCACTCAGTTCAGAATTCATTTGGCCCTTATGCATCAACATTTTGATCCCCATGAAACTTACCTGTGCCTTCTCTTCAGGTGGAACTGATCACTCCCCCCTTTAGGTCCACACCAGAGTTCCCAGGAAAGTTTTGGGGGTATTTTTCATTGCATGTCCGTCTCCACTCCTAGACTATCTATAACCTGCCTTTTTTTTTATCAACTTTGCTTTATTGACAAGAAACACAGGGATACTTCTGTCTAGACCTTTTTTAAAAAAAAAAAAAAGTTCTAGATTGGTAAATTATTGCTCAGAGTGAATAACTTTAAGAAAGCTTTATGGGCACTACCTTCTTTTTTTTATAATTATTTAAAAAACTTAGGTGGGTTTTTCCTTCTTTTTTTAATTTTTTATTGTTGGTTGTTCAAAACATTACATAGTTCTTGATATATCATATTTCACACTTTGATTCAAGTGGGTTATGAGCTCCCATTTTTACCCCATATACAGATTGCAGAATCACATCAGTTACACATCCATTGATTTACATATTGCCATACTAGTGTCTTTGTGTTCTGCTGCCTTTCCTATCCTCTACTATCCCCCCTGACCTCCCCTCCCCTCCCCTCTTCTCTCTCTGCCCCCTCTACTGTCATTCATTTGTCCCCCTTGTATTATTTTTCCCTTTCCCCTCACTTCCTCTTGTATGTACTTTTGTATAACCCTGAGGGTCTCCTTCCATTTCCATGCAATTTCCCTTCTCTCTCGCTTTCCCTCCCACCTCTCATCCCTGTTTAATGTTAATCTTCTTCTCATGCTCTTCAACCCTACTCTGTTTTTAGTTACTCTCCTTATATCAAAGAAGACATTTGGCATTTGTTTTTTAGGGATTGGCTAGCTTCACTTAGCATAATCTGCTCTAATGCCATCCATTTCCCTGCAAATTCTATGATTTTGTCATTTTTTAATGCAGAGTAATACTCCATTGTGTATAAATGCCACATTTGTTTTATCCATTCGTCTATTGAAGGGCATCTAGGTTGGTTCCACAGTCTTGCTATTGTGAATTGTGCTGCTATGAACATCGATGTAGCAGTGTCCCTGTAGCATGCTCTTTTTAGGTCTTTAGGGAATAGACCAAGAAGGGGAATAGCTGGGTCAAATGGTGGCTCCATTCCCAGCTTTCCAAGAAATCTCCATACTGCTTTCCAAATTGGCTGCACCAATTTGCAGTCCCACCAGCAATGTACAAGTGTACCCTTTTCCCCACATCCTCGCCAGCACTTGTTGTTGTTTGACTTCCTAATGGCTGCCAATCTTACTGGAGTGAGATGGTATCTTAGGGTGGTTTTGATTTGCATTTCTCTGACTGCTAGAGATGGTGAGCATTTTTTCATGTACTTGTTGATTGATTGTATGTCCTCCTCTGAGAAGTGTCTGTTCAGGTCCTTGGCCCATTTGTTGATTGGGTTGTTTGTTATTTTATTGTCTAATTTTTTGAGTTCTTTGTATACTCTGGATATTAGGGCTCTATCTGAAGTGTGAGGAGTAAAGATTTGTTCCCAGGATGTAGGCTCCCTATTTACCTCTCTTATTGTTTCTTTTGCTGAGAAAAAACTATTGTGCACTATAACCTGCCTTTTGGAAAGAGAGATGGTGCTGTGTTCTCTCTTGCACTCTACAGGCACTGGGCCGACAATATAGATCACCTGTCAGTACTTGCTCAGTGAAGAACATGGTGCCTATGATACTTTCCTCCCCAGTTTTTTTTTTATTCCTTTATTTTAAGTAGCTCTCTCTATTAACTATCTTCCTTCTTAATACATAAGTCCAAAGAAGATAGCAATTTTTTTTTGCTTTGGGGACTTTTAGCATGCTGATATGGCAAATAGTGAAGCTGTGGACCACAACTACTTTTCCACTTGATATTAAGGAAATAAAACTTTCTCTGTCCCAGTGAAGTGTATCAAAGACTCTTTCCTGTCAAGATTCTACCTTCTGGCCATGTGAAGAAAGGTTCAAATCTAAAGTAGGATAGTTTAAGGTATGCTCATGATCTCACTATTCAGTTTAGGTTTCCTTACCAATGTATATCAGACTCTTTTCCAGGCTACTTGTATGTATTTTGCTAATGCTCTGTTTGTTTGGTGTATGTTGGCATAGACAACTTTTTTAAAAATATGTAATCATCTTTCTTTTTTCAAATAACCCTTATTTCTCATCCCCCTTCCGTCTTCATGCTCTGGTGCAAAGTTTTAAGCTCTATCATTATGAGTCAATAGTGTTCTGTGCATTGTAAGATGTTTAGCATCCATGGTCTCTAGCCATGGTAGTATTTCCCTCCCAAGCTGTAATAGCCAAAAGTGTCTCCAAGAGATTATCAAATGTTCCCTGTGAAGTAAAACCCACCTTGAGTGGAACCCACTGCTCTAGAAAGCCAATGCTGGGATACCTCTTAGAACTCATTTCACATAGTGATATATTAGAAGGTATGCAGAAGATTTTGTTATTCTTGCTTTTAAATATCGGTACCCTATTATATTTCCTTCTTTGCTTCCTCAAAGATGGCAGATATGACACCAACGTGTTCCTTTTAAAATGTCCACATAATGTTTCATGTATATATGTGTTGCCAACATTTTAGCCAATACTACCATGATGAATGCTCACTATGATGCTTTACAATCCAAACACAGAATGCTATAATTAGCACCATTCCAGTTATACCCATACATGCTGCCCCTATTATTCCTGTGGCCTACTTGCCCTGGAGTGAGATTTCTACCCTGGAAAGTGTATGTACAATTTATGGAAGTGAAAGTTGATAGATGTTTTCTTAAAAACATGGTGAAATCTAAATTTTCTCCAGCAATGTGAAGGAGTCCCTACCCTTTTCCCTAACTGCTTGACCACAGAAATTGTCAAGGCTCTGCTTTTTAATAAATCTAGAGTGATACCCCACCACTACTGTACTTTGCATTTCCCTGATAGTGATGCTGCTGAGGAGTTGCTTTAAAAATAAGTATTAAACCGGAACCACACACATCTGGTACCTGCAGGGCTTCAGTCACTATTTCACTGCCCACTTCTGAATTTTGGAGCCATTGCCTTGGAAATTTCTATGCAGTACTGACTTATCCAACCTCAAATGCATTAAAATAACACTCTGGGATAGACAGTCTTCAACCTCTTCATCAAACATGCTTTCCAAGTACCAAAAATTATGCATATTTAATTCAACATCATTCAAAGAAATACAATATTTTCCTCATAACTAAAGTTTTGAACGTTTCTCATATTTTACATGCATTTTCCTCCAAACAGAAATTTTGAGACATAATCACCAGTGGAATATGCATTTCTGTTGTCATATTTAGTATCTTCAGGCTTCAGGAATGTGTCACAATGGAAAACAAGATCAACTGGGAAATGAATGGCTGTCTGGCTTTAGTTTAAGGGGAAATGTGAGGGAGATCCGAGTACTGTGTTCCAAGACTCAAATAAGCAGTCACTGTGGAGCTGCTATAGAGTCTTTAAGGCAGCTCCTATAACCCAGCTCCACAGAGGGCAAACTGGAGGAAACAGGTTTGCCATGCAATGGATATGCAGGGAAAATTCAGTGTGGGAGTTGAAAATAAAGGAAAGGACAAGAATATTTTTTTTCCTTGTGCTTTTTTTTAATCTAACAAAAGAGAAAATGGATTAATTCTGTTCTGACTTTTTAGAAGACTTTTTCATTACAAAATAGCATATGTTCTTAAAAGAAAATTTGAAAATAATTTTTAATACAAATTCTGCAGTGGTTGTCTAGAGACTTGTGGTGTTCAAGCAAATGTGATTGGAAGTTAGTGGAAAAGCTTCCCAGATTTTGGTACGGAGTTGATTGTCAGTTCCAATTATCCCTATGGGTTCTGATGTATTCTGGATCTTTTATCATATTAAAAACAAACAAATGAGCAAACAGAAAGTTGGGACAGGTTTTATTACTGCCTCCTAAATCTGAGGCACTAAATTTAAACCTAAAATATTTATGTGGTGTTGAATAAGATATTTTTATGTTGATTCGTTTTTCTCAAAAAGTCTGTAAAGACAACAAATTATTAATTTGGGAGGTGGCAATCTCAGCATTTGTCAGAGCCTGGAACATACTACATAGATCACTGGTGACATTTGTCTCCACATCTGCCATAAGTTAGGCAAATCACTTGGTAACAAGCATTAGTCGATTTCAAGCTTAAGAGTTTGCCCTCTATAGATAAGTTAACCTAAAATACTCTATAGCTAAATAGCAGAGAGGATAGGCAAGAATTATGAAGGGATCGAGGATTAAAACTGTAAGACATGGGTTTTAAGAACCTGTATTAAGGCAGAATTAATGCCAATTACGACAAATCAGGATCATGCATGTGTCTAAAATAGTTATGTAGGAGAGTTGTCTTGATTTTACTTGGGGAGTCTTAGCTCAAAAAATTACCAATAATATGACATGTTATTAAGTACTTTGCAATGACCGCCCTGTACAGCTAGAATTTTAAGGAATACTTGTTCACAAAGCAGTCCCTCTGGCTGTGAAAGCAGCATGTCTTTCCAGATCACAAACCTGGCCAGGTAGAACTGCAGTCTACTTTCATCCTCTGCCAACCATGCACATGCATTTCTGTGCTGCCCTTTTAAAATTCCAGGAATGCAAAATTACTCTTTGAACAAATTAACTGAGTACCTAATATGTCCTGTGTTTGGTGCTGTCATATAAGACGATTAATGACTAAAGTAAGTTCCATCTGTGGAAGTGATGGTGATCTTGTAAACAAATACTCTGAGACGTTTGTGTTATTGTAGACATTATTGTACAGGGAACAGAGGAGGGAGTTGACATAGTAACAAGCTGGTGCAGTGTAGAATTCTGGCAGCAGTTATATTTCACTCTGAAGTCCTAACCCCACCTCCTGGGCAGGCTGGGAGCCCAGGACTCTGACACAGAGGGAGTTCCCAGAGCCAGAGTGAATATGAGGTCTGATTATTGCAGACATAACCCTAGTAATCAAATTTCTAGGCTCATAAATGTATATGTCACACTGGAATTGGGCTTTAGGAGGGAAAAAAAAACAAGGTCAGAGGAGGTAGAGCTAGAAGATAGATAGGAAGGTGAGTAGATTTGCAGCAAATAGGAGGTGGGACCCTCAGGAATGCTTGAGCCTAACAATGCAGAATTGGATACCTGGAGTTTATGGATATAGGCCAAAGGTGGTAAACCTCTTACATATGTGCTACTAATCACCACAGGTTTTGGTCAATGAGCCTCAGTAGCTTGACAGGCTTGTAAATCAACCCTGAAACAATGCAGTTCAATGAAACAGAGAAGCAAGTCTGCAAGATCTCTGAGCCGACCAAGGTAGTGGGCTGGAGGACTTCCTGGAGGGAGGCACAGCAGCGAAAGAAAAATTCAGTTATTCACATATGAAAAAGGTGCATTTTATAAGATAAACTTCTGTTAACCTCAGAGTTTTAGTAGTTCAAGGACTTTGAAGGCAACTAAAGATAATGTTGGAATCCTGAGTAGGAATGAGATAAGAACACCTTTTTTGAAATAGTGTATATTATAGCTATAAGTAGAATAGTTTGAAAATCAATGAAAATAGGATGTAGTCATTCATTCAACAATAGAGTGACTTGGTCTCAATGTTTGTGTCACCCCGAGTTCATATATTGAAATCCTATCCCCAGTGTGATAGAAGGAGGAGGTACAGCCTTTGAGAGGTGAAGAGGTTATGAGGATGGATTCCTCATAAATAAGAGTGCTGCCCTTGTAAAGGGACCTCAGAGAGATGCCTTGCCCACAGCAAGAAGAGGTCATGTATCAACAAGAAGCAGGTCCTCACCAGTCAAACTGCTGGCACCTTGACTTTGTGGCTTCTCAGCTTCCAGAACTATGAGAAATAAATTGGTTATTTATAAACCACTCAATTTGTGATATTTTCCTATAGCAGCCTGAATGGATTCAAACACAGTTTCCAGCATAGGATGGTGAGATATGGAATCCATATAGTGACTTCTAATATGGAAAAGAATAGACCATTCCCCAGAAAATTCTGGAATCTTGGAAAAATGTTGTATCCTTAAAAATTTGACCGTGATACAGTGTGCATTCATGAAATGATTTCTAAAAACTCTATTTTATGAGATATTGTGAAATTGGTTAAAAAGTATAAATCTTGGAGGAAAACAAAACAAAAAACTTTTCTGGTAGCTTCAGCCCCATGCAACATTGTTAAGTGACTCCTGCTCTCTCGGAGTTTCCATTTCTCCATCTCTAAAACGAGAAAGTGAGATGAGGTCATTGCTAAGCTTCTTTCCCAGTTGAATATTTTATATTATAATTATTCACATCTTGAAAATAGGATAAGGATTTACAGCTGGGAATCTGGCTGCCTTAACGCAAACTTATTCATAGAAATGCAAGCAACTGCACGTAAACCTCCACTGGGCGCTAGTCCTGCTGTGTAGGTTCCATTCTATTCACAGTACTCTTAGGAAGATGTTCAGGGCTTTATAGGGGAGCTAGAGAGTGAAGCACACCAGCCAGGGGCTTCAGATTTAAGCACAGTCATGCTGGTTGTTACAATGAGAACACAAAATGAGTATAAGGAGGATAAATGTAGATAACAAACAAGTAATAAATAGGATTAAATGTTTGCAGGATATACTACAGTGGAATGCAGTCCTGGGAGAGAGCCAAGGGAACATTAAGTTTAGACACTGGAGGGTAGAAGAGAATGATGTATCTTTGTTGAAGGCTCACAATGAAGAATTCATCCCCAGAGAGCCTGATCAAGGGGCTTAACATCCTGACAGATTATATGCATGGCCTGAACAGAATACTCTTAACTTCTTAAAGTTGTGCAGTAATTATGAAGTTCTCAAAATGATTTTTAAAGCATTAAACTTGTGTTTTAGCCAAGATCTAGTGGTGTGTGCTTGTGTGTGCCTGAGTAGATATGTGTCTGCTGTTGGCAGGAACTCCTAACATAATACATAAAGCTTTTTCATGTGTTGCCCCTGCTATCAGTGTAAATCCTGTTCTTGACACAGAAAAGCCTGAATCATTAAGAATGATACTATATAGGAAAGGTAATTTATTAAAGCAGTTAAAAACAAACTTTTTCCTTCCTTCTTTTATCATTGATTTTCAGTTCCATTCCATTATGATCAGATAGGATGCATGGTATTATCTCTACTCCTTTATATTGTCTAAGAGTTTCCCTGTGACATAATATATGATCTATTTTTGAGAAGGATCCATGTGCTGCTGAGAAAAAAAGTGTAACTGCTTGATGTTGGGTGGTATATTCTATATATGTCAATTAAGTCTAGGTTATTAATTGTGTTATTGAGTTCTATAGTTTCCTTATTCAACTTTTGTTTGGAAGATCTGTCCAGTGGTGGTAGAGGTGTGTTGAAGTCTCCCATGATTATTGTATGGTGGCCTATTAGACTCTTGAACTTGAGAAGAGTTTGTTTGATGAACATAGCTGCACCATTGTTTGGGGCATATATATTTATGATTGTTATGTCTTGTTGGTGTATGGTTCCCTTGAGCAGTATGTAGTGTCCCTCTTTATCCCTTTTGATTAACTTTGGCTTGAAATCTATTTTATTTGATATGAGTATGGATACTCCTGCTTGTTTCCGAAGTCCATATGAGTGATATGATTTTTCCCAACCTTTCACCTTCAGCCTATGTATGTCTTTTCCTATCAAATGCATCTCCTGTAGGCAGCATATTGTTGGGTCTTGTTTTGTGATCCATTCTACTAGCCTGTGTCTCTTGATTGGTGAGTTTAAGCCATTAACATTTAGGGTTATTATTGAGATATGGGTTGTTCTTCCAGCCATATTTGTTTATTTCTGTTACTAAACATGGTTTGTTTTCCTCTTTGATTATTTTCCCCCCTTTAGTGTCCTACCTCCCACTGTTGGTTTTCATTGTTATTTTCCATTTCCTCTTCCTGTAATGTTTTGCCAAGGATGTTTTGAAGAGATGGTTTTCTAGCTGCAAATTCTTTTAACTTTTGTTTATCGTGGAAGGTTTTAATTTCATCTTCCATCCTGAAGCTTAATTTGGCTGGAAACACAATTCTTGGTTGGAACCCATTTTCTTTCAGTGTTTGAAATATGTTATTCCAGGATCTTCTAGCTTTCAGAGTCTGTGTTGAAAGATCAGCTGTTATCCTGATTGGCTTACCCCTAAATGTGATCTGCTTCCTTTCTCTTGTAGCTTTTAAAATTCTCTCCTTATTCTGTATGTTGGGCATCTTCATTATAATGTGTCTAGGTGTGGGTCTCTTATGATTTTGCACATTCGGCGTCCTGTAGGCTTCTAGGATTTGGGGTTCTGTCTCATTCTTCAAGTCTGGGAAGTTTTCTCGTATTATTTCATTGAATAGATTGCTCAAGGCTGGTTCAATATACGGAAATCAATAAATGTTATTCACCACATCAATAGACTTAAAAATAAGAATCATATGATCATCTCGATAGATGCGGAAAAAGCATTCGACAAAGTACAGCATCCCTTTATGTTCAAAACTCTAGAAAAACTAGGGATAACAGGAACATACCTCAATATTGTAAAAGCAATCTATGCTAAGCCTCAGGCTAGCATCATTCTGAATGGAGAAAAATTGAAGGCATTCCCTCTAAAATCTGGAACAAGACAGGGATGCCCTCTCTCACCACTTCTGTTCAACATAGTTCTCAAAACACTTGCCAGAGCAATTAGACAGACGAAAGAAATTAAAGGCATCAACATAGGAAAAGAAGAACTTAAATTATCACTATTTGCAGATGACATGATTCTATACCTAGCAGACCCAAAAGGGTCTACAAAGAAACTATTAGAGCTAATAAATGAATTCAGCAAAGTGGCAGGATATAAAATCAACACGCATAAATCAAAGGCATTCCTGTATATCAGCGACAAATCCTCTGGAATGGAAATGAGGACAACCACTCCATTCACAATATCTTCAAAAAAAATAAAATACTTGGGAATCAACCTAACAAAAGAGGTGAAAGACTTATACAATGAAAACTACAGAACCCTAAAGAGAGAAATAGAAGAAGATCTTAGAAGATGGAAAAATATACCCTGTTCATGGATAGGCAGAACTAACATCATCAAAATGGCGATATTACCAAGAGTTCTCTATAGGTTTAATGCAATGCCAATCAAAATCCCAACGGCATTTCTTGTAGAAATAGAGAAAGCAATCATGAAATTCATATGGAAAAACAAAAGACCCAGAATAGCAAAAACAATGCTAAGCAGGAAGTGTGAATCAGGCGGTATAGCGATACCAGACTTCAAACTATACTACAGAGCAATAGTAACAAAAACAGCATGGTACTGGTACCAAAACAGGCGGGTGGACCAATGGTACAGAATAGAGGACACAGAAACCAATCCACAAAACTACAACTACCTTATATTTGATAAAGGGGCTAAAAGCATGCAATGGAGGAAGGATAGCATCTTCAACAAATGGTGCTGGGAAAACTGGAAATCCATATGCAACAAAATGAAACTGAATCCCTTTCTCTCGCCATGCACAAAAGTGAATTCAAAATGGATCAAGGAACTTGATATCAAATCAGAGACGCGCCGTCTGATAGAAGAAAAAGTTGGCTACGATCTACAGTCGGTGGGGTCGGGTTCCAAATTCCTCAATAGGACACCCATAGCACAAAAGTTAATAACTAGAATCAACAAATGGGACTTACTCAAACTAAAAAGTTTTTTCTCAGCAAAAGATACAATAAGAGAGGTAAATAGAGAGCCTACATCCTGGGAACAAATCTTTACTCCTCACACTTCAGATAGAGCCCTAATATCCAGAGTATACAAAGAACTCAAAAAATTAGACAATAAGAGAACAAACAACCCAATCAACAAATGGGCCAAGGACCTGAACAGACACTTCTCAGAGGAGGACATACAATCAATCAACAAGTACATGAAAAAATGCTCACCATCTCTAGCAGTCAGAGAAATGCAAATCAAAACCACCCTAAGATACCATCTCACTCCAGTAAGATTGGCAGCCATTATGAAGTCAAACAACAACAAGTGCTGGCGAGGATGTGGGGAAAAGGGTACACTTGTACATTGCTGGTGGGACTGCAAATTGGTGCAGCCAATTTGGAAAGCAGTATGGAGATTTCTTGGAAAGCTGGGAATGGAACCACCATTTGACCCAGCTATTCCCCTTCTTGGTCTATTCCCTAAAGACCTAAAAAGAGCATGCTACAGGGACACTGCTACATCGATGTTCATAGCAGCACAATTCACAATAGCTAGACTGTGGAACCAACCTAGATGCCCTTCAATGGATGAATGGATAAAAAAAATGTGGCATTTATACACAATGGAGTATTACTCTGCATTAAAAAATGACAAAATCATAGAATTTGCAGGGAAATGGATGGCATTAGAGCAGATTATGCTAAGTGAAGCTAGCCAATCCCTAAAAAACAAATGCCAAATGTCTTCTTTGATATAAGGAGAGTAACTAAGAACAGAGTAGGGTCGAAGAGTATGAGAAGAAGATTAACATTAAACAGGGATGAGAGGTGGGAGGGAAGGGAGAGAGAAGGGAAAATGCATGGAAATGGAAGGAGACTCTCAGAGTTATACAAAAGTACATACAAGAGGAAGTGAGGGGAAGGGGAAAAATAATATAAGGGGGACAAACGAATGTCAGTAGAGGGAGCAGAGAGAGAAGAGGGGAGGGGAGGGGAGGGGAGGGGGGATAGTAGAGGATAGGAAAGGCAGCAGAATACAACAGACACTAGTATGGCAATATGTAAATCAATGGATGTGTAACTGATGTGATTCTGCAATCTGTATATGGGGTAAAAATGGGAGCTCATAACCCACTTGAATCAAATTGTGAAATATGATATATCAAGAACTATGTAATGTTTTGAACAGCCAACAATAAAAAATTAAAATAAATAAATAAATAAATAAATGCTTGTGGACAGTGGCCTCTGACAAATCCTCTTCTCAAAGAAATGCAAATGATCAGAGACAAGTATTGGTTCCCTGCAGAGGAAAAAGAGAAGGACTTGCATTTTCTCTGGGGGAATAAACCTTTTACTATAAAATTCTGGGTGAGACAAGTATTTCTACAGCATAAGTACAAAAAAGAAATGTAAGTAAGTCTAAAAGAAGAGACTTTTCATCTGAATTTAGCAAGAATAAAAAATTTCACCAAAGGTAGAACTTGTTCATTGGAGGGTAGGCATGAAGTGGTCTTTCAGATGTGGTAGATGGTGAAGATCTTCTGAGTGGGCGAGACAGCATGAGTAAGTCCAGAAAAAGAGAAGGTGGTCATAGATGTTATATTAAGAAGAGGCATAACTCTGTGAGTCTGGAACTCAGGGTACATGTGGATAGACAGATTTGTCTAAGACAAAATAGATCATCTTCTTGAAGAGTAACTTATATTTATTCACTTTTATTCTATCACACCATAACTTAGAGACCTAAAATTCACACCAATTTTATGAATAAATTTCTTGGAGTGTCAAAAAACTTGTGGGACATTCCTCAGCTAGAAAGTATTCCAACTGTCTGAACAACAAGGAAATATTCTTGCACTATTTGCAATGATGGGTTCATGGTAGGTCTTTGATAATTTTTAAACAGTAAAATAATATTACTTAAGTTGTGGATGAGGAAAATGCAGAGGAAGTTGTTGATTAGGTTAGAGAAGAGAAAAGGACACAGAAAAACTTTGTGAACTGTAATATTTTTATATAAAAAATATTTCATTTTTTTTATGGTACCAGGATAATGTAACTTGGAACTCAACTAGCTTAATAGATGTAGAAAAGGAAAATAAAAGGATTATTGAGAAAAATGTTTTATAGTCTCCAATGTCTTTGTATTTAGAGCAATCAAGGCCTTAGATTTTAACTCTTGGAATATTTTGCTAGAACTAGTACAGTTTGAGCATACTTTTTTCTAATATATTTTGACTATGTCAAAATACACATTTTTTATCATGTCTGCAGAGGGTTGACCAGGCAGATGTCAAGAGTTTCAAAGGCACAGTTTTCTCACTTTTATTTTGTTTTATTACTGTGTTCCAAATAAAAAACTCAGTGGAAATCAGGACAACATCCTAGCAAACTCATTATCAGTTGTGTGGAGGTGGAGACCTGCTGTCATTAACATGGGGGAGGACAGATGCTAAAATTCTGACTTTCCCAGAGTGAAATTGTACAGTCACATGGAGAAGAGGTTTAGAATTAGACACAAATGGAAAGAAACAATTGTGACATTTTCAGTGTTCATAAATGAAGTCAATAGTGGATGTAACCATGGTATAGATGTAACTGTCTTTATGTGTGTGTTCTCATGTGTATATGATGATAATCGCTATTTTTCTAAGAGTTTTTCATATCTACTGTCTCATTTTCTCATCATGACTAACTGGAAAAGAGAAGAAGAGAAGGTTTAGACCAAACACTTGCAATGGCTTTGTCAAGAAACTGTTAAATCTCCTCTTTATTCTCTTTTTATCCAGCACAATTATCCTTCTCCCTTCTATTTCCAGCCTTTTATCCTTCTGCTCACTTATATTTACTCAGAGTGCCAATAAGTTTGTACTGTTGCTAAGCCAGAGAAATAACCATAAAATACCCACCCACATGGTGGACCTTAAAGATCTCTAAAAGTAAATGAATACAAGAGATATTTCAAACATGTGAATCTAAGTTATGGTTTTAAATCAACAATTTGCAATACCAATGACTGGAAATAATTCCAAGGTGTGCTGCAAATATCTCATTATATTAATAATGTGTTAAAGTTTGTTAATGATTTGCTGTCCAAAAATAAATTCAGGTGTATTTGACAGTATCCCTAGGATCCCATTCTCACACACTTACTTAAATTCCAACATATGCTTACTTGAGTAACAGTAAGCAAAACAGGCAATTGCTGAGAACATCAGCCTTGGTTCAGTAGCTGTCACTAATTTCATAGTTTTATCCCCCTTCATCCACAGTTTTGTACAGTCAGAAGATATTAAACAGAAAATATAAGAAATAATTTAGTTTTAAATTATTTGCCATTCAGAGTAGCATGATGAGATTTGCTGCTATGCCAGTCTGTCCCAACCTGGGCATGTTCATCATTTGCCCAGAATTATCCACACTGTATACACTACCTGCTCATTAGTCACTTAATGACCCTTTCAATTATCAGATCTGCTGTCATAGTATTGGAATGTCTGTGTTTAAGGGACTCTTATTTTGTTTAATATTGTTCCCATGTCTAAGAGTAGTGGTCCTAGCAATTTGGATGTGGCATAGAAAAGACATAAAGTACTTCCTTTAAGTGAGAATGTGAAAGTTCTTAAGAATAACTTGTATTCTGAAGTCGTTAGATCTATGGTAAGAATTAATCATTTATCCTTTGTGAAAAAGAAAAAAAAATCTTGTTTTGCTGTCTCACTTCCAATTTCATAAGTTATAGCTACAGCACATTATAAGTGCTTAGTTGTAAGGTTCAGTACTACCCCTGGGTTCAGGGATCCACTAGGGGCTTGGAACTTTATGTTGGGGCATTCAATAGCAATAGTTAGTGCAAAGAATATTTTGCTTTGAAATTAAAGGAGCATTATAGTCACTTCTTCACTCATTCATCACATGTTTATTATATTCCTCATAATTTAATTTCTGGAATTATATTACTGAAGTGAAAGTGACAAATACACAGATCTAAGAGTTGCTATTTGCATGAAGGAATTAAAAGGTAACTCATTTAACAGAATAACTGCAGTGTTAGGGATAGGGAAGAAAAGCACTGAACCTAATTTTGGAAGTTGGGAAAGAATTCCAACCGTAGGTGATGACTGAGAAATAATAGTGAATAGAAGCCATCACTTTAGAGAAAACTCCTAGGGTAACACCAGTGCACTTTTGCATTTGGGTATACAAATAGAGTCATGCAAGGTAATTTTGTGCCTTGCCCATTTCACTACATCTACCTGAAATAAATGTGGCTGTGAAGATCCATTCTGTATGTGTGATACATGAAGTTTTATAATAATGGTCACCTTGTTGAAGAAAATTATTCAGGAAGAGAAAAGAGAATTCACAGGAAGAGTTTATTATGTGTCCAGCACTTTCTTACCCCGAGGGAGTCTCAATCATATGACTATGTGCCAGATGAGTACCAGAAGCATTTTGCACAGGAGAGAATGAAATTCCAGGGAATTAAAGCAGCTGAGTGCTAGAGCTTTCTGTAAAAGACAAAGCAGTACCTGAAAACAGAAATGCAGGTACAGAGAAAGAGTTCTCAATGTCCTCACAGTCTGGACATTTGCCACTGATTAAGGTGTGCTAGTTTTAGGAAGTCATGAGCCTTCTCTGAGTCTCTGCCATCTGCTTTTTAGAACAAGGATATCAACCCCAAAGTGCTGATAATATAGAGGCATAGAAAAATGTTTGCGAAGCTACCAAAATTTCCCCTTTATTCATATCCTAAGAATATACAACACATTGCTCAAGTTTGCGGTGAACCTCTTCAAAGAAAGACAAGGAAAGGAAATGTCCAATAAGGATAATCTCATAAACTATCAAATTTCATTCATTAAGAATCGAATCTAGAGGAGGAGGGAAGATGGCGGCGAGGGGAGTGCATTACCCCCGTGTGCTGCTTCACTGTGTGGGAGTGTGACAAGTCAGGACGGCTGAAGGATATCTTGTTGGGAATTTCCAGCAATAGTGGGGTGCGCCGGAACCTGGAGGAAGGATTTCCATCGCATGAGGATCGGCTACGGGGACTCAAACGCGAGAGGTTTGTCGCACGGAGGGTAAAACTGCTTATTCAGCGAATCGCCCCGCGGCTGGAGTCTGCAAGGCGCGCTGGGATAGAGACGCAGGGTTACAGCGCTGCAGTTTCTGCCAGACGCGCAAGCACCGCACTCAGGGCTGAATTCTGGGTTCGAGACGGGGAAGGAAGCGGTCCATCTCGGTTCTCCACACCGGTCAGACCACAGAGGAGGCCAGCAGCCACCATGTTGGTAAACTGACGTCACCACACCTGTTTTTGACTGACCGCAGCTCATTCAGCCATAGAACAGGTAATTTCAGGCTGCAATTCGCCTGCGGCTTGCAGACAGATTGCTAGGGTTCAGCGCCTGGGGGCTTCTTAAAATCTGATCTTATCGGAGTGAACACGGAGCGCGGGGCGGCCGAGTCCCGGCTCCCGGAGCCGTCCCGGAACCGCCCTGGCTCCGGGCTGCGGAGCCTGCGGAGGCTGCTTCTTGGACCCTGCTAATATCAGAGCAAACACGAAACACCAAGAAGCCGAATTCCAGCTCCCGGAACTGAGCCCGCGGGGACTGCTTCTTGGAGCTTACACTTATAGGAGCTTACACCGAGCACAGAGCGGCCGAGTTCCGGCTCCCGGAACCATCCCGGAACCGCCCTGGCTCAGGGCTGCGGAGCCCGCGGAGGCTGCTTCTTGGACCCTGCTACTATCAGAGCATACACCAAACACTAGGCGGCCGAATTCCGGCTCCCGGAACTGAGCCCGCGGGGGCTGCTTCTTGGAGCCTACACTTATAGGAGCTTACACCGAGCACGGAGCGGCCGAGTTCCGGCTCCCGGAACTTCCCTGGACCGGGGCTGGGAGCCCGCGGAAACTGTGTCTCGGTCCGGGTCCTGCTGAGGGCAGGTCAGGACTCACCCATTGCTTGGGTTGCCTGGCAAGGGGAACGAAATGCTGCCATTCGCATAGGATACCAACATGGCAGAGATCTGATGTCAGCAGAAAGCGGTGGAGGAGAGATCTTCATCAATACCAGCGGTGACATAAGCAGTTGGTCTCCTGGTAAGGGGGGTGAGGCTCAGTCACCCGAGTCTCCTCAATTTGTCCTCGAGCCAGAGGGAAGGAGCCGGGCCGCCGCCAGCCCCCGGAGCAGGCCCAGCGGCTCGCCAGCGTGGTGACCGCGTGACCCCAATTGGAGAGGGGGCGGAGCGGAGCCGCCACCCAAACCCGCCAGGTGGGCAGACCCACGACCCAGTAGTACATGGGCGTGGTAGGAGGGGCAGGGCAGAGCCGCCCTTCGCGCTTGCAAGGTAAACAGACCTGTGACAGCCTGGCGGGTCAGGCCCAGTGGCCTGCCAGTGTGGTACACACGTCACCCCAACTCGAGTAGGGGCAGAGCAGATCCTTATCCCACGCCCGGATCAGGCCCTGCCGGTGTGGTGGTCACGTGACCCCAATTGGAGTGGGGGTGGAGCGGAACCGCCACCCGTGCCCGCAGGGTGAGCAGACCAGTGATCAACCTGCAGATCAGGCCCAGGGGTCCGCAGGCGTGGTAGGAGGGGCAGGGCAGATCCGACGCCTGCGCCTTCAAGGTAGGCAGACCTACAACAGACCTGCGGATCAGGCCCAGGAGCCTGCCGGCGGGGTACAAATACCACCCTAATTGGAGTAGTGACAGAGCAGAGTCGCCTCCCTTGCCAGGAACAGACCCAGCATCCTGCAGGCGGGGTAGTCACGACACCCCAATTGGAGTAGGGGCAAAGCAGAGCCTCCACTCGTGCCCGAAAGGTGGGCAGATCTGCGACCGACCAGCAGGACAGGCCCAGTGGCCTGCTGGTACGACAGACACGTCACCCCAATTGGAGTAGGGGCAGAACAGAGCCGCCACCAGCTCCCAGAACAGGCCCAGTGACCTGCCGGCGTGGTAGCCACGACACCCCAATTGGAATAAGGAGAGAGCAGAGCCGCCGCCCGCACCTGCAGGAAAGATACGCAAGCAGTATGAAAAGACAAGGAAAGAAAGGACCACAAGCAATGCAGGTCAACGCAACTTTAGAAGAGGTAACAGCTGCAGCAGATGGAATGTCAGATAAAGAATTCAGGATATACATGCTTCAGATGATCTGGAGTATCAAGGAAGACATTAAACAGCAAAATCAGACAATGAAAGATCACTTCGACAACGAATTACGCAAACAAATCCAGGAAGCAAAGGATCAACTATACAGGGAGATAGAGGTTATAAAAAACAAGCAATCAGAAATCCTAGAAATGCAGGAAGCAATAAACCAACTTAAAAACTCAATGGAGAATACTACCAACAGAGTAGAACACTTAGAAGATAGAACATCAGACAATGAAGACAAAGTATTTCAACTGGAAAAGAACATAGACAGCTCAGCAAGACTGTTAAGAAACCATGAGCAGAACATCCAAGAAATATGGGATAACATTAAGAGACCAAACTTAAGAGTCATTGGGATACAGGAAGGTACAGAGCTCCAAACCAAAGGAATGAGCAGTCTATTCCATGAAATAATACAAGAAAACTTCCCAGACTTGAAGAATGAGACAGAATCCCAAATCCTAGAAGCCTACAGGACGCCGAATGTGCAAAATCATAAGAGATCCACACCTAGACACATTATAATGAAGATGCCCAACATACAGAATAAGGAGAGAATTTTAAAAGCTACAAGAGAAAGGAAGCAGATTACATTTAGGGGCAAGCCAATCAGGATAACAGCTGATCTTTCAACACAGACTCTGAAAGCTAGAAGATCCTGGAATAACATATTTCAAACACTGAAAGATAATGGGTTCCAACCAAGAATTGTGTATCCAGCGAAATTAAGCTTCAGGATGGAGAATGAAATTAAAACCTTCCACGATAAACAAAAGTTTAAAGAATTCGCAGCTAGAAAACCATCTCTTCAAAACATCCTAGCCAAAGTATTACAGGAAGAGGAAATGGAAAATAACAATGAAAACCAACAGTGGGAGGTAGGACAGTAAAGGGGGGGGGGAAACAATCAAAGAGGAAAACAAACAATGTTTAGTAACAGAAATAAACAAATATGGCTGGAAGAACAACCCATATCTCAATAATAACCCTAAATGTTAATGGCTTAAACTCACCAATTAAGAGACACAGGCTAGTAGAATGGATCACAAAACAAGACCCAACAATATGCTGCCTACAGGAGACGCATTTGATAGGAAAAGACATACATAGGCTGAAGGTGAAAGGTTGGGAAAAATCATATCACTCATATGGACTTCGGAAACAAGCAGGCGTGTCCATACTCATATCAAATAAAATAGATTTCAAGCCAAAGTTAATCAAAAGAGATAAAGAGGGACACTACATACTGCTTAAGGGAACCATACACCAACAAGACATAACAATCATAAATATTTATGCCCCAAACAATGGTGCAGCTATGTTCGTCAAACAAACTCTTCTCAAGTTCAAGAGTCTAATAGACCACCACACCATAATCATGGGAGACTTCAACACACCTCTCTCGCCACTGGACAGATCTTCCAAACAAAAGTTGAATAAGGAAACTATAGAACTCAATAACACTATTAATAACCTAGACCTAATTGACATATATAGAGTATACCACCCAACATCAAGCAGTTACACTTTTTTCTCAGCAGCACATGGATCCTTCTCAAAAATAGATCATATATTATGTCACAGGGCAACTCTTAGACAATATAAAGGAGTAGAGATATTACCATGCATCTTATCTGATCATAATGGAATGAAACTGAAAATCAACGATAAAAGAAGGAAGGAAAAAGCATACATCAATTGGAGAATGAACAATAGGTTACTGAATGATCAATGGGTTATAGAAGACATCAAGGAGGAAATTAAAAAATTCTTAGAGATAAATGAAAACACAGACACAACATATCGGAATCTATGGGACACATTAAAAGCAGTTCTAAGAGGAAAATTCATTGCTTGGAGTTCATTCCTTAAAAAAAGAAAAAACCAACAAATAAATGATCTCATACTTCATCTCAAAATCCTTGAAAAAGAAGAGCAAAACAACAGCAAAAGAAGTAGAAGGCAAGAAATAATTAAAATCAGAGCTGAAATTAATGAAATCGAAACAAAAGAAACAATTGAAAAAATTGACAAAACTAAAAGTTGGTTCTTTGAAAAAATAAACAAAATCGACAGACCCTTAGCGATGCTAGTGAAGAGAAGAAGAGAGAGAACTCAAATTACTAGCATACGGGATGAAAAAGGCAATATCACAACAGACACTTCAGAAATACAGAAGATAATCAAAAACTATTTTGAATCCTTATACTCCAATAAATTAGAAGATAGTGAAGGCATAGATAAATTTCTTAAGTCATATGATCTGCCCAGATTGAGTCAGGAGGATATAGAAAACCTAAACAGACCAATATCAATTGAGGAGATAGAAGAAACCATCAAAAGACTACCAACTAAGAAAAGCCCAGGTCCCGATGGGTATACAGCAGAATTTTACAAAACCTTTAAAGAAGAACTAATACCAATACTTTTCAAGCTACTTCAGGAAATAGAAAAGGAGGGAGAACTTCCAAATTCATTCTATGAGGCCAACATCACCCTGATACCTAAACCAGACAAAGACACTTCAAAGAAAGAAAACTACAGACCAATATCTCTAATGAACCTAGATGCAAAAATCCTCAATAAAATTCTGGCGAATCGGATACAAAAACATATCAAAAAAATTGTACACCATGATCAAGTAGGATTCATCCCTGGGATGCAAGGCTGGTTCAATATACGGAAATCAATAAATGTTATTCACCACATCAATAGACTTAAAAATAAGAACCATATGATCATCTCGATAGATGCGGAAAAAGCATTTGACAAAGTACAGCATCCCTTTATGTTCAAAACTCTAGAAAAACTAGGGATAACAGGAACATACCTCAATATTGTAAAAGCAATCTATGCTAAGCCTCAGGCTAGCATTATTCTGAATGGAGAAAAACTGAAGGCATTCCCTCTAAAATCTGGAACAAGACAGGGATGCCCTCTCTCTCCACTTCTCTTCAACATAGTTCTCGAAACACTGGCCAGAGCAATTAGACAGACGAAAGAAATTAAAGGCATAAAAATAGGAAAAGAAGAAATTAAATTATCACTATTTGCAGATGATATGATTCTATATCTAGCAGACCCAAAAGGCTCTACAAAGAAACTATTAGAGCTAATAAATGAATTCAGCAAAGTGGCAGGATTTAAAATCAACACGCATAAATCAAAGGCATTCCTGTATATCAGCGACAAATCCTCTGAAATGGAAATGAGGACAACCACTCCATTCAAAATATCTTCAAAAAAAATAAAATACTTGGGAATCAACCTAACAAAAGAGGTGAAAGACTTATACAATGAAAACTACAGAACCCTAAAGAGAGAAATAGAAGAAGATCTTAGAAGATGGAAAAATATACCCTGTTCATGGATAGGCAGAACTAACATCATCAAAATGGCGATATTACCAAAAGTTCTCTATAGGTTTAATGCAATGCCAATCAAAATCCCAATGGCATTTCTTGTAGAAATAGAGAAAGCAATCATGAAATTCATATGGAAAAATAAAAGACCCAGAATAGCAAAAACAATGCTAAGCAAGAAGTGTGAATCAGGCGGTATAGCGATACCAGACTTCAAACTATACTACAGAGCAATAGTAACAAAAACAGCATGGTACTGGTACCAAAACAGGCGTGTGGACCAATGGTACAGAATAGAGGACACAGAAACCAATCCACAAAACTACAACTATCTTATATTTGATAAAGGGGCTAAAAGCATGCAATGGAGGAAGGATAGCATCTTCAACAAATGGTGCTGGGAAAACTGGAAATCCATATGCAACAAAATGAAACTGAATCCCTTTCTCTCGCCATGCACAAAAGTGAATTCAAAATGGATCAAGGAACTTGATATCAAATCAGAGACGCGCCGTCTGATAGAAGAAAAAGTTGGCTACGATCTACAGTCAGTGGGGTCGGGCTCCAAATTCCTCAATAGGACACCCATAGCACAAAAGTTAATAACTAGAATCAACAAATGGGACTTACTCAAACTGAGAAGTTTTTTCTCAGCAAAAGAAACAATAAGAGAGGTAAATAGGGAGCCTACATCCTGGGAACAAATCTTTACTCCTCACACTTCAGATAGAGCCCTAATATCCAGAGTATACAAAGAACTCAAAAAATTAGACAATAAGAGAACAAACAACCCAATCAACAAATGGGCCAAGGACCTGAACAGACACTTCACAGAGGAGGACATACAGTCAATCAACAAGTACATGAAAAAATGCTCAACATCTCTAGCTGTCAGAGAAATGCAAATCAAAACCACCCTAAGATACCATCTCACTCCAGTAAGATTGGCAGCCATTAGGAAGTCAAACAACAACAAGTGCTGGCGAGGATGTGGGGAAAAGGGTACACTTGTACATTGCTGGTGGGACTGCAGATTGGTGCAGCCAATTTGGAAAGCAGTATGGAGAGTTCTTGGAAAGCTGGGAATGGAGCCACCATTTGACCCAGCTATTCCCCTTCTTGGTCTATTCCCTAAAGACCTAAAAAGAGCATGCTACAGGGACACTGCTACATCGATGTTCATAGCAGCACAGTTCACAATAGCAAGACTGTGGAACCAACCTAGATGCCCTTCAATAGACGAATGGATAAAAAAAATGTGGCATTTATACACAATGGAGTATTACTCTGCATTAAAAAATGACAAAATCATAGAATTTACAGGGAAATGGATGGCATTAGAGCAGATTATGCTAAGTGAAGCTAGCCAATCCCTAAAAAACAAATGCCAAATGTCTTCTTTGATATAAGGAAAGTAACTAAGAACAGAGTAGGGATGAAGAACAGGAGAAGAAGATTAACATTTAACAGGGATGAGAGGTGGGAGGGAAAGGGAGAGAGAAGGTAAATTGCACGGTAATGGAAGGAGACCCTCAGGGTTATACAGTGGAGGGGGTAGGGAGAGAGGAGGGGAGGGGAGGGGAGAGGTGGGGAGGGGGGAGGGTGGATGATGGGAAAGGCAGCGGAGCACAACAGACACTAGTATGGCAATTTGTAAATCAATGGATGTGTAACTGATGTGAATCTGCAATCTGTGTATGGGGTGAAGGTGGGAGTTCATAACCCACTAGAATCAAAGTGTGGAATATGATATGTCAAGAAATTTGTAATGTTTTGAACAACCCACAATAAAAAATTAAAAAAAAAAAAAAAAAGAAAAATGTTTGCTTTTTAGCATCAGTAATGCAAACTGTGATGTGGCAAATACCTTTCAAGGCAGAAGTTTCAGCTTTTGAGTCTTAATGTAGATAAAATTGCTTTGTTCATGAGACAAGAAAAAATAATTTGGCATGGCTTTTGAGTGCAAATACAAGCAGCAGGATAACTGATAACTGAAAATTGAAGAATTATCTGCTACTTACAATTCCATCAGTCTTTGGTAAAGATATTAAACTCATAAAATACTTGAACAAAGGTGTTAGCTTTTAAAGGACAGAGGAACAGTCTTCAGGCTTCAGTTGAGGAGAGGCAGAGCTAGAGAAGAATGTACAGGCTCAGATCTTTAACAAAAAGGAAGAAATGAGCACCGGAGTCTGGCAAGAGTCCAGCACTGGGTGGGTCACACTGAGCTACTTTTCTTAGCAAGGGATAACTTAGTGAAATCTTGTAAAAATGGCATAAAGATGATAGATACAGGAGGCATGACTTCAATGCAAGCTAATACTACCATGAATCAGAAATATGCCTTGATAGATGTTGATACATAGAATTCCAGCATCTTAAAAAATATTAACAAGAAACAGCCAGGTACCATTGAAAGTATGATCTAAGTTCTAAGTACTACTGGTTTCCAGAATTTTATCTTACTCTTCAGCATCTTGTCATACTTTAGATGAACAGTTCTTTGATCTTTATTTCACTTCCTACCATGGCAAAAGATAGCCTCCCCGTCAAATTTTTCAATAAGTAACTTTGAGGATTTCTTCTAGCTCCTCTACCATACATGGTGGTGCCTAAAGTAAGAAACAGGAGACTGTTATTTACTGGGCAGGAATAAACTCGATCCCACTGCCTGAATAATGACCTTCACCCTGCAGTGACTTTAACTAGTTTTAGCCTTCTTACAGAGCACATTCAGAGCTTTTTCAGGTTAGCCCGCCCCCCCATCTAGGCAATACCCCACTAGTGAGGGATGGGTACTATGCTAAGCTGCAACATATCACACTCTCAATAGGTCATTGATTACATTCCACTTGTTGGTACGTTGTCAATCACTGTTCAATAAATATTTGTGACCACACCTGCTGTGAGTCAGACTTTTCTAGGAGCTCAAGATATTTCAGAAAATAATCAAAGGATGTGGCTTGGGTTAAGGTGGAAGAGACAGGCATTAAACTAGTACACAGATAAATTTCACTCACTACCGTTGTGGCAAGTGATAGGAAGGTACTTCGGTTGATCGTAATGCCTCATGTTAATTGCACTGCTGCTGGATATTAATCAGGACCTGCCCAATCCTAATTCCACTATAAATCTCATTTGGTATCATCACTCTTCAGTGACTTCCTGGATCACTCAACCTTTGGGTTTTCCTCGTACCTTAGTGGCAGACCTCTGTCAGATTTGTTCCCAGAGTGATTCTTTTTTGCCTGACTTGATATTCTCTATTCCCAGATTCTCATATGCACATCACCAACCAGACCCTCCTCCTGAGAGATTCATCTGTTTTCTCAACAGCCCTCTTTCACTAGCAATAGCAATCCCCCAAACTAGTACATTAAACTAGTACACAGATAAATACCTGAAACAAACTAACTTTATTACTAATTTGCCTCACTCTCAGCCTTGAAAATCTCAGTGGGTGGAAGCTCAATTCTTCTGGTAACCCCAAACCTTTTCTCCTGACTCTTCTCTCTCTCTCTCTCTCTCTCTCTCTCTCTCTCTCTCTCTCTCTCATACCTCATAACTGTCCATCAGCTGTCACTTCAAAAATACTTATTGAGTCTGCTATGTAAAAAGACTTAAGTTCTAGAAGTTTGCTGGACAGTATAGTGTCTATATTAACAACAATGAACAGTGCACTTAAAATCAGTGTTATGAGGCCTGTCTCATGTTAAATGCTCTAATCATCAAAAAATGCAAACAAAACCAAAAAAAAAAAAAAAAAAACGACAAATTAAAAAGGGGATGTTATGGTTTGGATATCAGGTGTTGTCCAAAATCTTCGGTTAATGCAGAAATCTTCAAAACTGAAATGATGGGATTTTGAGAACTATACCATAATCAGTCCATCCCAGTTTGAATGGACTGATGAGGTAGTGGCTCTGGGCAGATGGGGCGTGATTAGAGGAGGTGGGTCACTGGTGGTGTGCCATGGCAAGGTTCATCTTCCCTGTGGCCCCTTTCCTTCCCTCTCTCTATCCATCTCCATCTGTCTCCCTCCTTCCTAAAGCATAGTCCTCCATCATGCCCTTCCCCCATAATGTTCCTCCTCATCTTGGGCACAGAGCATCTATTGAGACTCTGAAATCATTAGCAAATGTAAACTTTCCCTCCAAGTTGTTCTTACCAGATGTTTTGTCACAGTGATGAAAAGCTGGCTAACACAATAGATAGGTCTATTACCTTGATTGTGGCAATGATTTTATGGATATATTTATATGTTCAAACTCATTAAATTATATACAATAAATATGTGCAAAGTTAGATATATAAATCATGCCTCAAGGAAGCTGAGATAGGGATTTATGATAAAAAGAGAGAGAGAGACACTGAGTCTTAAAGGAAATATTCATGAGCCATTGAGATGCAGAAAACACAGTTGTAAATCTTGAGTGACATGCCCTTGGCCCATGCCCTTACTTGTAAAATGAGGGCAATACATGAGCGCAGGGAAAACTGGTAAAACATAGTGTTGTTCCACACTGGCTCCACCTCCAGTCCTGTCCCTAACAGCAGCCCTTCTATAAATATTGGATCCCCAAACTAAGGAGGGGCTTCTTACTCTCAAGATAGCCCACATTCTCCCTTGACTGTTTCTACTTCCTAAATAAACCTTTGCCTGGCTCGTGCTGAAATTCTTTTCTGTCTCCATATTCCAAAATCCCCACTGATCCCGAGTTGAATTTCCCTTCCCCTCTGGGAACTGCTCAAACTCTTCTCAGGAGATATCTCTTCTCCCGTGTCAAAGCTGTATATACATCTGCAGAATCTAACCAATTTTTACCACCTCCACCAGGGCCCACCTTGTTCCAAGGCACCATTACCTTCTCCATAAGCGAGTGAGTTCCTACTTCTAGCTCTTATCTCCCTGAATTCTATCATCAACTCCAAAGTCAGAGGCAATCCATTTAAAGTTTGAATTGGATCATGACAACTAAACTCCAGGCAGAGGTACCTTAGTGAACTCAAGGTAGGAAAAAGACCAAGTCCGTATTATGGTCTACAGAGTAGCATGTGATGCATGAAACTTCCAGAAACATTCAGGTCTCATGTCTTATTGCTCTTTTGCTCTCTCCAGCTACATTTGCCAACGTGTTGCATAACTTGTAAATGGAGTCATAATAATGGTCTCAGCCAATCTCATGGCAATCTCTTGGGATGAGAGAGCTCTTCAACATTGTTCAGATTTAGGGGAAAAAAAGGTTGAGCCTTGTTTTAGGCAGCTTTTTTTTGCCACTGTGACTAAAGGAACCAACTAGAACAATTTTAGGGAAGAAAAGTTTTTTTGAAGGCTCACAATTTCAGAGGTCTCCACCTATAGATAGCAGACTCAATTCCTTGGGGCTTGAGGTGAGGCAGAACACTGTGGCACAATAGTGTGGCACAGGGAAGCAACTCACATGGCGATCAGGAACCAGAGAGTGTTTCCGATTTTCAGATACAAAATATATACCTCATAGCCACACCCCTGAAGAATCACATCCTCTAGCCACAACCCACCTGTCTGCAGTTACCACTCAGTTAATCCTGTCAGGGATTAATTCACTGATTAGGTGAAGGCTATAACCCAATCATTTCTCTCCAAACCTTCTTGCATTGTCTCACATGTGAGCTTTTGGGGGACACCTCATATCGAAACCATAACAAACCTTGTTGTGTCATTGCCCACATACAGTTGTCTTGGGTTGCAGGCCCTTAGTTGGAGGTATGATTTTATCCAAAGAGGTTCTATTCTGCTGATCAATACCAAGAGAGGGTCTTAGCTGAAAGTTTCCAGGTGCCATCAATCCCATCAACTGAGCAAACTGCAGCCTCAGTCCTGTTAAGGGGAGGGGGTCCTAGGCCATACAGCATGGCACCTACCAGAGATGGTCACAGAGTTTATGTCTTATCAATGCCGATGCTTGATACAAAGGGAAAAGAAAGAAGTAATTACTTGTTTGCAGGGACTCTTCAGTTTGCATTTAACTCACAAGGATAATGACCAGTTTCAGTTTTGAACTGTTGTTTTATGAACAGGGACACATGCATTTGAACTGGTGAATGCAGACAGCAGTAACCTTTATGCCAGAGGCAGGAGGCTTGGTTTCCATTTCTATCCAGCTGCCCATGATGTGACCCTGTACAAGTTACTAGCCCTCTGGCCTCCATTCTGCATCTGAAAACCGTATGTTGGCATAAATTGATTTTTGAGAGCCTTGGGGTTTAAAGTGTACTCCATTTGAACCATAGGAAGAATTTGACTCCCTGATGTGATGGAAAATTATAAAATTCACAAAACCTTCTAAAATGCTAACTCTTTTATTATGACTGTTAAATGACCTTCATTCAAAATGCAATTTATTTAGGGAGAGAAATCAATTCTTGGAAGAGACTAGCAGATAATTTCTGAATTCACTTGCTTTTCAGTACTGTTCACCTGAGCAGAATCTACTTTCCATCAAATATGTAGTACCTGCATGATGAGGGGCAGAGCATCACATACATTTCAAACATGTTTCATCAAAACTGAATTCATTTCAAACACCTTTTTATAATACAGTTATACGGAACTACAGATAATTTTTCCCATATGAAGAGTTATGGAAGTACTCAGTAGATTCCCAGGCTAGCTCATGAATTAGGCGTTTCAGCACATATTGAAACAAACAATCACAATAAAAAATATCAACTTTGATTAGCACAATGCTGAGAATTAACACAAGACAAACAGAAAAAAAAATGACTCTAAAAATTGTTATCAGAAAGTTGATTGCAATAAGCAATACATAAAACTATTCTGGAAAGCCATTTCCATTTGTTTGATTGACATACAGACCAATTTTATTATTATTTTTTAACACACGGTATTGATAAGGATACTAGGAGAGCCATATAGATAGGATGTCCAGAGATCATTTTGAATCTTACAATAGCCACAGAATATGGATATTCTGATCCAGCAATTTTATTTCTAGAAATCTGCCTGAGAAATGTAAACTCATGGAATTAATTAGTTAAGAGTTTTGTCTATAACAACAAACTATTTGGAACAGGCCTGGAGATGTAGCTCAGTGGTAGTGTGTGCTTTGCTAGGGTGCAGGAGGCCCTAGGATCTAACCCCCACACTATTTAAAAAAACAAACAAACAAACTGGGAACAAACTAAATACCTATCATCAGTAGAATGGTAGAACATAATTGAATATAGAAAGATTGAAAAAATGAAGAATGAAAAAGTATATTCTATACAATATGGAAAGACATTCAAAATGTATTAAGAAGTGAAAATAACAAGATGCAAAACACTTGATATTGTGAACAACATTGGTTGTTGTCTTTTTAAAATAATTAACACTCTTTTTTTTTTCTTTTTAATATTATTTACAGCTAAAATTTTGAAAAAAAAAAAAAGCTAATTTAATTAGAAAAGAGGAAAGAGAGGAAAAAGCCATGAGGTTTGGAGAACTTGGTGGGCCCTTTACTGTAAGACCCTGTGTGGTGGTAGCTTGGTCAGGCTTCTGAGATGTTCCAGAGAACTGGAGAGGAGAAAGTGGCTAAGAGGATTCTTGGGGAAAGGGAAAGAGAGAACTATCTCCACCCATCCAATTGTGTCAGGACACCCAGGGACTTCTAATTCCTATGTTTGCATAGGAAAAAACCTGAGAGGCCTCCTAATGCAAAGATAACTTGGGTAGCAATCAGGAGTCTCTAGAACTAATTGCAAACAACAGTCAATTATGTGGTTTTAGTCAAATCATCTAATCTCATGGTTCTTAAGTCTGGCTACACTTTGAATTTAACAAGGGAGCTTTTAAAAAATATTGTCCTGGATGGGGTAGGGGAGAGAGGAACCACACCTGACCAATTAAACCAGAATCTCTAAAGAAGAGACAGTTTTTGTTTTTGTTTTTAAGTTTTTCAGATTGTCACAGGAAAGCAGGGAGCTAAAAATTCAAACCTCGGGGCTGGGGATGTGGCTCAAGTGGTAGCGCGCTCGCCTGGTGTGCGTGCGGCCCGGGTTCGATCCTCAGCACCACATGCAAACAAAGATGTTGTGTCCGCCAAATACTAAAAAATAAATATTAAAAAATTCTCTACCTCTATCTCTCGCACTCTCTCTTTAAAAAAAAAAAAAAATTCAAACCTCGGTTTTTGTGTTCCAATGAAAGAAAATTTAAAGTCAGACACCAAATTCATGTAAGATAACTTTATTATGTGAAGGTAAAGAGAAAGTGAGGTGAAAGTAAAGTAAAAGCAAAGTGAGAATTGAGCAGACAGCAGCACTAAAGAGAGAATTTTCTGGATTGTCTCTGAGCAGAGAACAACAAATGTTGTCTCCCGGTGTATTACTGTTTGATGTTTACCAGAAGAACTGGGAACCACCTTCTGTACTCTTTATCAATCAGGCGTTCATTTCCTCCTTCATGTCAGGTGGTGAAGTTTTTGACCTTAGATGGTCCTTTCAGTAATTTCATTGCTGGCCATCCCTTTTAGGGGGGGGGGGGGGCTTCATCTACAAGTCAATCCATGTTAATTTGGGTGCTGTGGTCAATAGCTGGTCAGAAGTTACCTTAGTGCACCTGCGCTACTAAAGGAATCTTCCTTCCCAGCCAAAAGGAGCTAGCTGATTCCTTGATTCTCATCAACATCAGTGGACCCTGTCAATAGTTAATCCCATTAATCCTTTTCTTTTGATGTAGTTTCTAATTAGCAACTTTGCTTCTGTTTATTTTCTACAAATTAACTACCACCCTTTGCTTTTTATTTCACTGCCTATTGCTAGCTACTACCTAACCACATGATCCCAAATCAAAGCTAGGGCTGAAATATTTTCTTTCCTGTTTTTTTCTTTTGAGTTTTTTTTTTTTTTTTTTTGCTTTGATTTTATAACATTTCAAATTTTGATATATAAGCATGAAATGATATTATAGATTGAAAATGACACATTTTTGACCTCATGACTCACCCTAAGAATAAAGACAAGGTTTTCAAGAGGGGATTGCCATATCCTGCACATGAAAAAGTGCTTAGCAAATGATATGCACATATATCACATATGTTTTAAAAGTCCCCATTGGCAAAATGTAAAAAGGTCCTATTTATACCCATCTGGATCATAGCATCAGCATAACAAAACCCAGGAAAGGCAATCCCCTGGAGCTTCATAGAAAGAATCTGATTATTTAAAAATCAGAGCTACCTGTCAGTCTTTTCACTTTTGTGTGACATGGCCAGGACCAAATTTCTGTTCATCATCAGTTTCCTCTGAAACAAAGTAGCCATAATAATACCGGCTTGCCAAGGTTATTGGAAAGAAAAAAAAAATAAAGACAATGCAGTTATCTTAGAAGATTCTTAGATGATCAGTCCTCTTTACAGTTAAAGGTAGTGTATAATGAATGTATGAAGAGTCCTAGGAGGATGGGATGGATGTTCTAGGAGAAAACAGAATGTCAAGAATTGAGAAGAGAAAGGATTTGGAAAATGATAAAGTGGGAAAATACTCTGCAAAGGAAAAGGAAGTGCAAAACCTGAATGCTGTGCTTTGTAGAGATGAAATCTATCTAGACCCCTGTGGAAGAGGTTGTTCTCTGTCCTGGGGCTTCTGAGATGCCCTGAGGAAAGTGCCATAAAATATGGAAGTGCTTCAGGTCACCTCCACCAGAAACCTGCCTCTGAGACTTCCTAAGCATGGTGACTGCCAGCCTTTTCTCCAGGTCACGAGGAGAACAAAAAGAACCAGAAGAAGAAACCTGGGAGCAACTCTGGAGACCATTTTGTTCTTGAGAGAAAATAAATTTGGGGGACTCAGGCTATTTTCCACGTTCTACTTCCAGATGGTGGGAAAGGGTTTATGAGGGAACTAAAGTTGGATATGGATTCAGCCTGCTGGTTTTGGAATTGGTATTTGATTTTCTCTTTTGATTTTCCAGAATCATGGTTGGGCCCTTGGCACTAGGTTTTGTGTGTAGATGGATTGCACTGCATGGAGTCTGTAGAAGAGGAAAACATCTTCTCCTTAATCCATCTTGGTCCATGACCAAAATCCCTATAATGAAAGACAGATAATTGAGAGAACGTAGTATTCAACTCTTTTTTCAAGTTACTTTCATGTCACATGAGATGCTTCATAAGGACACAAAAACCTGAAGAAACAGTTAAACTAAGTGCTCAGTTTCTTTTTAGAGTAGGATGGATGAAGAGTGGGTTATCAGGTGGAAATAAGGTCAGGCAAAGGGGTCTGATCCATTTCAATAAAATGATGGGAGCTTAGCAAGCTCATTTTGTTAAGATTCCCCCCTGTGTCCCTGTGACTTCAGATATAAAGATGCTCCTTTAGTCCAGTAATAGGAAGAGGGCCCCTCACCTGCAGATAGTATGGCACACTCTGGAAGAAGCTCATCCTTAGTAGGTTTAAGACCTGTTCTAAGAAACAGGAAGTGGGTGGTGAGAGTGACCTTCCTACTTTACTGTTTTCTTAAACATCTTCAGCTTATAAAATAGTTCTATGATAGCAGGTGCCGACCCCTATCAGGTGTGGGAACTATCCATTTGCTCTGACATCTGCAAATTTGGCAAAAGTTCTTAGTCTACGAAAGGAAGGAATGATAGACGAAATTTCTGATTGAAATAACTAGAGTATACATTAAAATAGCTTTCCCCAAAGCATCCCTTTTTAAAATTTTATAATCACAGGATTCAAAGAGCCCATATGCAACAAGAGAGTTTTGTGATAGTGTCAGTTTGGAGAATGAGAGATTCAATATGTAAAAAGAAAATTTTATGTTCAACCACAAGGCTCTGTCATTGACTATAGCATTTTAATATGCTTTATGAATCACCTCAAAGTAGATATGATAAGTGGCACTTCGTAAATTTGTAATATTTATGCAACCGAAATAATCTGAAGAATGCTGCAGTAGTGGGTATCAAATGAAGCAGTGGGAAGTGGGTATCAAGTGACAGGCAGTGTGGGGGAGGATATGAAAGTACACAGAGAATTGCACACGGTCTCAATATACTATATAACAAAATGAAGCCTGTGGGTGAAGAAGGAAGAGCATGTGTCTACACCATTTCTAGTTTCAGTGAAGGATCCAACAGTACAGAAGCACTGCAGTACTGGGGAGGGCCAGAGATCTTAAATTTTCAAATCACACTGCAGAACAATATGTCAATGTTATTTTTGGAGGTATTTAAGTTTTTCCCCATTAATAATACCAAGGAAACAAAATTTCATGGTAGCCATTAATTAGCAGCCAACTTCTAAAAATGAGGTAAATCATCCTTAGCATGAAGCTGAGCATATGGACCGTGGCAAGGACAGTTGCAAAGAAGTTGTGTTACTGAATATGTCATAAAACCACTCAATCAATCAATCCTTTAGCTCTTCCTACTTCTGGGCTTACTAATGTATGAAATATTAAATTCCCATTTATTTAAACCAATTTGAATCAGATTTTCTGTTATTACAGATAAAACTGTGCTAACTGGCATATTCATCAAAAATTAATAACATGACATTCAGTAACAGAATGGAAAATTAACTATGTCCAAAGGAATTAGAATCTGAAGGAAAAAAAATACAGGAGATAGAATCAAATATGCATGTGAGGAAGATTAGCTACTGTCTGGAATTCCTCCCACCTGATGATTTAAAGTCACTTGAGTAGTGGGGCATGTGTGCAAATGACAAAGACAACAGGTACTATATGTTTGCAGGAACAGATTAGCATTCCAATTGAAGACAAAGATTTGGCAGTGCAGATAGCTAGCAGAACAGCCACAGGTGAACCTTACTACTGTGGTAGAGGAGTATCAATGTTCATAACAATAGCTTGGAGTCTCAGCTGAGAGAGGAACAGTCCATAAATTTTTGATTTGCCTTCCAGGCAACTTCAGACTCCAAGAAATGCATATAAGAAAGGATGAAGAGAACTATTACTTCCTATCCACAAGAAGGTGTTTTGTTATAAATTGGAAATAACAGAGGACTCATGAAAGCATTGAATCTCATCCATAGGAAGGATTCCAGCCCAACCATTCAAAAGTGACCATGATCACAATTTCTAGAAAGGAGAAACAAAAAAGGAATGGATCCAAAAAAATGAGAAACCATCTAATTTAAAATAGTGGTTTAAAAAAAATGATTAGCTATAACTATGATAATTGAGTTGACAGGAAAGAATTAGTTGAAGTGGGGGGTGTGCAGAGTTCACTGATAAATTCAGATTTTAGCAAGACATCTACAAGTTATGTAAAGGAAGAAAAATACAAAAGCATGACACAGGAGTGTAAAGATTATATCTAGAAGCTTGAAGGTGACAATAATTAATAGATTGAAGAAATTGCAAATTGAAACAAAAATAAAACTGACACTTTCCATTGTATCCAATATTTTTCAATCATATTAGCAACAATGTGAGTTTACTTGTAATGATCCGTCTTTAGTCTGAACACAAATTTTTGCACAGTTTTTTTTATTACAGTCTACTATATTTATAGAGAAGTTTCAATAATAAAAACTTAATTAAAACTTCTAGTCAACACATAGAATGATCCATACTATTAGTAAAATTATGTTTATGAATAATTTTTGTGTGAAATTACTCATGATATCATGCTAGTTACAATAGCAGGACACATTATCATGCATGAAATGTATTCTCACATTCGTGTATCTGTGTGTATATGTTAAATGTGTGTGTGTATGTGCACATGTGCACTGTAGGGATAGTGTTTATCACTGGTGGCGACCTTTTGGAACTTTTTATTCTATCATGACCTATGTTATTGGGTGATAAAGGAAGTTGACACTATTTTTATATATAAAATATTCTTAAATGGTAATTATAAAATGAAGTTAAAATTAGATATTTTAAAGAAATAATTGTATCAGAGATAAAAGTGATTACATTAAGGTTGATTAATTAACTCCTTATATTACATGTAAAGAGGAAAAATATGTCTGATAACAAAAGAACAGATAGAACAGATAGTGGGAATTCTATAGTTTTCTCTCAGATATAATTTTCTTCAGATTGGAAAGAGTCGAAGTATCATAGTCAGTAAGGAGTTGATCTCCAAGTATTAGGGACATCATGAAAGTAGTTCCCATTGCTCTAGATAAGCCTGTAACTCCTGGTCTTGTTCAGACATGTTGCAACTCAGAGACTGAGTGTACTGACAGTGGAAGTTAATAATATTCTGCTTAGGACTAAAGAACAGATTTCTGGAATACTGGAAATATACCAAAATATCCCTCATTTCCCAGAAAGCAAAGATAATAGATTAAGCCCATATGCTTGTGAATAAAACAATTATTCCAAGCAAAATTACAGAATAATTTGATAAACAATGTGTGAGAACAAAATGATCATCACTATGAATTAGTAGGAGGACATCTAGAATAAGTCCCAATTTAGCAGGAAGGAGCACAAGGAGCACACCCAGCAGCAAGACTTTGGTTTCTACCCTCATTCTCCACTAAACAGAGATAGGGAGAAGTAGTTGATACCAGAGTTGGGACAGGGCGAATGCAGGGTAGGACCGGAACATTCTGTGACAAACACAAAAAAGGGAAGGACTGAATAAAGGACAGGCACATATCAAAATGACACAGGAGTCAACAGAAAAAAAGCTAAAAACTTACACAATTGAAAAAAACCTGAGAAATAAATAAATATATTATTATAACTCATGTACCATAGAATAAATATGCCTGAGTCCATCCTGATATAAATAAATAATTTAATAAACAATTAACAAAAACTGGGGAAAAAGACAGTTCTTCCAACAGAGGAATTCTAATTAATAAAAGAAGAATGAACGAGCAAAACAGAAAATCACCTCAAGAACCCTACAGTCATAATTGCTACAGACAAGGCTCACCTATGGGATCTAAAATAAGTGTAAAGAAATTGGGGGATAGACAAGATATTTGCATAATACTAAGGACCTCTCCAAAGATATTTATTAATTACAAAGGAAAAAATAAGTAATTTCCCAGTTAAAGAAACCCACAGACCCTACCCTAAGGGATTAAGGTTAATATCACCAGTAAGGGATCATACCAGTATCTGATCCACTTCTGTATCATTCTGGACAAAAATGTAGAAATTCAACTTAATCATTTTGAAAACATCAGGCAGATTTGCACTGAGTGGCTTCCTACAAAACAACTGACCTTTAATTATTCTTTACATCTGAGGGTCATAGGGACAAAGAAAGATGGGGAGACTGTTACAGATTGGAGAAGACATGACAGATACTGCAATGTGGGATCCTGAATAGAATAATGGGATAGCAAAGGGAAAATGTAAAAGAGAATATAGAAGAATTAATATGATTACACCAATGCAATTTCCTAATTTTGTTCATTGTGCTACGACAATTCCAGTCCTTAACATTAGGGAAAGTTGGCTGAGTGGTACATACATTCACCCAGCATTATTTTTGCAACCCTCTGTAAGTTCAAAATTATTTCAACATAAAACATTTAAAAAAACAACAGACCATTCCATATTAAACTGTTCTCAGATACCCAGGAAGACAACATGAAGACATGTATTAAATAGTACTAACAGTTATGAACTCCAAATGGCTGCTCACAGAACACTCCAAATATTTAATGGTTCTTTCACCCTGACAAGTGCTCTCTAGAAGGAATCACAAGGCACCCTAGACCTCATCCTGCTGCTCTGCTTTAGAGTCAGGTTAGTATGAATATCAGACTTACATGTTTTTCATAAGAAACGAAAGTAGAAGTGAGATGAAAGAACATGGTTCCCCAGATTAATTGGAAGAATTGGGTTAAAATTTAATTTTAAGAAAAATCCAGGGATTTTATAGTTTGTAAGCTCAAAACAACTCTCAATACCTGTAAGGAAATGGAAAGATGTTGCCTGTCATGAAATCAGGTAAAATAAAACGTGTGAGTGACAGCTGCCATTCATTTAACATAATGAGCCCTCTTTATTGGAAATCTATAATGAGGAAAATGGAACTTTTTATATTATCCCCAAAGGCAGAAGTAGAAACAAGAATAGAAAATACTGGGAAGTAAATGTTGGCTCAGAGAAAGGAAAATCTTTGCAATGGTTACTTATGAAACACTATGTGCCAAGTAAATGGAGGTATCCAGGAAGAAAGGAAAGATTTCCACTGAAGCTGATAGAGGTAATATTTGTTGTACTTGGATAAGAAAACTTTACAATCAGCATAAGTCCATGTAAACTAAAACACCAGAATGCTGTGACCTCAGAATATGCACTTTGTGTGTGTGTAAATGTGTGTGTGTGTCTGTTATAGACTTGAATATGCGAGCAGTATAATTGTTATGAAGTTCAGCATTTGATGGGTAGAGCTTATGGCTGCATAAATGCTTTTGTGAGCATGCCCTTCCATGTTAATATCCAGTTTCTCCTATTTTTAACAAGATATTTACTCTGGTGTGAGCATCCACAAAGGGCCCAGATGGTTCAGGCTGGGTTTTTTTCTCTCTTCAACTTAAGAAAGAAAAGAATTAGAATGCTTCCAGGAGTCAGGCCTCACACCTCCAGAAAAGTGGTGGGGAAGTTGTTCTTGTTTTCTTTTTTCAAACTCATTTCCTATATTTAAATGGAAATATTGATACCTGTAAACAAGTTTATCCTGAGGTTTGGGAGATGTGAAACTGTGTCTTGTATGTAAATCAAAGTAAGATTTAGATTTGATGGCATTAAAGTAAGAAGTGTGAGGGATTAAAATAAAAGTCCCCCAGGAGAAAGGAGCTGGAAAAATCTTCTGTTAATAGCCTTAAAGCTGCTTTCCAGGCAGTTACTGTCCAAGCTTTGGATGATAATGCAGTAAGAAAGCTCAAGCTCACCAAGCAGATAACTAAGAAGGTGGTTATTTACATCACAGACACTTTCTTCCACTTCATAAATAATGATTTACTTTAGTGGAAGGATTTATTCTTCAAAAAGGGTCTCTTCCTGTTAGTGTACAGGTCACCTTTTACATTAAGAGGAATGAATGAGGTGTTTAGTAGGTATGGAATCTAAAGGATTATGTAAAAAACTATATTTGGAGCTATCAATAAATTCTGCAACCCCAAAATGTGATAAAACATCCTAAAAATAATAATGCAAGTCCCTGAGGGTTGGGGTGAGGGAGAAATCTATTTTGGGAAAATTTATGGCTACCAAAAAATGTAGAATCTTCAAACTAAACTTTTCTTATTTAATTGCAGAAAATACAGGAGCTTCTGAGTTAGGTAGATGAATGATGAAAAAAAAAATATATATATACCTTATGTTCAAATCTTATAGTCTTGTTTGAAATGGGTATCTGACTTCCAATGGAGTCAACCTGAGGATCATTCATTGCAATTTGTGATTCTAGGAGCCAGTGCTAATTACTGGGAATTCTGTTTCAAGATTTCTATTTATTTTGTACTTATTTGGGGACCATCACATATTCTATATCAACAGGATTTTTTAAATATATTTTGATGCTTACTTAGAACCCTTATTAGATAATCTGAGAGGATTGCAGTGGTCCATATCAATCTATCTATTCTCAATCTATTTATCAATCATCTATCTCTGCCTTATGATTCTTTAAACTAAGAACTTCATGAAGACAACAAAAAGATTGTGAAAGGCTGAATCTATTCCATACGTAACTTGCACAGTTTTTAAAAGTAGCACATGCTTTTTCTAAAAGCAGACATTAGAGAAGTATACATAAGTATAATTCTTCATATCTCCCACCACTTCTCAGACTCTCCCTCTGATTGCCACAAGTGGTATTTTGGAAGTAACTGTTTTTAGTATTTTACATGTGTTTTTTTTTTTTCCAGAACTTTCCCTAAATAAATAAAAGTATTCAACTCTCTACAAAGTCATGCCTCATATAATGATTTTTTTAGTCAATGACAGATCACACATCCAACAATATATCCTGTATGGCCTAGGTGTTTAGTAGTCTGTACCATCTGGCTTTATGATGTTAGCACAGTGATGAAATTATCTAATAATGCATTTCTCAGAATGTGTCCCTGTCAAGAGACACATCATTGCAAATGTAGAGATATCCATATTAAAAACAAAAAATTCCTATCATTGCATATATAAGTTCCAGATTTTTTAAGAGTTCCTTAAAATTTCATTATATGGTCTTACCAATGTTTCTTTAATAATCCTTGACTTTTGTACAATCATGTGTGTATCAATTAGAAGCCCATCCTTCATAAATAATGCTAATGTGTTCCTTATGGATTTATCCTAGCATGCTAGTTTAAGAACATCTAGGTAATGTTTGTCCAAGTCTGAGGTACAGAGTGCAGAGTGTGTGTGTTTGTACATCTTTTATCTATTCTTGGTGGATATTGTTCCGTGTGGAGGTGGTGCTGACCTCAGTTATTATTGATGAGTGTGGACATTGTTATTCTATGTTTACACTCTAAGAGAAACAAATTTCCATCCCACATGGCCTCACATGGAATGAGCTCACTTTGCACATGGATTAGCTTGCAAAGAAGGCTTACCTCCTATCATGCACGCACTTTGAAAACTGACTGCCACTAATTCTTTTTAATAGACTTTATTTTTCAGAGCAAGGCCTCCCCTGTTATCAGCATCTCCCACCACAGTGGTGCATTTCTACCATTGATGAACAAGCATTGACACATTACTATCACTTAGATCCCATATTTTATATTAGACTTCACTCTTAATGCTGTACATACTATGGGTTTGGACAATTATATTTTTGCCACTATAGTACCATGCAGAGTAATTTCACTACCTTAGAAATCCCCTGTGTTCCACCTCTACATCTCTCCATCCTCTCTAACTCCCAGTGGCCATTGAGACTCTAGTTTTAAAGTCTGTATAGTTTTGTCTTTTCCAGAAAGTATTATAGTTGAAATGATTCAGTATATAGACTGGCTTATTTAATGTAGTGACGTGCATTTATGGTCCCTACATGTGTGTGTTTGTTTGTTCTTTTCAATCATTTCTTTTGTGCTAAATAATATTATAATATTCCATTGCCTGGATACACCATAGTTTATTTATCTATTAGCTTACTGAAGGACATACTGGTTGCTTCCAGGTCTGGTTTATTATGAATACAGTAGCTATAAATATCCATGTATGTGTATGTGTTTGTGTGTACACATATATACATTTCTGTGTAGACATAAATCTTCAACTCCTCCCAGTTGCTGCCAACTTATCATTAACAGAAGTGTGGCCTCCTTTGCGAGATCTGGCAATGGCCTGGTACTGGCTGCCCTGAGAGCACTATACTTGTAAGGCTGCACGCAGACCTGAGACTCTGCTCCCATCCATGGTAACTGCAGCTTCTCTAAGGGGAAACCATGGTGAAACCGTTGGACAAAAACACAGATAGGATACTCAGGGACAGGAGATGGTCAAAGAGGTTACAGTTGAAACAAAAGTTCCTGTTACATTCATTGTGGAATCTTCTTCCCTTAAGATTACACTTGTGTCAGAATTAGAAGTAAGATCTGGGTTACCATATCTATTTGCCTTATATTTGTTGAATTGTTTTTCTTAAGAATATTTTTTCTGTCATTAGGAATACAGTTGATTTCCTTTGTATATCCAGTACTCTTTTCCTGTTGTCGATTTGATATTCCAACGAATAGATATTTTGTATATAGATTACATTTAAAGATATTCTCATAGATTTTGTCAGCATAGTTTTTCTGAGACTGACCATGTGATCCCAATATTTCAGGAGGCCGGGACAGAAGGATTACAAGTTCTAAGTCAGCATGGGAAATGTAGTGAAGCCCTATTTCAAAATAAAATAGAAAGGGCTGGGAATGCTTTTCAGTGGTAGAACACCCCTGGGTTTGATTTCCAGAAAAAAAAAAAGATTGACTTGGTGGCAAGGATTGTTTTTGTTTACCATCTCACTTAATCCTCAAAGCCATCTTGAAAAGAAAAGAAAACTTAAGAGCTGAGAATGAGGAAAAATTGCCAGAGCTGGTACATGGCTGGGCTGAGGTATAAAGCCAAGTTTCTCTTTCTCTAACATTCAGACTCTTTGACTATAGTGACCAACTTTTACTGAATTTGTCCTTGAGGTTCTGTAGCATATAATACCTTCATACTACGCCATAGAGAGACAGATAATTGCTGTAATTCTCTGGTAATCCTAGGAGCCTAGGCTTAGTCCATTTTGATTTCCAACAAATAAGCATATTCCTTACAACACTTATGATACATTTCCTGTGCGTTAGCACTGAATTATATACTCTTGCACTACTCACTGTTTTCCTTTCCATGGGCTTATATCATCTCTTTCCAAATTTATAATAAAGACTCCATCTAATAAATCTTTCTCCTCTGCTCCACTCTGAAGCAGTTTTTGAGTCAACAGTCAGTCAGTAAATATTCTCTGAGAATGAACTAAGTGCAGGGCACTGTTGTAATTCTGGGGACAGGGCAGCCATCAAAATGGAGCCTGTGCCTCCAGGAGATTCATGTTCTGTTGGAAAGGGAATAAGGAAACACGCATCCCCCAATGAACAAATAATTTTAGATAATGATATGTGTCATACAAAAAAAGTCAACTGCTAATACCATGTGTTAGGGAACAACTTTGAATTTGGAGAAAGTGACATTTCCCTGGGGAAAGAGGGCTGGAATCTCGAAGAAGGTGACATTTGACTTGAGCCCTGACTGCTCAGAGCAGACAACCATGACGAAGGACCCGGGGGACATAAAACGCTGCCCAGATGGAACATGACCTGCAGAGAACCTGATGTGGGAATGAGGTGATGTGTTTAGGGACAGATGACAGTCTGAAATAGCTTGGTGACTGGAGGCAAGTGCACATGGCAGAGAAAATGGTAGAGAATCGAGGGAGCCACAAATCACATAGGCATCGTGTGGGACCAGGAATGGCATTTGAACAGGCCACCAACACCATGTTTTACCCTAGGAGAGGAGTGAAGTGTTTTATTTTTTAGAAGGAGCACATCAAACTTGGGAGATGGAACAATAGGCTGAATGAGTGGAAGTAGTGGCCCCAGTAAGAGAGTCATTGGCTGTGGCTAAGAAAGACATGCTGTGGCTTAGACAAGAGCAGGAAGAAAGTGAAAAGTGATCCTACTGGGATAGAGCTAAGGGGAAAGACTGATGAACTGTCTTTGGGGCATGCAAGCCAAAGGAGCATAGGGAAACCCCCTATTCTGAACACTTTGAAAGTGCCATTTACTGAGATGGTAAGTGCTGAGCAGATTTGTTGGGTGCAGGGGTGGGGTAGGCAAGGTTCGCTTTAATTTTGTAGTTTGAGCTATCTGTTCAACAGCAAGGAAGGTGTGGAGCCAGATCTGCAAGCAGCCTAGCTAGAGGCTTAGATGTACAGATAAGGTAGTCACTGAACATATCAGTGGAAGTTATAGCCACAGGCTTAACCAGGTAAACTAAAAAGCGCTCTTCCTCTGGGCCTGAAGATCCTGGAACACACTGTGGAGAGTCCTGTGTCCTCTAACAATCACAACCAGGCATCACATAACCAAGAATAGTTAAGAGAGACAGCGAAGGAGTAGGAAAATGACCAGGGTATGGCATTAGGGGAAGCAGAGGAGGGGCAGGAGCTACTAAGGGATGCAGGATCTAGGTCAGCATTGTTTGCGTGTTTTTTTGTTTTATAGAATGAGCATTATTAGGGCATATTTGCTAGCCCATATAAATAACCCAGGAGAAAAAGAAGACTGATGAAGAAAGAGGATGAAGAGAGTCCATCAGCTAAATGTGGGGGTGATGAGGAGTACTGGAGATGCAAAGAAAGAAGATTGCATGAAGTCATCTTCTTGGAGAGGGGGAGAGTGAGTTTACCCAAGGAAGCATCACTGGGTGGTTTTAAAATCTGCACAATAGATTTGAGTCTCACTTCATTTCTCTTCCAGGGTTTATGATCTAAATAAAAAGAAATAAGGAAGGAAGGAAGGAATGAAGGAAGGAAGGAAGGGAGGGAGGGAGGGAGGGAGGGAGGGAGGGAGGAAGGAAGGAAAAGAAAAATGCTTAAATTCATTGATTCAGTTTCTCCAGCAGTACAATTAAACTCACAATAACTGAGGACCTGGGCATAACAGTCACGTGACATCAGGTGTCCACATAAACCCTTCAATTTAATCTGCAAAATGGCTTAATGGTATGTAGTAAGAGAGAGGCTGTGTGTGTGTGTGTGTGTGTGTGCACTTGTGCACGTGAGCATGAAAGGCCACTGTCAACTAAAAACTAGGCTTTCAGAATATTTTGTTGGCATTATTCTTCCCCATCAATCCTAGCAATCCCAGCTCACACCATTTAGTACTTAATTGATCCTTAGGATTCCTTTTGGTTAAAGTTTAGAAATTTGAGTCCATATTTCTTTTAAAACAAAACACAAGATAGTTAAGACTGTAAAGACTATTGGCTTTTTTTTTTTTTCCTTTTAAAGTGTTTTTAACATTCCTCAGATTCTGGCATCTGCTTCAAGTAAAATTAGGTATATATTTTGAAATGTCAAGATTTCAAATACACTCCTGCAGATCAGCTGCAAAGTTGCTCCCTTTGTTTTGATACCTTCTTGCATGAATATCCTCCTTTCAGCTCAAGGGATCCCAGCTCCAGCCCCACATTCCTGTGCCAAGCATGACAATGGCCCTATGCATTTCCAAGTCACTTTTCTTACAGGCATTTAAAACATTTGCAAATGTCATTACTGTAGTAATAAAAACAATTCTTAAGATTACATTAAAATTACCTGATGTACTCTCCCATTACCATTCCTGAAGCAAACATTAGCATTGGACTTCCAGATAGGAAACAATGGTCTTGAAACTTTACAGTCCCAGCGCTATCATTGATTTCTACTGTCCTTCTTGTTAACTCTCCAGCTTCTAGCAGTCTTTTGGAGGGAGAAGGAACGCACCAGGGATTGAATCCAGACGTGCTTAACCAGGGAGTCCCATCCTCAGCCCATATTCATTTATTTATCTATGTATTTTTAATTTTGAGACAGGATCTTGATTAGTTGCTCAGGGCCTTGCTAAGCTCCTAAGGCTGGGTTTGAACTTGCAATCCTCCTGCTCAAACTCCCAAACTACTGGGATTGCAGGCATGAACCATCACACCCAGTTTAGCAGTCTTTTGATGTCCATTGCAGCCTATTTGCACTATGAAAACTTCTCTAGTAATTATGGCATCATGCTCTGCTCCCTCTCTACACTCAACTCTGCTCCCTCACTACACACATACGTGTACTGACGCCCATGTCTTTTGGTTCCACAGTCCAGCAGGAGGCAATGTATTCTGATGGCACAGAAAAAACACACATCAGCACAAAACTTGAGCTACGAAGTTGACCCCACCATGTTCTAGGTGGTATTTAAAAATCTCTGCACTTCTACTCACTTATTGGTCAAAGTTGCCAGATTTCTATGAAGAAAGAGTTGGTTTATGCAAAGTGCTTCACATCAGTCTCTACCATCTTTGACATTCAATGAATTAGAACTCTTGAGTTTAATCCACAAATATTTTACCATTTACTAGTTGTTTAATGTAAATATGCTCTTCTCTCCTGGATAATAACAAGATCCTGCAGGATACGGCCAATGTCACATGGTCGAAACGAAAATCTTAGGTTTGACTTATCTCACTTACATTCATTCTTTTCTGTTTTTTAATTCATGTAACAAAGCTACCTGTTTCTCTCTTAGCAATGCTTTAGCTTTGATGTGGAGCCTTTTGTAAGTTGTTTAGCTGTACAAGTATTGCTATTTCTTCTATTGTTGTTTCTCTAATTTGTCTTTATATTCTTGAGTTTCTGGAGGTATGATTTTAAAAATTTATTATTTTAAAATATATTATAATTGCTATTTGGTTATACATATATATGTATTGCAAGGTGGTAGATGATATATGTTTTTATGTGGTTAATTCTTTGGAATTTATTTTGGTCTCTTTTGTGATATTTATTATTCAGGACAGAAGTTTATAAATATTCCAAGTATACTGGAGAAGAAAGTCTTCTCAGTATTCTGAATTTACATGGTTGCATTGCACAAAATTTTACCCTAGAATATAAAACTCAGAATTTTATCTCTCTTCTTTTTCTCATATGAAACTATGTTTATATGTTGTGGTGGTGGGCAATTTGGAAGTTTACCTAAGTTTTTTTTTAGAGAGGATTTTTTTTTCCTTTTTGATGTCCAGTGTAGCATCGATAGAAATTATGTAAATGTTGGGCAATAAGAAAGAGAGAAAACATTCATCAAGTAACTTCTACATCCATGAACCTTCATATATGTTGCATTTTAATTTCTGCTTGGGAATGATTTATCATCTTCATTTTAAACATGAGGAAAATGATACCTTACAAAAGATGAGCAATTTCCCTGAAGCCATAAAGCTATGTGATCACAAGGCTGGCATTCTAATGTAAATTCTTCTAAATCTAAAACATGTATCCTTCCTCTGCATAAGTAGAAAAGTAAATAAGTATGGTCCTGTTAAATAAACTGGAGGTTTCTTGTTCCTTGGCTTTGTTCTTCTGCTGTTTGATTTCCTTTGTCCCAAAAGCTCAACAGAAAGAAGCGCAGGGAGATCTCCATAGCAGGCATTCCCCTGTCTTTCTTCCTTCACCTTTCTTTGCCTGCCTTTCCCTTCTGCAGTACCACTCCTGACAGGTGAGCTATGGACAGGTTGAAGAATCCAGAGGAGGACAGGGATGCCATATGGACTCCAGGATGCCACACGGGCCTCGCTGGCTAGAGGCTTTCCACACAAGCAGCTGGTGCTTGGCAAATGATTAGAGGTCACTTAGCAAATGGCAGGGACCAGGCACTGAGCCAGAAGTCTCTTACCATACCTCAGGTTTTGGTAATAAGAGATATTTCATTTCAACTGGAATGGAATACGTAAATTATCTTTGTACATGTTCAAGGAAAGTTCTGCCTGAAGATCAGGAAACCAATACCTGTCATAGATGAAGATATAGGTAGTCACATTTGTGTTCAGAACAGAGACATCAATGGGAGAGGAACCATCATCATCAAAATTAAACAAATAGTGAATATGTGTCATTTTTCATGCCAGGCGCTACACGGAGCACCTGACATTCCTCGTTTCTCCTTACCCCATTGGAATCCTGTGAGGTAGGCACAATTATTATCCCTGGCCCCCCATGGCTGAACTTGCTTCCCCATTCCTTCAACTAATCACAATACTGCAATGCAAGTATTTAAGCAAATTTATCTGCAATTGGGACTCCCTTAAACTTAAAACCTATGGGGACAGGGTAATTCTATCTTTAATATTAGTCTTGCACTCTGTTTGTCACTTGGAGAACCCCTCAAAATTTTTATTTTGAATGAATGAATTTGCATTGAGAGACTTCTAAGTAGCAAGAGAATGGAAGTATCTGTCTATCCAACTCTAGGCCTGCCTGAAAATCGTAAGCAAGCAGGAAAAAAAAAAAATCTATGTTTTCTTCTTGAGTAAGAACAATCATGCAAATTCCTCAAGAGATTGAAGAGTCTCATCTTCAGGAAGCCCTGTGGGAGGATGAGGCATGACTCCCTCCCACTTTTTACTTCCTTCTTTATCATGCTTTGTGATAACATGTTCTTCCTCTCCTAAGACCTGCCTTTTGGCCATGGATTCTCTCAGAGCACATCATTCACCTTGTATCTCTGTGGTATCCAGCACCTAGACAGCATGGATGTTTATTGAATGACTGAGTGAGTGAAAAAGTGAACTGCCTGGGGTGAATGCATCAGGAGATGTACAGTCGGTTGACCTTGCACATTGAGTTGCGTTTCCTGTGGAGTGATGGATTGTACTGCACTGTTCTTTTCTCTCACATGGTCTACTGAAAACCAAACCCCTATATTTGTGTGATATAGCTGCTCAGAATCACCTAAGGCTGCTGAGCAATGTTGTTTAAATTTCTTTTCTATTGTGTGAAGGTCATTGGCCTGTAAAGAGAGGAAATCTATGCCTTTTAGAGGCTTGCAATACAGGTTCCCTCTAGAGGAGGTACTAACCTTGTTTGAGAGCCAGAATCACAGGCTTTTCAAAATATATGAAACAGTGGCAATCGTCCAACCCAGTTCTCACCCTCTGCGGGAATCCCCTCTTCTGCAACATCCCTGCAGAGACTGGAAAACACACAGGGAAGGTGTAGTTGCTACATCATCAAGCCTCCCGCATTGTTGAATAGCATTTCTCCTAAGTAAAAGTCATAACTGTTTTGGTCTAAATCTTCCTAACAATAGCTTCTTCCAATTGTTCTACTTTTCTAGTTTACAACCATGCAAAAGAGGTTGCATCTTTCTTCAGTAGTTATCAAAGTTAGTCAGTTTTGTATTACTTCAACAAAATACCTGACAGCATAAAAGGAGTAAAGATTTGTTTTGAGCAACTCATTCAGAGTCTTTAGTTCACCATGGATTGGCCCCAACACTTTAGGCCTATAGTGAAGTACTAAATTGTGGCAGGAGCATTTGATGGAAGAAGGTGCTCAACTTATGGGGGTCAAGATGCAAGGGAGAGAGAGAGAATGAGAGAGGATGGAATCCCAATAACCCCTTCAATGGCATATCCCCAATGACAATTTCCTTTCACTGAGTTCCTTCATAAAGGTTCTATTGCTTCCCAAAAGAGCTAAGGTGAGGACCACGTTTTTTTTTTTTTTTTTTTAACACATATACCTTTGGGGAACATTATAGATCCAAACTACAGCAACCTCTGCTGTCATTCTGACCTGCTCTTTCACCATCTCTTTCTTACAAAATGCCTTAGTGGCTTCACTGTTCCTCATGATCATTTTGGATGACTTTCTGGTCTCACATTTTCTTCTGTAAGTGTTCCCTTAAAAATGTGTCACTCAAGGTGCCGGGTGCAGTAGGTCACTCCCATAATCCCAGCCACTTGGGAGGCTGAGGCAGGAGGATAGCAACTTCACAGCCAGCAAAAGCAAGGCCCTAAGCAACCTAGTACAAGGCATTAAGCAACTCAGTGAGACCCTGTCTCTAAATAAAATACAAAAAATGGGTTGGGTATGTGGCTCAGTGGTCAAGTGCCCTTGAGTTCAATCCTCAGTATCAGCCCCCCCCCAAAAAAAAAAAAGTGCCATTAAAAAAAAAAGTGTCACTCCCTTCAAAGGATTGAATATTTGTGTTACCCAAAAGTCACATGTTGAGATCCTAATTCTGATATGATGGTAATTGAATTGGGGTCCTTTGGGGATATAATAAATTCATCATGATGGAATTAGTACTGTTTTAGTCCATCTTCTATTACTATTATGGAATACCTGAGACTGGATAAGCAAAGAAGAAAAGGTTATTTTGGCCCATGATTTCAGAAATGAGGAAGTCCAAGATCAGCAGCTGCGTCTTGTGATGACCTCATGCTGCTTTAACTCAGCAGTACGTGGTAGGATGTGGGCAATTATGAAAGATACAAAACACAAGAGTAAAAGTTGCTTGATAACCACCTGCGCTCACAGTAACTGATCCAGCTCCATAGAAGGGGGGACCCACTTGCTCCTACTAGATGGCATTAACTAGCCAGGAAGGAACTTCCCCCACCATACAAATGCCTTCTACGGGGCCGCATCTCCCAATGCTGCTGCACTGAGAAATTAAGTTTCCAGTAATGCATTTCAAAGAGCATAGTCAATCCATAATACTACCCTGATATTAAGGGACCAGAGAGCCATCTTGTACTCTTTCCACCATTGAGGACAGAACAAGAAGATGGTTGTCTCTAACAGGAGAAGATGCCCCTCACCAAGAACCTGAGCATATGTCACTCTGATTTTGGAGGTCCAATATCCAGAACTGTAACAAATAATAAAAATAAATATTTGTTATTTAAGTCACCCAGCTTGTGGTACCTGGTTGTGGCAATTTGGGCTAAGGTCCACCCACTCCTCCCTTACACAGAATTCTTAAAGTGTGCATGTGACCTCATAAAGATGAGCACAGAGCCCAACCACATGCCATCTCTTCTCCTGGAGGGAGTATTGCCATGAGTACACTGTTTTGGATACTATGCCCTACTGATAATTTTATTAGAATTCATTATGTTTTAACAGAGGAATTTTAAAATCTCAGAGCATGTACCCTGAGATCATAACAAGAAGAATGGGGACCAATTTACAGTTTAGTCCATAGCAGTCATATCTTAGTCAAACTGTCTTAGAAAATAAAACTGAAAACTAAAGTTTCATGGGGAAATGTAATCCCAGGGAAGCAGGTGGAAGGGGAAAAAGGTAGGCAGGGAAAGAGGGAAAGCTGTTATAAAAAGTGGTACCTTTCCTCAAAGGCTTCACAGTGGCCTTGGGGAATGATTGTACTTTCTTACCGCTTACTGAGAGGATCGAAGGGAAATAATTTATTATATTTCTCCCCGCTTTCAGCGGCACTTGGTAAGCACAGATCATGTCCCCAGGCACCATGTCTCAGGGGCAGGCATTGGGAGATGTGTGGCTTGTGCATAAACCAAGGTGCCACTGTCAGGATGCAACTAGAATGCTAGCGAACAGCTGCTGTGAAGGCACCTCCTATCTGCAGTGGCAGCAGTCACCTGAGCAGCCACCAGAACTGTGGGAGTAGCACAAAGCCCTGCTGAGGCCACTCCAGCAAGGCAAGAGCACAGCCCTGCAGGGATCGAGTATACCCAACACACACCATGTGTGTTATGCCTGTCTTGTGTTTAACAACATCCTTGGCTTTTAAGGAGCTCAGGGCTCTGCAGCAGTGTCTGAGTCAAGTTACTGGAATCTCATTCCCCCGATCTCTGGTCTAGGCTGGATGTCAGGATTATATGCTCTCAAAGCATACATATGTGCCTTCAAAATCATACATTCATGTGTGAATTATTGGTGATATCTGTCCCCAGCTTGACTTCATGCTCTGAATATAGAGCCCATTTTGTGATCACAATTTTCCCACAGCCTCACAGAACACAAGGCAGCTACAAAGGATCAGAGTCCATTCATTCTCCAAACAGCTGAAATGTGTCAATGAGACCATAAACACTAGATGAACCTCATATCTGCATCCTCAGCCCCACCACAGCTTTCTCCACAATGTGATTGCAGTATTGCCAAACTCTTATGTAGGTGATTTAAAAGAAACACAGCTGGAAAAAAGAAAAAAAATAAATAAAAATAAACAGCAACCTTTTCTCTCCTGCAATGTTTACATACAGATAAGAAACACAAACAGGGAGTTTTGAAAATTTAATAAAATGTGTCCTTTTAAAATAAGATGTGTTGCTACAAGATGGGAGAAAAAAAAAACTGCTCTAGGAATAGTAATATAATTATCTGTCCTCCTTTCTGAATCCTACTCAAAAAGTTCTGCAAGTTTTTTATGTTGATTATTTATCAGTAATAAGAACATGGCACAGTGGGGTTTTTTTTGTTGTTGTTGTGTTGTTTTTTACTCATTTAAATTAGCTCATAGGCAATGAATGTTTCTCATTTTCAAAAATATGCTTTTGCTTCCAGATTTTTCACAGTAGGACAAGTTTGGATTTTGTCTAAAGAAAGACATACATATATATTTAATACCCAAATTAATTATTCACTTAATGAGATTCTGTTTTAGTTGATTTGGACAAGAAACAATGCATTCTGACTCTCACATGTAGTTGAAATAAATTCCTACAAAGGAGGACCTGCAGACATTTCTTTTAAAGATAGAAAAATGAAAACAGCAAAAACAACAAAATGTTTTTTGTTGTTGTTTACAGATGTGAAGATCAGCCTAGAGACCTTTCCAGTTAAAATACCATAGATAAGAGGCCCCAAATCATGACCAAGTACAGCAAAAAGAGTACGTGGCTCAAAACTTTCATAAACTCCAGATTAAGCAATTGTTGACAAAGTCAACTTCTAGATCTTTCTCTGCCCCCCCCCTTTTTTTTTAATTTTGTAATTACTTTTGGTTCCAGGTATTGAACCTGGGCACACTTAACCACTGAACCACATCCCCAGCCCATTTTTTGTATTGTCTTTTTAGAGAAAGAATCTCACTGAGTTGGTTGGGGCCTCACTAGATTGCTGAGGCTGGCTTTGAACTCACTTTGTGCCTCAGCCACCCAAGCCACTGGGATTATAGGCATGCATCACCAAGCCTGCCTGTTTTATAATTCTGGCTTTTCATTTGCATCCTTTCATTTGCCTCTCATCTGCCTACCATCTTGATAGCTCAACCTGATGACATCTCTTCTCACAATGCAGAAAAGGTTCCCATCCACCACAAGGTTGTCTGTTGAAAGGTCATAAAAGTCCACCATTTTCTGCTTCATTTCACAGGACCATGACCTACTGGCCTCAATCAGTGTACAGAAAATAAGACTATGCAAGACAAAAGAAAGAAGAGACATATCAAAAGATGTGACAGCAGAAAATAGTTAGAGGAACCTAATTGAGTGAACTACAACATCTGGGAAATTCTTATTTATGCAACAAAGTGGGTTGTATACCTATACTCTTTATCTATATCAACAGAAAATGCACCTTAGGCTTTGTAGTAAATTGTCTACTTCTATGATTAACTTCAAGAAGGAACTATTTGGTCAAACCCTTGTAGAGTAATCTCAAGTGAGTGCCATAGTGGGCAAATTTTTAGATAGTGTTTTACGTGAGGTATATAAATGATGAAATAAAAAAAAAAAACCCAAAATAAGATTCAACAATATTTTTGGCACAACATTCAGAAAAGCATGATTACCCTCTAAAAAAACACAGGACTGGAATTAGACAGTTCTATGAAAATATTTCTGAATGGAAGAGAGAGGGTATGTACGCTAGATATCTGTGCAGAGCATGGTGGGTTCCGATAGTATTCTGCATAATCTAGTAGAAAAGTTGAATTTGAATATGTGGTTTATATACACAATGAAGATTTCTTCATCCACAAAAAAAGATCAAATTATGTTATTTCCAGGAAAATGGATGGAACTTCAGGACATTATATTAAATAAAATAAGTCAAACTGAGAAAGTCAACGGTCATATTTGCTCTCGGATGTTAAAACTAAAGAGAAAAAAGGAAAAGGAAGGTATGTTGGAGTGAATCTCATGAAAATCAAAGGAAGAGCAAGGTTGTAAAGAAAAGGACCAGGAAAAGGAGGAGGGGATGAAAAGGGAAAATAATGGAGAATGATATTGGTCAAATTATATTGTTATATTGTGTGCATGTATGAATACGCAAAAATGAATCCCACTATTATGTATAATTGTAATGCACCAAAAAAAAATACAGGAAAAATAAAGGATTGAAAACCAGCAACAACAACAATAAGAAAGTAGGTAACAGGAAGGAGATACGGGAGGGAGGAAGGAAAGGCAAAGGGAAATTCTGGGAATTGAAATTAATCAGATTATGTTATTGCATGTCTGAACATACCAGCATGAACTCACTTTCATATCAATGTAATGCATCAAGAATCTCCACATAGAATCACTGGGTTAAAAAATTTAAAAATAATAATAATAAAAATAAACTCTGCTTGTACAAATTTACAGAGATATGGCCTTGGAGAAGTTACTTGAACTTGATGGGTCTATATCTTTATCTAGTAGGTAGACATAAGAAAAGCTGCCTCACAGAAACTTTCTAAGAAATTAACAATGGTAATAGATTTCTAGTGTGTGTTAAAAAAAGAATCTTGGCCAGGGATAAATAGCTCAGTGGTAGAGGATGGCTTAGGCTGAAAGCCCTGGGTTTGATCCCTAGCACAAACATACAAAGACCTACTGAGGCCAATAGGTCATGGTCCAGTGAAATGAAGCAGGAAATGGTTGTTACATAATAGATATACAAGATTTATTGAGAAGAATGTATAACAAGTAAGATATTTTAGATCCATGTGACACATTAGATTTTAAGGTAGGTATGTATGTGTGTGTGTGTGTGTGTGTGTGTGTGTATATATATATATATATATATATATATATATATATATATATAAAATACCAAATGGAAAGACGGTAAATCTGGTCATGCATGGAAAGATAAAGTCATCTGGGTGAGTTCAATTTATTGACCTCCTCCCTCCACTTTTTACCTGAAATAAGTCAGACAATAAAAAATGGAAGGAAGGAGCTTCCTTCCCTCCTTGCCTTCAGTAAATTGCTTCTTGCACCCGACAGGTGGTTAGTTGTCAGTTTTGTTTTAACTCTTATGGTGAAAACCCAACAGGCCCAGTGTTAATCTAGAGCACTCTTGGTTCTTACCAAAAAAAAAAAAAAAAAAAAAAAAACAAAGACAAGACCAGACAGGGAGAATGACAGGTGAACAAGAAGTAATCAAATGTTGCTCTGAGGAAGGAAGGTGAGAGAGGAGCACAAATTCGGATGAAGGACAGCACAAAGTGACTTCTCCCATCTCTGTCCCCAGAAAATTTAAATTGAGACATAAAGACATTTATCATGGGAACCTTCTAAAAGGCCAATTAGTATTTACTATATATCGAAGTTGCTTACTGTGAAGGAATGCTAGAAGGAATGAAGAACTGTAAAAGCTAACAAGTTAAAAGTCAAATAATCTAAACAGGATGAAATGGTATATATCAACAATTACCCCTGTTGATGGAAAGAAAGGGCTTTGATTGACTTTAAACCAGTTAAAAGATTGCTAATCTCGGAAGATGGCGGCGAGGGGAGTGCATTACCCCCGTGTGCTGCTTCACTGTGTGGGAGTATGACAAGTCAGGACGGCTAAAGGATATCTTGTTAGGAATTTCCAGCAATAGTGGGGTGCGCCGGAACCTGGAGGAAGGATTTCCATCGCATGAGGATCGGCTACGGGGACTCAAACGCGAGAGGTTTGTCGCACGGAGGGTAACACTGCTTATTCAGCAAATCGCCCCGCGGCTAGAGTCTGCAACGCGCGCTGGGATAGAGACGCAGGGTTACAGCGCTGCAGCTTCTGCCAGACGCGCAAGCACCGCACTCAGGGCTGAATTCTGGGTTCGAGACGGGGGAAGGAAGCGGTCCATCTCGGTTCTCCACACCGGTCAGACCACAGAGGAGGCCAGCAGCCACCATGTTGGTAAACTGACGTCACCACACCTGTTTTTGACTGACCGCAGCTCATTCAGCCATAGAACAGGTAATTTCAGGCTGCAATTCGCCTGCGGCTTGCAGACAGATTGCTAGGGTTCAGCGCCTGGGGGCTTCTTAAAATCTGATCTTATCGGAGTGAACACGGAGCGCGGGGCGGCCAAGTCCCGGCTCCCGGAACCGTCCCGGAACCGCCCTGGCTCCGGGCTGCGGAGCCTGCGGAGGCTGCTTCTTGGACCCTGCTAATATCAGAGCAAACACGAAACACCAAGAAGCCGAATTCCAGCTCCCGGAACTGAGCCCGCGGGGACTGCTTCTTGGAGCTTACACTTATAGGAGCTTACACCGAGCACAGAGCGGCCGAGTTCCGGCTCCCGGAACCGTCCCGGAACCGCCCTGGCTCAGGGCTGCGGAGCCCGCGGAGGCTGCTTCTTGGACCCTGCTACTATCAGAGCATACACCAAACACTAAGCGGCCGAATTCCGGCTCCCGGAACTGAGCCCGCGGGGGCTGCTTCTTGGAGCCTACACTTATAGGAGCTTACACCGAGCACGGAGCGGCCGAGTTCCGGCTCCCGGAACTTCCCTGGACCGGGGCTAGGAGCCCGCGGAAACTGTGTCTCGGTCCGGGTCCTGCTGAGGGCAGGTCAGGACTCACCCATTGCTTGGGTTGCCTGGCAAGGGGAACGAAATGCTGCCATTCGCATAGGATACCAACATGGCAGAGATCTGATGTCAGCAGAAAGCGGTGGAGGAGAGATCTTCATCAATACCAGCGGTGACATAAGCAGTTGGTCTCCTGGTAAGGGGGGTGAGGCTCAGTCACCCGAGTCTCCTCAATTTGTCCTCGAGCCAGAGGGAAGGAGCCGGGCCGCCGCCAGCCCCCGGAGCAGGCCCAGCGGCTCGCCAGCGTGGTGACCGCGTGACCCCAATTGGAGAGGGGGCGGAGCGGAGCCGCCACCCACACCCGCCAGGTGGGCAGACCCACGACCCAGTAGTACATGGGCGTGGTAGGAGGGGCAGGGCAGAGCCGCCCTTCGCGCTTGCAAGGTAAACAGACCTGTGACAGCCTGGCGGGTCAGGCCCAGTGGCCTGCCAGTGTGGTACACACGTCACCCCAACTCGAGTAGGGGCAGAGCAGATCCTTATCCCACGCCCGGATCAGGCCCTGCCGGTGTGGTGGTCACGTGACCCCAATTGGAGTGGGGGTGGAGCGGAACCGCCACCCGTGCCCGCAGGGTGAGCAGACCAGTGATCAACCTGCAGATCAGGCCCAGGGGTCCGCAGGCGTGGTAGGAGGGGCAGGGCAGATCCGCCGCCAGCGCCTTCAAGGTAGGCAGACCTACAACAGACCGGCGGATCAGGCCCAGGAGCCTACCGGCGGGGTACAAACACCACCCTAATTGGAGTAGGGACAGAGCAGAGTCGCCTCCCTTGCCAGGAACAGACCCAGCATCCTGCAGGCGGGGTAGTCACGACACCCCAATTGGAGTAGGGGCAAAGCAGAGCCTCCACTCGTGCCCGAAAGGTGGGCAGATCTGCGACCGACCAGCAGGACAGGCCCAGTGGCCTGCTGGTACGACAGACACGACACCCCAATTGGAGTAGGGGCAGAACAGAGCCGCCACCAGCTCCCAGAACAGGCCCAGTGACCTGCCGGCGTGGTAGCCACGACACCCCAATTGGAATAAGGAGAGAGCAGAGCCGCCGCCCGCACCTGCAGGAAAGATACACAAGCAGTATGAAAAGACAAGGAAAGAAAGGACCACAAGCAATGCAGGTCAACGCAACTTTAGAAGAGGTAACAGCTGCAGCAGATGGAATGTCAGATAAAGAATTCAGGATATACATGCTTCAGATGATCTGGAGTATCAAGGAAGACATTAAACAGCAAAATCAGACAATGAAAGATCACTTCGACAACGAATTACGCAAACAAATCCAGGAAGCAAAGGATCAACTATACAGGGAGATAGAGGTTATAAAAAACAAGCAATCAGAAATCCTAGAAATGCAGGAAGCAATAAACCAACTTAAAAACTCAATGGAGAATACTACCAACAGAGTAGAACACTTAGAAGATAGAACATCAGACAATGAAGACAAAGTATTTCAACTGGAAAAGAACATAGACAGCTCAGCAAGACTGTTAAGAAACCATGAGCAGAACATCCAAGAAATATGGGATAACATTAAGAGACCAAACTTAAGAGTCATTGGGATACAGGAAGGTACAGAGCTCCAAACCAAAGGAATGAGCAGTCTATTCCATGAAATAATACAAGAAAACTTCCCAGACTTGAAGAATGAGACAGAATCCCAAATCCTAGAAGCCTACAGGACGCCGAATGTGCAAAATCATAAGAGATCCACACCTAGACACATTATAATGAAGATGCCCAACATACAGAATAAGGAGAGAATTTTAAAAGCTACAAGAGAAAGGAAGCAGATTACATTTAGGGGCAAGCCAATCAGGATAACAGCTGATCTTTCAACACAGACTCTGAAAGCTAGAAGATCCTGGAATAACATATTTCAAACACTGAAAGATAATGGGTTCCAACCAAGAATTGTGTATCCAGCGAAATTAAGCTTCAGGATGGAGAATGAAATTAAAACCTTCCACGATAAACAAAAGTTTAAAGAATTCGCAGCTAGAAAACCATCTCTTCAAAACATCCTAGCCAAAGTATTACAGGAAGAGGAAATGGAAAATAACAATGAAAACCAACAGTGGGAGGTAGGACAGTAAAGGGGGGGGGGAAACAATCAAAGAGGAAAACAAACCATGTTTATAAACAGAAATAAACAAATATGGCTGGAAGAACAACCCATATCTCAATAATAACCCTAAATGTTAATGGCTTAAACTCACCAATTAAGAGACACAGGCTAGTAGAATGGATCACAAAACAAGACCCAACAATATGCTGCCTACAGGAGACGCATTTGATAGGAAAAGACATACATAGGCTGAAGGTGAAAGGTTGGGAAAAATCATATCACTCATATGGACTTCGGAAACAAGCAGGCGTGTCCATACTCATATCAAATAAAATAGATTTCAAGCCAAAGTTAATCAAAAGAGATAAAGAGGGACACTACATACTGCTTAAGGGAACCATACACCAACAAGACATAACAATCATAAATATTTATGCCCCAAACAATGGTGCAGCTATGTTCGTCAAACAAACTCTTCTCAAGTTCAAGAGTCTAATAGACCACCACACCATAATCATGGGAGACTTCAACACACCTCTCTCGCCACTGGACAGATCTTCCAAACAAAAGTTGAATAAGGAAACTATAGAACTCAATAACACTATTAATAACCTAGACCTAATTGACATATATAGAGTATACCACCCAACATCAAGCAGTTACACTTTTTTCTCAGCAGCACATGGATCCTTCTCAAAAATAGATCATATATTATGTCACAGGGCAACTCTTAGACAATATAAAGGAGTAGAGATATTACCATGCATCTTATCTGATCATAATGGAATGAAACTGAAAATCAACGATAAAAGAAGGAAGGAAAAAGCATACATCAATTGGAGAATCAACAATAGGTTACTGAATGATCAATGGGTTATAGAAGACATCAAGGAGGAAATTAAAAAATTCTTAGAGATAAATGAAAACACAGACACAACATATCGGAATCTATGGGACACATTAAAAGCAGTTCTAAGAGGAAAATTCATTGCTTGGAGTTCATTCCTTAAAAAAAGAAAAAACCAACAAATAAATGATCTCATACTTCATCTCAAAATCCTTGAAAAAGAAGAGCAAAACAACAGCAAAAGAAGTAGAAGGCAAGAAATAATTAAAATCAGAGCTGAAATTAATGAAATCGAAACAAAAGAAACAATTGAAAAAATTGACAAAACTAAAAGTTGGTTCTTTGAAAAAATAAACAAAATCGACAGACCCTTAGCGATGCTAGTGAAGAGAAGAAGAGAGAGAACTCAAATTACTAGCATACGGGATGAAAAAGGCAATATCACAACAGACACTTCAGAAATACAGAAGATAATCAAAAACTATTTTGAATCCTTATACTCCAATAAATTAGAAGATAGTGAAGGCATAGATAAATTTCTTAAGTCATATGATCTGCCCAGATTGAGTCAGGAGGATATAGAAACCCTAAACAGACCAATATCAATTGAGGAGATAGAAGAAACCATCAAAAGACTACCAACTAAGAAAAGCCCAGGTCCCGATGGGTATACAGCAGAATTTTACAAAACCTTTAAAGAAGAACTAATACCAATACTTTTCAAGCTACTTCAGGAAATAGAAAAGGAGGGAGAACTTCCAAATTCATTCTATGAGGCCAACATCACCCTGATACCTAAACCAGACAAAGACACTTCAAAGAAAGAAAACTACAGACCAATATCTCTAATGAACCTAGATGCAAAAATCCTCAATAAAATTCTGGCGAATCGGATACAAAAACATATCAAAAAAATTGTACACCATGATCAAGTAGGATTCATCCCTGGGATGCAAGGCTGGTTCAATATACGGAAATCAATAAATGTTATTCACCACATCAATAGACTTAAAAATAAGAACCATATGATCATCTCGATAGATGCGGAAAAAGCATTTGACAAAGTACAGCATCCCTTTATGTTCAAAACTCTAGAAAAACTAGGGATAACAGGAACATACCTCAATATTGTAAAAGCAATCTATGCTAAGCCTCAGGCTAGCATTATTCTGAATGGAGAAAAACTGAAGGCATTCCCTCTAAAATCTGGAACAAGACAGGGATGCCCTCTCTCTCCACTTCTCTTCAACATAGTTCTCGAAACACTGGCCAGAGCAATTAGACAGACGAAAGAAATTAAAGGCATAAAAATAGGAAAAGAAGAAATTAAATTATCACTATTTGCAGATGATATGATTCTATATCTAGCAGACCCAAAAGGCTCTACAAAGAAACTATTAGAGCTAATAAATGAATTCAGCAAAGTGGCAGGATTTAAAATCAACACGCATAAATCAAAGGCATTCCTGTATATCAGCGACAAATCCTCTGAAATGGAAATGAGGACAACCACTCCATTCAAAATATCTTCAAAAAAAATAAAATACTTGGGAATCAACCTAACAAAAGAGGTGAAAGACTTATACAATGAAAACTACAGAACCCTAAAGAGAGAAATAGAAGAAGATCTTAGAAGATGGAAAAATATACCCTGTTCATGGATAGGCAGAACTAACATCATCAAAATGGCGATATTACCAAAAGTTCTCTATAGGTTTAATGCAATGCCAATCAAAATCCCAATGGCATTTCTTGTAGAAATAGAGAAAGCAATCATGAAATTCATATGGAAAAATAAAAGACCCAGAATAGCAAAAACAATGCTAAGCAAGAAGTGTGAATCAGGCGGTATAGCGATACCAGACTTCAAACTATACTACAGAGCAATAGTAACAAAAACAGCATGGTACTGGTACCAAAACAGGCGTGTGGACCAATGGTACAGAATAGAGGACACAGAAACCAATCCACAAAACTACAACTATCTTATATTTGATAAAGGGGCTAAAAGCATGCAATGGAGGAAGGATAGCATCTTCAACAAATGGTGCTGGGAAAACTGGAAATCCATATGCAACAAAATGAAACTGAATCCCTTTCTCTCGCCATGCACAAAAGTGAATTCAAAATGGATCAAGGAACTTGATATCAAATCAGAGACGCGCCGTCTGATAGAAGAAAAAGTTGGCTACGATCTACAGTCGGTGGGGTCGGGCTCCAAATTCCTCAATAGGACACCCATAGCACAAAAGTTAATAACTAGAATCAACAAATGGGACTTACTCAAACTAAGAAGTTTTTTCTCAGCAAAAGAAACAATAAGAGAGGTAAATAGGGAGCCTACATCCTGGGAACAAATCTTTACTCCTCACACTTCAGATAGAGCCCTAATATCCAGAGTATACAAAGAACTCAAAAAATTAGACAATAAGAGAACAAACAACCCAATCAACAAATGGGCCAAGGACCTGAACAGACACTTCACAGAGGAGGACATACAGTCAATCAACAAGTACATGAAAAAATGCTCAACATCTCTAGCTGTCAGAGAAATGCAAATCAAAACCACCCTAAGATACCATCTTACTCCAGTAAGATTGGCAGCCATTAGGAAGTCAAACAACAACAAGTGCTGGCGAGGATGTGGGGAAAAGGGTACACTTGTACATTGCTGGTGGGACTGCAGATTGGTGCAGCCAATTTGGAAAGCAGTATGGAGATTTCTTGGAAAGCTGGGAATGGAGCCACCATTTGACCCAGCTATTCCCCTTCTTGGTCTATTCCCTAAAGACCTAAAAAGAGCATGCTACAGGGACACTGGTACATCGATGTTCATAGCAGCACAGTTCACAATAGCAAGACTGTGGAACCAACCTAGATGCCCTTCAATAGACGAATGGATAAAAAAAATGTGGCATTTATACACAATGGAGTATTACTCTGCATTAAAAAATGACAAAATCATAGAATTTACAGGGAAATGGATGGCATTAGAGCAGATTATGCTAAGTGAAGCTAGCCAATCCCTAAAAAACAAATGCCAAATGTCTTCTTTGATATAAGGAAAGTAACTAAGAACAGAGTAGGGACGAAGAACAGGAGAAGAAGATTAACATTTAACAGGGATGAGAGGTGGGAGGGAAAGGGAGAGAGAAGGTAAATTGCACGGTAATGGAAGGAGACCCTCAGGGTTATACAGTGGAGGGGGTAGAGAGAGAGGAGGGGAGGGGAGGGGAGAGGTGGGGAGGGGGGAGGGTGGATGATGGGAAAGGCAGCGGAGCACAACAGACACTAGTATGGCAATTTGTAAATCAATGGATGTGTAACTGATGTGAATCTGCAATCTGTGTATGGGGTGAAGGTGGGAGTTCATAACCCACTAGAATCAAAGTGTGGAATATGATATGTCAAGAAATTTGTAATGTTTTGAACAACCCACAATAAAAAATTAAAAAAAAAAAAAAATCAAACCCCTATTAAATGCTTTGAAAAAGAAAAAAAAAAAAAAAGATTGCTAATCTCTTAAACCAGTTGTCTTTACAAATCTCTAGAAATAGGTTAGTTAAATGAAATCTCTAAATACCTCAGTAAGTAAGTTCATAACACCAAAAGCTCTTTAATGGAGACAAGGCTCCAATGTATTTTGACAGCTTCATTGGAAATAAAGACTGAGATTATATCATAGACAAGTAAATCTATATTGAAATTTATTCATATAACCCTGTCATCTTTCTCAGAATCCCTAGCTCCTGCTCTGAATAATTTGCTCAGATGTGCTTCCTAAGAGTGGTATTTGAATAAATCTGACTTATGATTTGCATTTTGTTGTTCTTTGCCAGAGGGGGGAAAAAGAAAGAGAGAAAAGAGGAAGGGATAGAAAGGAGAACAAACACAAAGACATGCTTTGGTCAGTTGGTATTAGCAATGTGAGTCTCAGGTTCACTGAGGAATTATGAAGAAGCACTTTTGGTTTAATCCTCATCAAAACACTTCCTTAAATATATTCAGACATGTGCAGGCAATTAATTCTAATGGAGACTGATCCCAGGAAACTCTTAAACTTTGTTGAGCTTTTTAGTTTGCCATGCAAATAATTTTCACATAGGAGCTTATTTTAGTTTTTGTCTCTTTGTAATGTAGCAATATTTTTTGTTAGTTTCCTGATCATTTAATGGATGATTAAGAATGGGAGAACTCTGTTAAGTGAGCATAGTGTTTATCAGATTGAATCTGTGCCCATTTACTGTTGTAAGTTATATAGTAACACTTGACAGCTCATTGTAACATGGCGTGTAGAGTGTTCAGATGTCACACTTGCCTTTAATTTCCAGGTGACAAATAGTCAAGTTCTCATTTTCCATGACTACTCAAACTCCTAAATATTTCAGAGAGACCCTCATGAATGCTTTCATGATCTTCAAAATCCATCTCGGCTAGGACTCTTGGCCTTTTAAATGCATCAGAACCAGTTATCAAGATTCCCCTAGCAAATACATAGTCCCTGCTCACAATTCTCCAAGGACCAAACAAGACATAACTCCAGAAAAAGTAAAGAAAAGTACAACATAGGAAAGCTTCATATGGATTATTACATATTAAAGATCTAGACCTAGGCATAGTTCACCACCTCCTGCCAGTCTACCCTGATGGGCATTTATCTCCCTCACCCACAGCACGCCACTGTAGCTAAGGCTCACTTGACTGCAGAATGTCTTAGAACAAATCTCTTGCACTCCAAAACCAGAGGCACATGCTTCTCCCAACTTACTCTATCGAGTAATTGAAAGGGAAGAGTGCATTTCCCCCATCCTAAGGTCAGGCTGTGTGGGTAGGATCAGACTGTCTTAGGCTTCACCTCACTGGAACATAGATGTGGTTTTATTTTGGCAAAACCAGTGGGTCTGACAAAGCTTTGTGCTTTATTTTCTACAAAACAAATGTGCAGTTTCTTCCTATATAATAATAAAAAAATTCTCAGCTTGAAGCTACCAGTTTGTCTTAATTTCTAACTATCAAGGTTTTAAGATGCTCAGGGTAGGTTAGAGAACCCAGTTACACTATTTTGGGGATGTCAATCATATTTATACATTTCTAATACTTGTTAGAATCATTATATGCATTCTCCAATCTTTAATAAAAGGAGAATAAAGAATTTAGAAAACTGGAGAAACAGAAATGATACATCACTGGACCGGCACAACAAATCCTGTTCCTGGCAGAGAGTGGCTTAGGTCCCCATGGACAATGTGATGCCTGACACATGGCATAAAAAAAAAAAAAAAAAAAAAAAAAAAAAAAAAAAAGAAAGAAGAAGGTGAATATTGACTATGTGATGAAGATTTGCATTAGCAGGGACTCACTTTGTAACTGTATGACCTTCTCCTCTTGTCTTTATAATAGCCTTCAGACATTCCCAGTCTTGTTATCCCCCCATTTAACAAAGAATGATACAAGGCACAGAGAGGTAATAGCTTGCTCAGATCCCATTGTGGTGGAGAGAAGACTGAAGCCCATATGGATGACCTTGATCCTTCCTTTTGATGGCACTGTCTCCTTTGAAACATCTGCATCCTCCCTTCACACTAAGAGGATCTTGTATAGATTAAAATTCAGTCTTCATTGGAAAATAAATCGGGCTCATGTTGTGACAATTTTTTACTTACTATGTGTTTTTTCAACCAGTAATAACAAAATACCCCAGATTTTACCCCACGATAAATGCTGGGAAGAAATTTTGAATAATTTAATTTACTTCAGAAACAAAAGATCTTATAAAGGAAGCAAAATTCTCATTTATCAAAACCTGGAAATATAGAATGTTGGAGGTAGGTCAAGGTCAAATATTAAGTAAATGTTTAATAAATGATGCTGGGCAGATATAGAGGCTATAGACATAGTACAGGTAGGGAAATTATATATTTTAAATTATATATATTATATAAAAATTATATTATATATTATAAATTATATATCCCTATATTTAAATATGAATGCATTCTTATTTATGCATACATTAAAATATAAGAAAAATATGAAATATATATACATGGTTACATATAAATTCCTGCTCTGAAAAAGCTAATTCTCTCATAGCAAATTTCAGATATGTGTATACATAGCTATAATAGAAACTACAAACTCTTAAGCTTCAAAATGGAGTTAGAAATTATGTACAATGATAGTTTTGAGGACAAGAAGTTATAACTCCCAAGAAGCAATGGTGTTGAGCAGAGCAAATGGAGATTTGCACAGGAGGACAGATCTGGGCTCATGTCCCAGTCACACAATGTGCAATCTATTGGACTTCCAGTTCTTGGTTTCCTCATTTATAAAATACATAAAAGCAGCATAAGACAAAGACTGGCATAAGAACATGTATGTAGATCACTCTCTACTCCAATAAATATTCTTGTCCTTTTCCTGGAAAATTAAGATTTATTTAATAAAGGGTCAGTATTAGACATATGTCAGAAGAACATTTATGGATTACATAATATATGGAACTACCAATAATAATCATGAACCCTTATATAAGTCATAGTTTATATCACAGCTTCATATTCCATGCTAGAACTCTTCTAAGAAATACCCAAGCATTATACGTCAGTGTGTATATTACTTAGAATAATTTAGTATGAGTTATCAGTGTACATGTTAACCAATGTATGCACATACATTCATACACATACACACATGTGCATGGAAGTGTACGCTCCTTTCAACAATCCCTTGAAAATGCATTTGTATCCCCATTTTAAATTTGGGAAAGTGGTAGGATGGAAAAGCTAAGTAATTGGCCAAATTCTCACCTGCAGTAAGAGGCAGAGCATGGGTATAATGAAGGCAGCATGTTCCAGGATCCATCCTCAGATCCAAACTAAAATCCCCAAAATGCATATCACAGAGCTACTATAACAAGATTGTAGATTATGTGTGGCCAATGATGGGGAGCGAGCAGCCTGATTTTAGAGTTTACAGCGCACATGGGGATAGTGAGAAATAAGACACATCGAACAGATCAAAGCCAGATTAGGGGACCCTGTGGGTCAACCCAGGGGACTCAGAAAGCCTGTTCAGGTTGGTTCAAATATGTTCAACAAAGAAATCAGACCAGGAGTAAAATCATCAAGCTAGACTCTCTGAAAATCACTACTTAAACTTGGGAAAGAACCAAAATATGAACAAAGCCTCAGTACTCTTCTCTGCACCATGGTGCCAACACATTTATCCATCGTTAATCCTCTGCATTCCATGCTGACCTCCCTGGTTTTCCTGCAGGGGAGCAGCTGGAAGCATGATTAATGTCAGCAGTGGAAGCACTGTTGCAAGCTATTGGAGAAGGCTAATCAATTCTCAGTTCTAGGGGATCCTTTTTTTCTGGGGGGGGTTGTTTTGTTGTTGATAAGAAATGCTTCAGTAAATTTGTTTAAAATAACGAATAAAATTCAGGCTACAGCAAGCAATTTGTTTTAATTTTTCTTTCTAAATAAGTTGTTGATTTAAGAATAGCTTTCAACTTTATAGCGTCAGAGTCTTGTTTTCAATTATATACCTTACCTAACAAATAGCTGGCTCTCAATGCTCTAGAAAAATATGGAAATGGAACAAAACTTCACTACATTTCTTAACTTAGTAAACTCACTGTAGGTCTTTGTATAAATACATTAAATGTTTCTATTAACCTGTCAAGAGCAACAGTAACAACAACAGTAATAACTGCATCATATATGTTTGGAGTTAGAATCCAGGTTCCCTGACTGCCCCAGGCCTTTTAGTCTTTAACTCTACTACCAGTCTGCATGAATAGGGCAGGCTTTTAGTCAGGTACAGAGAGTGTAGCTTGGGCTCTTGACCACGAGATAGCATCTTCTATCATCTTCTGGAGTCTCAACCTCATACTTTAGGATGTCCCTATGTTGTGATCATGAAGGTTCCCAGGAATTTTTGTGAGTAAGGAAATTTGAGTGATACTCTGCTGATAAGAACTGCCAGAGGAGTTCTTTGACACTGAATTTACAGCAAGCTTTTTTTAGATTACATGGTTATTTGTCACAGGTTAGCAATTGTAAAGAACTTTTGTCTTAATCCGTTTAGGTTTCTATAAGAAAATAATGTAGAATGAATGGCCAAAACAACAGAAATCCTTTTCTCAAGTTTTAAGGACTAGAAAGTCCAAGATCAATGTGCTGAGATCCATTATCTGATGATGACCTGCTTGTTATTTGTAGATACGTATCTTCTCATTTTATTCTCATATGGTAGAGGATGGAAGGAGGGAGGGAGGGAGGGAAAAAGGGAGGGAGAGAGAAAGAGAGAGAGAGAGATAGCACCCTTCTTATAATGACACAAGACTCATCATCATGGGGATACACCTTCATGAAGTAATAATTTCTCAAAGCCTACCTCCTGATACCATGGCATTTGGTATTAGCTTCTTAATATACAAACATTGGGGGAATACAAACAATCCATCAATAACACCTTTATCCAAGTCATATTTTGGGATGATTATTACTATGCTACATGACTCCACAAATGAATCAACCATGAGTTATTTAATATGTATAACTCATATTATATAGCATTTTTGTCTCCATTCAATAGATGAAGTAACTGAGATTCCAAAAGACTATATGAAAAGCCTCAGGCTATATATAAAATAATGGTTGTAGGTGATTTTCAGGAGTATCTCTCTTCAAGGTCCATTGGCTTCATATTGAATCATGCAGTGACACTTCTCAAGGGGAATCTTGGGATAGTGAGTAAAACGAAAAAGAAAAATGTCAGTGCTTTTATAGAGGCATTGGAAAAATACTTGCATACAACTTCACACATACCTTTAATTTAGAGGAACTAGCTCCATGATAATAGTTATCTGGATTAGACCAACGTTTTAAATTTCCTATGCTTAATAACAGAAAGCTAGAAATTTCTTTCAGTGACAAGTAATATCACTCTTTTTTGTATGTGGATGCTGTGGTTTGGATACAGTTCCACTAAGTTCTTAGAAAAAAGCATGCCTTTTTATTTAATTATTTTCTTTTGTAGTTCTGGGGATTGAATCCACATTAGCCAAGCACTGTACCACTGAGAACACCCCCAAGACCCAAGCATGCATTTTCTACCTTCTGTTTGCTTTTGCTTGAACAGGTTCTAGGGATACAGAATGAATGAAGGCAGAAGTCCTCAAGGTGCTTGCTGTCTAGAGCAGACCATGGTAAGGACATGCATTCCAGACTTTTGCTGACGTGTAGCTATGACAGAGGATAATAGGAATAAACAAGGACAGTGTCACCAGCTTAAACGAAGAGGTTGGTAAAGAGCACAGTAGAAAAGATGAATAAGGAATGAATTCACCTGTGTGTTTGAGAGAACTTCTAGCTGTTTGATATGACAGCAGGAGGCTATAGTTAAGGAGAGAAGCAAGAAATGGTTTGGAATGCACAAGACTGGATAGGGCATACTACAACATTTGTACCTGTTCTAGAAGGCAGTGAACCCTTTGGTTGGATTGACCAGATGAGAGTAATATCATAGGTGGAAAGATCATGTGGATGTTACTTCTGTAATCCAGAAGGAGGCAATAGTGGTGATGGTGGGAGGTGAACCATATGCCAGATATTTACTTAGGTTTTTATTCATTCAGGCTCAGACCTCAGGGTTTGACTCTGTCACAATTTATCAGCCAATTTAATTTCTTTGACATGCAAAACCATTTTCCCTCCCTTTCTTCCTTTCTCCTTTCTTCCACTGCATTTCAAAGCATTTACAAGCCTAAATGCTGATTCACCTAAGGGAAGGCCATTGCTTGAACTACTTACAATTTAATATGTACACAAACAAACCACAGAAAAAGGAAAAGTCAGCTAAAAGTCAAAATCGAAGAAAGAAACAAAGTAAAGGAAATCATGAAAAACTTGGCTTCTTACATGGTTTTGCTGAAGGCTGCCACTGAACTTCAGTCTTCTCTGCAGAGTGCTAATTTGCAATCTGAACCTCAGCAATATAAATGAGGGAGAAGAAGGGAAAAAAAGATACACAGTTGGTGCGTTCATGCTGCTCTTTCCAGTGAGAGTCTGCTCTCTTCTCAAAGGTTCTCATTCAAGGAAGTTCAATTATCTTTGGAGATAACTGTCTACATGAGAGAAGAAGAGTTTATTGGTATACCCCCTGATGTCAGGAAGCGTGTCTGAAAAACTCTGGGGAGAAAGAAGTGTGAGAGCAACCTCCTGGTCAAGATTTGGTCCTCACAAAAAGAGCACCCAGCTTAACCTGTTATCTGGCCAATTAAATGTAAAAAACAAAACAAAACAGGAACCAGACTAATGAGTGGTTAGCTTCTGAAGTTAGCAGGCTGACACTCACAGGCATAACACACCCTCAGAGAAGAGTCACAGACCAGCAAGTCCTGCCCATGAACTAGTTTTGAGAATTCTCCCTCAGTTTCTGACAGAGCAGGAGATGCAACATATAACATTGAACGTTAAAACTTTATTTGATTCTCTGAAGCTCTCTAATCTGGGAATTAAGAGTAGAACGACCTAGCATTGAGAAAGGTTCTTCAAATTGCTATCGTTTGTTTTCCTCATCAAAATCCATGAGAAAGTTCTTCCATGATGATATCATGTTCACATTTCTCTGGAGCACGGTTCACTCATGGTGCTCTGTGAAAAACCAACAACAAAAACCATGAAATGGTTCTATAATAAGACAATTAACAAAAGAAACAAAAGCTGAGTATATTCCTTCACTCATTCAGCAAATACTTTTGGGCCATCTCTCTTCCACTTGTGATTCTAGGAGAATCTGCTTTCATGAAGTCATGATAAATAAATGTGTGTGTGTGTGTGTGTGCACGTGCATGTGTTTTCAGCTTGTCAGGTGGTGATAAGTTTAGGAAGGTAAATAAAACAAAACAAGGTATACGTAATGTTGGACAGGAAGAGTTGGCACAAAACCCTTGCTGAAGTCACTGCAATGCTCACTGGCACAGAAATGAGCTGACAAGCTTGGCAGCCTTTCCAACTTGGTTTCCATTTTTCCCTTTGCCCCAAGGCTTTACCCCGGACACAATAGTTATTCTCTTTCTATGTCTGGGCCTAACCCTTGCTGCAATCTCTGTCCTCAAACCAGGTCCTGCAGTAGAAGCCAAGACCTCCTGTCAACTTTCATATGTTAGTTCCCTTCTTCATCGGGAAGAAAGCGTTTTTATTTTTTTCAGAAGGGCAAACGTATTGTTTCTCTTTGCTTTACTGGAGTGTGAAAAGTCGGATTTTGCTAAGTGGGTATTTCAGTCTTCCCAGGCACGCACCATATGGTGGAGCTGCCATACATGCTGGTGTTATAGCTCTCGGCACAGAGATGGAAACATAAACATGTGACATGGTTGTCAACAGTCACTTTATTACCTCTTATACTTAACACAGCAGAAGTCACACACACATTTCAGAACTTCAGAACAAATACAACAACAGCAGCGGAAGAGTTTGGTGTCATATATATGCACTCATTTACTTAATGAATAGTTATGTTACATGCATAGTGTCTTCAAGAATTAGTATACTTAGATCATCCAAGTTAGCGGTCAATAAAACCACATTTCTATTTTGCTCTGGGTTGGTAGAAATGATTGCTTTATTTTCTAGTAATAAGTGAGCCAGATACTTGTAATAATTGTCAAGCAGAAGCTGTAAGACTACTTGTATACATAAAGTTCATATTGATTTTGAAAGAATTTTGAGCCACTTAATTCAGAAGTTTCCTTCCAAAAAAAAAAAAAAATTGTGATTGGTTCTTAAAGACAGAAACAGCCTGGCATGGTGGTGCATGACTATAATCCCAGAGGCTAAGGCAGGAAGATCACAAGCTCAAAATTAGCCTCATCAGCTTAGTGAGGCACTAAACAACTTATTGAGACCCTATCTCAAAATTAAAAAAAGTAAAAAAAAAGGTTGGTGATGTGGCTCTGTGTTAAAGCAATCCTGGGTTCAAATCTTGGCAAAGAAAGAAAGAGATTGGGGGCGGGGAGGGAAGGGAAGGAAAGAAAAGGAAGAATGGAGGGAGGGAGGAAGGGAAGCAGAGGACATTGGTGGCTGAGGGCTCTTCAACTTCTACTTTAAAATAACTTTGTCAGTGTTCCTTCCTGGTTTGTGACTCATGACATTCAATGGACCCTACTTGTACTTAGGTCATTGAAGGAAGAAGTTCTAATGCAAATGCAAATACTTTACAGGGAAGCATACTGGTTCATCAAACTTGGAGAATGATGAGGATATTAAGTTAATTACTTGGATGAGAGGAATGGGCTTAGAGATGGAAATGCTCCATGCCCATGGGGAGCTGCCTGTATGGGCAGATTTCTCTGTCTGGAGCCAGGTGCTCATCATTCCAATGGTACTGGTACCTAGAAGTGGGAAAGGCACTTGATTGAAGCCATAACCCACAACATTATAGATTGTGATGTAATTTCTTCTGGCTAGTCCTAGAACAGCCTATCACTGTCAATGAAAAGGAATGTTTGGGGTGAGTAGGGATGGGGTACAGCAGTGTGTTTGGAGACCTTATATCTAATAAGACTTGCATCAAGATAACTTTTGTATGGGTAAAGTAATAATAAAGTGGTTAATCTTAGGATATCACTTCAGATATTATTTTCTGAAAGGTCTACACCAGGTTTCAGAAGGATGACTGACAGCTAAGATCCGAACAAGAAAACAAGAAGCAAAATGTGGCCACTTACTTCATGAGAGTTCAGGAGTTATAAAGGTTGTGGGACAGCACTGAGGGAGCACTAAGGTCCATGGGAAGAATTTTCACTACTAAAGACTGAGGAGGAAATACATGGATGTTATGGTTGGATGTGAGATGTCTCCTAAAAGCTCATGTGTGAGAAAGTGCAAGAAGGCTTAGAGGAGAAATGACTGGATTATGAGAGCCCTAAATCAATCAGTTATTTGGTTGATTAATCACCTGATGGGATTATTTGGTGATTGAAGGTAGGTGGGGTGAGGCTAGAGGAAGCTGTGTATTGAGGGCGTGGTTTGGGGGTATATATTTTGTTTCTGGCCAGTGGAACGCTCTCTCTGCTTCCGGGTCATCAAGTGATCTGCTTCCCTCTGCCACACTTTTCCATCATGGTGTTGTGCCTCACCTTGAGCCTTGAGGAATGGAGCCAGCCTTCTATGGCTTGAGACCTCTGAAACTGTGAGCTCCACTACAATTGTCCTGGTTGGGTCTTTTAGTCACAGCGGCAAAAAAGCTGACTAAAACAATAGGTCTTTACCGGTACAGTTAAGCTACCTGAGGTATAGGAGCAGAGGTGGTCATGATTGCTAAGACAAGGGAACAGCCCCCTAACCACATGATTGTCTTTAGCACAGCTCCTCCTGAGGGGACAGAAGTGCATGCCCCACTCAGCTGGAGATTAGGATCATGTGGGACCAGAGTGTTTTTGTACAGGTGCTCCTTGATTTAACAGGGGGGTTAAATCCCCAATAAAGCCAGTACAGTTTGAAAACATCACAAATTGAAAATGCTTTGAATACACTTCATCCTATAGGATAGTGCCCTATAGGATGTCTCTCGTTTTAGCTTTGTGCCACACTGGGAGATGAAGCTAACTGACACTGCCCAGACTCCTGAGAAAAGATCATATTGCACATCAGTGGCTCAGGAAAGGTCAAAATTTGAAATACTTTGCTAACTAAATCCATATTGTTTCCCGCTATTATAAAGTTGAAAACTCTTCATCTGAACTATTATAAATTGAACCATTGTTAGTTGAGACTGACTGTACTGCTGCCCAAAATCTTTGCCTTATTCTGGAGGCCATAGCCAGGCAAAGGAGGCAAAGGAGGCAGGGTGGGAGCATTATGGATCAATCATCCTCCTTTGCCAACCATTATGATACAACTAATAAGACATTGACACAGCAATCAAGTTCTGAGTTGTTTCTCAGCCCAATTAAATAACAGTTCCTATGAAATGGCAGGCAGATATACTACATACATACTTGTGATCGTGTAATAGATGCTGTGTTACAAACAAGGAAGAATTAGGGGAAAAAAAAGAAAATACAATAGTTTAATTCTCCTTTAACTTCATGTAATCAACATTTTAGAGTCATTCTCAGCCACTAATAATAGTCAATGTCCTATATTTACCTTTCTCAGTTTTTTTCTGTAAGTACCTGTCTGGCTAAGGATGTAGCTCAGTGATAAAGCACTTGCCAAGCAAGGGCTTGGATTCAAGTCTCAGAACTATAAAATTAAAAAGAAAGAAAGAAAAAAAGCCTGTCAGAACATACCCCTAAATATCAGTTGAAACACTGAAGCCTGACTGAGTTTATCGATTTTTAGTTTTAACTCTATAGTTTGCATGTAAATTACCCTTTGAGTTATTAAGTATCTCATTGAATAAAAGGAAATACATTTATAATTAGCACTGAGCTTCCAGTATTTCTTTCAACATCATTCAGTAAATTTAAGTATAATTCGCAAGTGCCTGGCATGGGCCTTGAGGGTATGAATAGGCTACTATTTTGGGATACCTTCTTACACAGAGATATTCACAATCTTTTCTACTGAAACCTGGCTTTGAACCCCAACCTCTGACATAAGACTTGCTTGTATTGGTAAGAACTTCCCAAGTGCAATGTCATTTGCATATGCTCATAAGTAAACAGATTCTGAAAAGTTGGTTATGTACCTGTTCATATATGCTCTCAGTCATTCATTAAGTCTCTAATAACAGTATGGGCAATATTAAGACACGGTCTGTAAATTCACTGATCTTGAAACAACTAAGTGGATTCAGTTTGGGTAAAGAAAATCCATGTTAACATGGAAATACTATGTTCCATGCACTGAGATAGACACTGCAGTCTGAAACAAGATGCAATCCATATCACCCGTGAATTACAGGGTAATTGCCTCGCTGAGGATGAAGAGCAGAGATCAGCAGGTTTGTTTGGATTAGCACCCAAAGCTCATCTTTTTTCTCTCCCCAACTGCTGCTTCTCTTAAAATGAACCCTTAGGCAGCGAGGTGTGTTTGGCAGAAACCCAGACTTGAAATATAGTCTCCCTGAGAATTTCCAGTAGTCCCTGTCAAGGTCATTGATGAGGAATTTGGTAATTGTACTTGTTACTTCTTGCATAGGCGGCAGTTAGGCAAATTAATAAGCATCTGCCTGGTGGCGCCTAGATGCTTGTAATCTCGCTGCCAGTCAAAGTCATCAGGGTGGGTTGGCTGAATTCTGTGCAGTGGGTGAATTCAAATGAGAGACTCTAGTGGTTGCTATTGCAGAACTTTCACTGTCCAGTGTGAATGAAGCCTATCTTGGCCTCACAGTGTGTGCCCACTTCATCATCAGCCTAACAAGATGTGGGAAAAGGCATCGGCACGGCACCTTCGTTATCTCCACAGGTTCTTCCATTCATGACCAAAATGGACTTTAATGTCCAGGGATGACATCTGAAGGGGACAGAGTGTAAGGGTGATGCTGCCAATCTCCTTTTGCTTATTATATATCCTTCCGTAGTTGTGGATAAGTGTCCCCGGTGGTTCCCTTTTATGTGCTTGTGTCTGTTACAATATTTACACCCAATGTGGAAGAGTTCTCTGAAAGGGAATATGGGAGACTGAGGTTCTCCTCAATGAACAAATTTTATGCTGTGTGACAATTACAAGGAACTTAATTTCCCTCAGCCTTAAGTTCTTTAACTGTTGGATAAGAAAGATAAGCTCCTACACTCTTGCTGCATAGTGATGAGATTAATGAACCACTGATGTTGGGGAAGTAGCTCAGTGGCAGAGCACTGCTTAACCTGAGTGAGGACTGGCTACCATTCCTAGTGAACTACTTTGTTAGGTACCATATGCATTTTATTTAATAATAGTAGCAATCATATGTATGTCATTACAACTGTGCAGGCCTGTGCTCAAATTAGCATAATAAATGAGGTACAGCTGAGGAAAAGGAATCAGAACAAACTTCTGAGAAGTAGTGTAGGTAATATTGTTCTGAAATGGAAATGTAAAGTACCTGCCCTGATTTTGCAATGTGTTCATGCGTTTAACCTCTGTAGTCCCGAGGCCTCCCTGGTGAGGTGGGGACATGATATCATCTCACGACATAATTGTAAGATGTATCACAAATTCAGAAAATTTAAGAGTACATGAGTGATGAGGCACCTCTTTAGTGGGAAGGTTGGTGAAAAACCTTCCTCCATGATAAGTGAGGTGAAATAATAATGCAAAGAACATACCAAGTGGCTGGACTGGAGGAGACCCTTGAAAAGGGTGTCTTGGCAATTATTTGGTTGTACAGAATTGATTGAATTTATATATGGAAGCGATAATGAGAATAAAGTAAAATAATTCCTAGAGTTTAATCAGAATCTCTGTACTTTGGTCTTATTCCAGTGAATTTGGTGCAGAACTGGTGGTAGCTTTGTTTAGACTCAGTCTGCTCCCAAGCATCAAAGGCTTTGGAGGTGATTTTAAGCTCTCACTCCAGGAAGGTCTAGGGATAATGCATTGCAAACTTTGAGGTCTCAGTACTGTATGACTTTGTGTCTGCTTGGAGTTGAGTTTCTGAGACTGTGACACTGCAAATGACATGACTTGAAGACAGGAAGACTTTGTGACTATGAGTCTGCAGTCATAAGGCTGTGACATAGTGAGTCATAGAAAGATTAAGTTGCTTGCCCAATGTCACATAGTCATGCCAGAACACGACCTCCTTTGACTGAGAATCTAGGATTCACTCTCCTTAGAGCACACCATATATAAGGGGTAAACTCAAATAAAGCATTCCTACATCATAAAACTCAACCTTTTTAAGTTATACAATCAGAATCCAGAATGCTGAATGAGATACTCTCCCATTAGGTTGTAGAGAAATTCAAACTACCTGCATTCTGTTGGAAGCAATGAGAAATCACCAGAAACTAGCGCCCTTCCTTCACCCACACATATCAAAGAGTTTGAATATATACAAATTTAAAATGACACTCTACAGGGAAGATTTCTTTCTAGGTGAGTAAGGCAAGAAAGACATCATCATGCATGTGTTCATTGCTAAAGTTGGAAGCAGGACCTGTGGAAGATCAATCCTGCCTAACAAAATCATTCTTTCTTGAATAAGATAAAATGACCAAATCCTTGACAAGCATGTGGGATGAATGTTGGACTTGAAACTCAAGGAATTTCTTTCCAATAAATCATTCTCTCTTTTTTATTAAATATTTTTTCAGTTGTAGTCAGACACAATAACTTTATTTTATTTATTTATTTTTATGTGGTGCTGAGGATGGAACCCAGTGCCTTGCATGTGCTAGGTGAGGGCTCTGCAGCTGAGCCAAAACCCCAGCCCCTAAGTCATTATCTTTTTAAACAGCAATTGTGCTGCTTGAGTAGTAGAATAAGAGGAAATAAGCTTCTTTCTTCTTTCTAAGCCACCTTTTTATACATAATGGTAATTATATCAATTGCCTAGTGTCAGAGCAAGTTGGCATTTTGTGGGTAGTAGAAATGTCAGAGATTGTTCAAGATACTCTAAGTCACAGGTGCTTTAAAAATACAAGGTCAAGAATGGAGTCTTTGAAAATGGGTTCCATTAAATACACAAGATCCTGTTAATGGGTGTTCACTTCGGCATTTGAGAAAGAAAAAAATAAAAGTCTTTTTCTTTTTTTTTTTTTTCCTTGGGGGTTGATATTAATTGTACATGAAGAAGCAGATTTTATCTGTAATTCTTTTTTTTTTTTTTTGGTCCAAATTGGGAATTGAGTCCAATGGTGCTTTACTACTGAACTACATTCCCAGCCCTTTATTTAGTTGGTTATTTATTTTGAGTTAGTGTCTCACTTACTTATGGAGACTGGCCCCAAGCTTGAGGTCTTTCTGCCTCAGCCTTCCTTGTAGCTGGGTCCACAGGCATATACCACTACACCTGGTTTTATCTATAAATCCTTGAGGCTGAAGACAGAGGATGATTATAATAAAGCAAGCACATTGGTATGCCAGTCAATATCCTGTCCTAGTGATGAGGTAGGATTGAGATGATGAAAATATCCTGAGAATGGTCAGTGGTCATGTTTGCCCAATAATGTGAATGTGCCTAATGCACTGGAATGCACACTTTCAAATAGTTAAAATGGTAAATTTTTATTATGTACATTTGACCCCAGTTTTAAAAAAAAATAGATGAGGTGTAAGAACTTTGGATCTGATCTGTAGAAAAAATAAATTCTAGTAATCTTCATCAAATGAAGGTTATGAGGCACACTGTTAGTGGATCAAGTAGTTACTATGCTGTGTGTTTTCACTTAAACTGCTCCAAGAAATGTGAAGTTAAACTGCACATAAATCTGAGTTGTGATGTCTCCCTGCTGTATCAATTAACAATGGGAGAGTTGAAGAGCAGGGACTGTAGAAACCACATGAGATTTGGAAAAGCACAGCCTTGGAATTGAATCTCAGACCAATTACTAGTCAGTTGGGTGATTTGAAGATTTTTTTTCCCTTCCCCCTTTCACTTTGTAGATTCCAGTTATTTTTTATCTGTAAAGTGGTGATAATGGTAATGGAAAGTGCTTAACAAAGTGATTGGTATCAAATAATGGTAACAATTGCTTTAATTCAAAGCTTTTCCTTTCAAGAGGAAATTGCATGGTGTCTCCCAGGTCATAGTGATTATGAACATTAGGAATGTATGCATTTCATTATTTTATTAACTTCATAAATATTTTAGGCTTTATGTCTTACAACTTGCTAGGATTGCTTTATTCATAAAATCTGGCTGCACATGAGAGTTGGGTGGAGGGATTTCTTAAAGAATAATGTATGATGTTTCTGAAAAAATACAACACATGATGCAACATTGTTACCCAAGTCAGATGTATATCAGAGAAGTAGAGGATTTCTTTCCTGAAAGAATTGGTAGATGTTATGTTACGGATATGAGGTATCCCCCCAGTGCTTCTGTATTAATGCAGAAATATTCAGAGATAAAACCAGTAGATTACAGAAGCTATAACCTACTTTAATGGATTGATTGGGTGATGAATGTAGGCAGGTCAGGCGTGGCTGGAGGAAGTGGGTCACTGGGGTCTGCCCTGGCAAGGTGCACCTTCCCTGCAGCTCTTGCTCTCCAATCACTCATAGCTCTGCTTCTGGGTGGCCATGAGCTGACAGCTTTCCTCCACCACAACTTTCCACCGTGATCTTCGGCCTCATCTCGTGTCCAGAGTAATGGACTTGGGTATCTATGGACTAAACCTCTGAAACATGAGCTAAAATAAAATGTTCTTCTTCCAAGTTGTTCTTATCAATTTTTCTGGTCACAGTGATAAAATGCTGACTAACTGTGGTGTAACTTGGATTTCCGTTGATGTTTGCTGGTATTTTGGACCTCACTGGATCTCCTTTCTCCCCGCAGACGTTTGCAGGAAACATGAATGCTGACAGCGTAGTGCACCACAAGCTATTGCACTCAGTGAGGGCCCGCTTCATTCGCTTCGTGCCCCTGGAATGGAATCCAAATGGAAAGATTGGCATGAGGGTGGAGGTCTACGGATGCTCCTATAGTAAGTACCAGCAAACCAACTAAACACTGCTGTGTGTTTGAGCGACATTGTCCACAGAAAATCAGTGTGTCTACATTGACAATGACAATTACTTAATTTTAAGGTTACTTCTAGACTTTAATTACCTTATATTTGCATAATTGAAAATGTGTACTTCAAACCAGAAGTAGAAAAAAATCTTCTATGTAAGGCTGAAGGAACTTGGAGTCAATCATAGGATAAAAGATGAACAAAATGTTCAAAGTGAAGAGTGCTTGAGATTTGTCATTTGCAATCAAAGGAATAGGTAAGCTTGCTTTCCCCGAAAAAGTTTGGTGTGTTATCAAGAGTAGGGAAGGAGATCTCCTTCACATGTTCAGAAGAGGAAGATAATTTCACCCTAGAGTAACTCATGGAATGCTTCTCTCCTGGAGTTAGTGGTATTCATCTATGGGTCCGTGAGCTGGTTTGTACTGAAGTCAAAAGTCGAACTCCATCTTGCATATAAGGAAGGCTTTAAACATGGATAGAAATGGTGTTCACTTTAGAAGAATGAATTGCCCAGAGGAGGGTCCTCATTTTGATTGTAAAAGTGCCAGATATGTGACCTACTTGTACTACTTTCCATAAAAGAAGCACCTGGCCACAAGCATCAGAATTATTCGAAATGCTCCAGAAAAACTCACTTCCCTGGTTCTGTCCTATACACACTAAATTGACTCACCTGGCAATGAGTGCTCAAAAAGCAAATGTTATCCAGGGACATTGACAGAAGCCTGTAATTCTTGCAGCTCCGGTGACTGAGGCTGCAGGATTACAAGTTCAAGGCCAGCCTTGGCAACTTAGCAAGACTCTGTCTCAATATACAAAATTAAAAACACTTGGAAAGTAGCTTTTTGTTAGAGTACCCATGGGTACAATTCCCAGTACCTCCCCCCCCCATACAATAGCAAATGTTAGTTCTTCAGTAAACTATGGATATAAGGTATGTCTACTAAAAGTAAATGTTCTTCACAGAGATTTGTTGGTGAAATTATTGTATTTATCTTGAACAAGCACTTTCAGGAAGAATATGATATAGAACAGAAGCATCAACAAAGCATTAAACCTAGGAAGGACTCCCCACTCCTCCCCTAGCCTCTGGCATTTTAGATTCTATTTTTTTTTTAATTATAGATGGAGACAATATTTTATTTATTTATTTTTATGTGATGCTGAGGATCAGAACCAATGATGCACACATGCTAGGCAAGTACTCTACCACTGAGATACAACCCCAGCCCCTCCAGGTTCTTTCGATAATAAGTTGTTCCTCCTGAGCGGTTTTCTTTTCTCTTTAAAATACATATGTTTTTGTGTTTAAGAAAAAAATCAGCCTAGAAAAAGCTCATTCATATTATTTTGCCAACCATCTGCTTTGTCCTAATAATCTTATTACTCTCTAACATGTCCTCATTCTTTATCTTTCTCCCGTGGGGCCATTTGTCCTCATTTTTCATACCATTGTTCACCCACACTGTATGCTCACACAGGATGAACAGCAGTTCTAATAAAGTCATAGACTTTTGGATTGAAAGATATCTTCCAGCAGCACATTTAGATTTTTTCTGGTGATAGATTCCGGTAAGAAGGTGATGGCAACAAAAGAGCTTCTACTCAGTTAAAGACCCTATGTACATTTTTAGTAGTAGAGGTTCACAGATGTGCTAGAGCCCAGTTGTGGAGCAGGCTGAGAACCCTGACGTTGGGTCCCACTCTCCATCTCTCCATGTCCACTCTATATCTAGCACGTCCTCTAAGGGGATGAATTGCCTTCAGGTACACATGACCAGCAATGTCATGTACCCACTTTGGGGTTTTATTAGACTCAGCATGACTGCTCTGCTGTGCACCCAATACTGGCACCTTGTAATCTTCAACCACCAGCACATATCCTTGGCAGAGCAGGTGAAGAACACATACCTGAGTGTCTGTCTAAAACCAAGCCTTGGCATATCTTCTGGGTCCAATCCATCCTTTTCAGCATAATTTTATCTCTCTTTCCCTGGATTATTCATGTAAACATAAAACCTTGCTCTATACACTACCAATTAAAGCAATAGTAATAAAAATCCTAGGACCCAACTTGAGAGCTACCTCCCCTTCTCTCCTCACCTCCTGTGCTCAGAATGGTTTCTCTTTAAAACTTGGCTTTCGTTGCTTTCTCCACCTGCTTGTCTCATTCCAATGAGACAAGCTGGAACTCATTCCAATCAATCTTTAGACATTTGAGTGTCAGTTGAATGTGTCAGCGTGACCAGGTCACAGTTTAGTTATTCAACCAAACACCTTTGTAAACGTTGCTGTGATGTGGTTGATGTCTATAACCATTTGACTTTAAAGAAGATGTTTCTGGATAATCTGGGTAGGCATGATTCAATCAGGTGAAAGTTTCCTGAAGCAGAATTGAAATTTCCCTGAGGAACAAGAAATTCCACCTGTGGACAGCATCTGCCACTCCTGAAGAGTTTCCAGCCTGTCCTTCCGGTGGCCTGCCCGGTGGTGGAATTTGCATTTGCTTAGTCAGCCTTAGTATTACCTAAGCAACTCTTTGCAATAAATCCCATAATTTATGTGAGCATCCTATAGGTTATGTTTCTCTTAATGAACCTTGACCAATGCAGAATACTTTAGAGATTTGACTCCATTCAATATCTTCTTGGTGTTTCTAAAATATACTAGTATTTTACTACCTCAGGATCTTTCCACTTTATGTTCCCTAGGCACATACCACTGACTGTCACACAGCCAAATCCAATAGACACTTGACTTTTCTTACCTCACTCAATCTGTCCTAGAATTTGGTTCAAATAGGTATTTCCATTTTTTATTAAAAAAAAATATTTTTTTTTTCTCCTTGTCACTTGCTATCCCTATTTTATCTCAGGTCTTAGTCTCAGGCCTTCTTTTTCTTTCTTTTTTTTCATCTACACCCCATGGCTAGCTGGATTTATCGTTTCTTAAATTTAAACACCATCTGCATGCTAGTCATCTTCACATCTGTATCCTGTACATATGACCTCCAGAATTAACATATGCAATTGCCTACTTGATATCTCCACTTGAAACTATAATCAATGTCTCAAATTTAGTATAGTAAAAATGTAACTCTGATTACTAATAGCCTCAGGACCCACTCCTTCACTCCCCTCTATTGCAGTAAATGGAACCATTAGACCCTGTTCCTTTAGCAAAACCCTGGGTATCCCCCTTGCTTCCTCCTTTCCCATAATTTCTAGTCTTACCAGCTTGTCTGTAGATCACAGCAGCTCTGATAGTTGCTTTTTACAAAACATGTTCTAAGCCAGTGTACTTCCAGAAGGCTCTCTTCTGTATTCAGCTGAAGGATCTCATTGGTTTCCTACCTGTGGTTTTCCACCCCAATCTCTCAAACCCATTTTTGCATAATCACTATTAGTGATCTTTATAATAAGAAGTTAAAGGGGGCCATATCACTGCCTGATGCACTTAAAAAACTGAGCCTCCTTACTAGCAAGTAAAATTCCCATGGAATTTTCCTCTCCTACCTCTTTCGCTTTCTTTTACTGCTTTCTGGCCATGTGGATCTTTTTGCTGTTTCTAAAACATACTAGTATTTTACTACCTCAGAATCTTTCTACTTTCTGTTCCCTATGCACAGAGCATAATTCTAATGTCACTTCCTCCAAGAAGTCCACCCTGGCTTTCCCTCTAATGTTGCCTGCCCTACTTCCTGGATACCCTTCAATTAAATCATGGTTCTATGATGTGACTATTTACTTTATAGTACCACAATTAGGAACCTCACTAGTTTTTCCTTGGTTGTCTTTTGTGTGTCTCCCCAAGTCCTTGCTCTAGAACATAAGTCAGGTACCATGAGATAAAGCAGCTTGTCTATTAATTGCCAGTACTTAATAGGCACAAATATTTAATAAACATTTTTTGAATGGACAGGTGCATATATCAGTCCAGCCCATTCTCTCCACTTAGGTAACCAGGTTCCTGTTGTTAGTGAGCCCACTGTATTTTCTAAGGAATTAGTTTTATTTCTATAGACTTTTAAATCTTTTCCTTGAAATCTATGAATATGTTGCTAAAGGTTGATAGGGATTTATAGCTCTATAATTTCATAAGTCATAAACTTTCATCATTTTGGAAAAATCAGAATTTTCATTAATTTATTTATTCACTTGCTCATTTCTTCACTGAGTTCTATTTATTTATTTAGCATTTGATATATAAGCATTATGCAAGGCTCTAGAGAAATGAAGAACAGACCCATTATTTCGTTTTTACAAGATTTTTTGTAAGCACATTTGAGATTGGATGTTATCAATTAATTGTATAATTGTTTGTCTGATGTCCGTCTCCCCTGACTTGACCCTAAGCTTCACTAAGGCAGTAACTGTGCCTTCCAGGCATCCCAGAGCCCTCCTGGTGTTGAGTAGGTGAAATACTTGCAGTAAGGATTGGCAGAATGATTGGCATTGCTCAGAGTATAGTATTGGGTAACAAGCATGTGAATAAATCCATGTAATAATGGATGATTTGGGATTTGTAGAAATTGATAAAGAGGGCAAGGGAGGCAAGGAGGAGAAAATAAGGATTACTCTTGGAATTAGAATGAGTCAGACAACATCATTTCCATTAGCTGAGTCTCAAAATTCAAAGAGTCACTTCCCTGGCATTATAGAGCCCCAGCAGCAGGAGAGTTGGCAGGGAGGAGGCAGGACAACCACATGGCTTTGTTATGCTCAGTGCACAAGAGTCAGTGGGGGAGAAAGAGAAATGGAGATACTTGCCTCTCTCTGTGATTGCATTTCCCACCTTGTCTGCACTTTCTGCTTACATAGAATTCACCTGGTCTGTAGGATTAGGGTCATAGAAGGGTCATACTCTTTTCCCACCTCTTCTGGGCATCAACTTCCCCCTAAGAATTTCTACCCTCTCCAGTTTGGAAAGCATCCCACTTTATTGGGGAAGTCAGTCCACTGGGAAGTAAGGAGTTTAATTGCCTTCAGTCATCTGCAGAGTTTGTCCCACATGGAGACCTGCATTTTGTTTTGTGGTACTTTGTTTGTTTCACTCTCTTCAAACCTGCCTTAAGCATCCCATGGCCCTGGGCTTGTTTGATATCCTCAGTCAGTCAATCCTGGTTATTCCACTTGCCATGCACTTGCCATAGCTACCCATCCCTACCTGGATTTGTCCTTCATCTTTTCTCTCTTGCATTTCAGTAGCAGTTCTGCTAGTCCCTCTGTTTTCTAGATCCTTCTACAAGGAGCAGAGGCTCAACCCTTCAGGGCCTCAAGGCCTTTGGAAGAGTCCATATTTCTCAATATCTTTCGTATTCCACCCTCTTTCATTTCCTGCAAACCCCATACTCAATTTTCATCCCGTGTTCATGATGCTGAGCTTCTTTCCCAATTTCATGTTATCTTTCTGCCTCTGCCTTCTTTGCAATATCATCCTTCACCTTACCCAGGAAGGCTCCTGGTTGCCATTCACCACTCAGGTCAAATATCACTTATGTTTAAGTTCCCTAACTCCTGGATCTGGTTATGGACCCCATTTCCATGTGTTGGGCCATGATCTAGGTCTGATCTTGTGATATGAGCTTTACCTGGTACTTCTGCCTGCTCATCAATCTGGTCTGGTCCCTATAAATATTACATGGCCTATATCAAAATATCATATGGTATTTCACAAATATGTACAAAGTTTATGCTTATATGTATCAGTTAAATATAAATAAATAAAAAGTAAATTTTAAAATGTACTGGGATCAAGTCCTACCTCTTTATTCTCTGGGAACAAACCAGGGTTTGACACCTGCTATGTATTCTGTGAATATTTACTAAGTGATTAGTTATTTTGGGACCTAGGATCAGCCATTTTTATTAACTTAAAAATTTTTAAAAATATTTCTGATGGACATCCTCCCATCTCATATGCATGTGTATATAAACATATTTTATAGGTGCTAAAATATGTTGGTCACAATGTTCCTTATACATGGATTTCTTGAAGTATCTCATTCTGTTTTTGAAATAAATGATTAAATTTATTTATAAATTCAGTTCCCAACTTGAGGTTGTTGGGAACTCATAAGTGTATGCTGAAATAGCTTATTTTAAAATCATTACTGATAGATGTAGACATCTGTTTTCCTTAAGAATTCATGCTTTAAAGTTCTTCGTCTTTGATGAGATTATCCCATCTCAAGAATGCCAGAGTGACTTGCTCAACTTTAATGAGGTTTCTGTTTCATGTCACCAGGGCCATTGTTTTAAGAGGTCACAATGAAGTCCAGAGCAACAGATTCCTTTTGTGTATTCAAACAAGATCAGCTGGTCTCTTCTTAAAAACATGAGACTTCAGTGACAACTGAATATTTCATTCTGTATTTCAAAAAGCTACAGAAAAGGCTTTTCAATGTTTTCTCTATAAAGAAATGAAAATCTGAGATAGATATGGTTACCCTAATTCAAACATTACATGGTCTATATGAAAATATTGTATGGCATTTCATAAATATGTACAAAGTTTGTTTTTATGTATCAGTTAAATATAAATATATAAAAAGTAAATTTTAAAAAATGATGAGACTTCTAGCCAACCATTACTTGAAGCTCTCTTTCCTCCTATGTAGATGGCAATGGTGATGATTTTAAGACTTCTATGATAATTTGAGTTGTTATATATCAAGCACTTAGCAGAGTATCCAACATAATTCATGTTGGAAGATATTTGTACAAATGTCAGCACACACTCCTAGAAGAAATCCTCTATTGCCACTATTTGTTGTCATTTTGGGAAACATTAACAATAGCCCCCAGCAAACAAGGACCCACTCTGAGATTTACATCAATGTCTTTGCTATTATTTTTACTTGGTTTGTCCTAGGCTCTGAGTTTGAGGCTTCCTGCCAAATCTAGGTTCTGTCCTTGTCTAAGAATGGAAAAGAATGGTATCTCCCACTGCATTCCACATGACCAAAAATTGTTTTCTCCCATGAAGGTTACTACGGCTGAATAATTACATGTAGAAAATAATTCAAAGGAAATGATTTTTAGCATCCTGACAGATAGTTATTCTGAGTAAGTTACAACCTTTTCTTGCTGAATTTCAAGTCCATTTTGGCTATTAGACATCTTCCATGTGTGGATATCTGATGACCAGGCTCACTATTTTCTCAAAAGAAATATTGAAGACTTACTTTATCACAGTGATGATCTTTAATCATCACTTATGTTTACAGACTGATTGTCAAACTTGCTCATCCTGATGAACCAAATTAAAAAAAAAGGGACATACTTTCTACTAAATTGTGAGTTGGGAAAAGAAAGATTTACACTAAAAATAAAGATGTCAATATACTATTGTGTGAGCAAATACATCTCATGTAGAGACTACAAGAGAAGATACGGGGAAATGAGGAGAACTATACTGAGAAGACATTAACAAAACACTTTCTGGGGGAGAGAGCCAATATTTTCCCAGCTGTTAGCAACTTCTCCTTCATTAAATTAGCCATTTATTAAAAATGCTGCCATCAAGATCAACATTCCCTCATATTTTGCACGACATTGCGTAACACACATCCCACACCTCATAGCACTCTGCCAAGGTATTAATTCCAACTTTTATATATTTTAGAAAAGAAAACTAAAATTTATAAAGGTCAAATGGCTTTTAGAAAAGTCAAGTAACTTGCATCCTAAGCCAAATACTTCTTCTGAGCTCTAAAAATTACATATCCATTTGCCTGATTGATAGCTGTTTGATTACATCACCAATAGCTTGAATTTAATAAATGCCATTAAGAACCCAGTCGACTTGGACAGACAGTAACATTTTGTCTTTTTTATATCCCCCGCCCCACCCCCATCCCCAGTCCCTCATTTCTATAAACTGGGAGTCTTTCTTGAAAGCTTTTCTCGCTCTCACTTCCTACAGCAAATCCATCAGCAAGTTTTATCAGTGTCACTATCCCAATCATCACAAATTTGTCCCTTTCTTCATCTTCACAGTCACTAGCCTAGTGCAGTTCTGTCTTCTATGGACTCAATTTTCACTTAGCGATGCCCTTTCAATCATTCCCTCTTTCAGTCCGTTATCCTGCTACAGCCGATAGGATCATCATAAAACACTGAGTTGAGCTCCTACCTACTAAATCCTTTCAATGACTTCTGACCACACTTAGGAAAAATCCAAAGTTCCATGCATGAAGCCTGGGTCCTGCAGGTATCTAACTACTTCACAGGCCTCACCACCCAGCAGTGCCTGCTCTCATCTGGACTCTAGCCCTTCTGGCCATCTGCTCTGCTCTCTCTTGTCAAGTGCTCTCCTGTCTCAGATCCCTGCCTAGACTTCTCTCTCTGCCTGGAATGTGCCCTCTCCTTTCCTTGACTCATTGCTTAATTAACCTCAGTTTTAATATCAGTTTCTCAGGAAGATGTCAATTGATTTAAATTTAAATCAGATTACTCTTTGTTTTTCATAGTTTTTCTACCTTAAAACATTACTATTCTTTTCACAGCATTGATCACCCAATGTATATGACCTAATTATATTTATCCATTATCTATCTAGATGACCTAACTGCATCTATTATCTTCCTATTTATCCATCCATCTATCATCTATTTTAAATAGCTATTTATATGTATATTTTGTTGTGAATTACCTGTATCACCTACCAAGTAATGAACTCCAGTAAGGCCAAGTACCAGCATTCAGCACAGATTAAGACTCATTTCTATCAATAGGAAATGATTTTTTTAACTAATCAATTTCCTCAATATTCATACTACATGTAGACTCCCTCTGAGCCAGGGTCTTAACCAGTGCTCTATTTTTCTTATGTTCTTGGGCTTATGTTCTTCATGCCCTTTTATGCTTAAGCATTAGTATCTTAAAGTATCACAAGACATGGGAAAATTTTGTTGGCGGAAATAAACCACAATCAGTCTTTTCATACACAGATTACTATTATTTTATTCACAAAATCAAAGTCAGCAGCCTACAATTTTTGAGCTTATGCAGCTAAGATGCTCTAGGGATAAAGTTATTTCCAGCACCAACAACTCCTAGGCTCACATATCTCCACTCCTACATCCCTTATCTGACTTCTCAGACCTAATTTTGCATAGGAATCATCTGAGAATTTATCTTTAAAAATACCTACTCTATCTGCTCTGACCAGATCATAATCTCTGGGTAGGACCCCCAGCACATTTTTGTTGGTGCTAGGTAGTTAGAATGAGGAGTCAGAACTTGAAACTATTGTCTCAAACTTACTTTTTTAACTGTGATAGTCAGGTAATTCTTAGCCTGAACTATCATTTTAATATCTCTGGTTGCTAATCATTAGAATTTTCAGTGAAATCTGAACTTTTAAATGCATGGTAATGCAATGATAAATGCATGGGCCCTGGACTCAAACTACCAGAGATAGCAACTTGGTTTTAGGACCTACTAGCTATGTAATCTTAGGCAATCGTGGGTCTTCTGTGAAACTCAGATTCCTTTACTCATAAAAAAGAGGTAATAATAGTGTGTGTTTCATGCATCTAATTGCTTGAAATAGTGCCTGGCATATGATAAAGCACTCAAAAATTATTTCTGCCTTAGTTATTTAGGCTAAACTTTCCTTCATTTTGCTGCCTCCTTATTCAGGATCACATCTCCCCTGTACTTCCAAGAAAGGAGGTCAGCTTTCTTACACACCTGGTCCTGAAGGGTTTCAACACCTTCAATCCAGCCATCTGGAGACTGCAGGCTACATTAAGTTTTCTCTGGGGTCTTCTGTTTGAATTTCTTTATGTACAGGAAGCTAATTAATTTTAAAAATCATTATGAATTTTGATAAAGTATAATGATCTGTCAGGCTTCCCAGTCTCATTAAGAACTACAACCATCATTTTATTCCTCAGGTTGCTTCCTTTCTATATAATATCTTTCTCCTATTTGGTTAATTACTGCCAAGTAACATCATCCAAAATTTATTGCCCTCACAGCTGAAGTCATACTTTCTTTCCTCAAATAAATTTCCCTGTCGTCTCTGCTTCTGCTGACCTCCTCATTGTTGTTCTTATCATTTGTTTTCATTTGTCACACCTGGTAGAAGCCAACAAGTTGTAAATTTCATCACTGATGGGCTAAGGCCCAAATGGCCCTATCACAGGGAACCTCTGAAATTCCAGCTTACAGCTGTTCCTGCCCTGGACCTGGTCTGGGGCTTGCAGGTTCATGGAAGCTCTGAATCCCACCTTCAGAATCCTGGTGTTTTTGAGCTGAAAACACCTCCAAGATAATCCATTACTATTTTTGTCACTCTAGAGATGAGAAAACTGAAATCCAGAAGCATCTTAAAATTAGGTCAGTCAGTGAATGGAGTCTGCTTTTAATCCACGAGTGAAAAATATATTCGATGATAAAAATTTGCATATCTATATGCAACATAAACACAGTAAACAAAAATGACTGTGATCTTCTATCCTAAATGAATGACTTCTTCATAACATTTCTAATTGAGGTTCTGAAAGCTCCATCAAACACTCATCAACATTCCTCACTAGCCCCTGTCTGCTGGGCTTGGGGATATAGAAATTAATAAGATCATTTCTGCCCTTTAGGAATTCTGATTTTCAGAAGCCATAAGAGTCAAATACATACTCAGATGGGGAGTCTGAGCAAAACACCTTTTGGTAGGTGACTATATTGTAGGGAGGACAGGGAGCAATTTTTCCTGAAGAATTAATGCTCTGTGTCCCAGTGTGTGATTTGACTGACCATATCTCTGATTGCCAGGATTCATATGCTAATGGTGGCAACATTAATGAAAACCTTAAAAGTGGAAATGACCTAACAGATCAACCTCTTTCTGCAACAAGTGGTTTTCCACATGAATGTCAAGGCCTTGCCTCTGACAGTTTGTTTTACACTTAACTCACTACTGAAGTAGTCACTGCAGTGATTTTTCATCACTCCATGTTGTCCTCCAGCTCTAAGTTCCTTAGATTGTGTCCAGGTTGAATCATGGACAAAGAGTGCTTGATTTCCCCCACTCATAACAATCTTTCTATAGAAAAAGTACCAACCAGTGTTAAACAGAAAAATAGCAACTCTCATTTCTAATTTTTCACTAAATAAGTACTCTTCCAGGGAGCAGCTAGCTGTGTGTAGCATCTGAAGACCCCTAAATGTTGAAGTAACCAAGGGAAGTATCTGATAATCTACCTACGCTATTGTCACAAGGGTTGGCTGCCTGCAATCAGCCTTTGCCTTCATCATTCCCTTTCTTCTGTGAAGGTGTGATTAAGATCTCTGCAACATTATTCCATTAATGAGCTCATTAGTTATCTCATCTACCTCTTAATGGGGGTGACCACTGACTTCTCACTTAACTGCCCACCCTGCTCCTGTCACTTGAGGTGACCATAGTTTTCCAGATTTTCTGCACTAAGTGCATCTTCATGCTTGCTGTTCCTGTTTAGCTATTTACACCTCCCTTTTCACTCCACAAGGCACTGTTTAGGAAATGGGTTGTAGGGACCATAATAACACTTCCCTTTATTACATTCTACTCTGCCACTGGGATTCATGTATGTTGATGTTCATATGCATGATTCCCTAGACAACATGGCCTATGTCTTTCTGATCTTGGCATCTGAGAGCACAGTGACCAAAATGAATACAGGATGTGCCTTATACCCACCAACAGACTCCAAGTATGAATGAATGAAAAACTGAATACATTATGAGTGTAGTGAAAAGTTCAAATAAATTACACATTTTAAGAATGCTCACAGATATCTATGCATTTAAAAGAAACCTAACTTTGTAAGAAGACGAGTCTGGCAGCAGAAATAAAAAGTACATCTGCTGGGGCTGGGATTGTGGCTCAGAGGTAGAGTGCTCACCTAGCATGTGCAAGGTGCTGGGTTCAATCCTCAGCTCCACATAAGATAAATAAATAAAGATATCCTGTCCAACTACAACTAAAAAAAATATTTTTAAAAGTTATTAATAAAAAGTACATCTACTAAGGTGAGGATTAAGATTTTTAAAATTCAATCTTTGATTTTTGTTTTTTTTTCTGTGTCTTCTTGAGGCCCATTCTGTTTTTTACCTGCCGTTATGCATAGGAATGTCAGAAAATTTGTGAGAACGACTATTCTTAGAAGTGGTTACAGTTGACTTGGAAACTTATATCCTGTTTATAGTTCATCGGAGGTTATCATAGTTTCTGACAAGACCTGGAAAAATCACAGAATTGGTAGGGGAATGTGTGCAAATTTGAGCTGACTGTTGTGGTTTGTGGATTGCTAGCCAAAGCCCTTGAGCCTTGGGTGGAAGCCTATGGTCTGAATAATAATCATTTTTTCTTATATAATGTATCATGAGAAAAGCTTCAAAATGTAATTGTATTGAAAATCCTGTTTACTGGGAACAACCAAACAGTCCGAGTGGGACTAATTGTCTCAGAGAGAATGGATAGTTTCTCCTGTCAACTTGGAGCTTGGGTTTCCAGCAGATGAGAAAGCAGACTCCTTCTCTCAGGCCCACACAGGAGTCTTCTCAGCTCACTGGGGATTTGAGCTTGAAATATTTTCTTCAGTACAGCCCCCCCCCTTTTTTTTAGCTAGTTTGATGACAAGCTACCAACATCCATCAAATATGCCAGAATTTGCCTCCAGAACTCTGTCTTTTCCAGAAAACAAGCCATGACAGCTGGGTCAGCAATTATAGGCCCAGTGGGAAATCTGGCCAGTGCTGACATTTCTCCATTCTGCTGGGAGGGTGGCAAGAGTGCGCTGGATTTATCTTGACCTAAATGGAGCGGCCATTGAGATGCAGGAACTGCCCTTATCCTGGGGACTGCTGGACCCACAATTGACCTATTCTTCATATTCTAGAGAAATCTGCCAATGCATCATCACCTTAATAAACCACCAATTGGAAAGAATTGAGTTCACAATGATGAGATCTTAAAAATCAATTTTCAGAAAGAGGGAGAGACTGTCTACTCCAGGAAATAAATATCAAACAGCTGTGTTCTGGGTCACTGGCACTGTAGATGAAATAAAGAATTCTGAAGAATAGTCATCATGTATTAATGGCAGGGAAAAAAAAAAAAAAAACTTCCATAAGGCCCAAATTAGGATTTCATTACCTTGACTACAAACAACAGAGCTAGATAATTCCACAGAGAAAGGGCAGGATAAAAAGCCAGGATTAGAACCGTGGCTAACTGTTCAAGTAAGCAGATGAGTTTACCAAGAAACACCTCTTTACAAAAATTAAAACTGATCATGCAGTGTCCCTACTTTAAATGCTTCAGGAACATTTTATTAACTTCAATGTTACATTAAAACCCATAGGATTTTATTTTGTTACAGCAGATTTAACCTAGAGCCTCATGCATGCTAGACAAGGGCTGTACCACTGAGCTACACTACCAGTCCTGATTTTACTTTTAATAGCATTCCTGACTTTGTGGGTTCCTCACAGCCTCTGACATTCTTAGGCTTCAGTACAGAAGTTCTCAGACCTTCATGAATGTCAGAATCACCATTGGCCTGTTATGAGTTCCCATATCCTATACTTAATTTTTTTATTCTATTATGTTTTTAATACATTATAATCATAAGTAATAGTGGGGTTTACTATGACATATTTGTACATTCACATAACATAATTTTCTCCATTTTATTCCCGACCACCTCCCCTTTTCCTGCTTTCCTCCCTCTCCCTGGGCTACTTCCTCTTTTCTATTGTTCTCCCTAGTATTTATTATTTTTTATTTGGTGCATTATAATTATACTTAAAAGAGTGATTCATTGTGATATCTTTGTATAATACCTAAAAACACTTGATGGATTTCATTACCCGATTCCTCCATGTTTTCTTTCTCCCATCTTCCCCTTGATCCCTTAACCTTTATTCTGTTGATCACCCTTCTATTTTTGTGAGTCCCTTTTTATTTAATTTTTCACTCTGTATCTTCTGCATATGAGGGGAAAAATTAGCCCTTGACTTTCTGAATCTGATTTATTAAACTTAAGATGATGTTCTCTAATTCCATCCATTTACTAGCAAAATATATAATTTTATTCTTCTTTGTGATTGAGTAAAAACTCCATTGTGTCTTTACACCACATTTGCTGTATCCATTCTTCTGTTGATGAGCACATGGGCTGGTTCCATAACTTGACTATTACGATGTTTGTTGCTATAACAGATCCTGTACTTGTAGCAAGCTCTTAGGATATACCGATACTGCTTGTTCAAAGAGCATACCTCTAGGCCACAGCACCAGCAAGACTGATGCCTCCCAAATTCAACATGAAGTTCCATTCTCTTTTCTCCTTGTTTTGAACACATGGCAGCATCTTTCTGTTGGTAGCATCCTTTCCTGTCACCTCATCTTCCAGATTTCCACTTATCCTTCAGAACTCTGTAGAAGCACTGCCTTCACCTGGATTATGTGGTGACTTGCTGCCCCACCTGTCTATCTTGGCAGCCCTCCTCTGGACAGCCTCAATATACAGTGCTCTTTTGCTGCCTACCAATATGGAATTTTGGGTTTGCAGTTCTATCTTAGTGCTTAAATTCAGGACCTCTATGGAAGGTGTCACTACACCCTGTTCTGCATTCCCGGTTCCTGCCCTGTTGTGGGCAATAATGTATGAATGAAACAAGACTATAAAAGTCAACTAGGATAGAGGCTTTGAGTTCAGTGGATACAGTGGGGCTGAGAGGTCCAACTTTAAAGAAGCCACCATGTAATGTGATTTCCAGGTTCTCTCAGGAAAGGCCACTTGCTCCATTGAACTTTTCCTATCATGAAGGAGCAAATCCAGATGAGCAGGTTCCCATGGAAATGCATAATAACTGTAAAGGAAGATAAATCTCCCCTTTCAACTTTCAACTTACCTTTTATTTAAATAGACATCTTATTTCACATACACACAAACACACACACAATTCTCCATTGCATGTTCTGTGCACAATGCACCAAGTCCTTTACCTCTCATGTAATCCTAGACAGCCCCTCCCCATCCATTCTTTAATGAGAAAAAATATATGGTTTCAGTGTCAAACAGCTCATTACCTTGTGTATCCCTTTGGGCAAGGTGCATAATCTTTCTGAGCTTCAGCTTCCACATTTTTTAAAGGATGAAAAATCAGTACCTTGCAGCGTTGTTAAGAACACTAAATGAAGTGATATGTGCTAATTAGTCTCTTTATACCCTGAGGAAAAGATTACTTAATCCAGAGAAAGAAATCCCCATGTGTGTCTTACAAGAAGTTGTGACAGAGAAAACAGAAGCTATATTTGGTTTTGTTAGTTATTTTGTGAGTTCCCTTAACACTGCCTTCCAAGATGGTACCATGTTCTCCATCTGCCAGTAAGAGCCATTCTTTAACCTTCATGTACTTTTCAACACACTTTCCTTTCCCTTTTTCCTTTTGTATTTTTAAAAGGTAATAATCTACCAAGATACTTAAGTATCTTAAACACTATATCTTAAACACTTGAAGTATCTTTAACACTCCAAATAGTTTGATGTCCAAAACCAGATCCCATCTACAAATCAAGTTCCAAGTGAGATAATCAGGACAAATGATCATAATAACTCAGCATAAAATGACTTTTTTTAAAAAATTTTTGTTCAACAGCAACCAAAAGGAAAATGGGTCTTTATTATCACCATTTTGAATTTGCTTTATCCCAGTGAATTTGAGGATGATGAGTATTTCCCTTGTGTCTGGGAGAGGTATTAAGTATTCAACTTGGGAAATATTTAATCCTTCTTCAAAACCTTTCTTCAGCTTGTACTTCTCAATCTGTGAGGTGGCTGATGCATTCCATGTGTGATTTAATTAATATTGCAAATGTCCAGGGTGGTTGGCCGAGTTCTGGATATGTAAAGTGTTCTTTTTAGCTGTTTCCATTGTTCCAATGGGGAGGTCTATGCTCAATAAAGATATGTCTCTTCACTACACTAAGGAGTTTGTCTGAGGGCTATAGGGATCACAGCTCAGGTGGTTGAGCATGCTCCTGCAAAGGAAACTATACCTCTTAGTGTGAAGAGGCAGCCAGTACTAAAGGATGGAGAAGATGATGTAGGAAGTCAGAGGATGCTCAGGTAGCATTGCTCTGGTATACACAATTTGTCACTATCTTATTTCTTTAGTGTTTTGGGCCAATATAACTTTCTGGACCAAGTGTTAGACTTAGAAATAATGCAGTGAATAATACATATCTGGCACATGTCCAAATGGATGCACTGGCATTTGGAGTAGCTGGACTCTAAACAAATAAAGAAACAAACAAGTAACTAATGCCAATGTGAGTGTAATTATGAAGGAGATAGCAGCATGATTTGAGGGAAGCTGTTACTAATGTGGGATGGGGAACTTCTTAGGGAAAAGGATGGAATCTGATTGAGCCATGTTAACCAGGTTTCCATAGCTGTGACAAAATACCTGAGAAAATCAACTTAAATGAGAACAGGTTCATATTGACTCATTATTTCATAGCTTTCAGTCCCATGGTTGTTTTGGGCCTGTAGTAAAGCTGCACATCCTGGCTGTAGCACATGATAGAACAAAGTTGCTTACCTCATGGTGGCTGAGGAACAAAGAGAGAGATAGAAAGGGCCCAAATACTCAATATCCCAATTAAGGGCACACCTCCACCAACCTAACCTCCTTCCATGAGGTCCCATCTCTTAAAGTTTGCCCCACCTCCTGAAAACATCACAGGCCAGAAACTGAACCTTTATGGAAGACATTCCAGATCCAAACTATAAGTGAAGTGGAGCACAGGAGCTTCATAGGCAGAGGGGCAGCACTCACAAAAGAGCTCATCACACTCGGGACACTAATCTGATTAACACGGGGTCAGGGTGATTTTACCTCTATCACTTGCTCACTGCATAATTTTTTATCTCTGAGCCAAGATTTCCTCATTTGAAAAATGGGAATTATGACTATGATGTGAATTCTCTGGAACCCCAATCCTGGACAGAATGTCTTAATGCCACATTCTTCATAGTGTCTTCATACCATGATTGAAACCCTTACTACTGAATAATTCTTTTGCACTACTAATAGAATTTTCATTTTCAGAGGTGAGCTTTTGCAGTTCTCAAAGATTTTGTAAGGTAGGTTTCTGTAAGTCCCATTGCACAGATAGGAGAACTAAAGCTTGTTTGAAATCAAGAAATGCTTCAAGTGTCCCAGCTTTTAAGTAGCAAACTTGAAATGAAACACTGGTCTCTTTGGTTCCAACAGTGATTTCATTGTTGTTTCTCAACATGTAGATGTATTTCCTTCACAGTGACCTTTGTCATCAAGACATTTCATCAATTAAGTCACTAGCCTAGCCAGACCTTGGCGATAAGGATATGCAGATCAGAACAGTTGTGATGGACGGTGATGAAAATTCAATAGTACAGTTACTGGAGAAAGGAAGTTTCTGGAACCCAGAACTTGACTGAGAACTTCATGGTTTCATGAAGTATTTTTTGGACAATGCCACCATACTGTGAGATCATAAAATGGAGCAGGATGGGGAAAATATCAGCAAAATAATAAATATCGTGTGTGTGCGTGCACGCGTGTGCGCTCACATCCTTTTTGAAAGAAGCTTTCTTATTACATCATTGTTGTACTGCAATCTGTTGTAAGTTTAAATAAATATACTGTTTTGCACCACTTCACAAAGAATGAAAGTGAGGCCGATGTTTTTGATGCAGAGTTGCCTCATCCAGGGCCCAGGTCAGCAGAGGGGCTTCTCTACAAAGCATTCTTCTTGCCTTTGTTCAGTGCTGTTTCCAGGGAATAACAGGCAAGTGTGGTCCATGCTCTTTCACTATAACATCCATCAGGAACTTCCTGTCCTGCCCCAGACTCTGCTAAGTACTCAGCGCTGGTGGTTCTCAGGAGGTTCCTAAGACAGTGGAGGTATCAGTGAGTGAGTGTAAAACACACAATTTATTGAGGGGTACTCTAACACAAAACAGTGATCCAAATTGTGGGGGCCTTCCTTGTGCTATGAGATTGCAAAATTGAGAGATTGTATCTGCCTGTGAGAGATGCAGTAAGATAAATGATTCCATGAATAAAGGTGGAATTTGAGTTAATGTTTAAATGGCACTCAATGTGTTGTGTCCCTAAGCCTACAGGAAACAAACACACTGGGAAACTGAGATATTTGTGCCCTTTCCCCTATGACCACTTTACCTCCTATAGTGCTGTGATGTACCTCATGTCCTCATCCTATCATTCTCTTCCCAGAGACACTGGGTCCATCTTTTCCCACATGTAACATTAAAGACCAGCATATTTCTTGCTTCCTCTAAGAAAAACTCTCTGAACCTTCTCTGCTTTGAACTGGGTCAGTCTCCTCTGAGTGTGCATGACTCCGCACATTCACCTTTACAAGCTCTGATGGGCTATGTGTGGTTGTTCTTCTCTCTGATGGGCAGTAAAACTCCTACGAACTCAATTGCTACCAGAGTCTTGTGCAGTGGCAGACTAGAAGCAGAAGAGAACAAGAGTACACAATACACACATGTGCAGCATTACAACTAGCGTGAGAAGCTGAAATGTGGTAGAATAAGAAACTTGAGGCCAAACTTCCATTCCCTGGGCAGTAAGCCATTGAATCAAAAATAAAAGTAGCATTTGGGGTGAAAAGGTGGAGTTGTCAGCTGTTAGAATTGAGTACTTAGGAACTCGGGCCCTCTGTTTAATCCATTATGACCCATACTCCTACGACCTATTAATGGATTTAAAACATATATTGTGTCTGGCCCAATGTCCTTGTTTTCTATGTGTTGTCACGATATATGTATCAGACAATTAATTATTGAGGCATCCTTTTCTAATGGATATAAGTATCCCCATTTTATAGGTAAGAAAGAAATCAATCTTAAAGAGGTAAAGTTATCCAAGATGAACAAGCTAAAATTCTATGGCCATTATAGACCAAAATCTGTGCTCTTACCCATGCCAGGGTACTCATTATTCTGAGATTGAGGGCAGTTTGCTTCCTGTAGACCTCATTTCACTTGGGTAAAACTCCAGTTTAGAAGACAGGCACAAATGCACAGATGGGGTGGGGTGAGAAGGTTTTCAGAGGGGTAGGTGTTTGTAAAAATCTCTCTGCATTTGGGCAGTTCCTTTTTACAATCTGGAGCCATCAATGACCTTTTGGTTATACTAACTTAATTTCATAGAAATAAATTGTGAAGTTGTGTTTTAAAATTAATCATAGGCAAGTCTGACTTCATTTTTCTCTTCATTTCAGATTTTTAAATTTACAAGGATATTTCTTGATCTTGGTCAAAAAGTGCTTAATTTATCCTTATGTATGCTCAAGCTGAGGATGTTAATTACTTAGCAAATAGTGAGAAGTTGAGTTTTCCTGGGTAGTGGATTTGAAATATAGGCAATTGCATCCAGTTCAAGCCACTATTTGCCTTTACTTCACTCATGTAAGATAGTACATCATGAATCTCTTTTAAGTTATGATGAAATAGCCTTACTTTTGTTCTATTTTTTTTTTTGCTTAGCATTATTTTGAGAAATTTATTATGTTTTCATCTTGAGGTTAATTCATTCTCTTTGTTACATATTATTCTAATATATGATTTTTAGAATTGATTTAGAAAAATAAATGACAGCAGAATGCATTACAATTCTTATTACACATATACAGCACAATTTTCATATCTCTGGTTGTATATAAAGTATGTTGACACCAGTTCATGTCTTCATACGTGTACTTTGGATAATGATGTCTATCACATTCCACCATCCTTGCTAATCCCCTGTCCCCTTCCTTTCTCTCTCACCCCTCTGCCCTATCTAGAATTCATCTATTCCTCCCCCGCTCTCCCTCCCTAACCCACTATGAGTCAGCCTCCTTATATCAGAGAAAACATTCGGCATTTGGTTTTTGGGGATTGGGTAACTTCACTTGGCTATTATCTTCTCCAGTGCCATCCATTTACCTGCAAATGCCATGATTTTATTCTCTTTTATTGCTGAGTAAAATTCCATTGTGTATATATATATATATATATATATATCACATTTTTTTATCCATTCATCCACTGAAGATACCCAAAAGACTTAAAAACAGCATACTATAGGGACACAGCCACATCAATTTTATAGCAGCACAAGTACAATACCTTCATTCTATTACAAAATTAATAAAAGCTTACCATAAAAATTTTTGTGATAAAAATAGGAAAAATGAAACTTAAAGTCTCTATTAGCTTTTTTTGGCATATATTTGTCAGATGTGTGCATAGTACATAATTTTGTCTAAAAGATCTTATCTTTTGTCTTTAATAATACCCAAACCGGAGGACACTATGTTAAATGACATAAGCCAGGCACCGAATGACAAGCATGGACAAGATGTGATGCCTGTGTGGAACCCATAACGTTGACCTTATAGAAGTTGAGAGTAAAGTAGTGGTTAATGGAGGCTGGGGAGGGGAGAGATGGGAAGAGGTACTAGGTTGTATTCAGACAAGAGAAATATGTTCTGGTGTCCTATTGCACTATATGGTGAGTATAGATAATAATAATTTACTATTTATTTCAAGAAAGCTGGAAGAAATATTTTGAGTGTTTTTACCTCAATGAAATTATAAATGGTTACGGAAATAGATATGCTTACTCTAATTCAAACATTACACAGGGTTCACATGTCAAAATATCACATAGTACCCCATCTGTAGTTATTATTTTATGTGAAAGAAAAATATCCCATAATTACAAGGTAAAAACTAATAATTAATAAATTTTTTTATAAGCACTATATTGTATAGCCAGCAAAGTACAAGGCGGGAATGGCAAGGATACAATGTATTTACCTTTCTATTCAAACATCAAGTCTTTCTTTGCTGACTGTTCTTTTCTGCTGACCTCAGAAGAATCCTCAGAATCCTTCTGAACACAGGTTTTTGGGAAGACAGAATGACCCAAGCAGAGTTGGCATAATAAATTATATCTCTTTTTGATCTCCAGAATCAAGACTGAGATGTGGAGATCAAATGATTCCAACTGTCAGAAGCAAATTAATAAGGAAGATAAATCATGAGAGGTTGTTACAAACCAGGCACCTGACAGTAAAGCCTGACATAGGTACTTGTCCCCTCAAGCAAAGGCTGACATATCACTAATGAGAGTTTTTTATCTCCAGTCTGATGATCAGTTCACTTTGACTCAGTGTGTGGTGGTTGCTTATAAATGAATAATTCCTCTGAGTCTAATTAGATTGGGTCTAGTCTATATGCTTCCTGTTGAGGTGGGACCTTCCAGAACACAAGAACATTGCTGTGAATTGGATAATGCTTAAGATCGAAAAACAGGAACAGGAATCCCAAGGATAAATGCTGATTTTTCTTTTCCTCCTCTCTTTTTGTGCCCAGAATCGGATGTTGCTGACTTTGATGGCAGAAGCTCACTTCTCTATAGGTTCAATCAAAAACTGATGAGCACACTCAAAGATGTGATCTCCCTCAAGTTCAAGAGCATGCAAGGAGATGGGGTCCTGTTCCATGGAGAAGGTCAACGTGGAGACCACATCACCCTGGAACTCCAGAAGGGGAGGCTTGCCTTGTACCTCAACCTGGGTAGGATCAAGCTCTGTCCACTCCCTTTTTATGCCTGTCAAAAAAAAACTGTTCTTTATAACAAGTCACAGTAGCACATAAACACTAGTACTTCCAGTACATCACAGGGAAATCCCTGGAGTTACAAGTACCCTATCACCTTTACCTGCCTGGGGGTAGAAAAGTACCATATTTTGAAATACTTAAATAGTAGATGGCTTTATTTGACAAATGGTGGTATTGCTATGTAGAGGGAACTACCAATTAACTATTATTTGTTATGTATCTCTTTGTCTATGTATCTCTTTTCTAGTTATTTCTTTTAGTAACTCAAATTTTAGCAAGTTTAAGCACATGTGTATTGTAATGAGCATGCCCCCATCTCTTTTATGAAATAATGATCATTTATGATAGTTAGATTTTAGGGGAAAGTGGAGGAGAAATATTTAAGTTGTTTTTGGTTATTTCTTCAGGAGTGAGGGAGGGAGGGATGTGATATATGTAAAGCGGCAGGGGGATGTTAAGTCTGAACATTCCCTTGTCTTAAGGGAAACCTTGTTATTTTTTTTAATGTGACTTGGTTGTGCCAGAGTGAATCATAGTTGTCCAATGCCAGCTTGTTTAGTGCGAATTGCCCTCCTTCCTCCCAAGGGGTTAGGACTTGAACCTCCTGGGACCTGAGTTAGCTTTTGCATGGCTTTCCACCTCACTGCACTCAGGTCTGTATTTCATTGTAGTGGGCTCCCCTAACACAGGGAAGAAAAGAGCGGGGCTCAGACTGCTTCAAGTGATCAAGTGAAGAAGGGTAAGCAAAGTGCAGAAGGCAGGGGACCAGAGCTCCCCAAGATGACAAGGCAAACCAAAAAGGCTCATCTGTAGGTAAAAACAAAACCAAAAATAAAACAACAAGACTGCAAAATAAAGACAAGGTAAAGAGAGAGCAAGTGGCCATTTAATAAAAGAGTGCCACCACTTTGGCTTCAATTTGATATTTATTAACATTAAGGGGAGGGGAAGAGAATTGTCTTTTAGTATTTACTATCAGATAGCAGCAACAAAGGAAAGACATAACCGATTGCAGTTTGTAAACTCAAGTTGCATGGGAGACTAGAAATATAAAAATAGCAAAATATGTTCCAGCAATTAGCAGGACAGTCATAAGGATGAAGAGTGGTGTTCTCATCCATCACCCCCAAATCCAAACACATTGGGTCTTTATTTTGAGGCATTTCTGAGGGCCTTCTTGAGCTCTGTGATGAGCACGGTGACAGGAAGAACCTACAGAATCCCTAGTTCAACTCAAAATTGGCATCTTTAGTCAGATGCTTAGAGACATGCAAAGTGTGGTGTTCTTTTCAAGAGATACTCTTTGATGACTCGTATTTCCATTATCTAAGTACCAGTACAGTGTCTGACTTCAACAGAATAAGTTCTGCAGTGAAATTTACTAGGTAGTTCTCTTTGGCCTAATCTCTTAAGGTAGAACATTGAATTTTCCAGACTACTAAATGGGAAAGACATTTCTTCTTTCAATGCCTAAGGGGATTAGAGAGACTCCCCTTCCTAGTTTTTGCACATCTCATTCAGATTGCCCATGGCAATCTTCCCTCTACAGAATGACAACAACCAGAACCCACATAGGCAGGTGGAGAATCAAAGAGCACAAGAATTACGTGACTCGGAAACTGTTGTAAGAACTAAACAAGACATCAATAGTGCACTCAGGTCACTCATCCTTACAAGAATTCATTGCCTTTGAACTGAGGCAGAATGTTTGGGCGATCTCTAATAGGAACAGCTGGAATAGAATAAACATGTGCAGAGCTGATGTCCTTTGGGGCCAAGTGCAACACTTAAAGACCAAAGCCCTCAACTGCATGGTCAGATTATTGAGATCTCAGTAAAAGCTTTTCATAGCCTCCGAAGGGTCAAATGAACATTTACTCCACTCTTTTGAAATTCAGTCATTTTAATGAGTCAACTCACACATATTTAAGGAAGATAATTTTTTTTCAGATTGCCACTTTTAAGAAACCATAATCTTGCTTTGTATTAAACATTTTGTATGTCTATATATACATACGTACGTACACATACACACCTATATATATACTTTAACATTATATATGATATTATATATGAATATGTATACACACATATATATTTCATTTAAGTTACAAAGCAGTCCTATACATTATATCTAAACTCAGTAAGTGACCCCAGTCAGTTACTTAAGATCACACTGCTGCATAGCTGTAGACCTGGGATTAGCACTCTCTCCAAATCTGTAAACCTCCATAAAAAATTATATATTAAATATCAGGCAGACTACATTTATGAGTCAGATTGTGAGAAGAGAGATTGGGATGGGACATGTGCATCTAGGATTAACCTTGCATTATCTGAAGATTCAATTATGAAGAGGGGAAGGAGATTGGCATTGCAGACAAAGTGTCAGTGGGATGAGGTGTTCCACATTTCTGTCATTTATGTAATAAGAAGAGATTAAACAAGTACATTAAGTCAGGGCCTGAGCTCAGTTAAAAGTTGGATTTGCCAGTTGCAGCCTAGTGAAATAACTTTTTCTACTTATGTTCTAACTTTGTAGTATTTATAAAATTTGTAGTAGCTATGAATCATCAAAACCATATATCATAAACAGGTTAAGATAACACTTTCCTAAAGTAACAAAGTCACAGAGAATGAATATAAATTAGGATCCAGAGCTGAACAACTCCTAAATCTGGAAAGTATTTTTATTCACTGAAAAGACATGGATTTCATTGTTTTATTGGTACATAGAGATTTGCCTGACTTAAAGGTCAGGTTCACTGCAGTGGCTTATTTCCTGTTAGTTTCTTATTTTCTTCAGAGGTCTGACTTGGGTGCTTAAAATACTGTTCATAAATCTTGCATACCATCAAGCAAGGATATAGGGCTAGCTTTCTGGAACTGTGTAGCCTATGGAGATAAAATTTGCCTTTTCTCTCTATTTCATATCCCTCCCCTTCGGTATGGCACCCTTTTCATCTGCCATAACTATCTGCTTTACAGTTCATCCAAATATTTTCTGAGACCCTGCATTTCTACTAAGCAGCATAGCTTACAATGTTCCTACAGTGGGGAGCAGATAGGAAGAATACAGGAAATAAGGGAGAAATACGAGCATTTTTTTCAGTAAGAGGAGTGGTGAGAATATTAGCTTTGAAATCAGATGAAGTGGGTTGAATCCCTAATCTTTGTGTCCTTGGGTAAGTCATGTGACTTTTTGGAGACAGGGCTTTTGACAGAGTTGTGATCAGAAATAATTGAAACAATGTATGTGAAGTTTACCTTCTGGGAGATGCTTAATAAGTACAAGTGATTATTAGTATTGATAATCTGACAAGTTCAAGGTTGGGAGGTGGATTCTGAAAGTCTGGTGGAGGCAGGCATAGGGAGGTTCACATGAGTGGCCACCTGTTTTATCAAAGCAAATTAATCTCCTTCTAAGAATAACTTTGGCCAAAATAGCATCTAAATAAATGTTCTCACCCCCCTTTTCTCAGGCTTTCTGAAATTCACAAAGAAAGTTAATGTGGCATTCATATTTGAACAGTTAAGATAAATCTAGAAAAGATTTAATAAAACAATGAGTTTAGGTGAAAACAGTTGTATATGTTGACCTTAATAAAAAGAAAAAACAATAAAAATAATAAAAAAAAAAATGAGTCCTAAAGGAAGTGAGGGGACTGACATGTCTATCCACAGCACTTTAGGGTAAGGGACCGAATAAAAAGATGAACTTAAAATTCCAAGCATTTCAAGTTTCATGTATAAATTTTGCTGCTTAAGGTCTTAGATGTTACATATATCAATTCATTTTAACTCTATCTCAGACCAAGTTTTTATTTAATTGGAATAATTTTTCCTGTGCTTCCAACCCATAAGTTAGCTTCCTCATGATCTTCTCTCTTTTATCCTTCACAATTGCCCATGAGAATTTTTAATATTGCTTTAATAAATTGGAAACTAGTAACTAAGTAACAGAACTTCAAGTGCCACTGAGATAAAACTTGAAATAGATATTCGAAGATAAACAGTGTAATCATTTCCTGAGAATTGAATTTTTGTTGTAATGTCTAATAATGAAGATTTCTAGATGATTCAAACCCTTCTCAATGATTTGCAGAAATTCTCTTTTCCCAATTGTTTAACCAAACCAACATTCACTTAACTTGTTTTAATGCAAAATATCTGAGTGGTAGTGTAAAATAACTAAAGAAGAGGGGGAGTTAAATTCATTCCTGAGTTATCTTTTTTGGTTAATTTAAAAGCACATGTGATCTACTGGTGCAGTTCAGTGGTAGAACAACTACCTAGCATGCTTAAGGCCCTAGGTTTAATCCCCAGCACTAAGAAAAAAAAAGTAACTTGCAATTCAGAGATATTCAATAATTTATACATCACTGATGTATTATTTTCAATGAAGCAGCTATGCAGGATGAGAATTGTGTTTTTAATGAGATTCATTTTTTCCATTATCAAAACTAGTTATACTCCCTCTAAAATATAGAATAAAAGGGGAGGGAAAGAATGTGTTGTGGTAAATGTGTTCTTGAATTATATCTGCTCATAATACTTTTCTGTGCCTTTTCCATAGCTGTGTTTAGGTTATATTTATCATGTTCTGTTCTGCTTTTATATATTTTAAATCAGCAACATATAAATTATTAAGTATTTTATTTATTAAATGTTACTGTTTATTTTATTAAAAAGGTTATTCAGTACTAAGTATATTTTAACATGATATAAATACTTTATAAATATCATTTGATGGTTCTATAATAGTCTATTTGGTGATTCTAACTTATATGTAAGATATTTTTCCTCTTTCCAAATTATTGGATATTATCTCTAGTTTTTAAATCACGAGCCATTTAAAATTTTCTTTACCACACTTTAATTGGTTTTCTTCAAATAAATTTCCAGAAAGTAGATGACTACATAAAATGTCATAAATATTTTCTAATGTTCATCAATACCTATTAACATTTTTTTTCAAAATATTGATGGAATTCAATTTTGCATTATCTTTAGGCAATAAAATATTGACTAAGTAAATTAACAAGATGAACAAGGAACAATCTTAACCTGTTTCCTTAGAAGTAAGGAAAGAGCAACAAATTGCTTTATGTGTTTGTAAAAGTCTCAGGAGCTATGTTGTATGAAATGATGTTTGTTAATTAATGTTTAGAGGTTCATTAAATGCAGTAAGAAATAGTCACCATTTATTTAAAATGTGTACTTTTATTGCCCTAAAATGTTAAAAAAAAATAAGGAGAAGAATTGTTAGGTGGAATGACAGTAATGCCACTTTCCTAGTCTGGGTTAGGGCATGGGAGAGGAAGGGATGACCTTAGACCTTGAGAAGAATGAGGGTGGGGCTATGGATGCTTGCTCCCTTTCCCAGATTCACAGGGTGTTGATGTGATAATGGAAACAAGCAGCCTACAGTGGTAACAACCAATTCAAAACTTACTACTTGAAGTTTCAGGACTTAAAGATCTCATCAACCTACCAAGCTTCTCATCTGACTTAGTAGATTTCTCCTTACGTTTTGCCCATTATGTTCATATCCATAAATAATCACCTAGGAATTTTAAAGTAATAGATTTAAAACAATTAGGTAATCATCTAAGAGCATAAAATAAAGATAGAACTGTGCCTTATGCCATATACCAGAATAAATTTCAAATTAAATGAACTGGAAGAAAATTTGGGAGAATTCTACAGTGATCTTGGAATAGGGAAAATCTTTTAAACTATAATATGATTCCAGAAGCCATAAAAGAAAAATGAAATGATGGAATTTTTAATACACAAAATATATTTTTATAAAATAAAAATAAAATGAACAACCAACCAAAAACAGAAGCAATATCAAGAATAGAATAAAGAGCCACAACAAAAATGGTGCTGCCCAAATTGTTAGTACAGACAGTGGGCTAAATACAAACTGATAGAGAAATAAATAGACATTAGTTAGGAGGAGACAGTTCACAGAAGAGAAAACACAAAAATGAGGAGATTTTCAATTTCATCCATATTAAGAGAAATGCATATTAAAATTACTCAGAAATGCTTTTTATTTTTTAACTTTTTTTTTTATCTATCAGGCATTTTTTTTTTTTTAAGCTAGAGCCTAATTTGTTGGGAAGCCCGTGGTGAAGGATTCTCATCCTTATCATCAGGAGTTTAAATAAGTACAGCATTAACAGAGGACAACTTGACATCAAAAATCAAATTCTCAAACAGCTGCCAAAATAACCCTTTCCTCAGTATTAAGATGTACTAATAATCTCTGATTTCCTAGTTTGTTCGTGTTCCCATTCCTTAGAGATACAATATAAATCATGCAACCTAGTACACAAAGTTCTGGATCATGAGTTCTGGCTCTTCCAACCATGTCCCGTGCTTTGCTTCCGAGATTGCTCTCCCATTGTCTTGTGGCTCTCTGAGCCTTGGCATTTGTTTCTCCTGGCTGGGTAACAAGGCTCCTTCTTCTGCTCTGAATTCTGCCCATTGCTGCTCTGTAAGTAAGAAGTAAGGAGGCTTCTCCAGCTTTCCAGGCTGCATTTCCACAACTCCCTGCACTGACTATTTGTCTCCAGAACACTTTTAAGATATATTTCATTGGGTCATTTTAATTATACATAAGAGTGAGATTCATCACTCATCGTGATATACCCATGTGTGCACATAACAAAATTTGGTCAATTTCATTTTCCCTTTCTTCCTTTTCTCCTCACTCCTCCCTCTACCTGGTCTCCTTCTTCTACTCTATTGAAGTCCCTTCTAATATCATGAGATTTCCCTTCTCCATATTTTTGTTCTGTTTTATTCTCTATCTCCCACTTATGAAAAAAAAAATGACTCTTCACTTTCTGAATCTGGCAGATATTGGTTAACATAGTATTCTCTAGTTCTGTCCATTTTTCTGCATATGACAAAAACATCATTCTTTTTTAGAAGTAAGTAAAATTTCATTGTGTATATCTACCACATTTTTTTTTTATCACCAGAGGTTATTTTCTTTCTTTTTTTTTATTTTTAATTTTTTATTGTGGGTTGTTCAAAACATTACAAATTTCTTGACATATCATATTCCACACTTTGATTCAAGTGGGTTATGAACTCCCACCTTCACCCCATACACAGATTGCAGAATCACATCAGTTACACATCCATTGATTTACATATTGCCATACTAGTGTCTGTTGTGCTCCGCTGCCTTTCCCATCCTCCCCCCTCCCCCCTCCCCACCTCTCCCCTCCCCTCCCCTCCTCTCTCTCTACCCCCTCCACTGTATAACCCTGAGGGTCTCCTTCCATTACCATGCAATTTCCCTTCTCTCTCCCTTTCCCTCCCACCTCTCATCCCTGTTAAATGTTAATCTTCTTCTCCTGCTCTTCGTCCCTACTCTGATCTTAGTTACTCTCCTTATATCAAAGAAGACATTTGGCATTTGTTTTTTAGGGATTGGCTAGCTTCACTTAGAATAATCTGCTCTAATGCCATCCATTTCCCTGTAAATTCTATGATTTTGTCATTTTTTAATGCAGAGTAATACTCCATTGTGTATAAATGCCACATTTGTTTTATCCATTCGTCTATTGAAGGGCATCTAGGTTGGTTCCACAGTCGTGCTATTGTGAACTGTGCTGCTATGAACATCGATGTGGCAGTGTCCCTGTAGCATGCTCTTTTTAGGTCTTTAGGGAATAGACCAAGAAGGGGAATAGCTGGGTCAAATGGTGGCTCCATTCCCAGCTTTCCAAGAAATCTCCATACTGCTTTCCAAATTGGCTGCACCAATTTGCAGTCCCACCAGCAATGAACAAGTGTACCCTTTTCCCCACATCCTCACCAGCACTTGTTGTTGTTTGACTTCATAATGGCTGCCAATCTTACTGGAGTGAGATGGTATCTTAGGGTGGTTTTGATTTGCATTTCTCTGACAGCTAGAGATGGTGAGCATTTTTTCATGTACTTGTTGATTGACTGTATGTCCTCCTCTGAGAAGTGTCTGTTCAGGTCCTTGGCCCATTTGTTGATTGGGTTGTTTGTTATCTTATTGTCTAATTTTTTGAGTTCTTTGTATACTCTGGATATTAGGGCTCTATCTGAAGTGTGAGGAGTAAAGATTTGTTCCCAGGGTGTAGGCTCCCTATTTACCTCTCTTATTGTTTCTTTTGCTGAGAAAAAACTTTTTAGTTTGAGTAAGTCCCATTTGTTGATTCTAGTTATTAACTTTTGTGCTATGGGTGTCCTATTGAGGAATTTGGAGCCCGACCCCACCGAATGTAGATCGTAGCCAACTTTTTCTTCTATCAGACGGTGCGTGTCTGATTTGATATCAAGCTCCTTGATCCATTTTGAATTCACTTTTGTGCATGGCGAGAGAAAGGGATTCAGTTTCATTTTGTTGCATATGGATTTCCAGTTTTCCCAGCACCATTTGTTGAAGATGCTATCCTTCCTCCATTGCATGCTTTTAGCCCCTTTATCAAATATAAGATAGTTGTAGTTTTGTGGATTGGTTTCTGTGTCCTCTATTCTGTACCATTGGTCCACCCGCCTGTTTTGGTACCAGTACCATGCTGTTTTTGTTACTATTGCTCTGTAGTATAGTTTGAAGTCTGGTATCGCTATACCGCCTGATTCACACTTCCTGCTTAGCATTGTTTTTGCTATTCTGGGTCTTTTATTTTTCCATATGAATTTCATGATTGCTTTCTCTATTTCTACAAGAAATGCCTTTGGGATTTTGATTGGCATTGCATTAAACCTATAGAGAACTTCTGGTAATATCGCCATTTTGATGATGTTAGTTCTGCCTATCCATGAACAGGGTATATTTTTCCATCTTCTAAGATCTTCTTCTATTTCTCTCTTTAGGGTTCTGTAGTTTTCATTGTACAAGTCTTTCACCTCTTTTGTTAGGTTGATTCCCAAGTATTTTATTTTTTTTGAAGATATTTTGAATGGAGTGGTTGTCCTCACTTCCATTTCAGAGGATTTGTCGCTGATATACAGGAATGCCTTTGATTTATGCGTGTTGATTTTATATCCTGCCACTTTGCTGAATTCATTTATTAGCTCTAATAGTTTCTTTGTAGAGCCTTTTGGGTCTGCTAGGTATAGAATCATATCATCTGCAAATAGTGATAATTTAAGTTCTTTTCCTATTTTTATGCCTTTAATTTCTTTCGTCTGTCTAATTGCTCTGGCCAGTGTTTCGAGAACTATGTTGAACAGAAGTGGAGAGAGAGGGCATCCCTGTCTTGTTCCAGATTTTAGAGGGAATGCCTTCAGTTTTTCTCCATTCAGAATGATGCTAACCTGAGGCTTAGCATAGATTGCTTTTACAATATTGAGGTATGTTCCTGTTATCCCTAGTTTTTCTAGAGTTTTGAACATAAAGGGATGCTGTACTTTGTCGAATGCTTTTTCCGCATCTATCGAGATGATCATATGGTTCTTATTTTTAAGTCTATTGATGTGGTGAATAACATTTATTGATTTCCGTATATTGAACCAGCCTTGCATCCCAGGGATGAATCCTACTGGATCATGGTGTACAATTTTTTTGATATGTTTTTGTATCCGATTCGCCAGAATTTTATTGAGGATTTTTGCATCTAGGTTCATTAGAGATATTGGTCTGTAGTTTTCTTTCTTTGAAGTGTCTTTGTCTGGTTTAGGAATCAGGGTGATGTTGGCCTCATAGAATGAATTTGGAAGTTCTCCCTCCTTTTCTATTTCCTGAAGCAGCTTGAAAAGTATTGGTATTAGTTCTTCTTTAAAGGTTTTCTAAAATTCTGCTGTATACCCATCGGGTCCTGGGCTTCTCTTAGTTGGTAGTCTTTTTATGGTTTCTTCTATTTCCTCAATTGATATTGGTCTGTTTAGGTTTTCTATATCCTCCTGACTCAATCTGGGCAGATCATATGACTTAAGAAATTTATCTATGCCTTCACTATCTTCTAATTTATTGGAGTATAAGGATTCAAAATAGTTTTTGATTATCTTCTGTATTTCTGAAGTGTCTGTTGTGATATTGCCTTTTTCATCCCATATGCTAGTAATTTGAGTTCTCTCTCTTCTTCTCTTCGCTAGCATCGCTAAGGGTCTGTCGATTTTGTTGATTTTTTCAAAGAACCAACTTTTAGTTTTGTCAATTTTTTCAATTGTTTCTTTTGTTTCGATTTCATTAATTTCAGCTCTGATTTTAATTATTTCTTGCCTTCTACTTCTTTTGCTGTTGTTTTGCTCTTCTTTTTCTAGGATTTTGAGATGAAGTATGAGATCATTTATTTGTTGGTTTTTTCTTTTTTTAAGGAATGAACTCCAAGCAATGAATTTTCCTCTTAGAACTGCTTTCAATGTGTCCCATAGATTCCGATATGTTGTGTCTGTGTTTTCATTTATCTCTAAGAATTTTTTAATTTCCTCCTTGATGTCTTCTATAACCCATTGATCATTCAGTAACCTATTGTTCATTCTCCAAGTGATATATGCTTTTTCCTTCCTTCTTTTATCATTGATTTTCAGTTTCATTCCATTATGATCAGATAAGATGCATGGTATTATCTCTATTCCTTTATATTGTCTAAGAGTTGCCCTGTGACATAATATATGATCTATTTTTGAGAAGGATCCATGTGCTGCTGAGAAAAAAGTGTAACTGCTTGATGTTGGGTGGTATACTCTATATATGTCAATTAGGTCTAGGTTATTAATAGTGTTATTGAGTTCTATAGTTTCCTTATTCAACTTTTGTTTGGAAGATCTGTCCAGTGGCGAGAGAGGTGTGTTGAAGTCTCCCATGATAATGGTATGGTGGTCTATTAGACTCTTGAACTTGAGAAGAGTTTGTTTGACGAACATAGCTGCACCATTGTTTGGGGCATAAATATTTATGATTGTTATGTCTTTTTGGTGTATGGTTCCCTTAAGCAGTATGTAGTGTCCCTCTTTATCCCTTTTGATTAACTTTGGCTTGAAATCTATTTTATTTGATATGAGTATGGACACTCCTGCTTGTTTCCCAAGTCCATATGAGTGATATGATTTTTCCCAACCTTTCACCTTCAGCCTATGTATGTCTTTTCCTATCAAATGCGTCTCCTGTAGGCAGCATATTGTTGGGTCTTGTTTTGTGATCCATTCTACTAGCCTGTGTCTCTTAATTGGTGAGTTTAAGCCATTAACATTTAGGGTTATTATTGAGATATGGGTTGTTCTTCCAGCCATATTTGTTTATTTCTGTTACTATTCATGGTTTGTTTTCCTCTTTGATTATTTTCCCCCCCTTTACTGTCCTACCTCCCACTGTTGGATTTCATTGTTATTTTCCATTTCCTTTTCCTGTAATGCTTTGGCGAGGATGTTTTGAAGAGATGGTTTTCTAGCTGCAAATTCTTTAAACTTTTGTTTATCGTGGAAGGTTTTAATTTCATCTTCCATCCTGAAGCTTAATTTGGCTGGAAACACAATTCTTGGTTGGAACCCATTTTCTTTCAGTGTTTGAAATATGTTATTCCAGGATCTTCTAGCTTTCAGAGTCTGTGTTGAAAGATCAGCTGTTATCCTGATTGGCTTACCCCTAAATGTAATCTACTTCCTTTCTCTTGTAGCTTTTAAAATTCTCTCCTTATTCTGTATGTTGGGCATCTTCATTATAATGTGTCTAGGTGTGGATCTCTTATGATTTTGCACATTCGGTGTCCTGTAGGCTTCTAGGATTTGGGATTCTGTCTCATTCTTCAAGTCTGGGAAGTTTTCTCGTATTATTTCATTGAATAGACTGCTCATTCCTTTGGTTTGGAGCTCTGTACCTTCCTGTATCCCAATGACTCTTAAGTTTGGTCTCTTAATGTTATCCCATATTTCTTGGATGTTCTGCTCATGGTTTCTTAACAGTCTTGCTGAGCTGTCTGTGTTCTTTTCCAGTTGAAATACTTTGTCTTCATTGTCTGATGTTCTATCTTCTAAGTGTTCTACTCTGCTGGTAGTATTCTCCATTGAGTTTTTAAGTTGGTTTATTGCTTCCTGCATTTCTAGGATTTCTGTTTGTTTGTTTTTTATAACCTCTATCTCCCTGTATAGTTGATCCTTTGCTTCCTGGATTTGTTTGCATAATTCATTGTCGAAGTGATCTTTCATTGTCTGATTTTGCTGTTTAATGTCTTCCTTGATACTTCAGATCATCTGAAGCATGTATATCCTGAATTCTTTATCTGACATTCCATCTGCTGCAGCTGTTACCTCTTCTAAAGTTGCGTTGACCTGCATTGCTTGTGGTCCTTTCTTTCCTTGTCTTTTCATACTGCTTGCGTATCTTTCCTACAGGGGCGGGCGGCGGCTCTGCTCTCTCCTTATTCCAATTGGGGTGTCGTGGCTACCACGCCGGCAGGTCACTGGGCCTGTTCTGGGCGCTGGCGGCGGCTCTGTTCTGCCGCTACTCCAATTGGGGTGACAAGTGTACTACGCCGGCAGGCCACTGGGCCTGATCCGCCGGTCGGTTGCAGGTTTGCCTACCCTGCAGGCGCGGGCGGCGGCTCTACTCTGCCCCTACTCCAAATGGGGTGACGTGTCTGTCGTACCGGCAGGCCACTGGGCCTGTCCCGCTGGTCGGTCGCAGATCTGCCCACCTATCGGGCACAGGTGGAAGCTCTGCTCTGCCCCTACTCCAATTGGGGTGTCGTGACTACCCCGCCTGCAGGACGCTGGGCCTGTTCCTGGCACGGGCGGCGACTCTGCTCTGCCCCTACTCCAATTAGGGTGGTGTGTCTACCACGCCGGCAGGCTCCTGGGCCTGATCCGCCGGTCTGTTGCAGGTCTGCCTACCTTGGAGGCGTGGGCGGCGGATCTGCCCTGCCCCTCCTACCACGCCTGCGGATCCCTGGGCCTGATCTGCAGGTTGGTCACAGGTCTGCTCACCCTGCGGGCACAGGTGGCGGTTCCGCTCCGCCCCCACTCCAATTGGGGTCACGTGACCACCACACCGGCAGGGCCTGATCCGGGCGTGGGAGAAGGATCTGCTGTGCCCCTACTCTAGTTGGGGTGACGTGTGTACCACACTGGCAGGCCACGGGGCCTGACCCGCCAGGCTGTCATAGGTCTGTTTACCTTGCAAGCGCGAACGGCGGCTCTGCCCTGCCCCTCCTACCACGCCCATGTACCACTGGGTCGCGGGTCTGCCCACCTTGCGGGTGCGGGTGGCGGCTCCGCTCCGCCCCCTCTCCAATTGGGGTCACGCGGTCACCTCGCTGGCGAGCCGCTGGGCCTTCTCCGGGCGCTGGCGGCGGCCCGGCTCCTCCCCTCTGGCTCGACGACAAATTGAGGAGACTCGGGTGTCTGTGCCTCACCCCCCCTACCAGGAGACCAACTGTTTATGTTGCCGCTGGTATTGATGAAGTTCTCTCCTCGGCCGCTTTCTGATGACATCAGATCTCTGCCATGTTGGTATCCTATGCGAATGGCAGCATTTCGTTCCCCTTGCCGGGCAACCAAGGCAACGGGTGAGTCCTGACCGGCCCTCAGCAGGACCCGGACAGAGAAAGACTACCACATTTTTTTAATTCATTCATCTGTTGATGGACAACAGAGCTGGTTCTATAACTTGACTATTATGGAATTGTGCTTCTTTAAATATGGGTATGCATGTATCACCATAGTATGCTGATTTCAGGTTATTAGGATAAAAGTTGAGAAGTGGCATAACTAGATCATATGATGTCTCATTCCTAATCTTTTGAGGAACCCCCATACTGCTTTTCACAGAGGTACATATAGTCCCACCAACAGTGTGCAAGTGTTCTTTATTCTCCTCATCCTCACAAGTGTTTATGATTATTTGTATTCTTGATGATTGCCCAGGACACTTTCTACAGATGTATTTGTGGAGGGTCTCCACACTAAGACCTTCAGAAAGGGCTGTACATCTTTATAATTCTTATCTACTTTACGTATCAGCTGTCACTGTGACCAGCACAGGTAGTTTATGTTGCCTGTGGAAGGAACAGAAAGAAAAAGATAAATATCTATTCATTTATTAGCATAATCTATCAAAGAGTGAAATTTCAAAAGTTGTGGAGCAAATAAGCAATCGATTAGCAGAATTAGGTACTAAGTCGCCGGCTCTTATTTCCCAATTATTATAACTTTGGTGTCCCCATATGCACTCCTATATGAAGCGACACAGTGTTCTTAAGCAGTGACTTTGGGCCATACTGGAGGTGGGAGTAAACAGCCTACAGGGAGATGGCAGCTCCTGCCCACTTAATGTCACACTGTTGAACAGGCTGCTGCTGCTGTGCTGAGAAAAAAACATGTCACAGGAGAGGAGAGACACTTCGTTTTCAGTTTCTCAGAAGACGGAACACATGAAATATTTTCCAAATTGAAAACTTACATATAAGTAAATGTTATTTGTATTTAGTTGTTCATTTTGCTAAGGCTGAGACCAAATCTGCCAAGGGCATGGGGCGAAGGATGCTGGGGAGTTGTGATCTATTTGGTGGGAAGATATATCCAAGGACTTCCCTGAAACTGGAGGAGGGAGAGGGAAAGGGAAGATAGGTTGACTTGACAGAGGAATTACTCTACATCTGAATCTCCCACATCATCCCACAAGCAGTATTGTGGTCCCATTGTAGGCTGAATCATCACCACATGAGACCTGTGCCATGATCACTACCTGTAATCAGAGTGCAAAGGATCAAAGCCTTACTGTACCTCTGAGGCATGCAGCCTTACCTGGCTGAGCCTCAGATTCCTTATTTGTCAAATTTGGGTAATAAGATAGAGGGATTAGCCTCATACTTAAATATTGTACGTACAATTGAGCATTGGAGAGTGTCAGTTAGAATAATTAGCTCCTAACCTTTTCCTCTGCCCACAGACTCATCTAATATGATGTGCCCACTGACCCTACTTCACCTTTTCCAAGTTTTCTCATCCTCCCAAGCAAGCATGGTTCATGATCTGCTTTCTCCACTACAAAGATTCTAAATTTCAAAGAATGGGTATTTTTTCTTAGAGTCAAAACCCTATTTTCAATTTCAATTTTGAGGCCCTTAAGATATAGAGTTCTTTTTACTATTTAATTGTTCTGGTCCTGGAAACATTCCTGTCTGAAAGCTGGGAGTGTAGGGTTTGAATTAGAATTCCGTCTCAGAATCTGTGGGCAAAATCTGTTACTCCTTCGCAAGTTCTGCACAGTTGTTGGTTTGTCAAAAGACAGTCCCTCTTTACCTCTAGGAGAGAGTGTGGGTCATGTTCACAGAAGGTTCTAGTCCTGGAAGCTACCCTCCCACACAGATGCCATCTTCCCTTCTTCCTTCCCCACAGATGACAGTAAAGTTCGACTTAGCAGCAGCCCACCCTCCGCCACCCTGGGCAGCCTCCTGGATGATCAGCACTGGCACTGGGTCCTCATCGAACGCGTGGGCAAGCAGGTGAACTTCACTGTGGACAAACACACACAGCACTTCCGGACCAAGGGTGAGGCAGATGCCCTGGACATTGATTATGAGGTGAGTTGACTCTCCCTGCACATCTCTAGGTCATTTTCTCAAGAGGCATAAGAAAACCAGTAAACAGAGCCATTGAGAGACATGGTGCACTGAGGAATCTTGCCCTGGGACTTATCTCCCCTCCATCTATGCCAGACGATCTACAAGGAAAGGAGTCCAGGAATCTGAGCAGTAAGGTGATAATGGGGATCACCAGTGAGATGTGTTTTAAACTCTGAAGATTTCCCTATTACTGGGTGTACATGTGCACACACATGTATGTGCTCGCACATGTGTAGCCTTTCTGTGTTTTTGTCAAATCTCTTGATTAAACATAGTCATTCTTAAATTAAACTTCAATTTAGCCTGGTCAATGAAAGACCTAGAAATTATAAATAAAATCTCCAGGAGTCTAGAATCTGGACTAAAATCATTAGCCTTTATGACCATTCCTATGCAGATGTTTGACTAATGCATGAAAAGCTGTTTCTCCCCGCTCCCTTGTAGAAGAGCCACAGTGAAATATACTGGATGAACACTGCCAAGGAGGTTGCACAGAGTTCTAAAAACTGGCAACCAAGAATTAGCCATTTTACTAGTAGTTGAGTTCAAGAAATGTCTATTGTACCCTTCCTGGATTACCAGGCTTCATGGTCGGCTCAGAGATGATTGAGTCTAATTCCTTGCGTTGGAGAAGCTTATAGTCTATTAGTCAACATAAACCACTATAGAACAAGGAGGTGCTAAAGGGGTAGGAAGCCATGGACACTGAGAGAATACTGGGGTCAGTCTGGGAAATGGCAGAAGGCTCCCAGCAGGATACACTGCTAAGTCCTGGATGAGTTAAGTTATCCTGATAGAAATGGTCAGAAAGGTACACCAGGGCACAGAGCATGATATGCTACTAGTCTTGTCCAGGATTTGTGTTATTTAAAGCAGTAGGCCAATAGTGGTTTGTTGGGGTCAGTTCAAATTATAAGGGACATATATTAGATTTTCAGAAATTCTGTGAGTTGGTTGGTAAACACAGTCGTTATTAAAAGTTAAGTTGCATAAGCTGACAATTAAGTAAAATATTTTAAAAGGCAACAAATTATTACTTTCTTATTATTTTACCATATAATTACCTATCCATTATCTATCTAAATGAACTCTTCAAGCTTTTTGTAATCATTTTACCAGTGCAGTGAAAATACTCTGCACTGGGTTACTATAGCATGCCTTCCCAATTTCACGTTTATTGATCTCCCTCTGATAGCTTGACATCCACAGTAGTGGAAGAATCTATACTATGGATATTATCAAACACAATGAATCAAAGTTTGATTCGTTTTTTTTGTGGATTGTTTAGACCAGGGGTCAGAAAACTCTGGTTTGAAAACTATTTTCCTATGACTCCTTTAGGATTAATTTAAACATTTTTAAAGACTTGTTCAAAGAATAAAGAATATATGACAGAAACCATAGGTGACTACAAAAGAGTAAAAAATGTATATAAAAATCAATCAATTAAAAAAAATCAACTGATTAGATGAAACTTAATGACAAACCTTAGTGTATGGTTTATTATTTATAAATTGTGTATTGCACATTGCTTATAAGAGAATGATCTATGTCTATACACACACACATTTGTACACGTCTCTCTGTGTGTCAGTGACCCACCTTGGACCTCCACCTGTTAAACCTTTATCAATAGTCCACTTGAGGCAGGAAATAGTGAAAGATAAATTTTAATAATTAGGAAAGCATGGGGTGGTAGAGGGCCATTTGAGCCTTGCTAATGATCTTACATTATTGAGAATGAAGAACGACTGAAGAATTTTTTCATGATGGTAACATGGCCAATTTCTCATTTTAGACTAGCATTTCTAAATGTTTGATTCAGGGCCAGTCCAACCAGAAACCACTGGAAACTCGCTGAAAGTGAACATATTCATGATCCTCCCTTTCCCACTGAATCAGAAATTGTGGGATAGGACTCAGCAATTTGCTTAGAAGTCCTCCAGGGAATCCTGAAGTTCCTGATATCTCAGAACCACAGTCTCACAGCAGTCACTCTGAAGGTTATGTGTAGCTCGGGTTTGCAGATGGGTGGAAGGAAGGAGTTTCTGAACAGAGAGTAGGAAATCCTGTTTGGAGACAATTTCAGTTATCAGTTGAGTAGATAACACAACAGTAGAGATGGAGATTGGTGCTTGAAAATATTAGGAGGTGGCCTATTTTTTTGTTTTCAATCACAATTATAAACTTAGAGAAAAATCTCTTCTTTTGATCTTAATGTTACTTTAGTACATTGTAGATAAGGCATGCCATTCATTAACTTCAAAAGAAAAGTTGTCATTTTTGACTCAGAATGCTAGATGCCAGAATGATACTTTTGAGTTGCTGAAAATTGGAAGTCTGTGAATATCCATCACTCTCCCTTTGTCTAATTGTTTAATTGATTGAAAACACAAAATGAACAAAGTGAACACACTATATTAAAATCACCTCAAAGCAGAGAAGTCTTTGATGAATTTGAAAACAATAATAAAAGAAAAACCTACAAAATTATCACTCAGTATTACCAAGTCCCTCAAATACTTTCCCTTTAATGTCCAAGGGGATGGTTCTAAAATTCACCATTGCTTGACTTAATTGACTTGCAAGAATCTGTTTACCTATGATCTCTTGTGTATAGAATCTGTACGCAATCACAGCTGAGTGACATTGAAATGAATGTCAGCATTCCGGGAAATGAAATCCAATGATGTCACTCAGTTTATGAAGTTGGATCTGATTTCTTTAGGGCATGCATTGATGTCTTATAAAAAATATTTCCTAGGAAAGAAACACCTTGAAAAGTTTCTCCCAAGCAACCTTTGCTTCAGGGGATGTAGTCCTTTCCAAATATGTGTAGCCAGGTTGCTCTAATGATCATAAAAGAAGACAGATTGACTGTAATAGCATTGGGAGATGCTGGCTGTGCTGGAAAACAAGAGTTATATGCCCAGAAAAGTCTCTAGCCTTGCAGATGCACTTGAAAGGGTATATTAAGAAGAGAGAGAACAGGGATGGGAGGGCCAAGTTCTATCCACCATTATCTCACCAAGTAATTGTGCTAACCAGGGAAATGGAAACTCACAACTCTGATTACTGAGAAGCAAAATTGGCACTATTATTGGAAAGAAGTCAAACAAGATATTTAAATCTAAGATCTGCTTTATTGCAGAATTATATATTGATCAGGTTTGGTTTATGCCTTGAGCCCTTCTGTGCACACATGAGGCCTGGGCTACCGCCAGCTAGAAAGATGGCTGAGTTCACAACCTCAGGCTCCAGTGACCCAACATCAGAGCATCCTCCTGCTGTAGAGCTGTTCTCTATCAAATTTTATGTGAAGTCTAACTGTTTGATATAAACCTATTTCTCCTTCTCAGATTTTACCATAGTGTGAATAGTAGTTGACAAAGAAAGTACAGTGGCTTCTTCTTAGACTGTCTTATGGAGGTCAATCAAGTGACGTTATGACTTTGTATGAGGCAACTAGTCTGGCATTTGCCATGTAAGGCATGAGATTGTCTGCTTCTTGTCCAACCTAGAAGGTGAACACAGACAAGACTCAGGGAGACCTCTGTCAAAAAGATAAGCAGGAAAAAAGATGTAGATCAAGTACTTCATATGGGGATGTCTTCTTAGTTCACATCACTTAATCCATGTGACTTTTCTGAATGCTGTGAGAGACATCATAGCAGTTTTCTTTTCTTGGAGCCTGAAACAGAAAGACTTTAGAAAAGACACATTTTTAGGACCTTATTCCTCTGATACCCCTATAATTGAAAAAGTCCTTTCCTTTCAATAGTGCTAGGGGCCCTGTTTTACATCACTATATGTACCCAAACTCTAAAAACTGTTTTTGAAAAAAAAAAAAAGATTTACATGTTTCTACTCTATAAATAACAGACATTTCATAAACTACAAAATGTATTTTAGTAAAAATCTTAGCTTAAGACATATATACAAAAGCCTAAAACTAGATTAAGATCCTTTCATGTTTAAAAATACATGTGTGGTGTATCTTCAAAAATAAGATTGAAGTTTTTTTTTTTTTTTTTTTAAAGTGAGATATAGTTTCATAATCTAAAAATATTTAAGGTCCTTCTAAGTATGATATGGATTTCAGGAACCTGGGAATAAAATATATGAAAAAAATGTGCCTATATAAAATGAGAAATAAATAACTTGCACTTTTTGTAAAAACTATGTTTAATAATGCCACATCCACCAATTAACTAGAAAAAGTACTTCAAAGTATTACTAATAAACAAAGCCTCCCTACATTTTTTTGGAAACAGGTATCCCACTGGGGGAAAAAAAAAACAGGGAAAGAACATGAATATAAAAAAATACAAATGACTTTCATATGCAAAAGGGTCTTCAAACTCTCTAATTGAAAAAAAAAACAGGAAAGAAAGAAATAACAATTCATGCTCCAAATTACAAAGTCCAACACTATATAATCAGCCACAATAGCATGATAAAAAGAAACCAAAATGATATTGTATATTGTTGTTGGCATAGTAATTAATGCAATCTTTAAGAAAGGATAATATCATTCAAAATTAGGAAAAACATTTCTTTCACTACAACATTCTGTTTCTAACAATTTTCCTATAATTATAAAGTAGTGTGTGCAATGGATATATTCTAGAAATTAAAAAAGAAAAATGAAAAATTTTCCCCAAATCCTTCAAAAGTAATTGATGACACATTATGATCATCTCACTGGAGGAGCAGCTCCACTTCAGTGCCTAGGTGACTTTGCATTGTTCACATAGGCCACACAGCCTGCAGTTCACAGCAGGGGGTCATCTAAGTCTTGGCAAGATATTCTGTGATCCAAGGAGACATGAAAGGCTGGGGATGATCTGCCCAGAGATTCTCTTTCACTCACCTCCCTCACCCAGGGAAGCTGTTAGGGTACAGTTTCTAATAACCTCCCCATTCTGATAAGGTGTAAGGTTTTCACTCTATTCTCCTAGAATACAGCTGTATCATATAAACTTGTTTAAACTGCGATTTACAATTACATACTGAGGAATGGGAACACGCACTTATGCGAAGGTCATCTCTTCCATTTTCTTTAGGAGCCATTGTTTGGGGTATGTAGGGCAGGGACCAAGGGCAGCTGCAAAGTTTGTCTCTTGTTTTATTTGTCATCTGTGCAAATTGGAAGCTGTCTGTATCTTTACCAGGAATGTAAAGTAGTCAGATGTTGGCCTTCAGCTCACCTACTGTGAGGATGCTTTATAAACCTGTACAAAAGTAGCATTCATTAATGACAGAGACAGTCCCATATGTTCTAATTTGAAACTTCTTAATATTAATTGTTCAACAAAAAGGAAAATCAATAATACACCAATAAAAATAATAATAGAATGTCCTAACTAGACAAAACTTTTCCAGTCTTAGAAGACAAATATTTCATGAGAAATGTAAAGAAGAAAAGAAAATACAAAAGAAAAATCAATGTGTAATGGTACAAATAAATAGTGTATGTTTTAAAAGCAGAGATTACATAAACTTGAAAATGTGCAAATAGAAAAATTTTTAAGGTTGCTAAAGAGACTAGTAAGAAAGAATCTGAAAGTGTGGGATAAAACAAGAAGAAATTTTTTTTAACTATATACTCTCCTTTAACCTTTTGAATTTTATTCCATGTGCAAATAAAGAAATATTTTAAGAAGCTGAGGCAATAAAAATAGTGAATGATTTAAGAAATGTTTCTTATATTTATTTCTAACACTACATGCTCTGATTTAATTCACAGTTTATTTTCAAAAGCACATTGCTTCATAATCTATAATTAAATTTACTTACTGTTTTTTTTTTTTTTTTTTGAGTTGTGTATCTTATCATCCCCACCCCTCATTAAAAAAGGCCTCATTAAAAAGGCCAAGATTTTCATTTTTTGTTTTCATTTATTTCTGTAGAATTGTATCTGGCTTGGAAAACACAGTAAGGAAATATTTGTTGAATAAATGAATGATTGTTTTTATGTAAATCCCAAATAATATGAATCTAAGGCCTATTTTTCATCTCCTAAAAAGGATGTAATAATTTCTCCATGCTCAGAGGCCACCTTTGATGCTGCCTTACCATTGCTTGGCATGGCCTAACGGAAACTTCTCTTACAACTAAGACAGTCATTTGACTGGATGGACATCATAAAAGTGTTTATTTGGTGATCAAAATAACTACAGATCACTAGGGAAATTGTTTTCAAGGCCAGGAGAGAGTATAATTGTTATCGATCCTTTTCTTTCTTTGGAAAATCAGTTTCAAGGCTAACACAGGAGGACATCAAGGTGAAGAATAAACTGAAGAAAATAAAAGAGAAAGAAAAGCAAAAAGGAAATGACAACGAAAAAATGAAAAGGAAAATTATTCCTATTATGTGTGGCAGTTGTGATTTTTGTTTAACCTCTAAACAATCCCTATCAAGGAGGTTATCAACTACTACATCACAAATAAAAACCTAAAAGACAGAGCAAAATTGCTGAGTCCCACAATCCCTATTGTCCACTAACCCCTGCCACAGCAGTAGGGCCAGCATGTGAGACCAGGTCTGTAGCTCTTGGAGCAGGATCCATGGGATGGCCAAAATTTCTCACTCCGGGAGGAACACTTGGTCCCTGGAGGCACAGGCCCAGATTGTGAAGCTGATTCCTATCTGTGTACAAGACTTGAAATCGTTTTATGTGGTTCTCCCCTTTGCTTCTAGTCTTCAATTTAAGATTACTGTGAGTTGGAGACCTGCTAAATTTATATTTCCTCCAGTTTTAAAGCAAGGAAATGACATATGAACACTTCCTCTTAATATGTCTTAAAAGCAAACCAATTGCATTGAATATGAAGGAGAGAATCTTTCAAAGCCAGTATTATAGAAAAACATAATTGTTTTTATTAACATGAACCCAAGGAGTGAATGATAATATATCTTCTTGTTTAATAGGTTTTTATTAGGAAAATGACAGTATGGTTTAATTACCCCACTTTTTCTAGTGGAAGTGGCTAAATAAGCATTTGAAAACTTTTTTTTTTTTAGGTTCAAGTAATATAATCATCAATAAAATAATATACAGTTATCCAGGACCCTCTTGGATGCTCCTAGAGCCTGATGCAATAGTATAAATGGAGAACTAGGTATCTTAAATCTAAAAATTTAAAGAGTTGCAAATCAAGCTAGCAAACTATTGAATTAAATATGTTCTACTCTACCAGCTTAGCAAATAGTCCTTCACAGCTAAAGTGCATAGGTCCAAATTCTATCTGCAATCCAAAGAGCTGCCCCTTGTTCACATCTCTCAGAAAGACAGATGAGGGAAGAGGACAGTGGAGACCCTGAAGTGGTTTCAGAGCTGTTGAGGCAGAAGTGTTGGTGCGCTGCTGGGGAATTCCTGGTCTGGATGGTGGTAGCAGCTTTGTGATCATCTCCTCTGGGATCAAAACACATCTCCCTGCAAGACAGGATGTGACCAGGGGATGCAGCAGGAACTTGAGTACCTTGCCTGAGTAACACAGGGTATGCTGAAGTGAGGCTTTCCATTGAGCTTCTTGCTTGAGTACTGAAATGGACATGACTGAACTGACTGGCCAAAGGATCTGAAGTGTGTGTGTGTGTGTGTGTGTAGAGAGAGATACGCATATAGAGATATATTTATATATAAATAGGCATATTTATATATAGTAAAATGTGTGTTTATACAAAATTCATTCAGACAAAAAGATCTTAAAACGTATTAGACCAATTGGGCTAATATACCTGAGGTCTGCAAGTCTATGAAAAGATATCTATTTGGAAAAAGGAACTAAAGTTCTAACAGTTGATCTGATTTGGCCTAGGAACAACAATGGGAACTACAACAATAATAAAAAAAAAATGTTCTGAATACAGCCCTGGTGCAAAACTTAATAATAGATTGAGAACACAGGGTTGGCCTGTCAGAGAAAATTGGAAGGACCTGATGTATGCTGTTGAGAGCACACTGTGGCTTCTGGTGCTATGTGCCCTCCCTCTTGTTTTCTTCTTTTTAAAGACTGCAGCAGGACTTAGGCCAGGACTGTCAGTGCTCTGGGGAAATTTTCATTTTAAACAATGAGACAGTTTTAGGAAAACCAGAATATTGGTGAAGAGATAGTTAGATGCAGAATCCCAGTTCCTGTACTTCTGGCTGTGAGACCTCAGTTGAATAGTGAACTTTTTGTATATCACCTGAAAACTGGGCAGTAAGTGGGGAACAGGAATGAGGAGACAGTTCAGACATTCAGTACTTTGTAAACAAGAACTGATTTTGAGACTAATGCTTTATTTTTACCCAATATAGGGCTGTATCTTGGTAAGATATCATCTATTCTCTGTCCCCAGCAAAATGAAATAAGATAGTCTTCATGCATAAAGAAGGGAACATTGGGAACTTATGAAAGTTTAGATCATAAAAGAAAAAAAACAAAGTAATTTTTTTATGAAAACATTGTCAATTATCTTCCTTCAATTTCCAATTCCAATGTAAGGGGAAAATAGCACATCATGTGCAATGGAAGAACATTAAAGTTCTAGAGATCAGAAGTTCCAATCCTGTCACAGACTGAGTCATTGATCTAGTCAAAATAACAGAGTAGAAGTTACAAAATGGTGACCAAGGTGACTGACCAGGCAAGACTAGCACTGCTTCATCTCATTTGGCTTATCTGTTGTTTTTTTTTTTCTTTCAAAAAAAATAATCATTTGAATTCAGATTGATATTTGTAAAAATATCAAGTGATTTCATGAGAAAATTGGGATTTTTGCCTCATTTTTAATGGCAAAAATTCATCAACCTAGACTTGGCCCATGAGGGGCAGTGCCTTCAGGGAAGGGTCACATGACTCATTAACACCTAGCAAGGTGAGTTTCAAAACTGAAAAAGAAGACAGCAGTTTAGATCCTTCTTCAAAGCCCTTCCATTAAAAAGTGGCCATCAGAACAAATGTGACTCAAAAATGTGCATAATATTTTGAGAAATTTCAAAAGTATCAGAGAGTCAAATTAGACAGAAAGTAGAATCATCAGAACCAAAAGATTCCAAATTTAGATGGGCCTAGAGAAAACAAGAAACAGTAAAGAAGGAATGAACTCGTTGCCATCCAAGTAACATCAAAGATCAAGAGGCAAGCATATACCAGACCAAAGGAGATGAATAGATCAAAGGGAACCAGAGTGGCAGATTCTGGGACCTCATACCTTTAACACCAAAGTGAGCTTTATCCTGGGACTTACCCAGCTGGAGCGCACCTGTGACACACACAGTTACCTCAGGTTACTAGGTAGACTACCTTGTCCAAGACACACTGCCAGTGGAACTCTGGAATCTAATACTTAGTTTTGTTGCCCACTAACATCAGTGAAAGGTACACTCTGCAATTTGCCAAGACCCATAAAACAAGAACAGAAAAAAGAAAAAAAAAGGGCAACATCATCAAAAGGGAAAAGGCAAAAAAAGACCTAGAAGAAAATTGCTTATGCCCTTTTTTTATCCAAATAAAGAAATATTTTGTTGGATCTATTATATTTAATCATAGCTTTTAGGGTTATGTAATAAAAAAATGAGTAAGATATTTTCTCTATCTTGAGAAACTTAAGGGATAAATTTCAAAATATTCACCTTAGTCCCTTTTCTGCTACCAAAGCAGATAACTGAGGTCATCATCTTATAAAGACAAAAAGCATATTTTGCTTTACAGTTTTGGAGTGTTCAGTTCCATAATCACTTGGATCCCTGTGGCAGGAGATTATCACAGAAGTATATAGTAGAACAAACTGGCTCACCACACAGACAGGGAGTGAAAGAGAGAGAAAGAAGAAGAGGCTAGGGTCCCAGGACCTCCTTCAAGGGCATGCATTCAATGACCTGCATGCCTTCTACTACTCCCTTACATCTAGGGACTAGTAGACATGGACATTTAAGGATGTTTCAGATCCAAAATGTAGCAATATTTATCAAATATTTATTTGGTATCTACTATGTGTCAGGCCTCCTTTTAAGTGCTTGAAATATATCCATGAAAAGACCAATGATTCCTACCCTGGTGATGTTTGGATTCTAGCCGTAGAGAAAAACTATTCAGCAAAAAACAACACAAATCAGTAAATTCTATACTAAGTAAGTAGACAACAAACTGCTGTGAAAAGAAAACTAAAAGTAGATCACAGTACTGGGCTTGGGAGTTCAAGGATAAAGGTTAACATCATGGGGACAGTCACCTTTGAATAGAGACCTAAAGGGAACAAATAAGTCTGTTGTGTTGCTATCTGGAGAGAGTTGACTGAGAACATAGGACTCCCAACCTAAAATAGCTGTGCTGAACATTTTAGGTTCTGGGCCCTTCAGCAGAGGCTAGACTAAGCCTACTGAATCCAATCTTTGCATTCACAATTTAAGTGATATCTTCCTGAAGAGGATTAATATTTTCTTGCTGAAAATCCTTCAGTACTCCCCATTCTTCTGAGCTCTACATTCAGTGATTTTGGTGTGTGTCTCCAACTCACCTTGCTAGTTTTATTTATAACTTAAATGTCTATGATTACTTAGTTTTTTAATCACCAGCATAGTGTTTTTGGGTCTGGCTGGGCACAAATGCCGCAGTCTGGCTGGGCACACAATCACGAGCCACCACACAGCTTGTAGATTCAAACAGCAACTCTTTATTCCCGAACTCACACCAGCCGTCTACAATCACGTTCTGGGGAAATCCACGTTCTCTTCCCAAATCCACGTTCTCTGCCCAAATCCACGTTCTCTGCCCAAATCCACCTCCACTGGGCTTCTATCTCCCAAAATATACTGTCTAAATCCTGTGAGAACTCAAGGGGAACTCAGGCAGCAGGATACGCCCTATTCCCAGCAGGAATAATCTTAAACCTTAAACCTGGAACCTAAACCTGGAACGCCCTAAACAAGATTATCTTAAAAACAGGAACACCCTAATCTGCCTTGGTCCTTGAGCAAGGTCATCTACATTCAATGTCACTGCAACATGTCAGCAACATGGGGTACGCTGGCAAGGAAATTGTCATACCTACTTGGCTAATGGCTCCCAGCATCTCCCCCCTTCTGATTAATTAAACAACAAGCAATGTGGCTTAAGGACCGTGCCTGGTAGGTTGTCCAATTCAACACTTCATACTTTTCTCGATATGCTTTTCTGAAATGTCTGTTTTCCTAAATGTATGTCTCAAAATTCTGTTATTCTCCAAACTCCAACTCTCTGGTTATTTTCTCCAGTTATTTCCCAAACCTCTTCTTTGTATAGCAGTTGGTCTTTTCTCATTGTTCTTACCATACCTTGTCTTCCATCATTCTGTTAGAGGATGGATTTTTCATTGGGAATGGCCCTACATTTCTACAGGAAAGAGAGAGTGCATGATTTAACTTCAATACCACCACAGGGGCTTGATCCATGCTTTACAGAAAGTAGGGCCTCAACAACTAGTTAGGGATTTGACTTGGACCAAAAAAGTGGAAACAAGTTTTTCAAGTATTTCTGAGAGCTGCTAACAGAATAGTTAAAACAAAAGATTTTTTTTTTTCAGTTGGTGTGAACAAGAAATAATTGTTCACATATGACAAATTTGGAAGTTTATGACCACTATAAACTTCCAATGAATGGATAAAAACATGATCTAAGTCAAGCCAAGTTTCTAGCTCTGTCTTCCATATACCAAAGACCTTTAGGCACTTCATGTGGACTATGTATGCTGAAATATACTCTCTGTTCAGCATCATCAATATCCATCACATGATGAACTATGCCAAATTCTAAAAAGAAACTCAGAATCCAAAACAATGAAATCAGTAAAGGAAAAATTTTAAAAAATGTTTGGAATTGTGAGAAACATACAATAACTGAATTCACACAGAAAAACAAGATAGAAAATTAGTACCTTTGAAAGGAAAAATTAAGATCAAAATATAAAAATCATTGTAAACTTTTCATTATAATCCCTTATTTAAAATATCTCTCCTAACCACATGTGCATACCATATAAAACCTCAATAAATGCAAAAAAACCCCATTAAATTGCACATTTTTATACTACAAATATTGGTTAACACTGCTTTTCTGTGAGCTGAACCCAAATGAATGAACTAATGGATGGAGTCAAGGAGAAAAGCAAGTATTGGGAGACAGTGAATCAGAGTACAATTAGATCAAGTAGAACAGCTTGAGAATGGTCAATATTCAATTTTTTTCAAATAATTGGTACAATAATTTGCCAGCCTAGGTCATTGCACAGTAGTGACTTTTATATGCATGACTTGATGGACAAAAACAATTTTAAGCAAGATTTTAGTTTTTATTACCAAAGTTTTGATAAATAAGATAAAATATAAATGCAAATGATCCATTGGCTATAATTACTAATATAAAATTAATAGTTATATACCAAGTGTTTATGAAATATTTAGAAAAACAACATTTTATAGGAAAGAAATACATCAATATATGAAGCAAACTTTTCCAATCTAACTTAAATAAACTAAATCTATAACTCAATACTACAATTAGAGCTGCAAGTTTCTACTTGAAAAATCAAAATGTATAAATCACTTGCATATATATATATATATATATATATATATATATATATATCTCAGTTTGTACTCACACTCAAATATAAATAAATGCCATTTTGCCACTTCTCTCTCACTTCATCCCATATGCTCATCATTCTGTTTCCCTTGATGGCAGGAAAAACATCTCTATTGAGTAATTAGTTAATACCTATTTATACCTTTGTGCATTATTGTGTAAACACTGGATTATATTAATGTTTCCTGGGCAGATTATTAACTGGCTAGCCTTAGTACTATCTTACATCAAGGGAGGTATTCCATCTACTTGTCCCACCTGAAAGCATATCACCCACTAGTCCTACTTGGTTTGGAGTCTTGAGAACCAAGTGTTACCTTCTGCTGCTGTGTTCTGTGATACCTGGTATCACCTAGATCTGTGAGATATAGTTACTTGTGCTCTCCCAGACTTCAAATGCAACTACCAGCCCTCTGTACATTTACTGAAAACCTCAGCACTTTCATTCCTCCCCCTGCATCCTGTTCTCTTAGGCCTATGCTAGCTAGAGTGCCCAGGTCAGTGAGAAACAGGTCTCAGGGCTCTCCTATATTGGAGCTCCACTTAAGCCACTGATAATCCTCCTGGCTTCTCTCCAGCTCTTTTGTTCTGGGGCCATACTGAACTTGAAGCAGCTCATATAGGCTTGCAAACATCACTGCTTTGGTAATCAGGATGATTTCCAGGATCTGACTTGTGATTTCTATCCACCTTCCCCAATGCTCTATAAGTTTCAGTCCCTCAGAGTGGAACAGAGAATAGTCTGTACACTACAACCCAACTTTCCCCAACAAATTCTTCTCAAAATCCTCCACCCAGACTAAAAGGAGTAATAGTTGCTCCCTTAATGCTGTAGAAAATTACAAGGTTATATACAGTATTCTGTGTATTATTTTTCTTTGGATAAAAATATTTACCCTGAATAACTTAAGTACTGTTTTTGCTGTGTAAAAGACAGTGCTTTTTGTTCTTTCTATTACCTTTCAAATTTTGTTCTGTATCTGCTGTTTTCCTAAATCACAATGCAGTGAAGTAGAGCATTGATTTTTTTTATTAGAAATTGAAGAAGGTGGTGAACATCAAAGTGAAAAGGTAATTTTGTAAGCTCTCAAAAATATTTCTTATAAAATATTTGTGGGATTTACAAATTTATTGTTGATTGTTTTTGTTTTCTAGAATATTTTCCAAGACATATATCGTGAAAGATAAAGCTTCTCTTGGGAGACAAACATAGACTTGATCTAAATATTTGACAAAAGAAAACTAGGCTTTTATTCATTTACTAGGTAAAATATGGATATAAAACAAATGGTACCCAACCATGACTCAATAAGAGAGAAGTTATTAATTCACCATCTAACAATGCAATTCAACACAGCAATAGATTGAGCATGAAATACTTAGTTCCATCCCACAAACTTTTTGAGAAACAATGGATAATGCAAAGTGTTCATTCTCATTTCAAACACAGAAACAAATTATATGTAAACTGGGAGTACAGGAATGTTTCCCTGATGTGAAGTCAGAATCAGAGTTATGTGTCCATGGTAAATGGAAGGGTTTTTTTTTTTTTTTTTTTTTTTTTTTTGTCTTCTTTTATTTCAGTTTGGTTTTAGAAGGTTCTATACCATTATTATTATTTAATATTTCTTAAATTGTGGCTCGATCCTAGAAAGTTTTGGTTATGATGACAAAATAAAGAAAAAATATGTACAAAATTGATTTTAAAAAGGAACAAAGTGCTTGTAGATGTAATATGATTGTACCCTTCACAAATACAAAGAAATTATCTTTAAAAAGTATATGACTTAATATGAAGTTACATACAAAATATTTTGTTAGAGAAAATGAACCAGCACCAATAATATGGGTATTTATATGATAAAATATTAGTGAATTAGAAAAAAATATAATGGAATTTTTAGTAGTATGAAATTCCTAGAAATTAATTCACTGAAGAATATGTGAACTAGGGAAAGACATTAGCAACTTAGGTGGAGGAACCTTATCTGAAATATTCTGAAAATAGAAAAAGATACTGAGTTCTTGGAAAGGAATGTGAAATATTTTTAAAAATTCATTCTTCTCTGAATAAACTCTTTAATGAAGTAATGAATCCTCAATCAAAATTTCAACAATTTTTTTTCAAATAAAATTCTGAAATTGTGAAAAGAATGAAGGATAATATCAATTCTCTTACAAAAGTAAAGCATCAATAAGTAAAAGTGAGTAAAGGATTAATAATCCTTATCACCTCTTACAATTCATTAAGAAACACTTTTCAATAGTGTAGAACTTGTGGAAAAAAAAAATATCTAGAAGTAACCCTTTGCATATAGCTGCTATTCATATAAGGGAGAGACATTCAGAGTAGGAGAATGCTTGTGTGTGTGTGTGTGTATGTGTGTGTGTTTGAGTAGAAAAGACAGGAGAGGTTTAAACATGGATGTCAGATAAGTACAAGATTAAGGTGACATTTTCAAGTAGTAGAGAAAAACTAGGTTACTTATTAAATGATATTGGAATAAAGGTAAACATAGAAACTGTTCTGTTTTGTTTTGTTCTCATGGTAGAAAAAATATTCACAAAAGATCAAGATGCCAAAAAGTAATATATCCATTAAAATAATTTGTATTAGTATTTACTAGACATAAAATGGTCATGAAAATTAATGTTCCATAATCTTCCCAGACAAATTCACTATAAGTAAGTAGTTTGGTGCTATAATCACACTTCACAATCAGTTACAATTCTTGCACTTTTCAATCAAATTTATAGTAATTTCCCATTTTATCACAAATGCTGAACAAGTGTCACTATTGAGAACTAAATAAAGATTTCATTAAATTGTTTCTTATTTGCATTATAAAACTGTATAAGGCATTTGCATTATTGTCTGTTTTTTTATTTTCATAGATAATGATTTGGGAAAAACCTTGTGCTGAGTTTTTTGGTACAATGCAGGCCTTTAAAGTAGGTCTCTCAGCTGAATAGAGTTATGTTTTGTTTGTCCCTTGGCTTTCTATGGACAATTTCTCTAAGATGCTTGTGTAAGAGATAAATATAAAGATGCTGGTTTTCTTTCTTTTTCTTTTTTTTTCTTCTCCTTCTGTAAATTACTGTTTTATTTAGTATTAAAAAGGTTCAGAAAAGAAGTGAAAATGGTTTTGTAAAATAAGCCCTCAAGAAGCAAGCAATTACAGTTATTTTTACATGGGCTAATCAGTATCCTTTTAAATGTGTAATCAAGTGGCATCTATAATTATTTGAGTCACTTGGCTCATACATACAATTGAATCTACTGAATGTATTTGCTTCCTTTCCTTTTCTACTCCTTCAGAGTTTATAACTAAGAGTTGATTTTCATTTTTCCCACTATAAAGCTTAGTTTTGGAGGAATTCCAGTACCAGGAAAACCTGGGACCTTTTTAAAGAAAAACTTCCATGGATGTATTGAAAACCTTTACTACAATGGAGTAAACATAATTGACCTGGCTAAAAGAAGAAAGCATCAGATCTATACTGTGGTAAGTTATCTCATTTATTTTTATTTTTATTTCTTGATGTTTTCTACCACTCGGGGGTAAGTCTTGCTTTCACTATCGCACTCCTGTATCTCTTCATAGTGTACCTGTGTTTATCTTGCACTCTTAAGAGGTCCCATCAGCCTCAGTCATACTCAAGAGCAAGACTCCCAGCCGGGACTGAGTATGAATTGTGTTCCTGGAGAAAAATGCGTATCAAAGATATTTAGAGAACTCTATTTTTCTGGTTGTGGTTGCTTTCAGCTGTGGGTGAAATTTGCATTCTATAAGGGCTAACATGGATTTTTTTTTTTTAATCTCTGGTAAACCAAAGCAAAGAATATTCCATTAAATTCAAGAGCTTGGGAGTTACATAGTTGTCTAGGAATTTGTTGAACTTCAAAAGAGGGCCTTTTAAACAAATGAGGTTACATTTTATTTTATTTTTTTTTTTGTATTTTAGAGATGTCCTTTGTTACATGTATAATCCTGATAAGTTAAATAGTTAACATTTGTTTTTCCTAATAAGGCATGAGTTTCATTAGGGTCAGGTATATGTCTTCTTTTATCACTAATGGATTTTTAATATATAGCAGAGTGCCTTGCATGTAGTAGGTACTCAATAAAGGTGTTGATGTTTCCAGCTATAGTTAAGGATTTTTCCATTTATACATGCTTCCAGTGTTTTCAGTTTTCCCATGGCATATTTTATAGCTCTGTTTAGTACTGCTATTTGTTCCTAACAGATTAGCCCTTTAATCATCGTATAATGATATGCTCTTGCTCTGATGAATTTTTTGGCTCTGAAGTCTACTTTATCTGAGGTTAATGTTGCCATTTATATATTTTCCAATTAACTTTGCATGATATTTCCTTTCTCATCTTTTTATTTTTAACCTAGCTATATTTTGGTACTTGAACTGAGTTTCTTATTGACAGCAAATATTTGGTTCATTTTTTTGAATTCATTTTCCAGTTATGTTTAATAGGTATCTTTAGACCATTTACATTTAGTGTAATTAATGTGTTAGGGTTGCAATGTCCATTTATTTTTTATGTTCTGTTATCTTCTTTTTCATGCTTCTCTTCTTTTTTCTATGTGTTGCTTGAATGATTTTTAAGAATTTCATTTTGATTTATCTAGTGGTCATATCTCTATGTACAGGTTTTGTTAGTGGTTTCTTAGTTACTATATTACATATATGCAAAATTTGATAACTTACTGGTTTTATTTTACCAATTTAGGTGAAATATAAGACTTCTCTCCTTTTAAATTTTGTTACCTTTCATGATTTTTATGCAATTGTCTTTATATTTCCTCTATACTTTAAACTGTATCACACAGTTTTATTTTTGTTTCAATTATCAAACAAAGTTTGAAAACACAAGAGAAAAAGGAGAGTTTCTTGAGTTCAGCCATATTTTTGCTTACTATTGTTCTCTCTCTTTTTTTTTGTAGCCTGATTTTCTTTCTTTTGTCATTTTCTTTTGATTGAAATACTTTCTTTTAGCCATTCTTTTTGAGTGTATATGAAAGTGACAAATTATCTTATTTTTCTTCATCTAATAATGTTTTCTCTCTCCTTCTACCTTTGAAAGATATTTTCTTTAGATGTAAGATTATAGGTTGACAGTTCTTTTTATTCAGCACTTGGAAAATGCTGAATCATTTACCTCTGGCCTCAGTGATAAATTTAGTTTTATTTCTCCAATAGGTAACATGTCATTTCTCTGTTGGTGATTTCAAAAATTTCTGTTTTTAGTTTTTGAAAGTTTGAATGTGATTGTCATGCTGTAGATTTCTTTGGGCTGACCTTGTTTGATTATTGTTTGATGTCTTGAATGAATGAATAGACTATGTCTTGGGCTAATCTTTACACATTTACATGTGGATAACTTGGGGAGTTTTGTGGGGTTTTTGCCATTATTTATTCAAGTGCTTTTATATCTGTCTCTTTCTTATCTTCTTGAACTCTGACAACATGAATACTAGATCTTTTGTTATAATCCCTCAAATCTTATTTCTTAGTCTTATTTTGTGTGCTTTGTTCAAATCATGTCATTTCTTTTGTTTTAGGTAGAAGTTTAGTATTCTTTTTCTTTTTTTCTCTCATTCTGTTATTGAACCTATTATCTTTTAGGATTGATAATGAATTTTCATTTCTAAAATTTTCATATCACTCTTCTTATCATTTGATATTTTAATTTCCTTGCTAAGACTTTTGATTTGTTACTAAGATTTTCTATTTTTGTAACTCATATCAAATGGGTAATTGGCATTGAGACATTTTTATTATAATGGCTGCTCTAAAAAATATTTGTCAGATAATTCTAACATTAATTAAATGTCATCTAAGAGGCATTTATCGATTATCTTTTTTCGTTTAGCTTGAGTTCTTTTTTGGCATAACAAAATATTGTTGTTGTTTTTTTAAGTGAACCTGCATATTTTAAATATTATGCTATGGCAAATCTTCTTTAAATTTTCTGTTTATCTGTCTTCTGCTCACGCTGTCCACTCAGGGGAAAGAGAGGTTTGGCCTTAATAACTCTGGTTTGAAATAGAAATCCCAATTCCTTTCTGAGCCTCCATTGACTTCTGTGGATGGAAAAGGTACTTGTTACTACCAAGTATGTGAGAGTTACTGCTTCCTACAAAAGTTTCATTGTTTCTTCTCTGAGTAGGCTGCATGGTAATGCCTCATGATCATCCTCTGTGTGACCTCCAGTGACATTACTACCAGAAGAAAGTGTCTTCACTTGCTATCATTGGACTGTGGTGAAGTCCACCAAGGCATCGTGACCCCATCTTTGTGAAGTGGATGGCCTCCCTCATTAGTGCTAAGTAACGTTGAAGTCCAGGATCCCCATGTAGTCTCCACTGACACACAGTGAAACACTTGATCTTTTCTGACAAAGATAGACTTCTCAAATCCCTAGGATTTTTCTTTTAGATTCTAGACATTCCCAGATTCATTTCCATAATGCCACCCTGGTTAGGATTGGAGACATTGTGATACAGCATAGCTAGATAGCTTTGCAGCAGGAGTTTTCTCTATAGCATTTATCTTGGGTTGAACAGTTATTTTAGTTATTTTCTAAAAATATTCTGTCTTGTTGCCCATTTCTTCATCCTTTGGCTGTAGAGGGCAGGCTTGGTATTGCTATTTTTTAAAAATTTGTTTATACCAGTTCGTCTGTTGGGGTGGTTGTTAGTTCTTCAGCAACGGGGCTAGGACACTAAGAAAATACAGAGAACTCCCCACCATGTTGTGCTTTATACCTTGAAGTTATTACATATGCTTTCTGTCCTCTCTTCATCAGTCAGCATCTTCTTAGGTTTCTTTTACACATAATTTTCAGTGTGGTTTAGTTATGTTCAGTAGCAGGAGAAATATGGAGAATTATGCTGCTTCCTAATCTCTGAATTGCAAGTTCCTTACAACTTTTTTTTTTTTTAATCCATACAAGAGTAAGTCATTGTATCACTGATAGAAAAAAAACCTAACCCTCCGGCTGGAGTTGTAGGTCAGTGATAGAGCACTTGCCTAGCATGTGTGAGGCACTGGGTTGGATCCTCAGCACCACATAAAAATAAATAAACAAAAGAAAGGCATTGTGTCCATCTATAATGAATATATATATATATATATATATATATATATAAGAAACCAAAGAACCAAAAAAAAAAAAAAAATCCCTAACTGCCTAAAGTCTGCCTGAAGTCTATCAATTGAACTATCTGAGGAAACTATATATGCAAATGAGCCTGTTTTACTTTCCCTTGATACATATAATTTACAAAGTGCATTTTATAATTTGGTGTTTTGCCTTGACACATTTTTTTCCAAATTGCCATTGGATTCCTAGGTGTAAGACACATTTGCTTTAGGAAAACCACACCAAGATTAAAGGTCACTATTGTTTAAAAGTTTGTCACCAAGTTTCTGACTCCTTTTGTTGGGAAAGGTTAAGACACACAATACTAACAAGGGCTCATTCCCTCCATTGGTTCCAGGAGTGACATCAACTGATATTACCTGACCTACCATTTCTGGCTCACACAGAAGGCCCCTGACAATTCCCCCACTTTTCCACATGAGCTTAGGTTATCTCCTAACTTACCTAAGCACCATCTTGCGGATGTTAGTCTGCTAACACAAGGGCACTTACATTGGGTTCAAGCCCTGCCAGAAGTTTAGCTTAAACAAATGTCATAAACATCAAAAGGCAGCTGTACTTGCCATTGTGCTCTGAGTCTGTAGAGCAAATTGCAACACAATAAGCTTAAGAAAACATCACTCACTCCCATTGTTTATAAAAGGTTCTTAAAAATAAGAGAGCCTGAGCCTCAGATATGAGTAACTAAGATCCCTATGGCAACATTCATAAAAGAAATCTCCATACATATTGTACTAGAAAATATCTTTAATGACGAGATATTTTGAAGACAGTCACTGAATAAAAATGAGATAATGGAGACAAAACATGGATTTCTGAATATTGGTAGCTTCCATCTTCTTTTTTGAGAGAATCGTTAAATAATTGTAACCTTAACAAATGTTTTGGTGATGTTTTAACTACCATTGCATTTAGCAAGTTCCCTGAAACTTGGCTAGTGTACTTTATTCTTCAGGGTTTAATTGGCAGTGTCCTTAATATGAGGCTCAGAGAATCCATTTAGCACTAATGCACTTGAAAAAAAACTCCCAAGAATAGCGTTTTATTGTGTAGGGAGACAACCTTAGTTTTCACCTTCACAATATAAAGGGAAAAACATACACTATTTTTCTTCCAAATTGCTTTCATCACCTTGCTTAAATGAGAATTCATGTACACACACACACGCACACACGCACACGCACGCACGCACACAAGCACACAGGCGTATATACCTGGTCTGTGTCTTTGGAATTCCTTGTGGGAAAGAATGGTTTGCATGGTCAAATATGAGTTACAAACTACTTCATTCCTGTCGCCAAGCTTAAAATTTCCCCCAACAGCACCAAATCAGCTGTACTCTAAGTCACTAAGTCATTACAATGCCAAGTAAGGGTTTTTGAAAGGAAGGGTGTTTTTGATCTTTTCCGGTGTTCACAGATTCTCTCTCAACTATAGAGCCTTGGGAAGTTCATTTTATCAGGCGATTCAAGAAATCAACAAATCAGGCAGAAAGAGCATGGTAATGCCCATAAATTATAAAATGCGGATTTGAGGCTCACAAAAGCGCCAGCCTTTGCCTCATGTAGCACAAGCCTTTCCTACTGGCTGCATTCAGGCGGCATCCCCATTGCAATCTGTCATCCCTTTCTTGTGGGACCTGCCCACTCCCTGGAGATTTAACAGCTGTTCCATGGGGATAATTCAATTTAGTCTTTATAGCTTGATTTGACTACAGGACGATCCTGCACACTCTGAAACGCAGTAAAACTAACAGCTTAAAGTAGACATAAAAAATAACTCACTCTTCTTCCTCAAATCCTCTATCCTATGCTAATATAGCACCATATAATAAACAATCAGAAAGTAAATGGCCCATTGAAGTGTGTGTACAGTACCTGTAATGTGGATTATAATATGTATAATATAAAAAATATATTGCCCTGATGGTTTCCTGAACATGATTAATTTCATACCTTGAATTCCATGAGAAATGATGCTTTCTTTTGAGCCATCCTTTCCTGAGCATCACACCTCCTCTCAAGAGGCAAAGAGAGGAACATGATTGTCTAGAAGTTGTCTGAAATCTCATTCACTTCATTATAGGTGTTAAAATGATTATTATTATTTTTTCAATTAAAAGAAAAGCCCCAAAAGGTCATATTACTCTATTTTGTCTTCAAAGGAGGAGGAGGGAAAACAAAGTGACCAATAACTAAGACTGTAGCTATAGAATTGGCTTTGGAGCTGATTGATCATGTCAACTCATTTCTGTGGGTTTGTCTCAAATCATTGAAATCAAGGAATTGGGTGGGCGATAGCCAATACTAAGCACAACCTCATGATTAGAAATGAAAATTAATTACAAAATACCTTTCAACTTGCTCTAGAGTCAAACCTAATGATCTTCTCAATCCAGTGTTCAGGGCAGTACCAGATGTTACATAATGGTGGAGAGCATGGGTGTCTCTATTCCTAAGCCCTACTCCATTGCTCACTCAGCTAATGAACCTGGGTAAAGTTACCAAACATTGGCATCCTCATATATAAAATGGGGGAAAATTAGAGTGCTTACTTCAAAGTGTTAATGTATAGATTAAATCTACCTGCCATGTGTTTGGTACACAGTACATGGTCCACAGTTAGCACATAATATACAGAGGAGTTTTTCCTAAGTAAAACATCTACCCTTCCATTCAACTGAAGTTGGCATGTAAGCCAATATTTATTCACCATATTACATAGATAACTAATAACATCACATCCAGTTTCCAAATAATAAAAGTATATTGGAAAGAGCTCATGGTCATTTCTGAATCCGGATTTTAGCTTACTCCTGAATTATATAAATCATAAATTGGGTTCAAAGTAAATACATTTGTAATTTTATCCATCTCATTCATTTGAAGAAATTTAGTGACAGTTCTAATCTAGGCTTGATCAAATGATGGACTCTTTTAAAATAAGATGTTAAAAAAGTTATGATGCACTGTGGAGTGGGTAAAATAAGACATCCAGATAAGTAACAGCAATAATGAGTTTTTGTGAAATTTTTCATTTTTGTTTGTGTCTCCTCCTGTCATGCAAATCATTGGAGCATAGTTGTTTATTTATCAAAACTCCACAGTCAAAAAAAATCTTCAAGAGTTAAGTGCATGTATAACTGAGAACACATACACATTCACATCTGTGCGTGCACGCGCGTGCCCGCACACACACACACACACACACACATACACACACAATCTAGTGACAGCAACCTTTGTCTTACCTTCCTGTGACCCAGAAGCTCATGAAAATCTTTCACTGAAAACTCCCTACTGTCTAGTGAAGCCTATAATCTCTTCAGCTTGTCCCCAAGATCATGTTTCATCTCTGTGAGTATGCTCTGTGATAAATGATACTTTCCCTTGATGGAAGGAATCATTTGAAAAGCAGCTAACGTATCACGTCTTCTCTCTGCGTGTTCCTGCTGTCTTCCACTGCCATTTGACCAGTCTGACATTCACTTCACCTGCTCTGGGTTTTGTTCTTCTGATACCTTGGAAAAACAATTTCTAAGTTATTAGCTTCCTGAGCAGATGCTTCCTTCCTTCCTTTCAGAAAATTGAGATTAAACAGTTCAAGGTCATATGAAGAATAATGTAACTTAAAGTAGGAAAAATAAATAAATATGCTAACAGTGGCATGGTCATTGTCTTGATCTATTTGGGTAGCTATAACAAAATTCCATAAACCAGGTGGCCTATAAACAACGGTGTTTATATTTTCACAGTTCTGGAGGCTGGGAAATTATAGGTCAGAGTGCCAGCATGGTAGAGACTTAGAAGAAACCTCTCCTGGGTTGAACACTGTAGCTATCTCACTATATTCTCACACCGTACCATGGGAGGGTCTGCAGGCTTTTTTGGGCCTATTTGCTAAAGGCATTAATCCAATGACCTCAGGATTTTATGAACTTCTATAAGGCCCCACCTCTTAATGCCATCACATCATCACATAAGTCTTTCTCTTGGTTTTAAAGCTTTATTTTTCTTCTCTCTCCTCCTCCTCCTCCTTGTCCTCCTCGTCCTCGTCCTCGTCCTCGTCCTCCTCCTTCTTCTCTCTCTCTCTCTCTCTCTCACTCACTCTCTCTCCTCTCTCTTCTCTCTTCTCTCCTCTCTCTCTCTCTCTCTCTCTCTCTCTCTCTCTCTCTCTCTTTTTTGTGTGTGTGTACCAGAGATTGAACCTAGGGGCACTTAACCACTGAGATATATCCCCAGCCCTTTTTATGTTTTATTTTGAGACAGGGTCTTGCTAAATTGCTGAGGCTGGATTTGAAGTTGCCATCCTCCTCCCTTGGCTTCCTTAGCTGCTGCAGTTACAGGCATGTGCCACTGTAACCAGCTTTGACCTTATTTTCTGAGGTGATCAGTGTTATTTACTCACGTGACAAAAGTATTACTTGAAGTTATTTAAAAAATTACTTCAGAAAGTTTTGAAAAATGTTTTTAATGACTGTGGTTGTGGCTCAAAGATAGGTCACTTACTTAACATGTGCCAGGCAGGCCCTGAGTTCAATACCCAACACCAAAGAGGGGAAAAAATACATTTTTGTGTGTATACACTCACACACACACACACACACACACAATGATAGGGATTGGACCCACAGCCTGACACATACTAGGCAAGTGCTGTATCCCAGCCCAATATATATATATATATTCCTTAATGAAAATGCAAATGCAAAATGTACAAAACTGAACACCAACCAGATAAACATTGTTCTTATCCATATGCATTTCAATTTCACATTTTAAATGAATGTTTTTATATAGCATAGACAATATTTTAATGATAATTTTATGTCTTGATTTTTCATATTAATACATTCTTTAGATATTTTCAATATCATTAAAATTTTCAATCTGTACTTATAAATGTTACTTAAAACATTAAATCAATTTACCATTGTTCATTTAAGAACCCAGTACATTAAAATTTGAGTTGTCTGAATGTCTACTGCTGAAAAACCACCTAAATGACAACTACAGTGTGAAAGTAATTTTCTGACATTTAAAATAGATGACTGAAAATGTAGGTTATTGGGTTATAGATTATGGATTTTGTTTTATTCAACTCTATTTTCTAAAGTCTTCACCAAGTTCTGTGCACCCCACAGTGTACAAGGAGTCTGCTTATTCTTCTAGTTTTACCTGATGTTGTCGAGTCATATGAATATTCAGGTGACTTTACAAGAATGGAGATAAGTGAAGGCCGAAATGTACCCAGGTGCTTTTCTGCTGTGTACTACTTCCAACTAAGAAGCTGAGCATGTTTCTTCTTTTTGCTTTTTTTCCCCCAATATCAGCAGCAATGATAACTCCTGCATTTGAAGCCATGTTGTTTCAGAGAGCTATCTTATAGACAGGATGCCACGGACCACAATGCTCATGCCAAAGGCACAGTGAGTGGAGAGATGACTGATGGGAGCCAGGGTCATATTAGTTCCTCTGTCCCTGACACATCTGTGTGAGTCAGGCAGGGGGCAGACGTTATTATCCACACTTTATACTGAAAGATACTTTATAGTCGGGGCTAGAGAAAGCCAATGATATATAGTCAGCCACTGTGCCATTCACACTCTTCTTCCTTTTTTTCTGGAAAGCACTACACCATCAGCTTTTATTCATTTTTATTATACATCTATTTTTTTTTCCTAGAGTCCTGAATGACTTTCACATAAAAGTGAAGGAAAAAATATACTCACATACACACACACAAGGCTGAGAAAGTCCATGAGCAGAACTACTTCCCTGGGTGTTAGAGAGCAATGAGGTGTTTCAGAAATGGTCCCGTGTCATTAGCTAATTAAGGAAGAAATCTCTCCTGGGTATCTGTTGCAGTGAGCAAGCATTAGGGCACGATTTTTGCCTTATGTGAGGGGAAGAAAAAAAAGGGGTGGCGAAGGATGAAGGTTCCACTTGTCCTGTGGCACTTAGCCCCTCCTGTGTCTGGCATCTGGCTTCCAGGCTCTTCTTCCTGGATGCAGGAGATGGTGGAGAGTCCTATGCAGGGAATAAATGCTTCCCAGACTCAGCCCTCTGCTTCCAGTGGCTCTTGTATTTCTCCTAAGCTGATGTTGAACAGATGAGGACATCTGAGGAATTTTCAGGAAGCAGGTTTATTTAAGCTACAACAGTGCATAGGGGTTTAATGCCTAAAAAAGTCTCTGGATCCCCAGTCTGGAAATTCTTTCAGATTTATACTCAGTGAGGTGGTTACATGAGAGTGGCTGGGTATGTAACAGTTATTCTTTGTCTCATATTCCTAGGTTAGACAGAGGTTTCACAAATATCTACTAAAAAACAAAACAAAACAAAAAAAAAACAGATACAATAACTTTTACACAGCAACAAGCTTGATTGCAGACCTAGCTTTTACCAAAAAGAGAAACCTGTCTTTTACAAGAAAGAGGAATCGGGAAACCACAATGAACTCTCTGCAAAAATCCTGCTAACTTTCTTTGTAAAAATCTTGTTGACTAGGAGAGAAGCTTCCATGTTACAATTTTGCTGGGAGGGGTCTCTGTGGAGAAGCTTAATTATGAAAATGGTCTTTTTGATGGGAGTATCTGATGGCTGCACCAAAGCAGTAGAAACTTGTACAGAAAGGTCTCAAAACTGTTCTTACAGTATAAAGATTTGTTTCACATTTTCTCACAAGTGCCTCTTTTTTTTTTTAAGCCATGCCCAGACTAGTTGCCATTTCTGAAGTTCACTGGATGGGTATCCTCCTCTCAGCCTTCCCATCTGTACGTCTCCTGTGCCAGCTACTTTCCTTTTTTTCTCCTTCACCTCCTCCTTGACCCAGTCTCCAACTAGTATCCTTCTGCTCACTCACAGGAGAATTCATATTATGAACTAGGGAGATAATAAAAATATTGAGTTGGTTGCAGCAATAAAGAAGTCTTTGCAGTCCCAAGGCTATGCTAACCATGAAACCTCAAGTTACTGCATTGTGGGGAAGCCAAAGTGAGACTGGAAAATAGGCAGCAAGTCCAGATATTAAGGTGCTTGTAATAGTTAATTTGAATTGCCCACTCAGTTGGATTAAGAGATGCAGAAGAGTTAAGAGGCTTCTGGGTGTGTTGATGAGGATGTGTCTAGGAATGATTGGCATGTGGAAAAGCAAACTGAAGAGGAGACCCTCCCTAAGTGTGGGCAGCACTGTCCAATAGGTTGAAAGATTGGATGGAATAAAAGTTGGAAGAACAAGGAAGCAGCAGCAGTTGCAAGCTCCATTTTTCTTGAATAGGTTCTTAATTGCTGCTGCGAATACCTAAGGACTTCAGACTCTAGGTCCTTCAGTCTTCCAAAGCAGACATTGCAGTGATACTTCAGGGAATTTCCAGAAGCTGTCAGTCCCAGACTGGGATAGCATAGTTGATCCCTCTTGTTTTCAGGCTTCAACATCTTGGTCTGTACAGTTACTGGTTCCTCCAGCTCTCTAGCCTGCAGATGGCCATTGTGGACTATCCAGCTTTTGGTTGTCTAAACCAATCTAATTAATCCTCTTTTTATAATCATACCTCCTATTGGTTCTGTTCCTCTAGAGAACCCTGACTCATACAGAACCATTCAGGAGGTTTGGTCCAGTGACTATTGAGCAAAAATGTGGAGACTTGAAAATTAAAATATCAAAATGCCATTACGTCATGCTAGTGTAAACCTGCTATGTATGTATGTGTCCTGCCTTCTCAAATCCATATTAGATTTCTAATGTCTTCCAGGAGCCCAGTGTGGGGAATTATAGGGCCATGTCTACCCTGGATCTGTGGTGGGATAGGGCAAGGGGTCCTGTTGAATATGCATTCTGCTCACCCCATCCAAGTGTGTTTCATGCCCACCTTTCGAAAGCTGAGGTCCAAATGCTTCCCTTATTGTGAACTTTATAGACATACAATATGACCCACCTTATCACTTATTCAAAATATAATTATTAAGCATTTACTGTGTGCATTGCCAATATTACATGATTCTAAATGTGCAAAATCTTAGACTCTTTCTGTTCTCAACATCTGCACATTGAGTGCCATGTTACGATTCCATTACTCAGAAATCAAAGCTAATGCACTCCCTGGGCCATCCTCTTAGAACTTCCAGCCACCAGTTTAATAGCCCTCTCCTTCTCATGTCACTTGTCTTCATGATTTCACACTATTTTTTTGTTTGTTTTCCAACCTTGCTTACTTTCCACAATTATGTTTTTCCAGCCATCTGTTTTCTTATTTTTCACCATGTCCCTGCCTGTGTGGCCCAACTGTGCTTCTCACTACCATGGACCAGCTACTGACTGTACCCTGTGGGTAAGACTCTAACATAGTTCCCAGTGTTAAGGAAAATGGCTAGTAGGTTCAAGACTTCATTAAGAGTGTAGGAACTTGGCCTAAACTGTGAAGAAAGGGTATCTTCCAGATAATTCCAAGGAGAGAAAAAGGAAGTCCAAGCAGAGGCATAGTATTTGCAAACATCTCAAGGTGGAGACATAAGAAATAATGTTTTATTCTAGTCTATTTATTGCAAATAGTGATTCCCATAACTCAAAGTGTTTGGAAAGTTTCACATATTCTATACCACTCATAGTGTTGAATATTTGATAGATGTCAAGGAAATGTTTATGAAGGAAGAAATATCTTTCTGATGAAGAGGTTGATCTTTGAAGGCAGTAAGATAAAATCCCAGCATTATCTCATAATTGATACAGAATCTGGATAATGTTATTAAACCTCTCCCTGCTTCAAAGTCTTGATCTACATAGTAGAACTAATAATGCCTACTTTACATATGCAAAGTGATTCCTGGGATATTATTTAATTCACATCACTAGTAGCTAGTGATGTGAATCCACTAATCTTATTCTTCCATTGTGTTCACTGTTTCTTGTTGAATGTTCCCTGTGAAGAACATATTCCTATAAGTGATCTCTATCCTTATCTATAAGTGGCCTTTTATTAATGCGATATTAAAGATTAGATCAGAAATTAATAATATCTTAAGGGTCACAAGAATATAATGAAAACTATAGTTACATTTTCTTTGGCAGAATGTTTTTGAGATCTTATTGCTACTCCTGAAGTCTACCTATGGATAGAGGCTAAAAACTCTAGGTTAAGTTTTAGATAAGAATGTCATAGGTATAATTAAACTTTTTATCTGTCTTTATAAATTCCTAACAATCTGCTATAAGTGTTCTTTGTCAGAGCAAGAGGACCCAATATGGAATCTGTTTCATGTGGGAATATGCACTGGCTTCTGAGAAACTCTATACTTTTTGTTACAAACTTTAAAAGAGGTATCTATCAAGGCCCAGGTCATTTGAAAAAGAATATATATACATAATATATGCATATATTATATCTATATATACACACATATATATGTATAATGAATGATATATAATAAATATAATTAATTATATATACATATAATAAATATAATGAATATATATATGTATATGTATATATATATATATATATATATATATTAGCTATTAGAAGGTTTTTCACTACTAAAATGGTTAAAAGAGTATTCTAAGGGGTCAAGAAGGAAAGTGGACAGTGAAGGAATAAGGACCAGGAAAGCTGCTCCTACATATGGACTGTCCAGACTTCTTAAAGAGGGTGTGGTTACCACAGGAAAATGAGGCTTACAGTTATCAATCTTGCCGGAGAACCTAGCTATCTGGAGTGTCTGTCTGAAGTGGAGTGATCAATCTCCAGCAGAGAGAGTGAAATTGTAACTTACCTATGCACAGCCCTGGGCTTCCCAATAAATGATAAGAAGACAGGAACTTGGAAGTATTTTTCTGCCTTTTTCTCTCTTCAGCGGCCCTCTAGTGCCCCCTAATGCCTAACATTAGCCAGGAGTGGTGGGGAATGCCTGTAATCCTAGAGGCTCAGAAGGCTGAGGCAAGAGGATCGCAAGTTCAAAGTCAGCCTCAGCAATTCAGCAAGGTCCTAAGCAACTTAGCAAGACCCTGCCTCAAAATAAAAAAAAAAAAAGGGGGTGGGGGATGGCGCTGGGGATATGTCTCGGTGGTTAAGCGTTACTAGGTTCAATTCCTGGTAGCAAAACAAACAAACAAACAACAACAACAACAAAACATTCCTAACACTAATGATCAAACTATCTGACAAAAGAGAAAAGAAATATTTATAGGATCCAACTCCATTATCAAAATCAGCATAAATACAGGTGACTTCAGGACTGAAACTCAGAAATGGATAACTGGCACATCCACAAGTTGCCTTTTTCCCTTAAAAAAAAAAAAAATCTAGGTTTGGACATCTAAAGGAAGCACTTGGGAAAACAAAAGGAGACATACCTATATTCATAATTTCATATATCACCTGAACAGTCTTAGATAATACTAGCACATCTCACACATGTATGTAGGACAAAATCTCAAAATAGGTCTAAACTTTTGTGATTAGTAAAACATGATTTTTTTTTTTTACTTTGTTGCTGTAGGTATGTTCAATTAAAAAAATACTGAAAGGACAACTCTTATTTATGAGCCCATATGATTTATTGCATTAAAAAGAACTTCTCACATTTGAAAACTTTAGGGCTCTGTACAAGTGCTTGTATTTGAAGCACCTGAACAATGCGCCCTTCTATCTGAGGATCTCCTGTGTTACTATTCTCATAAAAACTACCTTTTCCTATTCCATCTCTGATTTCCTCAGGCAGCTCACCCTTCTCTTTTGACATCTTTTTGTCTCACAGCCATTTCAGTCTACATTTTCTCTAACCCTTTAGTTTAGCTCGTTGCTCTATTTGTCAGTCAGTCCATGGAGATATCTGGGCTTCTCCATGGTGGACAGTAATTACTTCAAAAAAAAATTTTTTTTTCCTGAAACTTTAAAAAGGTCCCGAATATGCCTTGCTTCAGCCAAGGAAGAAACCCTTTGAAACATGTTCATATTCATCTTTGTGGCATCAATATCATCTGGTAGTTAAAGAAATATCTTACCTTTGTAACTAGTGATAATTTAAAAATGAAAACTATAGAATGATAGGGCCTTTTAAAACATAACTTTGAGATCCAGAACAAGGATAAATGTGCATATGTTTATTGGTCATAAACCACTTTAGATGTGGTCAAAAAATATTTCCATAAACCACTTTTGATGTGGTCAACAGATATGTCCTTTTGAATGAGGGATGCTCTAAAGCCCATGATTTACTTCAGTTACATGCTGTATGGTGGATGCCCATCTGCACAGTGTATTTGCATACAACCACACTGAGAATTGAGTCATCTCAAGGAGCATCCACTGCCAGCTTCCCAAGGAAAATAGAAAAGTGGAAAGTTTCAAAAGATGCCACTATTTACTAGGCAGGCTTTGATAAAAAAATTCGCAACCATCTCACCATTGTTAACCAGCAAAGTATTGATTCAAAATATGAACCAATAAGATATCAAAAATATATATATATTTTATTTCTATTTTGCATGACAAAAATCAATATTTTCAACTCATAGGAAATTAGAAAAACACAGAAAAGCAGGAAAAAATGCTTAAATTCTGATCAAAGGCATCAGTATTATACAGGTACATATTTTCTGTTCTTTTTTAATGAAGTTTTCAATTCCTTTTTTCCTTGTTATTAATATACATTATAATGAAAATAATAACATTAAATATTTAGCATGTCCCAGATATTTCATCAAGTGATTTTCATGTATTTATTTATTTTAATCCTTGAAATAGCTCTAAAAACGAATAATTATTTGTGGTTTTAGTTTAGACTTGAGAAAAATAAGGCTCAAAAATATTAATGTAGCTGGATATGGTGGTGCATGGCCTGTACTCCCAGTGGCTCTGGAGGCTGAGGCAAGAGGATCGTGAGTTCAAAGCCAGCCTCATCAAAAGCAAGGCACTAAGCAACTCAGTGAGAACTTGTCTCTAAATATAATACAAAATAGGGCTGGGAATGTGGCTCAGAGGCCAAGTGTCCCTGCGTTTAATCCCTGGTACCACCCCCAAAATTAAAGTGACTTCACCAAGATATATGACGAATAACTAACAGAACTTGGTCTCCATTCCTGGTTTACCTGGTGCAAATCCATACTTAACTACTGTGGTATGGTTTATACATATTTTATAACCTTTTCTAATTACTGTGTTTCTAAATTTTAACTAAAATAAAATTTCATTATGAAATGTTGATCAATACATACTGAATAAATTAATGATTTTTTTATGAGAAAATAAAGGAATAATTTGAGTTCCCTATAGATAAGTGAAACAATACAAATAGAAGTTGCATAATAAATATTTCTTTAAACTTATGCAGTGCTAACTGTACTAAAATGAACTTTAGGGTCCAGTTAATCCTGGATCATCTTCTGAAGAAGGTTGACCTTCTCTGGACCGACAGATCAATGAACAACCTTAAGAGATACTTGGCCTCCTTTGGCTCAGTTGCCTGGAAATAGTGTTAAAAGATGATGTTTGGGTGCCTCTTCCCACTAAAATAGCCTACTTCCCCAATTCAGCAGAAATGATTTGTCCTCACTAGAGAGAGCACTGTTCTCTCTTTAATTGATTAACTAGTTAGCTCTTCCTATTCTGGTCTCATTCTGAGTTTCTAGGGGTTAGAACTTCAAAGAATGAATTTTGGGTGGTACACAATTCAGCTTATAACAATTATTAGGGTTCTGGTGAACACTTAAGATGCTCCTATTCACTGTTTATGGAATCACTTTCTCAAACAATACAAAAACAGTACCATCAGTACTGTCCCATAAGTACTTTCAATCCTTCTAGATCCTTCAGTCCTTCTGATTGGCCATTTCATCCTCTTCCTTCATTCTAAGGTTCCTAACAAGCTACTCCAGTATCCTACCTACTTCAGGTATTCCAGTAGCCTCTGTAGTTAACATAGCCACACATATATGCAAGGAAAGTGGGGATATGTAGTCACCCAGTTGGGCATGTTGTCACCTTAAGTTCATGAACATTCCACTCTCAAGAAAAGTAAAGAGAATGGATCTTGAGTAGATAGAGATTTCTACCACAATCTCTTTGACCAGTAAATGTCACTATAGGAGTCTTTTCATGTAAAAAGTAGTACAAGCCAAGCCCAGTGGCATACACCTGTAATCCAAGTTACTTGGGAAGCTAGGGCAGGAGGATCACAGGTTAGAGGCTAACCTGGACAACTTAGTGAGACCATGTCTTATAATGAAAAGTCAAAAAGGATTGAGAATGCACTTCAGTGGAAGAGCACCACTGGCTTTGATCACCAGTACTGGGAGGAGGAGGAGGAGGAGGAGGAGGAGGAGGAGGAGGAGGAGGAGGAGGAGGAGGAAAAAAAGAAGTAATACCACTCAGATATATAGTAGATCTATTTTTAAGTTTTTGAGGACTTTCCATACCATTTCCTGTAAGATTCCCCAATTCCTTTTTCTCTACACCTTCGTAAACACATCTTTTCTCATATCTTTTTGACAATAGCCCTATTAACAGATTGCAATGATATTTCATTGTGGTTTTGATTTGCATTTCCCTTGTGATTACCAGTGTTGAGCTCTTTCTCATGTGCCTGTTGGCTAAATGAATATTTGTTTTGGAAGAATCCTCATTTAGGTTTTAGTCCAGTTTTTAAAATCAGATTATTTGTGTTTTTGAGGGGTTTTGTTTTTGTTTTTTTTTTTTTTGCTTTTGCTATTGAGTAATATGAATTCCTTAGATATTTTGGATATTACCCTCATCAGATATAGAGTTTGTAAAAATTTTCTCCCATCCTGTGCATGGTCTTTCCATGTGTTGATTGCTTTTGTTACTGTGCAGAGTATTTTGATTTTGAGATATTCTTACTTATTTATTTTACTTTCATTGTTTGTGCTTGTGTTGCCATACTTAAGGGCATTGCCAAACTTGGCATGGTGGTGCACACCTGTAATCTCAGCTACTCTGGAGGCTGAAGCAGGAGGATCAGACGTTCTAGGCCAGTTTCAGTAATTTAGTGAGACATTGTCTGAAAGTAAAAAAAAATTAAAAAAAAATAGTACATCTGGGGATGTTGCTCAGTGGTAGAGCATACCTGAGTTCAATCTCCAGTACTGCAGGGGAAAAAAATAGGGAAAAGAAAAAAAGAAAGACTTGTTCTAAAGAACAATGTCAGGGCTGGGAATGTGGCTCAAGTGGTAACACGCTCGCCTGGCATGCTCGGGGCGCTGGGTTCGATCCTCAGTACCACATAAAAATAAAATAAAGATGTTGTGTTCACCAAAAACTGAAAAATAAATATTAAAAAATTCTCTCTCTCTCTCTCTCTCTCTCTCTCTCTCTCTCTCTCTTTCTCTCTCTCTTTAAAAAAAAAGAACAATGTCAAACAAAGATTTTTTACTTTTAAATATTTAAATATAAGACCTGAAACTGCAATACTCTTTTTTTTTAATCTACCTATAGTATTTAAGTGCTGAAGTTATTTTAAATGAATTTTTGTAAGGCATGGTTCCAATTCAACATTTTTGTAGGGGTGAATCCTCTTTTTAAACATTATTAAAGAAAACATCTTTTCCCCATTGTGCATCCTTGATACCCTTTTCAAATGACAGTTCACTATGTGAGCATGGATTTATTTCTGAGACCTGGATAATGTTCCATTGGTTTATGTATGAGTACGCCAGTACCATACTATTTTGAGTAGTATGGCTTTGTAACACATTTTGAAATCAGGAAGTGTGATGCCTCTAACTTTGCTCTTCTATCTCAAAATTACTTACACTATCTGGGATCTTTTGTGGTCCCATTCCAATTTTTGGACTTTTTTTTCTATTTCTATGCAGAATGCCAGTGTAAATTAGTTATGATTTCATTGAATATATAGCTTACTTTGTGTTGTATAAACATCTTAACAATGTTGATTTTCTTGATGCTATGAACATGAGATGTCTTTCCATTTATTTATGTGTCCTCAATTTCTTATAATGTCTTATAATTTTCAGCATAAAGATATTTTACCTCTTGGGTTAAAGTTATTACTAAGCTTTATTTTCAATTTTCTTTTTTTTAGTTTTGATAGACACAGTACCTTTATTTTATTTATTTTTATGTGGTCCTGAGGATCAAACCCAGTGCCTGATATGTGTGAGACAAGCGCTCTGCTACTGAGCCACAATCCCAGCCCACTACTAAGCTTTTTTACATCATTGTACATTTTCAGAGAGTCTTCTCTTAATGTGTAGAAGTGTAACTGATCTTTTTAATCTTAGTTTTATGTCCTGCAACTTTACTGAATTTGTTTATTAGTTCTAACAAATTTTTAGTGGAGTCCTTAGGGTTTTCTATAAATAGAAGATATGTAATAGATATAATATTAATTCTTCCTTTATGGTTTCAATGCCATTTATTTCTTTTCCTTTCTTAGTTGCTTGTGATGATGCTTCCAGTACTCTGTTAAACAGAAGGGGTGAGAATGGGCACCCTTACCTTACTCCTGATCTCAGATGGAAAGTTTTCAACTCCTTGCTGTTGAGAATGACATTAGACATGGGCTTGTCATATGAGTTCTTTACTCTATTGAGGATTATTCCTTCTATAATTAATTTGTTGAAAATTTTCATCATGAAAGAACTGTGAATTTTGTCAAATGCTTTTTCTGCTTCGATGAAGATGATTGTGTGAATTCTATGCTTTCCTCTTTTAATGTGCTTTATTGTACTTCTTGATTTTCATGTATTGGATTATTCTTGTACCCTGGCCTCTGTTTATTTAATTTTTAAATTAGGATAACTCAGTGTTAGAGCACTGTCCTAGCATGAGTGAAGACCTGAGTTCTATTCCCAGCACCACAAAACAACAAACAATATTCTGTGCTTCATTTTATTTATTACTTATTTTTTTATTTGTTCTAATTAGTTATACATGACAGTAGAATGCATTTGACCCATCATACATGCATGGAGTATAATTCCTCATTCTTCTGGTTGTTTATGATGTAGAGTTAATACAGGTTGTGTAATCCCATACACACATAGTGTAATAATGTCCAATTAATTCTACTATAATTCCTACCCCCATATTGTTTCCCCTCCCTTTATTCCCCTCTGCCTAATCCCGAGTCCTCTATCCTTCCTTAGCACTACCTCCCCTTATTTCGAATTAGCATCTGCATATCAGAGAAAACATTCAGCCTTTGGTTCTTTGGGATGGGCTTATTTTGCTTAGCATGATATTCTACAGTTCCATCCATTTACTGCAAATGCCATAATTTCATTCTTCTTTAAGGCTGATTAATATTCCACTGTGTATATGTACCACAATTTCTTTTTCCATTCATCTGTTGAAGGGCACCTAGTTTGGTTCCATAGTTTAGCTATTGTAAATTGAGCTGCTATAGACATTGCTACAGCTGCCTCACTGTAGTATTCTGATTTAAGTCCTTTTGGGTATAAATCCAGGATAACTGGGTCAAATTCTGGTTCCATTTCAGGTTTTCTAAGGAATCTCCATACTGCTTTCCATAGTGGTTGTACCAATTTGCAGTCCCATCAGCAATGTATGAGTGTACATTTTTCCCTACATACTTGCTAACATTTATTGTTGTTTGTATTCTTGGTAATTGCCATTTGCTTGGAGTGAGATGAAATTTCTTTGTAGTTTTAATTTGCATTTCTCTAATTGCTAGAGATGTTGAACAGTTTTTCATATATTTGTTGATCGATTTTATTTCTTTTTCTGTGAAGTGTCTGCTTAGTTCCTTAGCCCATTTATTGATTGGGTTATTTTTTATGTTAAGTTTCTTGATTTCTTTATATATCCTGGAGATTAATACTTTATTGGTGATGCATGTTGTAAAGATTTTCTCCAACTCTATAGGCTCTCTCTTCACATTATTGATTGCTTCCTTTGCTGTGAAGAATCTTTTTAGTTTGATTCCATACCATTTATTGATTCTTGATTTTACTTCTTGCACTTTAGGAGTCTTGGTAAGGAAGTCAGTTCCTAAGTCAACATGGAGGAGATTTGGGCCTATATTTTCTTCTAGTAGGTGGTGCAGGGTGTCTGTTCTAATGCCTAAATCCTTCATCCACTTTGAGTTGATTTTTGTGCAGAGTAAGAGGGGTTTAATTTCATTTTGCTACATAATTTCCCAGCACAATTTGTTGAAAAGGCTATCTTTTTCTCTAATGTATGTTTTTGGCACCTTTGTGCAGTATGAGATAACTGAATTTAAAGGTTTTTCACTGTGTCTTCTATTCATTGGTCTGTGTGTCTGTGTAGGTGCCAATACCATGCCATTGTTGTTACTATGGCTCCACAGTATAATTTAAGTTCTGGTATTTTGATGCCTCCTGCTTCACTTTTCTTGCTTACGATTGCTTTCCAGATGAATTTTATGATTGCTCTTTCTATTTCGATGAAAAATGTCGCTGGAATTTTATTAGGAATTGCATTAAATTGTTATAATACTTTTGGCAATTTTGACAATGTTAATTCTGACTATCCAAAAGCTGGGAGATCTTTCCATCTTGTAAAGATCTTCTTAATTTCTTTCTTTAGTGTTCTGTAGCTTTCATTGTAGAGGTGTTTTACCTCTTTTGTTAGATTGATTTCCCATTTTTTTCTTTCTTTCTTTTTTTTGAGGCTATTGTGAATGGGGCAGTTTTCCTAATTTCTCTTTCAGTGAAATCATCACTGATGTATAGGAATGTATTTGATTTTTGTGTTAATTTTATATCCTGCTACTTTGCTGAATTCATTCATTAGTTCTAGAAGTTTTTTGGTGGAAATTTTTGGATCTTCTAAATATAGAATCATGTCATCAGCAAATAGTGATAGTTTGAGTTTTTTCCTATTTGTGTCCCTTTAATTTCTTTCTTCTAATTGCTCTGGGTAGCATTTTAAGAATAATGCTTCATTTTAAATATGTTGAAAATATAGAAATTTTAAACTACATGTGTAAATAAGCTTTTCACTTTGGTATGATCAAAATACTTGAAAGAACAAACTGAGAGGAGTGAAGATTTGTTTTGGTTCATGGTTTCAGAGCTTTCAATCTATGGATGGCTGACTCCATTGCCCTGGGCCTGAGATAAAGCCATCTTGGATAATCATGGTAGAAGGATGTGATGGAGAAAAATTGCTTAGTTGATAGCAGCAAGGAAGCAGAGAAGAATGAGGAGACAAAATGTAAATCCCAAAGACCCATTCCCAGTGACCTATCACTCTAGTCATATTCTGACTGCCACACTTACCACTCAGCCCATAATCCTTTCAAATTATCAATCCACAAAATGGGTCAATCCATGATTAGCTTACAGCTCTTTGTAATCTAATTGTTCCACCTTCTAACTATTTCTGCATTGTCTCACACATGAGTTTTCAGAGGACACTTTATATGCAAGCCATAACACTATGTATCACCATAATTCCACCAGAAAGAGCCACTAGTAAGCAAATTAATCTGTTTTATACACATGTATTTATGTTACTGTATTCTACCTGATTCATGTGTGCAAATTTGCATTTTATTAATTCAATTTGAAATTGTAAGCCATTTTTATGTTTACCATAAACCTCATCATTAGTGGTGGCAAATAGTATATCATATGTATATACCATAATTTACTTAACTATTCCCATAATTTTAGACCCAGTTTTGTTTTATTGCATATTATAACGTTCAGTATTGGTCCAATTTCAGATTATTTCTTGAGAATAGATATCTAGAATTCAAAATGATGTGTCAAAGGGATTATTAATATTTTTGGTTTCTTGATTTATATTTCCAAATATCTTTTTGTAATAGTTGGTAACAAAACTTGAAGAGTTCTCAAAATAAAGCTTCAATTTTATCTTTCAGTTTAAAAACTTAAAAGTCTTTAGCTTAATCCTGGGTCCATTTTCCATTCTCTCCGACGCTCCTCCCACCAACTCCCAAGATCCTTCTCTGGGATTTATGTGAAACTCAAAGTCAACACTATTTGCAAAAGCTAAAATCTTGGGTGGATTATGTTCCTCTCTAGTGCATAGGAAGGAAACACAAAGCACAGGACTCAAGACAAGACAGACACACACGGAGCCCAAACTGAGACCAGAGTCAAGATGCTGAAACTAGGAGGGCAGGTTTGAGGGGGAAAAGGAAGAGGCAGAGGCAGAAGAGGACCTCTGAAGCCACGGGCAGTGTGTGGTTTTCAGTCTCCTCTGTTCACTGGTCCTGCTGGGAGCTGCTGGGAGGAGAGGAGAAGGCTATGAGGAAACTGTCTTCTGACCTCCCTATGAACTTAGGCTATTAGTGGAGCCTTCCCTCCATTACTAAATATGCCTTTCTCTACGATGTCCCCTTGATGAAACTCCAAGAGGTGTGATTTCTATGCTTGAGGGCTTCCTTTAGCAGGAACAAACACTTGGCTGTGTATGTTAATGACAAGCATCTATTCTCCCTTAAATTTCTGAAAGTCATCATGGTCTTCCCAGTGTTTGTCCTCTCATTTCCCCTCTAAACAAATCCTGTTTCCATCTTCACTCCTGCCTACTTGTCCTGTAAAGCTCAGATCAAAATAGACTCTATTTGATAGCTCTATTGCATGCTGTCTCATCAACATGTATGTCAGCTTCATGGCACTTGATCACAGTTGTGATGACGATGTTCTGGAAGCTTCATCTTGTTGCTGTGAATGCTTGAGGTGGGCAAAGTCTCAGGCTGACTCCCTTCTGGTCTGTGTCCTGACCCATGAAAATCCAGTATGACCATTAAGAACAGTTTCGTAAATATCTTCTGAGTAAAAAAAAACATGCTAATATGAAGGAGTCTCTCTTCAAACGTGAAATAGAGTCTTAACTTTGATCCCTTACTCTTCCCAAGTCTGTGAACCAGGAAAATAGTTTTGACACATAGGGCAGTCCTGCCTCTACATTTGCTGATAGCATGCCAGTCAGTCCTGGTAGTTTTCAGACAAATCAAATTAGAAATGGTTGTACTCATTTGGAAAATCAAGAACTGGCTTTGAAATCTTTTCCCACAAATTAGATTGAATCAAGATCATTTTTCCCCAGCTTATAAATGCTTGATTGCCTTTGTTTGATGCTTCATGATTGAAGCTCAGCCTTGCACGGCTAGCTTTATTTTTTTTTTTACTCACCAGGGTGTTGTGATGTCTGGATGATGATTAAAAACAAAACAAACACCCACATTAAAAATTCTTTGTAAATAACAGCTCAGCACAGTAATATAACCCTTGGAAGTGGCACATTTAAGAAACTCTGAAACCAGTCAAGGTAAGCAGAACTTCAAGCTGGGTCTGCTCTATTACCTTGGGGTCTTAAAAATTGTACTTAGCTATCCTGGACTGGCTTATCATCCCCTCTCAGGGATGATAACTGAGGGATGGAGCAGGACTTCCCCATAATGACATTTGAGGATTCCTGGTGGCAGTGGGTAGTTTACACACCAGTCCATTTCTCTGGCCCATCCCTTGTAATACTTTTCTCTCATTTCCATCTTTGTCAGCAAGCTTTGTTCATAATTAATTACAAGCCTACCTTGATCTGTGACCACAGGCCCTATTTCAACAGAATGGTCACTCTCTTTTTTTTTTTTTTTTATGTTTCCCAGATGACTTGAACCCTGGATTAGCTAGCCTTTTGTTGTTGTGATCAAAATCCCTGATTTGAATAACTAAAAAGAGGAAAGATTTATATTGGCTCATGATTTCAGAGGTTTTAGTCCACAGTTGGCCAGCTCCATTGTTTGGGCCTGAGGTTAGGCAGAACATCATGGCAGAGGGTGAGAAAGAAGAAAGCTGCTCAGCTCATAGAGACAGGGGAAAGGGAGTGGGGGTGGGGTAGAAAAGAAGGGAAGGGAAGGAAAGGGAGAGATGAAGAGGTGACAGGGGACAAGATGTTGCCCCCAAGGACCAACTCCTTCACCAAAGTTCCACCTTTCAATAATGCCATCAAAATGTTAATTTGGAGATGAGAACAGAGTCTTCATTGTTCAATCAGTTTCCAAAAGTCCCACCTCTGAACTTGGTTGCACTTGGGACTAAGACTTCAATACATAATCCTCTGGGGAGCATTATAGATAAAAACCATAAGAAACCCAGACTAGTGTCTTACTGCCAAGCTGGTGAGCAGTGTTGGGGATGGTGAAGCCCTACAAGGGTTGAATAATAGGGATATCCATCTTATTGAGATGGACAAGAGACTACGGCCTTTGTATGTTCTTCACATTTCTCTTATTTATACTTCTGATGTTCTGGTTATCATTGAAACCTGAGCAGATGTTAATGTTTGAGAGTCTTCCACATATCTAAATGGTTTGATTCACCAAAAGTAGATATTACTAGAGGTCTTTGGGAAAGTGATATGAGTCCAGAAAGAATGCCCTTACAAATTCAACTACTTGATTCGACTGGAGGAAAAATACCAATGAATGGGAAATACTGATAATCAATACACCAGAAATGACACACATTAGCCATAAGCCATAGTCTATCAAGCCAACCCAAGTTTTACAAATAGGAATCCACTCTCTTTCAAAATTTTTATCTAACAGAAACATAACATAAAGGCAAACAGCTAAGTAGAAAATTCAGGAACAATTATCTTTTGCTGGTAAGGTCTGAAATTGGTCATATTCATCAATGACCTCAAGCAAAACAAGGAAAGGAATGTATTTAATTATGAAGCTGTGTATTATTTCCCATTAACCTATTGAAGAACATTTCTCTTCTCAGTTCTGCTAGCTCCATTTTCTAGCCTAATACATTTTGACATTTATGTCATAAATTGAGATCTGGCTAAAATACCTGGTAACCAATGAAGCTTTGCTGGATTTTATATTAAGGAATGTTCTGCAAACACAGAGAGCCCTTAGCTCACTGCCCAAGACAGCTCCGTCTGTTCCTTCTCATACACTCACGTTCAGCCCACTGTGATGTTTCATTATTGCGTCTGTCAGCAGAGCAGCATCTTCTGAAATTGGTCCTTCCATGTAAAAGATCAGAGTCCATTTATTTGATTCATTCTGTAGTCACCTAACAAAGACTTAAACGGTATCGAGTTCTCCCTGTCAGAAGGCTTCAAGAAGGAAAGCCACTGTCATGATACTCCCACCCATCAGTCATGAGATGGCTATAATTATGTTATTACTACAAGATCTCCTTTTTGATGAGTCCCTCTGTCACAGACAAAAGCTTTTAGTTGGATAAGTTTTATTGGATTTCACTCAGCATTTGACACCCTTCCGATGGGGTGGCACAATTGCCTGGTTACATTCAGAAGGAAGGTGCTGTTCACAACCTACATTCAGTCTCAGTGTTTTCCTATGCTTTGCATTGAACAGGCCTTGGAACCACACCCTGCAGATAGTTTCTCTCACTCCATCATCTCCAATAAACTGTTAGCCACTCCATAGTTTAGCATTAACCTAGCATTCTTTTTGTGAAATACTTTAGAGTATATTTCCAGGGAAGAGGAAGAATAGACAGTCAAAAATTGGTTCTCCTTCTCTGGAAAATATTGGGCTTTGATTTTTTATATCATTTTCTATGTACTTTAAAAATATCATTAACATTTTTGGTGATTCATGTGCTTTTCTGCATTGAGACAGGAATTGGTAAGAGAAGGCTTTGTTCTTCCTCTTTATGCTCTGATTATTCATTGGAAAAGAATTTTTAAATAAAAATACATGATTATAATTATTATGCCAACAAAAGATGATGACCAATCCCTCTCCAAAGAAAAGATAGAAGAAAAATATTCATTTTGAGGCACCCAAGAATGAAAGAACCTTAGGGAATCCTAGAAGTATCCATGCAAATAATCTTAGGTCACCAATAAGGAAACTGAGGCCCTGGAAATGACTTGTTTCTAGTCATCCAGAAAAGTGTCAAGTCTGAAGAAACAGAACAAGACAGGAGCAATGGTAGGCACCATGCATGAGGTCTCATGCTATCCTACATCAACCCTGTTTTCATCCTCCCAATTTGAGGACACAAGAGGGAAGGTAGGGCTTTCTCAGCAAATATTTATGAAAAGAATCCAGTATGCCTAGATTTAGATACTCTTACATTCTTCTCAGAATTAAAAGCAAGATGCTCTATACCAAATTACAAATGTCCTATTATGTAAGAATTATGCAGTCATCAAAAAGTAGCTAATTATTATAAGCCATATTATAAGAAATATGATAAATTTCTGCAGGTAGCACATACCATGGAAAGCCAGTAGAGAATCAGCCACCTTGGGGGTGGGGTTATGGGTAAACCTGCAGGTGTACAATTAATAACTCAACAGCTGTAATGTACATTTAATAACTTTCCTGCAGGTGTGAACAAGGAGAGAGTTTCACTTGCCCTGGGGGAAGAGCATAAAGTTGTGTGCAGAGCTAGGAGGGGTCACTCCTGGTGGAGGGAGGAAGGCTCAAGTATGCTTAGGAGTCAGGTTATCCTAGGAGCAATGCCAAATGAAAACTTTGAGCAAGTTTAAGAGCTTTTTTTTTTCTCTTAGTGTGTCCTCACACTCTATTGGGGTGGTGCCAGTGACCAGTTTATACCACCAAAGTATGTGATGGTCTATCAGCAATCAGGAGACATCTGTCCTTTCCTGTTGAAGTCCACTGTGCAAGTAGAGGACAATGGGAGCCACACTTGACCCTCACTCTTTGTCTGACCAGCACTTCCTATCAATTATGTCTGTACATTTCACATGAATAAGTTTCCTTTCCTTCCTCTCCCCCATTACTATTTGTATTAGTTTTCTCCACAGGAAAAAAATCAGGATATATATGTATTTATATATTCATAGTTTATATATATATATATATATATATATATACACACACACACACACACACACACACACACATACTATCTATCTATATATGTGTGGTGTGTGTGTGTATGTGTATATATATATATATATATATATATATATATATATATATATATATAATTTATTTAATAGGAAATGACTATTATGGAGGCTAGGAAGTCCTACCATCTGTCACTTCCAAACTGAAGACCCAAGGAAAAAACAGAAATAAACAGTGGTATAATTCAGTCTGAGTTTGAAAGCTTGAAAACCAGGGGAATCGATGGCATAAATTCTAGTCTGAGAGCAAGGGAAGTTGAAATGATAATGTCTCAGCTCAAGGGGGAAGCAAAAAACAAAATAAAAAATGAATCTTTTATTTCTCTACCTTTAGTTGCAGGTCCTCAGTAGAGAGTAATTTTTGGCACATATGAGAAAGAAACATAAGTTACTAAGAAATGCCATCTTGGAAATTAAGAGAGGCTCCTACTTAGGATACCTAGAGACCTGAGACGTTTGTCATCCCCGGGAGTCCTCATTATAGTCTAGACCAGCAACTTCAGTCAGATGCTGAAGACCCTCATTCAACCAGAACCTGGTGAATGTTGTCAAGAAAGAAACATAATACACTAAAGACTTAGTTCTTCCAATTTAGAGTAACTTTCTTTTGGATAGAAAACCCCTGTAGGTCTTATAAAAGATGGAGAGGGAAAAAGATCCATGCCAGTTTATTGAATTCTTCTTAATCTCTTCCATGAGGCCAGCACTAGTGACTTTACCTTGGAGAGCACAAGGTACCTTTCCTTTCCATGTCACTCTTCACACCAATTACAGCTGTAGTGTACATTTAATAACTATAGAACGAAAAAAGATAAGAGTTTTGCATGCAACATCTAAATTCCTATGCTTAGCATATCATTTTACAATGCTTAAAAAAAATCTTTTTTTTTTTTTTAATTTTTTTTATTGGTTGTTCAAAACATTATAAAGCTCTTCACATATCATATTTCATACATTAGATTCAAGTTGGTTATGAACTCCCAATTTTACCCCAAATACAGATTGCAGAATCACATCGGTTACACATCCACATTTTTACATAATGCCCTATTAGTAACTGTTGTATTCTGCTACCTTTCCTATCCTCTACCATCCCCCCTCCCTCCCCTCCCATCTTCTCTCTCTACCCCATCCACTGTAATTCATATCTCTCCTTGTTTATTTTCCCATTCCCCTCACAACCTCTTATATGTAATTTTGTATAACAATGAGGGTCTCCCTCCATTACCATGCAATTTCCCTTTTCTCTCCCTTTCCATCCCACCTCATGTATCTGTTTAATGTTAATCTTTTCTTCCTGCTCTTCCTCCCTGCTCTGTTCTTAGTTGCTCTCCTTATATCAAAGAAGACATTTGGTATTTGTTTTTTAGGGATTGGCTAGCTTCACTAAGCATAATCTGCTCTAGTGCCATCCATTTCCCTGCAAATTCTATGATTTTGTCATTTTTTAGTGCTGCGTAATACTCCATGGTGTATAAATGCCACATTTTTTTATCCATTCATCTATTGAAGGGCATCTGGGTTGGTTCCACAGTCTAGCAATTGTGAATTGTGCTGCTATGAACATCGATGTAGCAGTATCCCTGTAGTACGCTCTTTTAAGGTCTTCAGGGAAAAGTCCAAGAAGGGCAATAGCTGGGTCAAATGGTGGTTCCATTCCCAGCTTTCCCAGGAGTCTCCATACTGTTTTCCAGATTGGCCGCACCAGTTTGCAGTCCCACCAGCAATGTACAAGAGTACCCTTTTCCCCACATCCTCTCCAGCACTTGTTGTTGTTTGACTTCATAATGGCTGCCAATCTTACTGGAGTGAGATGGTATCTTAGGGTGGTTTTGATTTGCATTTCTCTGACTGCTAGAGATGGTGAGCATTTTTTCATGTACTTGTTGATTGATTGTATGTCCTCCTCTGAGAAGTGTCTGTTCAGGTCTTTGGCCCATTTGTTGATTGGGTTATTTGTTTTCTTATTGTTTAATTTTTTGAGTTCTTTGTATACTCTGGATATTAGGGCTCTATCTGAAGTGTGAGGAGTAAAAATTTGTTCCCATGATGTAGGCTCCCTATTTACCTCTTTTATTGTTTCTCTTGCTCCCTTCTTTGGGGATGAAAGGAATGAAATTTGAAGAAATAGATGAAAGAGGTAGATCAGTTAAAATGCAGTCTTCTGACCATTTTCCATGTCTGTTTTGACACAATTCTAAAGCAAATTGTTTCCTTTCATGGCACTTCTAAATGATTGGTGGATGCTGAAGACCCTCATTCAACCAGAACCTGGTGAATGTTGTCAAATTCTCAAATGTTACCTTGAGAAAGATTCTGTTATCAGAAATGGCACTATTGAAAATTATCAAATAGTCAAAGTTGATTTCAAAAGTAGCACTTCTACAGGTAGCTAACTAACACTTTCTTCTTTCTCCCCACTGGAGTGGATGGTGCTGATTATTGATACTTCTCAGTACTGTGTGGCACTTTTCATGCCCTGGCATCAAGCACAATGAAATGGGCTTAGAAGCAGAATTGTCATGCAGTAGCCCTGTGATGGGAAGCTGAGCTAGAAACACATTCAATGGGTCAGAATTGGGGTAGAGGGAATTTCCCATTCACTCATACCTTCTTGCCCTTGGTTTTGCCCATGGAGAACAGAACAAGGGCACACTCTTAAAAACAAAGACAGCTTCACCAGCTGCATGGGAACCCAGGAAAGTATAAAAGGAACTGAGTGAAGGTAGAGAGGAGAGTTAACTACAGGGAGCCAGGAAAACCAGTCAAAGACAGAGAAAATACCCAGTGGATTTCAAAGTTTTCCTTTACCTTGTTGAGCAAATTGTTGATTACTACTCATGGCTTTATCTATGGCAGTAAGAATTCCTGAAAGCAGTTATTTGAAATTCTTGTTCCAAGGGTCTAATCCAGGGAGACTTCATATTTGGAGCTAACCTTGTCCTATAGTTCTCAAGCAGTTGAGGCCATTAAAAATAGGATGGAGGGAAACAGGAAAGGGAACTGTCAAGTCCTTATCAGTGAACAGATCAAATAATGAAAGAGTCTCAGTTCTTCCAGTTTTCTACTGTCCTGACATCAGCCTTCCATGGCTGTCTTGGGGAAGGTACTCAGAATAAGACTTGAGTCGGGTTGAACTTTAAGTTTTAAATAAACAACTTCAAGTGGAGATTTTAACAACTTCAATGGTCTTTGCCTTCATTTTCTTTACAATTTCCTACCCATTATTCTTTTTACACAGATTCAAATTTGGGGTACAGTTGTATTCTGGCAACTTTGTTACAGGAGGTGATACTGACCTCAGGGAAAGAAAAAGGAAAGAAAAGTTACAACTATCCCCTACCTTCTCTGTAAAGTGCTCATGATTTTGGCTTTTAAAGATAACCTTGCCAAAATTAGTTCATCATCAGTGGGAATGTTTTCATTCTTTAAAGGAAATTTACCACAAATCCAAAAAATGCAAATGAAATAGTGATGAGATAACACTCAGAAGTCTCTGGTTCCATGGTGGCACCAAGAGCACGGAAGGATGCACCATGATGGTGGCTAGATGCGAAGTCTTCACAGTTTGAAAAATACATGCTTCCCTCCCATTGTCTAGCAAGACAAAGGGATTTTGTTAAGTTACTTATTGTATCTGATCCTAGTTTGTGTGTCATTTATTTATTTAGTTTTTTATGTGTGTGCTTATTTATTTATTTTTGTGATGCTAGGGATTGAACCAATGTGTACTCTATCACTGAGTTAGATCCCCACCATTTTTTTTTCTTTTATTTTGAGACAGGGTATGGCTAAGTTGACCAGGCTGATCTCAACCTTGCAATCCTCCTGCCTCAACCTACCAAATAGCTGGGATTTTGTATATTCTTTAAATCAGTACTTGAATAGATGATCACATCACTGTGCAAAATTCACTGGCTATATTTGGAAATTCTAAGCCTACTATTTGACATGGCGGTGCAGTCTAATGTGTGGGCACTTTTTTTTTTTTTTTGATGGATACCAAAAGTGTTATCCTTTGACTCATTAATTCACTTATGGGAATCTAATGTAAAGAGAAGAAAACATCTAAAGAACTACAGCAAATGATTCATGCAAGCATATATTCGTAGCAGTGTTATTGATGATTGGCTTCTTAAAAATGTACTTGTGTGTGAAAAAAGTTTGTTTTGGGATGAGTATTTTTCAGGCATACAAGTGTATCTTAAACAAACATGGTTGAGACCTAGGGATGCTTTTCTGGGAAAGAAGTTATTGGATTTGATCCATTAACTTGCTGTAAGATTGACAGCTGTTCTAGCTAATTCTGCCCTTTGGCCACCTCAGTGGAAATTAAATTCAGGCAGTAATTCAAGTTAGGGTGTTCCTCTGGAAAATCTCTCTCTCTCTCTCTCTCTCTCTCTCTCTCTCTCTCTCTCTCTCTCTCTCTCTCTCTTTGCATTAAGTGGTGCTGGCTATGGGAGCAGGCTAGAAAAGGTCAAACCAGAGCATCTTGCAAAGGCAACTGCTCAGTGGCCTTGAAAAGAAACATTTACAAGGAATGTAATGTGTATATGGGTATTTCCATGATTTTACCTGATGCAGCTCACAGTATTGTTGTGCAGATTAGTGTTTGGAGGCTAAAGGAGAGAAATGGCAGGGTTGAAAAGTAGGATGTAGTCAGTTCTGAAGTTTGTGATGTAAATTCCAAATGGCTCTCATAACACTTATTCACAATATAAGGTGTTATGCGAGCTTTCTCCTTAACCTATCTATTAGAAGTCACTACAGCCTATTGCTCAGTTGAGCACACAGATTTGTGTTTTTAATTTCTTATAACTTTATAATGTAGAAACAGTCTAGTCATTCTCATATAAACTTGGAGACACTGCCCCCTTATTACACAGAGAATAATCTTATTCTTTCTGGTTCTGTTCTATATACAATATTCATTCACTTTCTATCTTATGCTATTGCAAATACTATTAGTAAATTAAAAATATGACCAATGTCATCTAAGTTGGAGTAAAAAGTTTGGGCAAGCACAGAAGGGCTTTTAAACTCTGTCTTAATTCTCCTTTCAGCCTCACCTCCTTTAAGCTGTCTGGAACTTCCTGCCCGACTCACTACTGAGAAATGCCAAGTTCTCTGTAGTTCCCAGGGTGTCATTTTGCCAACTTTTCCAAGCTTTTGCCCACACTTTGCTTTTTGCAGAAAATGTCAACCAAGCCTCACTCATTCCTCTCTTTTCCTACCTCCTTTGATGCAAGCATTCCTTCTCTGTGATAGCTTTTCTGATCTAGTTATTTCTTCTACCAGGATCCCTTGGGAGCTGATATCTATCTCTCTTTAAGCACAACCCACATTTTAAACAAAGTTTTTTTCCATGTGTATCTCTTTAAAAGCCATCCCAGAGCTTGGCACATAGCTGGCTTGCCATATGGATTTATTCCATGAGTGAAAGTAATTATTTTTATATCTTTGGTTCCCTAGAAAATGTTGATGTTTCCATCCCCTTATCTTCCTGGAGACTCAGATGGCCCTCTTTGCAGATAGCACTGTGATCCTTAAAACGGGAGCAGAAAACAATCTTGCGAGTATATCTGAGCAAAGCTGACATATTTTTTCCTTTAAGATCTTGCAGCTGAATGTGGAATGATCCTGAAATTAAGGTCAGCTCCAGGTGGTTGTTTATATCAGCTGTCAGATTGCGGAATAAAAAATGGCTTTTATATGTTTGATTTTTATTGTTTTCCAGGGCAATGTCACTTTTTCCTGCTCCGAACCACAAATTGTTCCCATCACATTTGTCAACTCCAGCAGCAGTTATTTGCTGCTGCCCGGCACCCCCCAAATTGATGGGCTCTCAGTGAGTTTCCAGTTTCGAACATGGAACAAGGATGGTCTGCTTCTGTCCACAGAGATGTCTGAAGGCTCAGGGACCCTGCTGCTCAGCCTGGAGGCCGGAATCCTGAGACTGGTGATTCAGAAAATGACAGAACACGTAGCTGAAATCTTTACAGGTACTGTCTGATGATATCCTTCTAGCAGAATTTCTTCTCCTCCTCCTTTTTTAAATTTTTTTTGGATGGTACCTTGTTCAGCCAGTGAGTCATGAGGGATCAACTTAGAAGTTCTTCATCACTTGAGCACTGGAAAAAAAAAATTACTTCAGAAGACTGTGATGGTCATTACATAATAGAATATATCTCACTTAGCAATGTTGAGAATCTTCTTAACAAATTTCCTTTGCTTCCATACTAAGTCAAGACCTATCATGAGAAGGGGCCTTATTCCATAGCGTCATTAAAGCTAAGAGAGAATTTGTGCAGTCAGAGGCGTTTTATAAAATTTATTAGATTTCCAGTAATGGGAGTGAGTTAATCACTTAGAATTATAATATTTTTTTATGTTCAGAGTTATAAAAGTTAAATCTCCATCCTCTTTATTTGGAGAAGAAAAATGTGAGCTGGCACTGGGCTGTTTCTCTCTAATCGGTGAAATGTTTGAGTACAGAGACTTGTAGGCCTCAGGTCAAAAATGCAGTTTTAATATAGTACAGGCTCTGGCAGCTCTTGGCTCTAAAGAATCCAGGTGCAGCCTGTATTATTAAGCACATGCCAGTCCATTAACATGCATTTATGACTGAGAAAGAGGCTGGTAAGAACTGCCACCTTATCCAACTACAAAAAGGGAAAAATCATCAGTTATTTTAGACCTGTCTTTCAAATATTGAAATAAGTGAAAGGAAATTTCAAAATGTGCTGTTTGAGTTCCTGACATCTGTCTCAGAAAACTCTTGCATAATTCTGTCCCTAAGGAGAACTTCCTGCATTTTGGAAATTTTGCATTGAATTTCTTAATTTGTCTTTCAAATGGCTCAAGAGTTTGTGTTTTCTGGCATTCGCCTACTTGGGAAGCAGGGAGACAGCCAAGAAAAATTTTAAAAAATTATATTTCTGAAGGAACTTCTTTTGAAAGTATTTGAGATCTTATTGGCTTTATGATATGAAAATCCCACATAAGCAGTGAAAATATGATAGTATATTGTCCAATAGTTTGTGAAGACCAACAGGGCTACACTTGATATATGGTTGTCATGTAAAATGTAATACAGCACCATATTTTATTATGAAATCCAATATTAAAAGCTTTACTTTTGACTAGGTCTGATGTTTCTAACATCCTGGATCTGTTGGAAGTTAATTTCTATGGATAGGTCAGCACATGGATATCTGAAACCTTCACTTTGAGCTATGTACAGTGTACATGCTTTGGAGAAGCAGTATATTTGGGTTTCTTGTATTGTGGATGATAAGGAGACTTGCAAAATAAATATATCCATACATTTTTAAAATGGAAGGCATCTGAATTTAGTTGTTTTAGGTGATGGTGCTTGGTAAGATGAAAAATTCCCTTCTTTGTATTTTTCTTCATTTTCTATTTTTGTTGTCTCCTTTCTTGAAAGTCTTACATATGCCTTTAGCAAGAAGGTCAAGGACCTCATTTCATTGTGATATGAGGGTAGAACCAACATCTATTGCAGGCTTCCTGCTGGTCAGGTACTTATCCTATAGGACTGTGACATGGGGGTCTGTCGGGGGCGGGGACGTAATGAAACTGACATGATCATAGTTATTCGACCAACACACATAGAATAAAACAGAATCAGAGGTAAGTTAAAGGGATCGAGATAACTGATAACCTAAGGTCTTTCCTTTGGATTTCCATTACATGATTTTCCTCTGTATCCTGTTGCTATATATATATTCATTGTTTATATTGTTTGTTGCTTAAATAACTCATATAAAAAGAGACCCTGCGTAAGATGAAGGGTCTGCAGACAAATATGCAGTAGTCTACAAAGAAGAATGGGCCATTTAGGATCCATCATTGTTTCTTTCACAAGCATTTTTCTTGAGTTAAGTGGGATTCACATAACATGGGGAAGCCATTGTCTTTATAGACTTCTAGTATACTTTAAGTAAGTTTTTGGTGTAATACAAAACAAATTATACATATCTAAGTACCAGTAAGCACAAATATTCACTGAGTATCATATATTTTACATGTTTTTTTTTTTTTTTTTTTAGATATGTTTTAGCTCTTAGTATGTATTCTGCAGTAGGATTATCATCTAAAATGAGAACTAAGGCACTAGAGGCTGAAGTCTCTCTCAAAGGTTTATCTGCTTCCAAGGACTTTGCCCTGTATTCCACAGTATTTCCAATGCTAAACACCCCAGTGCTCTTTGGCCCATATGGAAATTCAGACACTGCATGGAAACAGATAATATCTTCAAGGAACTTGAACCACAGTGACTCTAGCTCTTAGGAATCAGAAAATTTGTTTAGGCAAGTCTTAAATGAATGAAATAATATTTCAGCTTCCTGCTTTAACACACTTTGAACTTCCTGTTCTTTACTGCTCATCATGAAATACCATGTACAGTGGTGACCACATTCACAATGGTCATATGATCCTGAGGATCTGTCAAAATTCTCATCTGTTCCCTGATCAATACCTACCATAGTCCATTTTTTTAATGAGGAAGATGGCTGCCATTTCAAAGAATCTTAGAAAAAATGCTTAGAATTGAGATTGGTGATGACCATGTCAATCTGAATCACTAAGAAAACAGGGCATTTATAAAGGTAAGAGACCACCTGGTTCATTTTCTTAGGAAGACTGAGGAAAAATGTTTTGAATGTCATGTAAAATGTTAAATAATGTAAAAAGAAAATTAGCACTGCTATAATTATTTTGAAAGTGATCTGACATTTTTTTGTTTCTATTTTTTTCTGCTGAGAGAATGCAAGGCAGTAAGAATAGGAAATAAAGAAGTATGGAGTATCAGTCCAAAGATAGTTTTTAAATTGTAGTGCTTCACAAAATGTTACCTCCCCACTGAAGAGAGTCTGAGCAAAGAAGCCAATGATGGGTTTTACTGGTCCAGGCTCCAGCTCCCCTGGGCACTTCTCAGGTACAAGGTAGGCATCAGTATTGCTCTGTTAAACCTCAGGTTCCTCCTGTTTTAAATGGAGGGCAGACGTAGAATCATAGAACCCATTCTAACCCTTTCAATAAATTCTCAAAAGAAAGCTATAAGTCAACTCTCTGCTTTACCATTTAAAAAAAAAAAAAAACTCATCAAACCAAAGATCCTCTTTTGAAAATGGAATAAACAAAAATGCCTGGATATTCCCATTGATTGGGAACACCCAGGGCCAAACCCCTTACCAGAAATAATGCTTTTCAATTCTTTTAATTCTGGGACATTTTGCCACTTTGATGACATGATTTGTGTAACTAATATGCTTGTACATCCCATAGAGGTTACTCACATGACTTTCAGTGACCAGTGGAAAATTAGAATACAAATCAGTGTTTGTTTGTTTTGTGATGCTAGAGGTAGAGTCCAAGGAAACTCTACCCCTGAGGTACATCCTAGCCCTCTAATTGTTGTTGTTGTTGTTGTTATTTGAGAAAGACAGGATCTCATTAAATTTCCTAGGCTGGCTTTGAACTTGGAATCTTCCTGCCACAGCCTCTTGGGCCATTGAGATAATAGGCGTGCACCAACACTCCTAAGATGTTTTTTTTTTTTTTTTTAAATAACCTCCTAGGTTAGCCAGTTTTCTGTCCCTGTAACAAAAATACATAAGATATTAAAGTAGCAAAGACTTATTTTGGCTCACAATTTCAGAGGCTTCAGTATATGGTCACTTGGATCATTGCTTTGCATCTGTTCTGAGGCAATGCAACATGGAGGGCACCCTGTGGTGGATTAAAGCTGCTCACCTCCTGGTGAGAGGGAAGCAAAGAGAAGAAAGGATCAGTCCCCATAGTGCCTTTGATGGCATGTCCCCCACCAGTGATTTAACTTCATTCAACTAGATCCCATCTTCTAAAGGTCCTACCTCTTTCTACTACTGGACCCATCAACTGGGGACCAAGTCTTTAATACGTGGGCCTTTGGAGGATATTGAAGATCAGAACCATAACCCTTTCTTTAAATCACACTTGAGTACTCTGTGCATGTGTGCGTGGGTCGGTAAAGTAGTATATGCACACTGGAACTTTCAGAATTAAAAGATGAATCGGCACTTTAGTCTCAGCATAAATTGAATGAACTCTAGAAGAAACAGGAAGAAAACTCCAAACTGAGAGTTCTCAGCCTGACATCTGGGTACCACCAACTGACGATAAAGATCAAAAGATAGAAGGTGAAAGCCCATCACCTGGGTTGGAACAGAATCTCTGAAAAATGGGAACCATGGCTAGCAAAGAGCCATACACGGATGCCATGACAAAGGCTTTTTAGTTGAAACAAATGCCCTATTGGAGCCCATTTCAGTTCGACCCATTCCTAGGAGAAAGCTATGGTGCTTGTTGTATTTCCTCAGACACCTAATAATTGTTCAGTATTTCTGTAGTTCCATGAATGGTACTAGTTGGACAGAAGGCATTAAAAGTATCAGTTAAGCCATCCATTCTATAGGTCATTGATTTTCAATACTTGCTAGACAATTGTGAGTGTCTTCCTTTCTCTATTATGAGATTCTAGTGACATAACTTGGATCAGCCTTAAGGAATATTATTTGATGTCTATTTAGCATTGAGCTCATTTGAATTAAGTTATCCTGAGCTACGGCCAACACCATCCTGTCTTGTAGATTTTATCTCAATTGATATTTTCTAAAGAAACCTTTCCAAAGAAGGCCAGGTGGCCCTTTTCAAGGTTTCCAATTGTTCTTTGTAGCTTTTGTCCCAACTGAGTGTGTGTGTGTGTATGTGTGTGTGTGTCTATATGAGCATGTGTGTGGTTTTCTAGGTCTTACATAACAAAATATAAACTAAGTAACTTAAATAGGAATTTGTTTTTTCGCAGTTCTGTAGGCTATAAGTCCAAGGTCAAGGTGTTTGCAGGGTTGATTTTTTTTTTTTTTTTTTATTGAGGACTCTGTCTTGGCTTGTAGATGGTAATCTTCTCCCTGTGTTTCCACATTGTCTTCTTTTTTGCATGGGTGTGTCCTAATATCCTCTTCTATATATACCATTTTACATTAATACTTAAAATGTCTTATCTCTCTACATTACCATACTTTAAGAACTTTACCATATGAATATTGCCAAGACACAATTCAACTTAAAACCAGATATACTAATTACATGTCATATAATTAGTGGTTTAATGTGATCTCACCACTGGAATGTAAAGGCCATGGGAAAAAGAACACTATCTGTCTTACCCATCACTATTACTCCAAGGCCTAGTCCAACACCTTGCCTAATCACGTCATTGGTAAAGACTTACTGTAGTATGAGTGAATGGATGAATAAACCAGTTGAATTGACCTTCCAAACATTTCTGAAAGTTATAATTTTCAGAGTAAAAAAAGAATAGTGATTTTTAACATTCATGTTAGAACAGAATATGCTACAGAATGTGTCAAACATCAGAATGAGATAAACTCGGGGGAGGTATTAATTAAATATAGGCCAGTGGAATTCCAAAAGGTGGGAAAATGGCCTAGAGAGATCTATCTTGCAGAATGGAAGTGCTCACCCTGATTAATACTGGTGGCCAGATGGTTACAGGCTACAGCCCTGCAATTAAGAGCTGTTCCCCAAATATTGCCCTTTTTCATATAAGCCATTTGTAACTAACCACCATCTGCACATCAAGTAAACATGATGAGGCTGTGAACTTCATCCTCTGCTTCAATTAAGTTTTCATCAATGCCTCTGTGTTTTAGCTAAGATAATGTTGATGATAAAATCCCATTAGCAAGGGCAGACAAATAGATAGCCACAGGGCCATGAATGTCACAATAAGCTGTCTGCTTGAGCACAGAGTTCAAGTTTCAGAAAACAGATATGTGATGTGGCATTCCATTTCATGCAAAGCTGAGAAATGCAATTGTCTGAGCTTCATATCAAGCAAATATTAGAAATATTTACCAAAGTAGTGATCTCTTAATTATCTGCAATTTTTTTTGCATCCTGGGTAATAACCATGGCAACATTTTCTTTTCTAACTCATGTTACTCTTTTACTCAATAGGGAACTGAGGGAGCTAGATTATCACTATGATAGCAGAATAATCAGCTACTCAAACTTGCTATCACTTTCATTTGATTTCTTATTTTCCACTTTCACAGTTCTCTCATAAAATTTGCTTTGCTTTCCTTTAATGCAGCATTTTTTTTGAAGTATATTCTCTGTGCTGGTCCTGGGCTGGAAACTGGAGGTGGAGACACCTCCATTCAGTGGCCTGTTGGTACTGTTGGAAGGGATGGTATACAGGCATTTGTGATGAGGTAAAATTCATACCCAGTATGCAAAGGAAAGAAGAAACAAAATGGTGAGAAATGAAGGCTTTCTTGAGGTGAGGACAATGTGGCATGGTTCTGTAGAGTGAATAAAATTTGACCAAACAAAAATTGAGGGAAAGGATGCTCCTTACTCCAGCTAGTCCAGTGAATTAATTATGCTTCAAGTCAACACACTTAACCAATCAGTACTTCTACTACAGCCTCTGCTCCAGTATATGGACTAGCTGGAGTAAGGAATTTGTGTAGGGATATTGGGAAATAACATGGAGAGGACATGGATTCTGACTTGACTACAAAAGGAACAAACTATCAAGTTTGAGTCTCATTTGCTGTATCTCATAGCTCACACAATGGGTGGGGCATTAATAATCTTGCTCTTTATCTAAACCAGAAAGAAGCAGAACTTGAGAAAAAGAGGGAGAGCATCATGGAAAAATCCAACTGTAGTGAGAAAGAGTAGAATAAAATTTAAAACGGAAAATTGAAAGAATAGGTCAATTCTATCTACCATGTGCAGAGAAGGGTTAATAGAGTTTGATAATTGATGGACAAAAGATGTCCAAGAAAAACATAACTCAGGCTCTAAGATATAGCATAATGGTCTTAATAATTGTAATATGTTCTTTTACAATGTGATTGACATTTTAAAATTGCCTTACTCAATTATTTATATATTCCCTACTTTGTTCTCACAAAATTGAAACTACCTTTGTACTATTAAGTAAGGGTAGAGATGACAGGATGTGGGAAAAAAACAGCCAAATTGGGTTTTCTAGGAACAATAAAGCTGAAAGTTCCAAGTCAAGCCAGTCAGTTCTGTTTCTGTTTTACAGATGAGGAAGCAGGTTCAGTGAGATTAAGAAATCTAAATTCCTATAAATTATAAGTGGCAGGGCTTTGAGTAAGGAGTAACATGTGAATAAAGGTATCAAGGAAATCTGTAACCAGTTATTTCCAGCACTGAAAATAGAATTTTCAGGGGCTGTCTCTGGCCTGGGCTCTATCTCTCTGCATGCTTGTCTATGGTTGTAATGGCTGTGGCCGGCCATGGCTGACTGGCTGGCCCTGGATGATACATCCTGGGAGAGACTCTTACTTTCATTAACACCTTGCAACACAGATTTTGATCTTGCTTTTCCTTCTCCAAAACACAAAAAGAGCCACTACAATAAGATGAAGATTGACATGGAAAGATCTGTTAGGGATTTGACTGAGGAAAGAAAGAGAAAGTACCAATGCACCAGGGCCCAGGAGCATGTCAGGCACCAGTACTCTAAAACTTTAGAATTATTGTTTTAAGCCAGGGTTCTCAGTGAGGGGAGATTCAGACTCCCATAGACATCCACCCTCACCCTTTACATCCCTGGCTGGGGAACTTTGGGCAATGTCCGGAGACATTATTGTTATGGGGTTGGGGTCTTGTTATCCATGTCTAATGAATAAGGGATGCTCTCCACATCTGCAGGCCAGTTGTACTACAGACACCTCACTCCAACTGAGAACTAGTCATTCTGAAAGATCCAGTGTCAGTCCTGCTTTAAAACCAAATTTCCCTTCTATATAAAGAGTAGACGCTCATGGTCTCACTGAACTTTTCTGAGTCTGTTTCATCAAATGTCTACTATTAAAATTGCTGTAAAATTAATTCACAAAAAAACAATTTAAGAGATGTATTAAGTGCTCCTATTTTATATTTTAAAAGAGAAAATAAATTTGAATAACAATTAGCTATAATTCCAAAGTTAGACCTACATAGGCATTTTGAGACACAAAAGTTGAAACTTTAGTCGTTTTTAAAAGCTAGATTAGTTGAGTACACATGTGTGTAATCTGAGTGACTTGGAAGCCTGAGGCAGGAGGGTTGCAATTTCAAAACCAGTTCAGGGAAACTTAACCTGGGTCAAAATAAAAATAGAAAGATCTGGGGATGTAGTCCAGTGGTAGAGTGGCCCTAGTTTTAATCCTCAGTAACTAACACACACACACACACACACACACACACACACACACAGTTTGATAGTCAATAAACAAAAAACAAGATCAAAGCTTTAATTTAGTATTGTTAAAAGCAAATTTATCTACTGAGAGTATAAGTTGGTGCAGTCATTTTGGAAATAGTCTTATAGTTCCTTAAAAGATTAAATATGGAGTTTCCATATGACCCAGCAATTCCACTCCTGGGATTCCAAAGAAAACTGAAAACCATGTTGACATTAATATGTGTACACAGATGTGCATAGCAACATCTTTCATAACAGCCCAAAGTAAAAGCCACCCAAGTTTCCAGTGACAAATGAATTTAAAATTAAATGCAATATACCCATACGAGGGAATATTATTCAGCCATACAAATGTACTTATTCATACTATATGTATGAACTCTAAAACTATCATGCAAATCAAAAAAAGTCAGTTACAAATGGAGCATGTTCTATGTTTTATTTTTGAAAGTTTCAGAAAAGGCAATTAATTCATAGAGGTAGTTACTAGATTAGTGGTTGAGTGGAAGTGAAGGTGTAGGATGACAAGACGGGAGAATGATAGATAAAGTTTATGGATTTGGGGGATGATAAAATATCTTAGAATTGTTTGTTGTATTGGTTATCTGAATCTATCGAGTTGTACATTCTAAGTAGATGAATTATACCTTAATAAAGCTGTTATAAAATTTTTTAAAAAGGCAAATTAAATAGCAGAAACAAAAAACTTTAAAGAAACACTTGCTCATCACAGTGATTCCAAGAGCAGGGCAGGGCTCACTTTGGCATCTGATACAGAAGCAGCTTAGCCATGGTGTCAGATGCCTCCCTTAAAGGCTGATTCTGCCTCTAAGTAGTCACATGACCTGGGGCAGACTCTGGATTTCTGTGTTGGCATCTACAGTATGAGAGCAATTAACTTTCTCTAAGACTATCATGAGAATTAGCAATTATACACTTAAAGTGCCTGGCATATTATACACATTCAATACTGATAATGTGTATTTTTAGCTATTTTTACAATTGGGATGTGTTTTAAAAATTTATTTTCAACATTGAGAACTGCCCCCTGATCTTGGGAATGGAGCTCAAGATCCCTTCCAGTTTTGGTTTGCTTCCTGAGGAAGTTCAAAACATCCTATTTAACTCTCTATATAAGGAACCTTTTTTTTTGTTTTTTATTAATGTCTTAGTTTGAATTCTGGGACCTATGAGAAGCAACAAGGACAAAGTGGATAAAGACTACAAGTTGCCCCATCCTGTATTTCAACTTAAATAGATTCTTATCTTTATTTTTAAGTGATTGCAAAATTTTTAGAGTTTAATTTTAGAAACTTTAAAATTGCCAGCACTCTATATAAGAAAAAACAAAAATACTCTGAGATTCTATCATTCAGTATTTTCTCCTTGGAGAACCTTCAGAACAAACTGTTTAGCCAGAAGTTTTTACTTACCAGTATGTCAACAACATTTTGGGACATTATGCTTTTTAATAAGTATATTATATTTCATATGACGAATATACCATATTTGATTTAGCTAACTTGCTATGATTGAAAACACTGATAGTTTTAAAGTTTTACTATTATAAATAATGGTGTCATGACATATCTTCACCATACACTTGGTCTTTAGCATTTTTTATTTTAGGATTAATTCTCTAGAACCTATGGAAAATGAGGTATGGCATTCATAAGATTTTTGATGGCTATTTGGTATATTGCCCTCCAGAAAGAATGCATAAACATATGCAGCCATGAGCAACATACGAAATGTCCTCTTTCCCTCTATATCTGCTAATATTGAATAAGTACCAGCATAAAGTATGATCTCTTCTCCTTTCCTGTCACAAGGCTCATCACTAACATTCTGATAACAGAAGACAGGTGAACATGAGAAAAATGTAACTAATTTACTGAATCAAAATTTTATGTGAAATGGGAGATTTCAGAAATGAAGACCCAAAGACCCAGGGAAACCGATCTGTTCTTAAACTAAGTTGGATGAAGAGTGGACAGCCATATAGAAGTGCAAATACACCCAAGTCTATTACCATTATTTGATCCAGTGATGGTAGATGGAGTGGAAAACTCAGCCAGACTCTCTGCTCAGATTCATCCTGAACTCTCTGTGCAGCGCTCCCTCTCTCCCAGATTTGGGTCAGGATCCTGCAATAACAATCTTCAAGAGATGAGGAAAAAAAGCGACTTTACTAGTTTTTTACTTGCTTTCTGGGTGTAGGATTCTAGTTTCCACAGTCCTCCTTAAGGAAGAAGAATTTATTTGTGTATGGCTCATTTTATGAAAGAGGGATAGAACAAAAGAGGGCAGAGGACCCTTAGACAGTCTTTATAAAATGCCCTCCCATGTTCCTCAGCTCAGAGTATTTAGTCTGGCAAGGTGCTATACTTTGGGGGTAACGAGTTCTGAGCTCCAATGTGTATAATCATGTTTTGTACTTGGTCAGTCTAGGAAGTGATAGATAACATCAACATCTCACTAAAGTTCAGAAACTATGTTTGTTATCACCCAACTCTTTTCAGAACTCAAATGCCATCGTTCATGCCTCAATTCCCAACGCACATAGGTGCTTTTTGCCCCGATATGGCCTTAAATCCCTTGCTTTTTTACTTCCAGAGGCATTTTCCCATCTGGGTTTTCCTAACCTCAAATCTTGCTTTTGTGTTTCCTCATTGAAAACTGCTGCTGTTTTAAAACTATTTATCTCAGGGAAGTTTGGAAGGAAAGCAGTGTGATAGAATTGATTCTCCCTAATTTGTGAATAATTTATAGCACTTCAACTGTACTTTTTAAAGAGTCTTCTTAATAAGCAATTATAGGAGAATGTCTAGGGGTATTTTTGGGGGGTCCAATAACAGAATGAAGTGGAGAAAAATAATAGCCAGGTAGAAAAAGAATATTTTTTAGAGGGAAATATGCCATTTCACTTGCCTTGGAATTGATTCTAGAGTTAGCTCCCCTGTGTCAGTTGAGTTTCTTCTGGCTGTTTGCCTTACTATTCTGAAATCTCTAGTGGAAACAGTTCTGAACCCAGCTGCATGATGGAATCCTTGGGATCTTTGAGCCTTCCAAGGTCTGGAACCACCCTCAGAAACCTGGCTTAATTAACCTGCACTGGGACTCAAATACCACCAGTTTTCTGAAACTCCCCAAGTGATTCTTACACCAGGAATTATTGTTATATTAAAGCTCCTCTAAAGAGCTGAGATTTCACTCAGGTTCCTCCTGCAGAGAACAGGAATTATTTAAGGTCCAATCAAAAAGAAAAGCAGACCCCCCACCCCTACAAATGTGGACTGAGGTTGTGGGTCAGTGGTACTATGCTTGCCTAGCATGCAGGAGGCATGGGGTTCCATCTCAGAACAGCCATAATAAGAGGAAAAGAAAAAAGGAAGACAATAACCAACAAAATAAGCCTCAATAAGTGATAACTCTAAAGGCAAACAGACTGATGTGATAAGGGGGAAGAGGTAGAGACCACAACAAATGCTCTTGTTGTGCTGACTAGATGATAGACCTCAAAATAGCAGGACACTTCCTGCAGCCTATATACTTCTTCCTCACTGTGTTCTATACCTATCGGGACACTTGTCCTTTAGGAATACTTTAGAGTCTGTGTATTGAACTAATTGAACACTCTCAGCCCAAACCGTCTATAGCTTACCTTCAAATGACAACTCCTGGGTTATGCAGATATATTCAAATGATATGCAAAATAAGGGGAAAAGAAAAGACCTACAGTTGGCTGAGCCCCCCAAAGGCTCCTGAAAGAAGTCAAATGTTCTTCACAAGGAAACACCTGACAGAGTCTCTACCTCATTAGCAGAGTCCCTGTAGCCAGGACCCAAATCTTGGCCTTATCTGAGGACTGCTTGCTGCCTTTGGGAAAAAGTAGGGCCACCAGACTGAGAGCTTTCTCAGTTCTCCCCTCCACCCCAAGCAGATGTTCAGGGCTGCAGCAGAGACTGACTGCAGGGGAACTGGCTAAAGCTGCAGGAGGGCCCATACATCTGGGCTGCTCTGAGCAGATGGGGCACAGCTGCTTGGTGCATACACAGCTGGGCCCCACGCCTGGTGTGGGTCCAGTCTCCCTGGGCAGCTCATCTAGCCATCTAGAGCTCAGGGGCAGAAGCTCTGCACGTGCCAGTCTGAAAGCCTTGCAGACCTCTCATCTGATTGTCTGTTCATGCCTTCTTCCCAGCTGGCTGCTCAGGGGCAGTTCCAGTACAATCTACCTAGGCTGGTCTATTTTACCTCCAAAAATAGCTCTTAATACGTTTGTGGATCTCCATTTTCAATGCCATTACCTTGGCTGAGGACCCATCATTTTGTCCCCAGGGACTTCTGCAAGCAATAGCTCTATCAGGTCTGCCTCAAGCCTTGACCCCTCCTAACTCCTATCATCTGCTTTGCAGTCAGAGGATTCTTGAATATGCACATCCAAACTGGTCCATTCATTTCTTTCAAATGAAGAAACTGCCTGTATGCTATTGTGATGGACAACTCTTTGTGACCAGATCAGTTAAGATGACTCTATTTCTGTTAGAAAGCATCTTGACCCAACAGGACAAAAGTTAATAGATGAAAAATGTTTTAGAAGAAATCATTGAAACTCTGGTGACTAGTTCCTAATACAGTTTTCTCAATCAGGCAGGTATGCATTATAATGTGCATCAAAGACAAGCAAACAGGAGAGAAATGAACTATACCTTCAAAAAGCTCTAAGAATTTTCCTGATGATCACATATAATCCCTTTAACAGTGATACAGAATTAGTATCTTAATATTTACAGATAAACAATCCAAAATTAGTGAAGATAGGTAATTAATATAGTGTCACATAATTAGTTGCAGGAAAAAAAAAATAGAAATGAACTAGTTTGTACTATTAGTCTAAAAGGACACTGTCTCTGCCTGGTACATCATTGGAATCAAGCTTTCTTTGAGCACTTTAAAAACAGTTTACCAGGCTGGGGATGTAGCTAAGTAGCACAGCATTTGCCTAGCATGTACAAAACAGGGTTCTATCCCAACATTGAAGGAAAGAAAATTTACTGTTTACTAAAAATGGGATGTAAGTTGTTTGTAGAAAATTGAGAGAAAAATAAAATTGTCTGTAACCATACCATACAAAGATAAAACTGCTGATATTAGTTTGAGGGTTTTTTTCCCCCCTTAGCTTTTTCCTCTACAATTATATATCCATAGATCAGTTAATATATGACACACCGTTGGTTGAAATGTATATATAATGTTGTGTTTTTTACGCTTTTTTAAAATCAAATATATCAGAAGTGATTTAATTGCTTAAAAAGATAAAAGAAGAAAGGAGAACAGAATTAAGTGGTGAGAAGGAGAAAGATGACTCCCACATAGCAGTTGGAGGTTTGGTTTGAAGCAAGTGAGGCTGGGCTGCACAGAGCATGCACATTGACCACAGCAGGCTGGGAAATGAGCCCCACTCTTTCCAAACCTCCCCAAATCAATCATCCCTACACTTGCCCTTCCTGTTTCTCCTGCAGGCAGCAACTTGAATGATGGCTTGTGGCATTCGGTTAGCATCAACGCCAGAAGGAACCGCATCACTCTCACTGTGGATAATGAAGCAGCATCCCCTGCTCAGGACACCACCCGGGTACAGATTTATTCTGGAAATAGCTACTACTTTGGAGGTAAATTCTCCAGCCTTTGAATTCAAAAATAAATGGGCAGGGGGAGGGAAAATATAGGGGGCAATTATATCTCACTTTGTCAATTAGGCAATTCTTCTGAAGTATGTGTATGCACACACACTCACACACCACACATACACGCACACACACAGACACACACAAACACACCTAAAATAGTGTGAAGCAAAATCTTTCATAGCTGTGCAAATATAAATTATCTAGGACAGTGCTGAGGAAGAAAAGAACTTGAGCTATAAGTGCTGGTGTTACATAACACATCCAAAGGAGATTTTTTTGTAGCCATGCCAAGCTCTGTGATCGCATTGGAAAAGAGAAACTCAGCTGAAAACTTGGGGAAAGTGAACCAAGAGTCAGCAGTACCTGCAAGAGGGAAAATTCAGGTGCAGAGGCAAAGCCAGCTGCCCAGCCATCTAGGCTAGTTCAATGTTATTTTGTAGTCTTAGCCACTGTCTTCCCTTCTCCACTTCCTCTGAGGTCCTCCTTGCCCATGGAGAGGGACAGCTGGGAGTGGGGGGGAAGTAGGAGGCTCTGCAATGTGAACCACTTCACATTCTATTCTCTCTGGTGTCTGGTGAATCCTGGAAATCTTTCTGATGACAGATACACAAGAACAAATTGGTGAGGGTAAATAACATATGATCAGGCATCTACTACATTTGTATACACACACATATACTCTTATTTATCCTTTCAATGTTATTTCCTTTATTTTAAAAAATAATATCTGATTCCTTAGCCAGTTATTGGTATTCTATAAACCATCCCTGAAAGGAATTTAAGCTTCATGGCTGTCTGACCTTGAGCAAGGCACCAATAATCCCTGGACTTTCTTATCTGAAATGTGGGAAAATAAGCTCAACTTCCAGAATTGCTAGGAGAGTTAAGTGAGACCAAGGTTTAAATATATAGAATGGGAGCTGGGAGTGTAGCTCAGTGTTAGAGTGCTTACCTAACATGTACAAAGCCCGGGATTCATTCCCCAGCACCACACATACACAAAATTGGGCAAAATGGCACCTGTTATATGAGAGAACATGGAAAAATTGGCTTCAGTTCTTTTAGATATGAGCATGGGGTTGGGATCAAGAATATAGTCCCTAACTCTATTTCCATTACAAAATTGAATTATTATATAAAAGCATGAAGTGCATCCCCCACCCCTTTCTTTCTCACATCTGTACACAGTCTCTCAAAGTGCTGGGGATTGAACACATGTTAAGTGCACACTCGACCATTGAGCTACAACCACAGCATCTTTAGTCTCTTATCTTCACACCCTAGCATGTACAAATCACTTCTCTCCTCTTGAGGAAATGTAGTTAAAGCTTTGAAATACACAAGGGACTATGCAAGGTGCAGCATACATATTTGGGGGAAGGAGGAAAGCAGGAGGGAAGCAGTGCAGAGCATAAGAAAGAACCTCTAGTCCTTCAACCCAACTCTTCTCCATGTGTGCAGTTCTGTCTTACCTCATTTGATTCATGCAGCAATTTTGTGAGGTAGCTAATAGCATTCCCCATTTAATAGATAATAAGAGTGACATTTGCTGACATGAAGTATCTATCTATGTAAGGTGGCAGACCTAGTAAAGTAGTAGAGCAAGGACTCAAATACAGAACTGTGTTCTCCTCAGCCTGCTAATGAAAGCAGAGAGATAAAAGCAAATACAGAAAAGGGTATTGGGGTCCCTGAAGATGTACATCACAGACTGCATAATTCTGCCCCACATGCACTATTTCAGCAACAGAGAAAGAAAAGTGCTCTTAAACTTATTCTAGAAAAACTGATTTCAAATAATTATCATTAAATAAGTATCTGACCTGTCACAAAGGCAAAATGACTCCTCTCATTTAAAGAAGTTCTCTTAGAGGTGGACTCTTCAGGGGCACTGGGCTTAGGAGATAAAGATTTATCTGTGATTTGAATAGTGTTTAAACAAACGCCCCATGCATAGACTGTAAACTTGAGGTGAAAAATTAGTTTCAGTAATAATAGTCAACTTACATAAATTCTCTCTACAGCTTCAATTAGAACTTGTAGCATCTCTCTTCATTTTATAGTGTGTCTGTGAGCTGTTAACCAGCTGCCGGCTTCAGCCCAGCAGTGACTGTCTATTAGAGATGGCTGAAATAATTCCCAATTATTTATGGGTTATTGCCATGTTTTCAAGCTTGCATTCCCATATGCTTTGAACCTATTAAAACCATTGAGATGGAGTTTGTAAAGAGCACAAGCACTCCTATACCTGCTTTGCTCTATACCTGTCTTAATGAGAAGTAGATATGCCCTTATTGGAAGCTATGCTAAATCATTGCAATGCATTTTTCTCTTTAAAAAAAAAAGATACAGCATTAACCTTTCACAAATGCTATTATAGATCTATAACTCTGTGCATTTAAACCCTACTTCCTTTAATGTCTGGATTTGCTTTGCACATGATTTCAAAATTCCAGTTACATTCCTGTGTGTACCTTTCTCAGAAACTAAGCCTGTTAATGCTAACAATTAACCAGGCAATGACTCTGCTGCCATGCTTACCCAAAACATGATTTCCTTTGAAAGTGTAATTCAGAAATGAATTGTGCATTTAGACATGTGTTTCAAGACAGAGCCAAGATTCCTGAGTAGTTACAATATGTTTCTTCCTTGAGATGAGTGAAGGATGCCATGCCAAAGAATGACAAATAGCTTGCGAATAAAAAAAAAAAAAATAAGAACAAGATAAATGTTGTAGTGTCGGTATTCCCTTTAACACCCTCTTTCCCCCTATAAAGTGATTGAGTATTCCCATTTTGTATCATTTCTGTCCCCTCCCTGAGAATGCTAGGATTTACAACAAAAGTACATGCACTGCGATGAATGAAAAAGTACCAAAATAATTAGACCTCAAGGTCTTCCATCAATAGGTCGCCAAAACAATGACTGATCATTTCAGTATTCTTCATCTTTTTTCTCTGTCCCACAGGGTGCCCCGACAATCTCACCGATTCCCAATGTTTAAATCCCATTAAGGCTTTCCAAGGCTGCATGAGGCTCATCTTTATTGATAACCAGCCCAAGGACCTCATTTCAGTTCAGCAAGGTTCCCTGGGGAATTTTAGTGATTTACACATTGATCTGTGTAGCATCAAAGACAGGTAATTATTGTCTCTTCTCCTCTGTTCTCCCACCCCCTTCCCATTCTCACTGTTCTAAATATGAGTTTCTTTAAGCAAAATTCTAATCCACCAACATTAGCCACATTAGACATAATTGAGTCGCCTAATGGAAAATATTTCTGAAAGGATTTCAGGCCCAGAGAAAAATGGTTTAAATTAGTTGAGTCTCTCTTCATGTTGACTTGCAGTAAATGGGATATGCAAATTAAATCAAAATACAAATTTGTGAAAGGATTAAAATTTTATGCATAAACAACATTTGATTACTTTGAAGTTAAGAGTAAAGCAAAAAGGAGGGAGGAATTGCTTCTCTCCTGAACCATTTCATTCTTTTCTGCACTGGGTATCTTTTCTATCACAAGCATCTAAGCATCAGGCCTCCTGGGAATCTGACAGCAAAAGCTTTGGGCAGTGTCAGACTGTGCACAGCAGTAGCCTGGGGGTGGTTGATCTTCACTATCATGATCCCCTATGCGGCTTTGTTGACCCAGACCCTGGCTAGCAAAAATCAGCACTCTTATTCTGCAACCCATAGATCTAGCAAAAGCTTAGTTTTCTCCATCATTTCTCCTGGGATGTGGCTCTTCTCAGGTTGGGAATTTCTAGATTTAAAGATAAACTGCAGAAAACCACAGAGAATGAATTCTGGATTTTCAGCAACATTTGCCATGTTCCCCCTGCAGCACCCACCTCCTTTATTCTTTTAATTCTGCTCACCCCAGTCCAAATAGCATTGATCCAATATGCTGAATAAGATCTGCTAAGTGCATGGGCTGTGTGTTGGTGATAGAGATCCTCTGCTCAAATTTCATCAGGGAATTAATTAGTTATTACAAAAAAGTGAGATAAATGACCAAGCAATGCACCCTTATTTGTGGGACACATGGCAGTGGCAATTTAGTCTTGCTCTAAGAATGAGATCAATGATGCTGAGTGGAATCTTAAAGGAGGAGGCAAAGTCGGGAATGGCCAAGGCGGGAGTGGGTGGGGATTGGAAGAACAGTGTCATGAAAAGACATGAAAACAGGAGATAGCATGGCTTACAAGTATTAACTCAGAATACTTCTTTTGCCTTTAAAATCTCTATTATTGGAACAAAAGCATTTTATAACTGATGGTATGTAATAGTTTAATTGACAGCACTTATTTTTCTCAGTGGTATATAATTGGTGGTATATCTTATTATTCATAGTGTCTTTAGATTCAATTAATATAGTTCATATAGAGAGGATCAGTGTGGTGAAACACATGGCTTGAACTAGAGAGGTGGACCTGTTCTTCAATCGTGAAGAATTCTGTGTGCTAGTGAAATGTGCCTTTATGTTCTAGGCAAGAATCAGGAAGAAGGGCTGGGATTGTGGCTCAGTGGTTGAGCGCTCCCCTAGCACTGGCGGGACCCAGGTTCGATCCTCAGCACCACATAAAAATAAAATGCATTGTGTTGTGTCCATCTACACCAAAAAAATAAATATTAAAAAAAAGAATCAGAAAGAAGTGGTCAAATTTGCACAGTTGAAGGAGTATTCCAGAACAAGTTAGAGAGTAAGCACAGATCTAGGAAGGTGACTGTCCATCTTTGTCTGGGGGAGCAATGAGGAGAAGTATCAGGTCTTCTACCAAGTGACATAGAAATCAACTATGCAGAAAATAGTCTGTGCTAATGCTGGGAATGACCCATCAAATTTGGTGGAGCTTCATGTGCATGTTTTCCTGTTAATACCACAACTCAGGGAATCATCAATAAAGCACACAGACTTCCTGGTTTGTATGCTTTATTTTTTTTTCTATTTGACCAAGTGAAAAAGTGGGTAATAAAATGTGTGCTTCGTTAAAATGCACTAGTTAAAGAACTCAGAAGAAAGGGTATTACAGGGAACAATTTCTCCCCTTTGGTCTTTAATAATGGTGAGATATAAGCATCCTACTTCATCAGGCAGCAAAGCCTTTTGCAAAGTGTGGATCAATACAGGGAACATTTATCAATAGGAATCTCTTTGATACCTTAATTTCTAATCAAGGAAGCTCTCATTATTTTTGATTACATGAAAGTCATTGCTAGCTACACTGCATCATTACTTTTGTGTAATTGTAGTCTTGGGTAATTATATTACATACAATTGTGTTTTGGTTAATTGTATAATAAGGGATTGTGTTTAGTTTAGTGGGTAAATGGTATGTTTTTCTTGATTTGCCAGACACTTTCTCTAAGAGAAGGGAAACCCATGGCAAAATGTTTGCTTTATGCATTATTGATTGAACCTATATTTAACACTTGTTTGAGAGAGACAGGGGTAACAAGGAGAGACAGGTGGTTTCTGAGTTTGGTGTTTCATTTATAATGTCCAATTCAATATGAACACGATTTCAGGGTAATTGCAAAGTCACTGCCTTCAAGGAATGGACAACTTGGTGGAGAGGGAGGAGAGAATAGTGTGGTTGTTACTTTCCTTATCTGTGTTCCTGTCTGAAAGTTCATGGAGGATGGCCTAAGAGTATCTTCTCCCAAACTTCTTCCTGTCTCTTTCCTCAGAGGCTACAGACACCCAGGCCTCCTCCCTTACCTTCCATAGCTCTCCTTCTCCTTCAAAGTGAAAAAGGATCATCCCTACCGGCCTCTCTTTCCCACTGGTCCCAATTATTACACATTAAAGGTCTTGGTGCTGGTCATTATGGGAAAATCAGATACGGGAAACACATGGTAGCATTTATAGAAAAGGCATGATGGTTCCAATATCTTAAGAGGTTCTCCAGGGAGTCTCCTTTGAGATGGTGGCTGGAAACTCTGGTAGGTACTGACTGGTTTGAGCTGTTTACAATCTGCTTTTGAGATATTATCTTAACTAAAAAATGGAAGGTCCTTTCTCAGGAATTAAAAAATTTTTATTAATCTGCATGCCAGTAATGGGCAAATTACCAAATATCTTGCCTCTGGGAAGAAAGGAGGTGGAATAACTGGCCAGGCCTACAGCTCTAGCAGCACGGAAAGCATGGGTTTAGGCAGTTCCTGTGCCTAATTGTGCAAAGACAATTAGACAGAATAGGAAGAGACAGCTGGGATACCAATAGACCTTTCCAAGGAGACCCCACACCCTTTAATAGTCCCTATTAATTTGGGAGATACAAAGTACAGCTCCTCCAGTCTCATGGTCTCTATATCCCAAGCTCTGGTTCTTTGAGCTACATTTGTTCCCTCCCTTGAAGGCAAGACATTGTATTCTAATCTCTCATTGAGAAAAGGTACTTTCAATAATTGCCTCATTTGAAGAACAGCTATTTATTACACTCTCTATAGTTCAATCTCACAGAAAGGCATTGAGTGAATAAGTGAAGCAAACATGTATATTTGTGAATAAGATACTGAGTTATAGAACCCTGGAAGTATAGAACCACAAATATTCCTGCAGTCAATAGCTTTCTGTCACTGTGACAAGATATCCAGAAAAATCAACGTTAAAGAGGAAACAAATTATTTTGATTAACAGTTTCAGAGGTTTCAGTTCCTGGTCACTTGGCTGTGTTATTTCTGGGCCTCTGGTGCGGCAGAACATCATGATGGAAGCGCATAGTAGAGAAAAGCTTTTCTCCTCATGGTGGCCAGCAAGCAGAAAAAAATTAGGGGATATAGACAAGGTAAAGCCTACAATGGCTTGCCCCCAAGGACTTATTTCCTGCAACTACACCCCTCCTCCTACAGTTTCTACCACCTCCCAATTGCCCATTAAATCATAAAACTATCAATGTGTTAATCCATTGAGAATATCATGATCCAATCACCTTCCAAAAGTCCCATCTCTGATTGGTGCATTGGGGAGCAAGACTTTAACATGTGAGCCTTTGGGGGAACTTTCCTGATCTAAACCACAGTAAGCTCAATTTTCAAAAATGGGGTGACTATGAGCCAGAGATGTTTTTCAGCTTTTCTAAATTCACATACAGCTAAAGTTGCAGTCAAGAGTTGAACACTGCCAATGTTCTTTTCTCTGTACAATCTACTAAACAGGCACTGACCTAGAAATGTCAGTCATTGTGTAACTGTGACTCTAAATATGTAACACCACCTTTTGCTCAACCGGATAGATTTTTCACAAATATGCAGTATGTCTTATTCTTTGTCATCTTTATGTGCCCAATGGATGGTTCTAGTCAAAAGAGGGACAGTCAATTATTGTGTACTGTCAGGTAGGGTCTGAGTGGAGCAAGATGGGCCAGGTCCAGAGGTGGCCTGAAATCTAGTATCCTATGGAAAAGCCATTCAATGCCAGAAACAATCTGCAACACTCTGGAGTTCAAGTTATAGGACAGTAGAGACAGATATCAAATGCCAGCCAAGAATTCAAAGAGAAGTTGGAATCCAAGTACAAAGTCCAACAAGGAGTGGGGGGGTGGAGACAAGGGTGCTAATGAATGAGTTAGGGATGTCATACCCAGAAAGAAGCTTGGACCCCAGGGTAGGTGGCTACAGTTTTGAGAGGTGTTAGAATGCACTTAAATCCCAACCCACAGCTTTCCACCTTGAATGATGTTATGTTATCAATCTTTGTTCCATGTTTCTCCTCTTGAAAGACCCAGATCATAAAACCTCCCTTTATGTTGAGAGGTAAAAGAGAGTGTGATATCAACAGTTGCATATCTAGTATGAAGTAATACTCAGAAAATGTTCACCATGTTCATTCCCAAACCCAAAGTCTTTCCTGGAGAGAGGTTCTGATCTCTTTCAATAAATCCTCAAACCCCACCAAGGCCAAATGATTCCCAATAGTTTCTGGGAGTGACTCCCACAGAAACATATCCTTGCATGTGCCCTAAATTGCTCAGTTTTACAACACCCTTTTTGGGTTTCAGTTTTCTCTAGTTCAAGGAACCTGCCTAGTTCCTAGGACCTCTAGTTCAGGCCACCAGCCAGTGCCCATTAGTAAATCACCCATTCATTTGAGCTAAGACTGTAGTCTTGCCAGTTTTCTTAAGGCAAAAGTCTCAGAACCAGTGCTAGGATGAGGTTAGAGATCCAATTTTAAGGTGGTCCTTCCTTAGAGATTCAGGCTTGTGCCAAGTGTGCATTCCCAGTTTAAGGACTTCCTTAAATCTTTTAAGCAATTTTGTGTTTGCATCAGAATCATCAAAAGTGCTTGTCTAAATACAAGTTTCTGAATGGGGGAGGGGGCATGAAGGTTAAGCCTAAAAATTTGAGTTTCTAATAAATTTCCTAGTTTTAGTTGCTGTTGGTAAGTAGGGCCAAGTGACTACTTTTTGATAATAGCTACCTTAAAGAATCTAATCCTAGAAACCATGGAATTGCTGGGACTCTTCAAGGATGATATAGATCTGGGGGAGAAAGGATGGTCCCTGCACCTCTTGAAACCACATGTAGCTTCTCTCCTGGCCAGAATCTCATGGGATCTCCAAAAAGTTCTAGGAGACCTGCCTTAATGTCACTTTCTCCAAAGGGGCATTTAAGTAAGTCCCAGAGGTAGTGTTGGGGGTGGGGATGAGTTTTCTTTTCCTCCAAGACTTCCCTTGTCTCACCGCCTCCCTGCTTTTCAAGACAAAGTCTTGCTTATTACAAATCAAAATATTCAAATGCATAAATGATGGGGGATTTGGGTTGGATGGGAATGTGGTTTTAGAATAGCTGAGGGAGTCAACAGTTATACTCATGAGATATATATGAGTACAATTGATTGACTTTTTGGTCCCCACTGAATGGCATAGCTTGATCTTTTCTTATAGAAAAATCACACAGCTTATAGATGGTAGTAGTACCATTATCAACAAAGTAACCCTCACCTCACATACTGACACCTTGTAAAAGATTGACAGACACTGGTTTCAAGACCTAGTACTGGAAAAGGGCTGGGATAGGTTCTATTTTCTGTGAACCTTCTTCATACAGTGATGCTATTGGGGAAAGTCCTTGGAGATCATCCAGCCTTAGTTTTGTACAGCCAGAAATGGAAGTCCCACAAATAAAGTCAGGTACAGAACCAGGAACTTCGCCCTGGTCTTTGCTATTGCATCTCAAGCAGAATTTTCACTACAATTCTTTTGAAAGTCAAACAATTTTTTTTTCAAAGAATGGATCACATGTAAAACAGTGCATTGGATTTCCTATAGCCATTTTTATTATGAAATGTAGCTTCTCCCTTCACAACCACTTCATTTTCTCTCCACACGTTTTCTCTAAAGAAAAGCATTTGCCAAACTTTCTGGTCAAGATTCTTACCTTCTGGTCTCAGGGTTTGGAGTGCTGTAAACATGGGGAGGAGGAAAGCATTATGTTGGATAACCTCCCATAAACAGACTCCTGCTAAAACCCACCCTGTGTGTGGGAGTTTGTCAAAAACAGTGGGTAATATAAAAAGATTACATTGCGGGGTAATACATATGTTTTAGTTCTCTCTCAAATTGAAAGCTTTTACATTGGGTGCCAGAAAAGCCATCCTAAGGGCAATGCCCACACAATCTGTGCTCCAAACTCTAAAGTGAGAAAAGTTGCAATATGGTATTCTCCCTTTATTCATGGGATGGGGCCAAAATCAAAAGATCACTTCTGCTTTTTTTTTTTAAAGTTATCATTTTTGCTCTATTTCATGGAGGAAAAGGAAAGATTATATTTTATGCACTAGTTACTGAGCAAACATTCTCTAAATATCACTTCATTCAATTAATTCCACAGTCCTGCCAAGCCCACCCAAGTGGTCCTCTAAAAGAGTGGCTCACAGGTCACATAGCATCTGTGGTAACTTGCTAGAAATACAAATTCCCAAATTTCAAATCATACCTCCTGGACCAGAAACATGGTTGCAGGTGAAATCTAAGTATTAACAAATCCTCCAGGTGGTTCTCATGCACACTCAAATTTGAGAACCACTGTTTTTTTTTTTTTTCCCACTATCACCATTTTACAGATTAAATCACCAGTGGTCAGGGAGTTTCAGTAACTGCCCAAGGTCACATATCTAGTGATTGGGGGTACTGGCATTCAAATCCAGTTTTCCTGATTCCTCAATCCATATAAATATGGAGGGCCTATTCTCAAACTTCCAGAGCAATAGGAAAAACAGGCATGTTTTTTTCCAGGGAAGGTGAAGGGAGGTGTCATTGAGGACTTAAGACTTTAGAAAGAGATCCAAGAATAGGCTCAATATGGGGAGACCAAGCAGAGTCTTCAAGATGCTCCACAATGGCCAACTAAGGCTGAGACTGAGAGCTGGTGAGGTGTTGGATATTTCTTTGCCTGGTTTAGAGGGGCTGCATTGGAAGCAGTGGGTAACAGAACTTGAGTCAGGATCAGAGAGAACTAACCAGCACACGAAACAGTCTGAATCTGAATAAGAGGCCATATTATTAGCTAAGTTTTAAAGAATGCTTACTATAGGCCAGGATATCATGAGAGATAGATAGATAGATAGATAGATAGAGTGTGTGTGTGTGTGTGTGTGTGTGTGTGTGTTACCCTAATGATCTGGAATAGATAATATCATTAATTCTGTATTACCAACAATGAAATTGAGATACAGAGACACTAAGTAACTTGCCCAAGGTTACTTAGCCAGTTTGTGGTAGAGCTTGACTACACATAAAGGAGTCCCATGGGAGAGATTTGGCCTGTCCTTGTATAGTACTACTTTGAATCCAATGATGGTCAAACATTTTGCCTTCTTCAGCATCATGGAAAGAAGAAAATGTTGTGTTTTCATCCAATGACAAAATCACAAAGTGGGCAGTATTGAGAAGAAGACAAGGGACGTGGAACATGAGAATAGAGCACCTCTGGAAACATAAGTTATCATCCATGCAGCTCACTGTCATAGCCTTGTGATGAACACACCAAGGGACACTGTGAGGGAGCTCATGCCTCCACCAGGAGATTTAGCTTTGCTAGTTCTTCAGGCTGGTTAGGAATGGAGAAACTTCAGAACTAGCCTGGCATGACCATTCTGTGGCCATAGATTTTGAGCCAGTTTTGGTATGGGCTGTTCATCTGGAATTCCCTATAAAAAGTGCAGATTCATTTGTCTTCTCCTTAAGTGAAAGTTCTTCCCATCCCCATCTAACACCTCTTTGAATGTCAGTAGAGAAGAGAGGCTTGCGAAAAATACAAGGAGGATTTGTTTGGAATGAGTGCACTTTAATGAGTGCATCTGTTCTGTTACCAACCCCATCTCTCTCATCACTTGTTTTCACAAGGAAATTGGATGATAATGTTGGTGAAATGGTACTTCTCTAACTGTGCGTGAGGAAGGGCACCAAGGTACATTTGATTTATGGCAAAAACAGAGGGTCAACCACACTGAAGGTGGCATTTTATTCGGGCCCATCAGACAGTGTTGAGAATCTTCCCCCATCAAAGGATAATTTGAAATGTTCATGCTGGAAACAAAGCCAGACTGGTGAGCTGAGTGAAGTCTCATGAACACTTCCAAAGATGATGGATTCCTTCTAAGAGCTATTGCTTTGAGACTAAGGGGTGATGCACACTTTCAGGGAGCCGTGAGAAAGTGTCTATCAAAATCTGTAGGTGTCTGGATCATCTGTCCTGAGAAATACTGGCTAAGCAATTTAGATTTTAGACAACATAGAAGCCAAGGAAACTTTTGATCTTAGATAGAAACATGAGGAAAATGTTAGTTTAGATTCTCAACTTACTTTTGTAAGGCAGAAAACATTTCTAAATTAATAATTAGAAGAGATTCTTCCTTGTTGATCTCTTCACAGAATCAATATCTCAATGAGCCTTCATCCAAAATCCTGATACAGGCCTTCCATCTGTTTTTCCACATTCTCTAAAGGAGCTCCCATCTACACAACCAACACTGTGTTCTTTTTCTTCTCTACATTGATGTGCACTCCTTGAGCCCTTGAAGTCTGAAGACTTTTAACACTGTTATTCTCTGGTCCAAAATAAAATATAGGTAGCCATAATAAGCAGCATTTGTAGACACATTTGGAAGAGAAAATTTCAATGTTGTGAGACAATGAAAAACCAGATTTAACCTCCAATAACAGGTTCTCACTTATTGCTGCTACAGAAATTAATTTAAAATCAGCATTGTACTATTTTTATTTTGATTAGGAACTCTCACAGAAAGTTCATAGAGCTCAAATCTGGCCTTGTGGATTTTATGGTGACACAGACATGATTTTATGGTTACTAAGCTACGTCCACCTGCAATTGTGTCATAGGCATCGTGGGCACCATTTACACCAATGTGTTATTAACTGGCACGGAGCCTGAAGGTGACCTTGGCCCCTGGTTAGCAGATGAGGAAGCTTACATTAACTAAGTTTAATAACTTGCTTTAAAATAAAATCAAACTCCAGATTTTGTGGTGGTTTAAAGCCTTTGCATTTTAGCTCAAAAGGAATCTCATCTCTTTCTGTTATTACTGAGGGTGATGCATACACTTTATAGCCATAAGTTGTTAAAACAAAAGTCAGGTGATATTATTCCCTCATCCCTCTTGGAGTGTTGACAAGGATTGACTGAGAGCGGAAAGATGAAAGTTCTTAAAGTTAAAAGCAAGAGAGACAGAAATGGATGGGGCACTGTGCATATCATCGGGCTGGGTTTTAGAAAATCTGCACGCAGGCAGGAAAGGATGACATTTATTTGAATAATTTACCTACATACATAACCTCTTTTATTTTTTTGGACAAGTGATTAATGTTTTCACTTGATTCAAGTTACAGATTTGAAATCTTCCCTCGAGGTTTAGCTTCATCTTTAAAAGATCTCTTGGACATGATTTAGTAGGCCTACTGCAGGGCTCACTTCTCCCAACACTGGGATATAGCACAAGCCAAGCAGTGGGTATCTTAACACCTGAGAAATGCAGAGGTAAACAAACAAACCTAAGCAGATACTTACTGAAGAGAATGCTGATTCAGTTGGAATTTTTGTGTTTCCAGTATTGCATTCTTTAAATTCGTGATGTCCAGCACAACCAGAACACCATTAACTTTATTATGACAGAATGTTACAATCAGCTTGCTACTTGTTTTTATCCATGCTGAAAATTACACTTTTAACTGCAATAATTAGGTAGGGGGCTATCCCAGGTTTGACCATCAAAATAATCCTTGGAGTTGTTCTTAAGCAACTCTGGCTCTAGAGATTTGCCCAGATAATTTTTTATGAAAATTGCAGGACCTCACAATCTGAAATGGGTATTATATGTATCAATATTAGCCGTTGTGTGTACACACATGTGTGTACATATCCATGTATAATATAACTGGACCCAATGTATCCTGATACACTCTTCTGGTTCCCAGAGAGATTACACACATTTTGCTAATCTTACTCTGAGACCCCATAATTCATTCATTGAATATTTTTTGAGTGCCTACTTTTGTTCCTGGAATATTGCTTTGCCCTGAGAATCCAGGAGTGACCAAAGTATAGAGTGTGTAACTTAAGAGCACATGCCATTATTTCTGTACTGCTGTGGCCTTCTTTGTGTCCTAGGATCACAGGTCTGCTTTGGTCATAATGGGTCATTCGTTCATTTATCTCTCGAGTTTGGCACATCCTGGCTATACCAAGGGCTTGGGAAGAGGGGGTGATGTGGTTGGATGCTGAACACAGCACACATCCCTGACTTTAGCACACTCCATGGAAAGACAGGTTTGCCTAAATAATCATGGAGATGAACATATTCTCCCAAAGCATGATGTAAATAAACAGGCTAGTAGGAGGGAATCTTAGAGGAAGGCTGGTTTTTATTGGGGATGGGACAGTATGTCAAGAAAGGGGACTGTGAGTGTCATTGTCCTCAAACTCTGCATAATTAACTGTTCGGAGGCCACTGCAAATTGTTGTCAGTGAATTTCTCAGAGGTCTGCACTTCCTGATGCTTTCTACAAACCTCTGGCTGATAATTCCCATGGTCATTGTTCTGTGTGTGTGTCCTCTGCTGAAATCATTGCCATGGGGAGAATGGGGTGGAGAAGTGAAAGATTCTTCTTTCATTAATGGAAAGAAACCTAACTATAGAGTTTAGCTAAAAACAAATTCTTTGTGTTTCCCTAAAGCCATGTTTGCTGGGAATTTCTGTCTGACATTAGTATCACTCCTTTCCTCTTCTCCTTCACCTCCCCATTCTTTCCCTGACTGCCATGATTAAAGAATTTATCTTCTAGTAATTCATTCTTAATATTATATAGGCTACACCAACACTTATCAAAACATGACAAAAGTCTGTCTACAAAGTAAACATCTGTGTAAAGGTGGGAATGGTATGTCAGCTGGCAATTTGGGAAATCCCCAAAATCTGAAAGTGACAAGAGAATACACATTTTAAAGGTCATTCCAATTACCATGCTGACTCATGTTAAGTTTTAGGTCTGGAGATTTACACACTGAAGGATGAGAGCATGTAGCTTGCAGGGACTTAAGCATACAGTGAAGAGAGTACTACAAATTACTATTGTTTTCAGTGGTATAAAATGATTCTTGTGCATCTGAGGCATTTGATTAGTACAGGAAACCAAGTATAGATAAAGAGCAGGGCATAGCTCTAAAGCTTGATTCTAACCTACATTTGGCACAATGGTATAGGGACCTATCAGAAAAAGTTCCAAGGATGAATTCCCATCTTCATTTAAACTTCCATCTTCATTTAAACTTCTATATGCAACTGCTTTATTCTCCACAGCACCGTGAACTCAAAACACAACACTTCTTGATAGAATTTTCCCAAATGTAGGACCATCTTTTAGAGAAATACAATAATTGAAAATTTGCAGTCTTCCATCTCCCCAGACACATTTATTGTTATAGCCTAGCTATTGTGAACATCAGATTCTCCATGTGCATTTCACATGACCTCCATCACACATTAGAGCCAGAGACATTACAGGCAAAGTTCCAAATTCTCCAGCTTGTGTTTTGCCATTTTTTATGGTCTTCCCTCTCCCCTCTTTATCTTTATCTTCTACTCTATTAATCCATCATTGCATCTATATGTACTTACTGAGTATGCAGTTTGTCACCACCTTCAAGAAGCTCAAGAGCAAGACAGCCACACCACCACCACCACAACAACAACAACAAATAAAAACAGACATTTTTTACATGTTCATGGTACAGAGAAGCATGAGGCTATATCCCAGATACATATATTTAGGCAAGCAGAAATAGAAATAGGAGTGGCTAGAGCATTCTAGAAGTGGACAACTGTCATCCCCCAAGCAACCATTCCTGTTCCTGTCTCCAGGGAATGCTGCCATTTTGTTTTTCTGGAGTCCCCTTCCCAGTTCTTTTTACCCACATTCAGCCCATCTATCAAAATCTACTTCTTATCCTACCTACTCCGTGAATTCTTCCTATTTACATTGATTTGTGCCTATTTGAATGAAACTGATACTTTCCTTCTAGAATTCAGTATTTGAACGTCTCTTATACTTTTTTTTTTTTTAGATTTAATTTAGCTCCCAAACATAATCATTATGTGTGTTTTGTATTCCATGAGAAACTTCTTGACATCAGTGATGCATTCATTTGATAGCAGGTGCTTTGTGATAATTTGTTGAATAATTTGAACATTTTAAATTATAACAACACTTGCTCTTAGTAGCTAGGGATGAACTGCCTACAAAGCTTATGAAACTCAACAATGAATATAGTACTGTCCCAAGATTTAGAATGAACTTGGAAATATTTAATAACTTTGTACACTCAAAACTCTAGAGACTGCTGTCCAAGATTTAGAAATTAAAGCCCTTCACCCCTTTCTCATCTTGAAAACTTTCCAATGTGGTTTGTGCCAACTATCGCTCTATTTGAATAGCAAGAGTGCCTAATAAAAGCAACGCTGGTGCCAGCTGTCATCGTTCACATGGTGTTAAGTGCTCCTTCTGTAAGCACTAGCTAGCAAGAGTATTTTTGTTTAGCAAGGCCATCATAAAATTAGACAAGCAAACCATAGCAATGGATTTGAGCAATGTAGTCTATAAATAATATAGTGGAAGGAAGCATACAAGTACATTATCTTTATTACAATCTTGTGCTTTAAGGAAACAAAAAAATGGGGCAGCTCTGTAATAGAAGGCAAGTGTGAAGAGGAGGCAGCTCTAGAGAAATACACAAAATGTCTTTGGTGATTGTAAAGGATGTCAGCAGTCTCCTGGTAATAAGATCTGCTAAGAGTAACCTCTGGATTCTGTGCACCTCTAAACAGCTCCTGCAGGGTGAGGTGGGCAAACCTGTATTTACCTGGAAGGAATGAGACCAAAAACAAAATGTCACTGAAGGGTGACAAGGTATCAATGTGGGCTATTTATCTGAAAGTGAAGTTATTGAAGACAAAAAGGATTCCCATGAGCCCAGGAAGCAACACTGGAATCAAGTACAGACTCTACTGTGCCACTGTTGCTTGCTTCCTTCCTTCCTTCCTTCCTTCCTTCCTTCCTTCCTTCCTTCCTTTCTTTCTTTCTTTTCAAAATGGCCTGACAGAGCCTTAAACAGCATTGTTATTATTCATTTGGCTTTGTCAAACTCTCCAGCATCTTCCAACATAGAGAGCTGCTTCTAGCTTTTGCCAAATGTCATCTAAAGGCTCTTTATTTAGAAAGAGGAGGAGGAGGAGGAGGAGGAGGAGGTATAAGATGCATTTTTTCTTCTCCTTAGAAATTTTTTCTTCCTTGTTTCAACACTATACTCCAACTAATGTCACTTAAGTTCACTGAAATAAAACAATGGAGTTGAGGGTATAGCTCAGTGGTAGAGCACTTGCCTGACACGCAACAGGCCCTGGGTTCCATCCTTAGCACTGCAAACAAAACTAACTAAATAAATGAATTAAACAGTGGGCCAAGTGCCATGATAGGGATTATTCCTCAAATAGTTACCTTGTTTAAATCTGTGGAGAGCTACGTTAAAATATACAGACATAAACTATTCTCAGTTTACAAAGGAAGGGACTGAGGTTCACAGGTATTAAATGACTTTCCCAAAACTATTTAGACAGCAATTGTCTGCATTAGAAGTTAACAGACCAGGGCTGGAGTTGTAGCTCAGTGGTAGAGTGCTTGCATAGCATGCATGAATCCTTAGAACCATATAAAACTAAATAAATAAAATAAAAGTATTGTGTCTGCAACTAAAAAAAGAAAGTTAACAGACCAACAAACAACTAGGAAAATAATCAATCAATCAGTCATTCAATCAATCAAATAAATAAACGATTCAAGGAACTCTAAATAGGTCTCTTTTTTTAAATCTTTTTTTTTTTAAAGAGAGAGTGAGAGAGGAGAGAGAGAGAGAGAGAGAGAGAGAGAGAGAGAGAGAGAGAGAATTTTAATATTTATTTTTTAGTTATCGGCGGATACAACATCTTTGTTTTGTATGTGGTGCTGAGGATAGAACCCAGGCTGCACGCATGCCAGGCGAGCGCGATACCACTTGAGCGACATCCCCAGCCCTCTAAATAGGACTTACTGGATCATCTTGAAGATACAGGAGAACATCAATGAAAGACTAGACTGCATCTGAATTAAGGCCAATATTTCCAAAGGAAGATAGTATCCGATTACAGTGGGATGGTGAGAAATTGAATTATAAATAAGGAAAACCAAATGCGTAAAGATCATTGTAGCTGAAGAACTAAATGAAGATGTCTATAATATCAGACACTTAAAATAAAAACAGTTAATTCTTGGGTGTAACATCCAATGGGAAAGGTTAGAAGTGTCATCAATTGTACACTCCTGTTTTCCCACACTACTCAGCATGCATTAGCACTTCCTCCCCACCTGAGGAATGGATGGAAATTATAGGAATATAATATACATTTTTGCTGTAATGCATCAAACACTGCAGCTCTAGGTCAGCATAATGCATTTTTTGATGAAATTTTCTGTTTTATGCAATAAAATACCCAGTCACTAGAGGTGATCAAGACTCTGAAATATGACTATTATGATAAAAGAGCTGAATATTTAATTTTATTTCCTTTTAACAGATTTAGATTTAGATTGACATAAAAACTCAGAAATCCTGGGACTATCCTTGTTCTGATTTCAAGTCTAACTCAGAGCCCTTTGATATTCTGCAACTGTATGAAGTTCAATTATAGAAAGAAAATATTACCACAGTCTGGTGAAAATATCAGGCCCTTTGAAAATCATTGTTTTCAAAGTAAATTTGTGAATTGTGATTCTAGAGTCATATACCAGTCTTTTATGAGATTTCTTTCACATACCATAATCCTGGTGACTGATGGTCCTGGGGATCTGTCAAGAGTCAGTTTCAGAGTGTTAGGATTAGTCTACTTGCACCAGATGCTCTCCAAAGTAAAGACCACCTCATGGGGGCTCTGTAGACAGAGTTGAATTCATTTGAGTCTTTATACTAGCAAAAATGTCCTCACAGAAAGACATATGCCAGACTATAAATGACGACCTAGAACATTCTTTAATATAATTATACTTTGGATATGAGGTGCCCCCAGAAACTCCTTAGTTAGTACAGGGATGTTTGGAGGTAAAAAGCCTGGATTGTGGGAATTGAAAGAATAGTCCCAGGATTTCCGCCTCACCTTGGGCCCAGAGCATAGGTCTCAACCAACTATGGACTAATCCTCTGGAATTGTGAGTCAGAATAAACTCTTCTTCCTTTACCTTTTTTCCCCCCCTTGGGTATTTTAGTCACAGTGTCAAAAAGCTGACTAACATAAATGTTAACCATGAGTTAATGTAATTTTAAAATTCAGCCTCAATCCTGAATTGGCTAGTAGCTTTATATTTTGGAAAGCATAACAAACATTTAGGAATCTCTTAAATGCAGATTTTTGGACCCCACAACTCCAGAAATTTTGATTGAGTCCATCTGGAATGGAGACTTAGAATCTCGAATTGTATGAAACACTCCAGGATATCTGTATATCAGTCCTTTAGAAATATTGAGTCAGCATATGAAACAGACATTTCTTTATTGAGCTCATCATAATATAGTCTCATCCAAATTTTTTCTACACAGTGGGGAACTAAGCTTCTAGTTCTGTCTAACGTTAATGGTATTCTACTGAAAATTGAGATTTTTTTTTTTTGTTCAAATAAGTTTGAGTAATGCCAGAGTATAAAAAGTTAAATGGATTTCCTTTTTTTTCAGCTTTTCTCTCTCCCCCCTCCTCCCCCCTCCTCTCTCCCTCCCCCCATTCCTGGTCTCTGCAGTGCTAGGATGAAACCCAGAATGCTCTGCATGTTGGGCAAGCACCCTAACCCTGAGCTAGACCTACTACCTGCCTCCTCCATCCCACAAAATTTTCAGAATTTTTCAGCATTTTCTGAGGCCCAGCTGTTTGTATGTGTGTGTATGTGTGTGTGTTTGCACACATGCACTGAAATGCTTATAAAATGTGTAAGAGAGGATTGAAATTTCTCAAATATATGAGATCGCAAACTTTTGTTTGTGGCTGAGTAAGTAACTCAGCAGATGCATGAGACTCTGGGTTTAATCCTCTATTCCACAAGTACACGAATAAAACTATAATATGCTTTTGGAATCTCTGCCTTAGAGTTCATAAATCATAGTAAACACCAGGAAACTTTTGGATTGTTTGTTGTTAGCAGCAGGACAACAGCTCTGGGAGGTTGTCAGTAGTGTAGATAGAATGACTTCTAGAGGTAGCATTAAAGAGAACTGGAGGGCTATTGATAGGCATTCATCTTAGCTTTTCCCACCTTTATAAAAAAGCAAATGGTTATGTGTTAAGGTCATTTCTATGCCAGTTTTTTCTGTTTTCTAGTAGGTGCTTCTGATTTATTTATACTCTGGTTTGTAGCTTGCCAGTTTAACTTCTGGGATGTTAAATGAACCACTTGACTTGTGAACCTCACTTTCTTGTAGATAGTGGTCCTTGTCTTAGAAGGTTGTTTCATTGATCTGTTGATATAATTATCACGATGGCCTTGCACTAAGTTCACCACACCAAGCCTAGTGTTTAATACATGATAGAAACATTTATTTTACATATTCAAGTTTCGGAGGCAAATGAAACAAAAAAAGAGAAGGAGTAGGATCTATCCTCCCTCCATCCCCACATCCTTTACAGGTTGCAAAGACTTCAAGTTTTATACCAACTTCGATGCTGGCAATATTGGTGTCAGGCAATATGGAAATCCAAGGCATGGCTTGGGCTCAGTGAAGAAAAAGAACATTAAGAGAGAAAGACCCCAGTGACATTGTCCATAGAATTAGGAATAAAGATGACTTCCAACATTTTTCTTAGCCCCTTCAGGGAAAAAATAAAAGCAAAATGAGATGTGACCTTCACCATCTCAGAACTAATTTTCACATGGTATTCAGTTTCAATGGAACAAAAATACAATTGAACAGTTACACACTGAACTTTGTGGTGTTGGTTATTAATGCTGAGAAATTATTTTGGAGATGGGTCTAATAAGCCTAACATTCTTAGGAATTTTTCAGCAAAGAGAAGAGGAAATATTGGCGAAGGTAGATTCTTCTGTTAAACTGGGAAGTGTGGGAAGTTCTTTAGAAACTTGCCATAATTTTGTCTGTCCAGTACCTCTGAGGTTGCTCCTTCATTATATCCAAATGGCTCTGTAGGAGTTTTACAGTCTTATATAACCTCTCACCTTGGCTCAGAGTGGACTGATTCATTCATCCAGGGCAAAAATACCTTCTTTGAGGTATTCTCAAACTTAAAGCTAGAGAGAAAGGTTATTTTCTAATAGTGGGCGCCTCAGGCTGCAGAACATAGCAATTGGCAGTCGTATTTGCTACAAGGAAGGAAGCTGTAATATAAGAGTGAGCCGTCACCCTCAGAAAAAAGCAAAGGACAGGAAGGCTGGAGTCCCCTGGCTGGCTCAAGTCTCCAGGCTCAGCATTTTCTGAGGCCCAGCTGTATCCTGTTCTCTTACCATTGAGAGTTGTTCAGCCCTTGTTTGAATTCTATAAATCCATGTCTCATTCTTTAAAAATGACTTCAATTGGATTTTGAACATTTCTAACTAAGGTTCTCATTAATATGAGACGTATTAGACCACATCTTTCACACTCTTAAATTTAATGCTGAAGAATCCAAACAAGTTGAAGGAAAGAGACATAATTGTGAGAAGAAAGGATTTAGTGTTCTCTCTTTTGTTTGTGTTTTCTATAATCACCATGTGCAAAGGCCATAGATTTTAGCTCAAATTGGATTCAAAACCTATTCTGAGAACAGACAAAAAGTCAGGAGCCAATTAAGTTGTTGACAGGCTGTGGCTGGAACAATCACCAACAACCTGTGGCCATTAGCAGATTTATCACTGGGTAGTGCTGTGCCAATCTGTGGCTCAGATCTCTGCCCTTACTTCTCAAAGCCACATGTGCAGATCTGCAATGAAGCAAAGCAGTTGCGTTGCTCACTTCACCCCAGGAAGTCAGGATTCCTGCTCAGGTGGATAGAAAATGGATGAGACTTCAAAGAGCAAGCATGAAGTATGACCTTTCCTGGCAGCTATATGGTTAGCAACAGAAAATAGAAATACTGAATGGCTAAGCATGATGGTGCGCACCTGTAATCCCAGGTACTTAGGAGGCTGAGACAGGATCACAAGTTTGAGGCCAGCCTGGGCAACTTAGCAAGCCCCTATGTCAAAAGATAAAGGGCTGAGGATATAGCTCAGGGGTAGGGTGTCCCGAGATTCAATCTCCAGTATGAAGTGTGGGGGAGATTGGGGGGGAAGAAAAGCTTAGTAATATGCAGCCCAACCCCCCCTTCCCAGAAAAAAATACATAACAGTTGAAAAAGAAAAGAAAAATCATTGTCTGTGTCCTTGTCATAAGACATCTGCAAGTATAGATGACAATAATAATGAAGTCAGGCTTGTTCACATGCTATATGGCCCTATTTAGGCCTTCTCATTGATTCACATAGTGTTTTTGGTCTTGATTTCACAATCAAGAAAACTGAAGTTCAGAAAGGCAGAATAATTTCAAAAATTACATTGATGGAAAGTGGTGATTTGAGGATTTGAATGTGGGTCTCTGATGCTTGGATTATTTGAATGTGCCCCCATCACCTCTGTGAAGGAGTTCAAGCAATTCCTCAATTGGGACACAAGAGGTCATAGGACAGACAGTCGCAGATCAATCCTCACTCCATCATACCACAGTGGCCATGTTCAGTCAGACATGGCAGCCTCTGGCTCAGTACCTAACTCTCTCAATTCAAACATGAGCTCAATTGTAATCAACCTTTGAAATGAAACTTAAAGAATTATAAAAAAGAGATTGTCATCTTGAAACTATAGGACCTGCTGGTGTTGCTTTACTACTTCTATGAATTCTGCAGCCACGCACTGACCTCAGTAGCAAGGGCCAACCTGGACAATACTAGTTTCCACTGGAGAATAAGGCCTCCATGAGTTTGGATAATAAAACCTGGAAGTATATTGATGGGCCCAAGTGTAACCGAAGCCCTCTTGGCTTCTATTATATGAGTGTTTTAAATTATTTTATGTGCTAAAATTATTTTATGTGGGTGTTTTGTTTTTGGTACTGGAAATTGAACCCAGAGGCACTTAACAGCTAAGTCATATCCCCAGTGCTTTTTATTTATTTATTTATTTTTATTTTGAGACAGGGTCTTGTTAAGTTGCTGAAGGCCTCACTAAGTTGCTGAGGCTAGCTTTGAACTTACGATCCTCTTGCCTCAGCCTCCTGAGTTGCTCTTATAACAGGCATGCACCATTGTGCCAGTTGGTAAAATTATTTTTTTTCCTGCAAAATTTTAAGTCTATCTATACCATATAAGATCAATAATTGAAGATTAAATCTAATGCTTCTAGTTTGGTCTCTGAAAATAATTATTAGAGACTTCGTCTCTGAAAACAACTATGCTTGGACCCCAGGGAGTAAGGAGTGCTACAGATTACAATCATATATGGACTTCAGTATCCATTTTATTTGGCTATACTGTTTTTGGTTTCTAACTATTGAGAAACATCTTGATTCACATAGATGAGAAATAGCCCAGTGGTAAAAGTTCTGGATTCTTTACCTTGCAAGAGAAGATATTTTGCAATAAGACTGATCCAAAAGCCTTCAAAGTAGGTCTAATTTCTTTTCTTTGTTTTATATCTGAGAACTGTGTGTTTTTATTAGAAATGTAGAACTGAAATTAATATATTATCAATGTTAATATTTCCTATATTATAGTATTATTTCATATGATGTTTACCCATTTACCTTTTCTTGCTTTATTAATATTCAGGGGAAAGAGCATGTGGAAGGCAGATGTTCTTGAGCTTGACTAGATTTACGTGGATGAGGCTTTGGAATAGTGGTGCCCTCCCCTCACCCATTCTCCCTACATGGACTTGAGCTGACTGAATAAGATATGGCTGGTGCTGTATAACATCTTGATAACATGCCTACTCAAAGTTCACATGTGCAAAGGGAAGGTGGAAGGAAATTTCCATTATGACCTCTAGAGTTAACCTGGAGTACAAAATGTTAGTGCAATGTGTTAAAATCTGATACATAACACGTTTGGAAGCTATACTATTTTAATTCAGAATTTACAAGATAATTAGAAATATTTATAAAAAGCCACCAAAAACAAGAAAAGGGAAAAAATAATACCTCAGAATTTGCAACTGCTCTGAACCATCTCTACAGAGTGTTTCTCACTTGCAGTCTAGCTCTTTCTTATTTAGTGTGCTCTGGAAACCTCTAGTTTGGAATCATCTGGAAGCTTCTGATTAATGCAGAATCTCAACATAGATCCACTCAGACTTATGTAACAGGATCTTCCTTGTATCAAAGTTTGAGAAACACTGAGCCAAACAATAGAATTAGTACCATTTATGGTGGATTCTGAGTGATGTTCTAAAATTTGAGAATAAAACCATTCAAGTAATTGGTGGAACATGACTGTGTATTTCCTGATTAATCCCAGTATTTCAAAAGAAATGCCCACTCTATTATATGAAACAAAATCATCCTTTTGTAAGAATCACAAAACCCTTTACCTAACTGAGGTGAGAGAACAACCAGACTAGATTGTTCTCTTGTGAAATCCAGAGTCCCCCTATAAGTTCTGTGGTATATTTCCATTCTGATAGAACACTTCCTTAGAAGTGAGAAAAAAATGGATTGATTAGAGAAATTCAATTCATTTTAGTCAAAATGCCTCCCACCAGGCTAATAGGCAGTTATCTTCCTTTGAATTTTTGGTACATATTATTCAATTATTTGAAGGTAAATGGGATTTCAGTAGCAAAGTTTCACAGTCTTAGATTGCTTTGCTTATTAATCAGGGTAGGCATGACACTGATATGTTTTTAATTGTGAATTTTCTCTGTTTTGAAGAACTGGCCTTAAAAGACCCCCGAGTATCACTGCGGTTATAAACTAGATGTGTGTTTTATAGTGTAGGGAGGATATGACTGGTTTTTTGCTCAGTGGCCATCAACAGTCAATATAAGGAGAGGCACACAGGCCAGAGTATAAGATTCCGTCCTTTTTTTTTTTTTTAATTTTTTATTGTGGGTTGTTCAAAACATTACAAATTTCTTGACATATCATATTCCACACTTTGATTCTAGTGGGTTATGAACTCCCACCTTCACCCCATACACAGATTGCAGATTCACATCAGTTACACATCCATTGATTTACAAATTGCCATACTAGTGTCTGTTGTGCTCCGCTGCCTTTCCCATCATCCACCCTCCCCCCTCCCCACCTCTCCCCTCCCCTCCCCTCCTCTCTCTCTACCCCCTCCACTGTATAACCCTGAGGGTCTCCTTCCATTACCGTGCAATTTACCTTCTCTCTCCCTTTCCCTCCCACCTCTCATCCCTGTTAAATGTTAATCTTCTTCTCCTGTTCTTCGTCCCTACTCTGTTCTTAGTTACTTTCCTTATATCAAAGAAGAGCATGCTACAGGGACACTGCTACATCGATGTTCATAGCAGCACAGTTCACAATAGCAAGACTGTGGAACCAATCTAGATGCCCTTCAATAGACGAATGGATAAAAAAAATGTGGCATTTATACACAATGGAGTATTACTCTGCATTAAAAAATGACAAAATCATAGAATTTACAGGGAAATGGATGGCATTAGAGCAGATTATGCTAAGTGAAGCTAGCCAATCCCTAAAAGATTCCGTCCTTTTTGAAGCCCAGCACTGTCACTGAGATTGGGATCACTGATATCCACTGCAAACTCTTTGACCATCATTGCTTGTCCATTATCTGGGGATCTTCTCGCAACAATCCACAATTGACTCCCTGCTGGGAACTAGACCCAGGCAAATTAGGAAACTGACTTCTGACACTTTTCTTTTTATTCACTTAATTCTTTAATGTCTGCATCTGCTGTAATTACAACAAATTTCAATTATAATGAAGATCCAACTGTGGGGGTAAAATGGGATTATGGTAATTGTTAGCATGAAGAGGCATAGAAATAGGTTTCAAAAGCTTTCAGAAAAGCTATCTGACCAAAACAAGATCAATGCAGTTGGCTGCTAATTAAAGCAAACAGACAAAGGAACGCAACCTAGCTGATTTTTAATGTGTGAGTTTCATTAAAGAGCTTACATTAGTCAGCTTGCATTTTGAGGACTATTGAAATGTTTTGTTCTTTCCTCTCTAAGGAAAGCCTATAGAAATTTAGATTGACCTTAAACTGATGAAGAAGAGATGAGAATTCTTAAAAAAAAAAAAGAGAGAGCATGGAGCATAAATGCATTCAGATTTATGGATAGGGAAGTGTTTATCTGAATATTTGGAAATTTCAGAGGCTTGTCAATAGGTGTCTTATTTATTTTAGTCTGTTATAAAAAATGGACAAGGGGGAAATTTAATAGTAAGGAAAATAGTTCTATATTTTTAACATAAACATGCAGTGGGTTTTTGTTGTTGTTGTTGTTGTTGTTGTTTTTAATGTTGATCTACCTCTTAATAAATGACTTCCTCTAGGCATGTTTAAGTTGAGAATTTTGCTGTGCGGGTTTCTGTCTTATAGAGTGTGCATCTAAATAACTGTCATAGGAGGACAGGCACTCAGACACACACATTAACCATTGTGTGCATGTTCTTGCAGCAAAGCTCCTTTTCTTTTAATTTTGACAAGTGGCTTTTAAAATTTACACAGATCAATAGATGACTGTAATGAATGGTGATCATTAGGAGTGTATTGCCAGACAGGCTTTGTTCCAAACAAAGGCATCACCTATTTAACATTATTTCCAGAGTTTAATGTAGGAGGCAAAATGGATTTGAATGCCTACTCTGCTCTAGCTGGGAAAGTGGGGACACACTGAGCCTTGGAAAGGTAGCAGAATACAACAGTTACTAATAGGGCATTATGTAAAAATATGGATGTGTAACTGATGTGATTCTGCAATCTGTATTTGGGGTAAAATTGGGAATTCATAACCAACTTGAATCTAATGTATGAAATATGATATATCAAGAGCTTTATAATGTTTTGAACAACCAATAAAAAAATAAATTAAAAAAAAATAAAAATAAAAAAAATAAATAAAAAAAAAAAGAGCCTTGGAAATTTTATGAGAAAAGAAGCCTTCACTGTGCACCTCTGTGGTTACTAAGAGAACTGAGTCCGGATAATGCTCATGGGATAGGTTCCACTTTGCAAGTCCACCGAACACTTTCACTGTCATACAAATTCAGCAACTACCTTCCTGGTCCTCTGCCCACTCCTCATTTACCTGGACCTCTTCTCTCATGCAGCTGATCTCATTCCCAGTATGAGAGTGTATCTGAGGATGGTTGGACACTCTCTTTTTAAAGAATATTTCCAATTTAAGATGACTTTGTCTTTGCTATTTTCTAATCACAAACTTTTTTTAAAAAGTATGCACAAATATAATACATTCACATCACCCTGCATAATAAATGTTTTAGTCAATAATCAACTCCTAAATATGATGGTGGCCCTGTAAAATTATATTACCTGGTGACACTGTAGCTTGCTTTACTTTATGTAAGTACATTCACTGATGTTCACAAAACAAAATCACCCAGCAATGCATTCTCTGACCTATCACCATAATTAAGCAGTATGTGACTTTATGTACATATTTCCTTCCAGTTTCTCTGTAAAAATCTTAAAGCAAGAAGTCATATAGTTTGTGATTTGGCAGTGCCACTATGTCAGAGATGATAACCTTCATGTGTGTCATGAACAAACACTGTGGAACTTGAAACACTGGCAGATACCATAAGGGGCAGTGCATAACACAAGGGAAAAATAGAGGACACAAGGAAAATATGTCAAGAGCACTAATGCAAATAAGATGAGGTAGCACTTTTTTTTTCATAAAGCTTAAAAGTTAAGTGCTGTCCAAGTTTGAGGCAACAGTCACCTGAATTCTGCTTAGGGAAGTGGAAAGGATTTTAGAGGAGAATTTGGTTAAGAGATTTATCCTTACACCTGTTACTTTCACCAAAAAGTACTCACTAAGATAACAAAGATACCAACTGAGAGGGAGGAACTGGAAGAATTCAGTGCTCAGGCTGAACAAATGGAATTGGCTCCAAGGTCAGTTTCACAGGTGTTGCAAAGATGGTGATAGAGAGTAAAGGATTAGCCCAGAGTTGAGCATGGTGAAAGTAGGATTTAGTATCTGAATCATGAGAAATGCAGGTGCTGATTTGAACATTTTTTTTATGAAGAACAGGTTGTTAGTAAGACTCAACTTTTGTTTTTTAAAAAGTGATATTGCATTTCTTAAAATTGTAAATTCAAGATCCTGCTTCTTTATGTTTCTTTTCTTTTTTCAAAATTCAACTAATAATTTTTTTCTATTTGTAAGTCTAGCAGATTTTGACCTTTGAAAATGTTTAATCTTATTTATTAATTTAGTCATTTAAGCATATACCTTTAAATAGTTAAACTACATTTTTCTTCTTAATTGATTTTATTTTTTAAATACATGACAGCAGAATGCATTAAAATTCTTATTACACATATAGACAACAATTTTTCATATCTCTGTTTGTATGTAAAGTATGTTCACACCAATCCATGTCTTCATGCATGCACTTTAGATAATGATATCCATCACATTCCACCATCATTGCTAACCCCGCCCTCTCCCTTCCCTTCCCACCCCTCTACCATATTTAGAATTAAACTGCATCTAAATATATATTTTATTTACTTTCCAAATTCTTTAATTTACTACCTTAATAAGCAGAAGGCTGCAAGTTCTTATAAAACTTAAACATCCAGAAAATGAACTTTTAAATTCAGTGAACTTAATTCTACCTTAGATTCTATTTTAAAGTTCATTCAGTTGCCTCATACATTTTTAAATTGATGTTTACAAGGATCATACTCAAATAGTCTAAGTTGTCTTAAAAATATAAATGCAAAAGAATTATTCTATATTTTCAAAGTGTCATTATCATTTTTCTATGAGGAAAAAGACCAAGAATGGGTCAATTGAAAGATTCACTTCTGGCAGGGGACTTCTTTAGGGAGAAAATAAGAAATAAATATTTTTGTTCAACATATTATATGAAAATGAAAATTAAAAACCCAATTAATGGTAATTAGGCTCCTTGGCCTGATTGTTTAAGGTTCTAAGTAAGGTTCTTTCCTGTTTAACAACTGACCCGGAATCTTAATCCTGTTGTGATCTATAGCTGTTTTTTTCCCCAGAAAAGACTGCAAATTGAATCACAAGCAAGCCTCTGTCTGAGATCAGCTTTGGGATCATTTTCCTTTTTCCATATCATATTTCTTCTTTACTCAAAAATATTAATATTATTGTTTATTAGAATTATGATTTTGATTATTTAAAACTTTGATATTCAGAAATTTCTGAGATAAAACAATTGCGTGGCTGAGGAAGATGCTTCAGTACTAAGTGATGAATTTGGGCATGATGCTTATTGGTGACCTGTGAAACACCTTGTCCCTTATAGATGGGTCCTTAGTCAAGGGCTCCAATATACAGGCATTCACAGTGAGCTGCCCATGAAAGCCTGCATTCAAAGACCAAAGCTGAATCCTGACTTAACTTTCCATTTGCTTGATGAACATTGAGGAACTCTTGCATTTTTCTGTGTTGTGAAAGTAAATAACCTTAGGTATATTTTCCTCAATATGCAATAAAATTCCATGGTAGGCTAAATGGCTTGGTCTTACCTGTAATGATAACATATATGGTCCTTGTACTGAAAACATGCAGAGGTTAAAATTTTTATGTTGGTATTAAGTACAAGGAAGCAATCATATTAACTCAGGCTTAAAACACATATAAAACATCTGGATGATATGGAAAAGTAAAGTTCAGGGGTGGGACAGGGGCCATTTTGTGGCCTGTGTTAAGGATTTCACAAATTTGTGTTAGAGTTAAAATATAATTGAAATCCTTCCCCACTATTGAGAATTTTATATTATTATGTATATATAGAGAATTATATATTATCATGTTAATCATATAATAAATGTATGTTTTGTTATACAGTGTAGTTCTATTTATTCCCAATTAATCAACTTGTATATTGTTAAAATCCCTTTTCTACCAAAAACAAATATCTCTAAGAAATATAAACTGAGAGCTCCAAGTTTACTACTGTGTCTGCAATCAGTGGACAACCCACGTGAAGCCTTGTACCTCCTGCTTTGGCAGAAGTGAAGCCCTAAGATGAATGTTTAGATTTTACTTTTAAGGAGATGAGACTTCTGGCATGGTGTTTGAAAGGGGTAGACTTCAGTCACAAGTAGCATAGTTCACCTTGTTGACTCTGTGGCTTCCTACTTGAACAAATTATTCTCTGGTATCTAGTCTCATATTCTTCACCAATAAAACAGTGAAAATGGTATAACGTCACATCTCAGATGTGATTATGAGCACAATTTGAGTTCCATTTCAAGTTCATTGACAAAGTAAAGCCTTCAAGAAAACCAAGATCCAATGTTGTCTTGGTGGAGGTGCTGGTAGGAAACTAGACGGGAAAAGAATGTTTGGCCAAAAATGAGTAGAAGAGTCAGCTTACCCATCTTGGAATATCTGCTTAAACATAACAAGAATCAAGGCAAGTCAGAAAATTAAACTGAATTTCCCATCAGACTTTTCATGCTATTAAAGTCTATCAAAAACTGTGCACAGATTTCGTCAGGAATGCTAGATACTTCCCCAAAGGAGCTCTAAGTCACATGGTGCAACAGTGTTCTGCTTCTGACCCAATTTAGGGACAATTATCTTTCCAAGTACTTAGGTGATAAAGTTGTTAGAGCCCAACAATACAGCTCAATAGTCACAAGTAATCAGAAGGAATTGCATCATTTACTTGCATGCCTAAACAGCCACAAAAAGGGAACTCTTTCCTAATATGTCTTCTTTCTCTGCTCAGAGAAACTCAGATTTCTCTACCCTTCCTTACCTGTCTTGCCTGTGGCTTCCATGAGAAGTCTCTTTTTGTGCCATCTTTTCCTTACTACTTAAAAACAAACAAACAAACAAACATGAGGCTCTGTTTTTTTTTTTTTTTTTTTCTTACCCTTTCCCCACTCAGAGCTCAGTGTGCTTCTAGGGGATAGGCTGGCGATAGCAAATGATTGGAAGTAGTTAGACCATGATTATCTGATAAGGCTGAATTTCCACTGAATGTTGTTCCTCAGAAATGTTCATTTATTAACTCCACCAACAAGCTTTGATTGTTTGCCTAATCCCGTTCTGAGGATGGATACAAATATCATTATCATAACAAAATAACTAACACAGGCTACTTATCAAGAAAAACAGGTTTATTGGACTCAGTTTGGGAATCTGAGGGTCCAGATGGTCTAGTGTAGGTTCAGTTAGGGTCTCTTTTGGCTGCATCATCTTTTAATGTGGAAACGGAAACATGTGCAGGAATAAGCAAGTAATGAGGCCTTGATCCCGTGCTAGTGCTACACTTGCCCCTATTATAACAACACTCTGGTGAGAACTCATGGAGTTGTATGAGAATGACTTTCTGAGAGCAAAACCCATAATGACCCAAGAACCTCCTGCTAGGCCCCACTTTCTAAAGATCTCACCACCTCTCATTAGTGCCACTCTGAAGGCAAAGCCTCCCATCACAATAGCCCCTTCAGGGACATTCATACCATATCTCAACCATGACATGAATCAAACAGACAACAATCAGTGTCCTTATGGAGCTGACATGTTTTTTGCAAGAGGACACATGACACATAATAAACTTAAATGTACAAGCAAAGAACACAATGTATTAGAAGATAGTAAGTGCTAATGACAATTGAAAACAAAATAACTGGGCAAGAAAGGGGATTGGAGATGTCCAGTGATGACAGATTGCAACTTGAAGTAGCATGATGTTGGAAGCCTCCTTGAGAAGGTGAAATTTGTGAGAGTCAGAAGGAGGTGAGGAATGAGCTACTGTGACAACTGGGAAGAGCTTTGTGGGCAGAGTAAATGCCAGTGCAAAGACCCTGACAAAGACACATCCTTGCTATGTTTTAGGGACAACAAGGAGATCTACCTGGTGTCATGGTGTGAGCCGATGTAGAAAGTGTAGGGGAAAATTAAGAGTAAGTAGTGGTGCAGATCAGTAGAAACTGATAGGCAGTTTTAACACTGTTGCTTGTCCCCTGGTTAAAATAAGGAACCACTGGAGAGGATTTGAATGGGATCTTCCTCATATTTAAAAAGAATCTTGTTTTGTTCTTGAGTGAGAATCAACCGAAAGGGTCAGTGGCTAAAACTAGGGGAAGAGTTAGCTAATAGTTGCAATTGTTCAGGTGAGAGATGCTGGTCGTTCACACCAATGCAGCATCGGCAGAGGTGGTGAGAAACCGTTAGATTCAGGACATATTCTTAAGGAATAGCTTGAAGGTTTTATTCACATCTCCAATATGGACTGTGAGAGAAGAGGAAGACCTTCAAGTTTGGGGGTCTGGATATGGGTGAAGATGGTCTTTCTATCAACTGTGATAGTGAAGGATGCAGGTGGAGTAGGTGGGAGAGGGACCAGCCAAGGAGATTGAAAAGTCATAAGCACACAAGTGGAGCTACCCACTGGTCAGCTGGAATATGGATCTTGAATGTAGGAGAAAGGACTGAACTCATAATATAAAATAAATAAATAAATAAATTTGAAAGTCTCTAGGGGTTTAGTCTTGAAATTTGTGCTGTTACTCAGGGTTTTAGTCTGGTTTCTCATTGCTGTGATCAAAAGACCTTACAAGAACAACATAGGACAAGAAAAATTATGTTGATTCATGGTTTCTGAGGTTTTTTCCTTGTTTGGCTGAATCCATGGATCTGGGCTCAAGGTGAGGCAGAACATCATGCAAGAAGAGCATTGTAGAAGAAAGCAGTTCTTGACATAGCGAATGGAAGCAGGGGGTTAGGGGCCTCCATTCATTAGGGACAAAATGAAAAACCCCACATTATGTCCCCAGTGGGACATGTCGCCTCCTCCAGGCATACACCCTACCTGCCTGCAATACCACTCAACTAATCCATATCAGTGGATTCTGCCTCTCGTACTGTAATAATTTCACCTCTGAAAATTCTTGCATTGTCTTGCGTATGAGATTTGGGGGGACACCTCAGACCTAAATTATAGCACTCGGTAATCTGATTTTCGCTTAAGAGGAACCACAGATATTTATTTCTTCTGTGACCCTTTTCAAATGAAAAACAAAGCAATATCCTGCCTTTTTTGAAAGTAACCTGGATCTCTCTGCGGTCCTAACACTTCCCTGCCCTTGCCCACGCCAGCAGGAAACTTCTGTTTTCTCTGGTTAAAGCTAAATCAGAAAAAAGTCACCATGTTGATCTTTCTCAAGGAAGACTGTGGAGGTCCTTTTGTTCTTCCTAATGCCAATTGAGAGTGTGCATTCCCTTCAAGTGTGCTTGCTTAGGATGCTTGAAACTGGATTTTGGTTTCAATTCTCAGAAATGTCTGCCTCTAGTCTACCAAGTGGCTCAGTCTATAAAAATCCTTTGCCTTCTGTGAAGCAGCTTTTTGGCTGTCTCCCTTGCTGAGCATCAGTCTTCAAAGAGAACTGTTTTGTTCCTTTGTGTTTCTTGTGAGCAACCGAACACACCCTAAACAGCACCCAGGAAGTTGGAACCATAACTTCTGGACTATGACCATTGATGTGAACGAGTTCTTTGGACCACTCTGGATGAACTTTCTTACTTCCTCTATTACCCAGATCATCCACAGCCCCACCTAATCGTTCTCCTTTGGAAGAAGTTTGATTTTTTTTTGGAGGGAAATTATAAATAAATGTTAATAACCTTTGTCCTTATGACATCATCATTTTTTTTTCTCTTTCTACTTCTAACTCTTCTCTGCCATTCTTCAGCCCTTCCTTTCATTTCTTGTAAATCCCCACACTCTCTGCAAAATGACTGCCAATGTGTCTGCTGTGTGTTCCAAGTCTTTGCTGGGACCCATCACAGTGTTAGTTTATTGGGGCTCTTGGGAAGTACAGAAAGACTTGTCGTACTCATTCTAAAACATTGTGCTCTAAGGAAAGCCACATCTGTCCAGGTGGGGTTACATCTGCAACAGCAATAGGAGTTTTAGAGGATCTGTGTTCAGAGCAATTATCTCCTGGCAATTTGAATAGAAGGCGCATGCCTAAGATTGTGACTCACTTCATAGTCAGTGGTCTTTCCTTTAAAGGTCTCTAAGCAGTTCCCTTTGTGAGTCCATTTTTTTTAAGTGTTCAGTGTAGGCCAAGTAGAAAGTAAAAAGAAACAAACATTAGTTAAAATAAACTGATTAAAGAATATGGGAAATTATACTCATAAAACTGCCCTTTCTTTAGGTAGAATGCGATGGACATCATTACCCTAAGTATATGTATGACTGCACATTTGGTGTGACACTACATCATGTACAACCAGAGAAATGAAAAGTTGCACCGCATTAGTGTACAATGAATCAAAATGCATTCTGATGTCATATATACCTAATTAGAATAAATAAACAAATAAATAAAACCCTGCCCTTTCTTTTTAAAAAGGCAAATTGGGCTTAGGCATCTTTTATTTTGAATGTCTACTTTACAGATGAGTTTCTCAAATCATGGTATGTGTTGAACCAAAATGAATCAAGCTCCAAGGCAGCCTTACAAGTGCTCATTCATTTTCTTTTCCCCTCCTTCTTGGAATATTAGATGTTCGCTTATTCAAGTATCCTTTTTCCATTCCAGAAATACATCATTGGTTTGTTCATTGACCATAGACAGATGAATTTATAGCCTAGATTTTCAGTGGCAAATTGAGTCTATTAATACTGCAATGCAAGTTCTGTGTAGGACTTATAAAAATATGCTCAAGAAGCCAGTAGAGGTGATGTGCCCCTGTAATCCCAGCGACTCAGGAGATTGAGACAGGAGGATAGCAAATTCAAGGCCAGCCTGGGAAACTTAGTTAGTACCTGCCTCAAAAATAAAATAAAATAAAATAAAATAAAAAGGACTGGGGATGTAACTCAGTGGTAGAGTGCCCCTAGGTTCAGTCTAAAGTACTGGTAAGAAAATGGAATGGAACCACCATTTGACCCAGCTATTCCCCTTCTCGGTCTATTCCCTAAAGACCTAAAAAGAGCATACTACAGGGACACTGCTACATTGATGTTCATAGCAGCACAATTCACAATAGCAAGACTGTGGAACCAACCTAGATGCCCTTCAATAGACGAATGAATAAAAAAAAAATGTGGCATTTATACACAATGGAGTATTACTCTGCATTAAAAAATGACAAAATCATAGAATTTCCAGGGAAATGGATGGCATTAGAGCAGATTATGCTAAGTGAAGCTAGCCAATTCCTAAAAAACAAATGCCAAATGTCTTCTTTGATATAAGGAGAGTAACTAAGAACAGAGTAGGGAAGAAGAGCAGGAGAAGAAGATTAACATTAAACAGGGATGAGAGGTGGGAGGGAAAGGGAGAGAGAAGGGAAATTGCATGGAAATGGAAGGAGACCCTCAGGGTTATACAAAATTACATACAAGAGGAAGTGAGGGGAAAGGGAAAAAAAACAAGGGGGAGAAATGAATTACAGTAGATGGGGTAGAGAGAGAAGAGGGGAGGGGAGGGAAGGGGAGGGGGGATAGTAGAGGATAGGAAAGGCAGCAGAATACAACAGACACTAGTATAGCAATATGTAAATCAGTAGATGTGTAACCAATGTCATTCTGCAATCTGTATACAGGGTAAAAATGGGAGTTCATAACCCACTTGAATCAAAATGTGAAATATGATATATCAAGAACTATGTAATGTTTTGAACAACCAACAATAAAAATTATAAAAAAAGAAAATGTGTTCAAAATGTAGGATATTTATATTTCTGGTGTATTCCCCAAAGCTGTTCCTTCTCGAAACAGGCCCAATTGGATTTGGTAATCTCAAGATTGAAAGATATTTTTATCATGTATACCATAAGAAAAACATGTTTACATTTCCTTTTGTAATTCTAGAATACTATCTAACAAAAAGTTAAGATTCTGGGCTGGGGCTGGAGCTCACTGGTAGAGCGCTTGCCTCACAGGCCTGAGGCCCTGGGTTCGATCCTCAGCACCACATAAAAATAAATACATAAAAATATATTGTGTTCATTTACAACAACGAAAAAATTAAGGTTAAGATTCTGTGAATTCAAAGTAACAGACTCCCAACTGGAGCTCTCCTGAGTGAAATGAGGATTTTGCTGGAAAGGTCTTGGTTTATCTCACAGAACCCAACACAGATTAAAATAGCCAGTTCCCAAGAGGTTCAGGAGGGCAACCAGATCTTGAGAACAGCAGGAACCAAACACACAAATATCTTCAGGACTCTCTCTTTCCTTCCTGCTGAAGGCTGCATATCGGAAACAATTTTTTTTTTCCTGTACTGTTCACTGCAGACAAACGTTCTCCTCATGTCTGAAAATACGGCTACTAAAACTTTCTAAATTTTTTTATTTTATTGTGCCAACTACTGAAAAGAGGGTATGCTGAATTTATTTGGATCCAAAAGTAAAAGAACTAAAGGATAAACATCTATGTTGCTTTTTGCTCAGCTCTCCAGCCTTAAAGCAATAAACTTTTTGTTGAAGTAGGGGAACAATAATATCATCATTTGCTAATCTTGGAAAACTTGTTTTGGGGGAGACGGGAGGAAGTGGAAGGTGGTATAAAGAGGTTGTGGATGAACTTGGAAGGCTCAGGAGAAGATACAGTAAAAAGTTAGGTGATGCTGAACCGGGGAGATGCTAGGGTGAAACGAGCGTGTGGGGCAGATGGACGTTCAAAACAAAGCTAGCAGTCTAGCTTACAGGACAGGCTCAGAGGGAGTCTCCTTAGTTGCATTTTGTTAATAAGGGAAACTGATGCTCCAAATTTATGTAGCTTCCCCCACAGAGTTGGTAGGGAACAAGGACTTCCTTCACAAGGACTTTGATCACAACAGTGACAAGTCTGCTTTAGTTCCTGTTCATCAAGTCTAGGAGAGTGGATAAGAGGAAAGGCAGAATTGGGTAGCAGGGAAAGGACTTTTTTCTATTTTTTTCTGTTTGCTTTTTCTTTTTCTTTTTTCTTTTTTTTTTACAGTTACATTTTGGTTTAGTTTTGATGAACACATTCCACAGCAAGATTCTTACATTGTTTTTTTTTTTTTTTTTTTTCTCTCTTTGTTTTTTTTCCTGTTCTTTATGCCGGACTTGAGTGCCATGAAGTTATCAGCAAGTTTTCCCCAAACATAATCCCTGTCAGCACAATTTTATGTTTGCTGTGCTGAGCAGAAATTTCTAATAATACATCTGAACATACACAGGGATTTTACTTTCTGCGCTTTGAAACAATCATTGTTGGATGGTTTCCTACCTATCGAGGACACTTAGAGGAAATCATCCTGTGTTTTGCTGGCTTCCAATTCTTAGTAGTTCTCAATGAACCCATTTGTTGTTTTATACACCTTTGTAATTTCAGTAATTGAACCCTCTCTCTTTTTAAATTTGTGAGATTTTGTTTTCCATAGCTCTCTTAGACTCATTGAAAAGATTGTTTTCAGAAATTACAGTATTTATCCTTACTTTTACACGTAATTTTATTCACTACACTTCCTGGGTACATCTCAGCAGCAACACTGGAAATTTTAAACTATGTGTGCAAGATGCAAACTACCATACAGTGAATAGATAAGCTGGAATCTAAACGCAGGCATATGTGTCCCTAAAAACCATGATTTCCACCTAGAGAAATAAGCATCACCTTTACTATCACTAGCCCAAGTAACTCTAACATATTTAAGACCCAAATTTTTGAAACTCATAGATTCTTTTTTTAGTTTCTGTGGCATGCTTCATATGTGGGATTTTCACCTAATCGAGTCTCAATCTGTGATGATCTTTTTGTTGTTGTTGTTTACATTATTTGTAGTCATTTTATGGTAGCCCCATTAACCTTGTGAGCAACAGATCCCCTATGTAATATTCTAATATTAGATAATTACCTTGATTCACCATTGTGAACATCATTGTGAATAGCAGCAGTTAGCATATATTGTCTTCATATTTTGAACCATATTCTTAAACAAAGCCATCAAAGTATGATTTCTGCTTCAAATTACATAATGTTTTAAAGAACTTTTCATTGTGTGATGCAAATATTTCTCAGAATAGCAATATTGTTTTGACCATAACTAGTAAAGGCCTTATTTTAAGGACAGCGCTGGCACATTTAAAAATGATACAATTTTCTTGCATGTTAAGTGAGCAGGCATCATCTTTTCAAATTTCATGTTGTGCTTATGTATTTTAAAATAGTTTCCTGGCCTTCTCCCAAGAGAGAAGCATATGGAGAGTAACCTCAATTATCTGTCCCTTTTTCTTTAAAAATGCAAAAACTTTAAAACATATGAAATTACGATCTGTATACATTTTCTCTGTGATAAATAAAATACCACATCAGTTTAATTTTAAATTCAATAAGCATTCACCCCAGTGCTGGAATATTAACTCAAGTGCTTAATTTGGCTCTGAGACTTCCATTACATGGCAGCCTCTGGTGGAAACACCTGTTTTGGTTAAGCCATTATATTATGTTCATCATTTGAAATCTGACTTAGGTATATGATTATAGTGGATAAATTCCCAGAATTAATTCATTTTGTTGGATATAAGACATTATTTATTTCTTCTTTATTTTAACTGACTTTTTAAATTTTGTTGTCTTTTTTTGTGCTATCTCACATTAGGTGTTTGCCAAACTATTGTGAACATGGAGGAAGCTGCTCCCAGTCCTGGGCCACTTTCTATTGTAACTGCAGTGACACAGGTTACACTGGTGCCACCTGCCATGACTGTGAGTAGATGCATGGGTTATGCACAGTGGATGGACAAAGCTACAGAATTGCCAGTGTTAACCCATTGTGTTCCTTAGTTCAGAGGTAGAACCCCTATAAAATCTTAAATTGAGAAAAAATATACCACTCAAGGTAACTTTGAAATAATTAGTGTTTTTAGAGGGCTGATCTCCTGAGAAAAGTAATAAATGAATAATTATAGCATCTGAAATACGCACAGATACACATATTATAAAGGATATGTAAGTTCTCGGTTATGGATTCCAACCTATTTTAATGCAACTGGGTCAATTTCATTAAATATTCACAGACTTGAAAAATTGGGACTTAATGGGATAACAAGGTGCATTTATTGTTGGAGGACACATTGTATTCATTCATTAAGTGTAAGTTTTTTAGAGGACAGCATAGGCCAAAACTGTGGTGGATGGGAGCACACATGGATGAAAGTTATAACCTGTGGTGTTCATAGACTACTGGTAAGACAGGAAATGGGATAGCGGCAATGCAGTCACATACATGTTGAGGTTGGGACAAGAAAACATGCTATGGGCACACAAGAGGTAGCTCTAAAGTTAATTACACTGTCTTCCAGGCTGTGCTATGTTGCCATAGTAGAAAATTAGAATCTTGGTGGTTTAAGTAATGAGTGGCCATGTCGTGACCATGACACATACCCATCACACATCAGTAGGAGGTCTTCTTCCACATTTTCCTCTTATCATGGAGGTTTCATCATCTGGAATGTTGCCAGAGCAGAGAGAAGGACACACAGGGGCGGAGACAGGAAAGCAGGGGCTAGCTTTTAAATACCTTGACCTCTCTCTATGTGGCAAATATTACTTTCACTCACAGTCCATTGTCCAGATAGGGTCACAAGGGCACACACAAGAGGGCATGAAGTGCATTCCCACCATGGCTTGTGAGACAACCAAACCTGAGCACTGGCGATAAGTACCTGTCAATCCTGGCTTGGAGGAGGCTTCGTATAAAAGGCCTGGGTTGATCTTTTGTAGAGACCTGGCTGAACAATGGCAACAACAAAAAAGGGATACTCAGAGCAAAGGAATGGATGGAGGCAGGAAACATAAAGTCTGAGTCTGCAGGTAGTAACACAGGACGGGACGATGGTGGTGGAGAAGACAGGACAGGAGGTAGGCTAAATTGTGCAAACATAAGAAGCAAAGAAAAAAAAAAAAGAAAGAACGAATTGGAGCCCTGAGTCCCGCAATTTAATATTCTCATTGGGATCATCAAACAAAAGACAACCAAACAAATGGTTGCCCTCTAGAAAATTTTATTCCATGCTGAGTGATGGACTTAAGTATTAAGTGAGAAAGACACATCTGAAGGTGCTGGCAGTCATTGTGGGAGATTTCATGGAAAATATGAAATTGGAAATTGGAAGGACAGGTGGTAGAAGATATTATAGAAAGACACTGAAGCCAACCAAGGCTTAGATGTATTTTGAGGACCGTAGGGATATATCATTCTGGGGCAGATCTCACCAGTTTTTCCTGAGTTCCTGACGTTGTTGCCTGGCCCTCAAAGATTACGGAAGGGGTTGGTAGATGTCCACTGGACTAAATTCACTCTAGTCAAGAAGGAACAATGTTGATGCTCTGATTTTTGTGTTCTTCTCAGCCATCCCATGAACTCTGTTGTGCCACAGAATGTGGCATATACCAATGATGCCCATAGAAGAATCTAACTGAATCAGAAAAGAATTAGTTCAGTGGTCATTATGGGATGATGATGTTATTGCTATTAGTTGCTTGGGAAATTGAGAAATGTCATCTGGCTATATTAGAATATATTTCATTTAAATATTGCTATTTAAAAACTTGGAATGATGAAGAGAACATGGGAATGAGAGAGAGAGATTGAAGTTAAATTTTACCCAGCCATTATACTTGACTAAGTACATAATTATATTATACTTGAATAAGTACATAATTTTCTCTCTTTAGAGATCTTTTTTTTTTTTTCCCTTTAAGATGCTATGAGGAAAAACTCATGAATTCTTGCAGACCTATCTAGGGAGAAAATCATATTTTTATCAAAGACTCCAATTAATATCAATCTATAAACTTTAAAAGTCTGTTTCCAGAAATATTATCCTCACATAGTCAAGAGCAACATGCACTTGTCCAGAAACATTGCAGGACATGCACAGGACTGTTGAGTTTGTATGTCAGTGTGCTCTTGGAAGAAGCTCAAAGGAAATTGACATGTTCATCAGTCTAATAGTAAAACAAAAGAGCCCTGGAGAAGATTTAACCCAAAGCAAACTAAATCCCAGTCAAAGCACATTACAGCATTCAACGTTTATGTGTTCATTTTCTCCAAAAGTAACGTAGCAATTTTTTTTTTTTTTTTTTTGGTGAGGAGTTCATCTTCACAGATGCTGTTCTCCTTTAATTTTCTCTATCCATTAGGCTGAAAATAGAAGATTTCTAGTTTTTTTTTTTTTTAAGTGTGAAGTTGAAAATTGATGGAGGTGAGGTGCTGATTTTTAAAGGAATGCTGTCAAGTCTTGTGAGCAGGAGACTCGACATATCAAGTAGTAAAAATATCATTCCTTAATTTTTTTAACACCTTCCCATTTCCCTTTTTGTGAAATTGTACAGTTCCTACACTGTAAACTGAAACTCTGTGAAACTCTATCTTCCATTCTGGGCATGTAGCCAGAACAAATCAGAGCTGCTTGGGTATCTGTGACGTTTGGCAAGCACACCTTGGATGGCGGTGTAATTCAAGGATCTGTCCTTCTTCCTCTGACTAATCTCTCCCTCTGCTATTTGGGTGACCCCACTGTTTTGAGTACTTCTTAAACTGAGTGAACCAGTTCTTGCCTTCAATAAATATGTGCCTCATACCTGAGCCATGAGAATTTAAGAGTGGGAGCTGCCCAAATGCAGATGGTGGCACCCAGAAAGCCCTTGGGTCAAAATAAACAAACCAGCCCACAATCTTGCTCATGTCAAAATGGCAGGGTCATCCTTGGTGTGTTGAGGCATGTTGTATTGAAGAACTCATCATCAATCAGAACAATTACCTAAATTTTTTAGATTGATAAAATATTTATAATAATATTAAAGTGCTAATTTTTGAGTATTATTTTGTATTTTTTAAGCTCTTCAGGATATGTTGTTCTCATTATTTGTGCTTTCCAGCAAAGGTGGGCCAATAGAGCAGACCTGGGATAGATGGGATTAACTTCTCTAATTCTTGTGGATGAAAGAGAGATCTGATTGAGGAAGGTAAAGGGTGACAATGAACTTCTAAGGAATGGCAACATGGGAATTTCCAGTCTTCAGATATTTCAGGTTGCTGCCGAAAGCACAGGGATCTTTAGTGTATCTTGATTTTCTTTTCCCCTTGCCTGATAACACATAAATAACTTGGGTATGCAAGTTATGTCACATATCAAATACACCTTGTTCAAAGCCACCTGTTTAGGAAGGAGATGACAAGTGTGTCCAATTCCTTTCCATTTGTGGCAGCCTCTCCATAGAGAAGGTATTCAAGTCTATCATGTATCCAAGGATGTGCCATTGGACACTATTCCATGATGTTTGAAAGTTATTAGGGTGAGGAACTTTCTCCTTTAGGTTTTATTCTTTTTTTTTCTAGATGAATAACTAAAAGTAAACAATGTTTGTGATCCAGATGCAATTCTAGCTGCCAGCCAACATTTATCAGTTGGTCGTTAGTTTTATATAATCTATGAGTTCAGAAGTTTGTAAACTTGAAGCCAAACTTCTAACTCTTCAGGATACATCTTGATTATGGTATTTCATGACCACCTTATTAGGTGTACAAATTAAGATTTAAAAGAACATTTTTTTTTCATTGTAGAAGCTTAGCAGATAGTTAGGTAGATACCATTGCAATATAAGAATAAATTGAGCTGGATATCATTATTGCCTCCATTTTACACAGGAGAACATTGAGAACCAGAAAGGATACATAACTTTCTCAAGGTCACATGTCTCAGAGAATGGACATGAAGTAAAGGAATCTGATATTATATGCCACATGCTTAAGCCCTATATCTTATTCCTTATCTCAAACAAGTAGGACATGTGCAAAGTTCCATATATGAACTTAATGTTATCCATCATATGCATGAGACACAGTAGGGTATTGTGACGTCCTCATTAAAATGCAGTCCTAGGGGTCCAAGAGATGAAATTTTTTTGTGTGTGTTCTAAAATAATCATGAAAGCATTATAGAAGGAAGTAGAATGAGATAGGATTTGAAGGACAGCTGAATTTGAAATAGATGTAGGTAAAAGGAAGAGTATCAAAAGCAAGGAGACTGGCAAGAGTAAAGGCATGATGGCCAGAATATACATGCTATGATTCAGAACAATGTAGGTGCACTTGCCTGGATCAAGATAGGAAAAATGAGCAGTTCTGTTCATTTCTTGCTGAAGCCCTTATGGGATTCCCACAAAGCACTTTCCCTAAGGGAGTAGAGATCACTTACCATTATAATCAAGACTTTTCTCACACTATTGCAACATTCGTAAATGGCACTTTGATACTACATAATAAATAATCTAATGATACATTTATTTTTTATATTCTTATAAAATATAAAAAATACACTTTTATATTTTGTAACATTTTTATATATTTTGTGTTGTTTCCAAATGTTCAATGTTATAACCAACACAATGGTGAGCCTCACTGTGCTTAAGTGTGAACCCCACAAGTTCTAGTGTTTATATAAACTCATCTAAGAAGTGGCATTCTTGGGTCAAAGGTTATAAGTAATTTGAAGGGTCTTCATTCATATTACCAACTTTTCTAAAGTCTTAATAAAGTTTATACTCTGATGACTATTTTCCGAGATCTTCTGTCACCATCACTGTCAGAATTATTTACTCATTTATTCAACATGTCTTTTTACTAAACAATTGCATATTAAATTGATATTATTTCATTAACAGTCCCTGATAAGGAAAAGACTTCTTGCCACAACCTGAACCTTGGGCATGGCATTTTTTCCATATTTTTTTTTTTGGTCACTCAAGTACATTTTGAAAGCACATTTATTGTCAGTAACTATGCATTCAGTGATTGCTGTTACAGAGGGCTGACTTGCCAATTGTGATAGGAGTACTTATCATCCTCTGTATTTATACTGTCTAGTGAGACAGTTCTTGACCTTCTTGATGTCTATGTCTGATAACATTCATGGGATCCCTGTGCAGGATCCCTTTAGTGTGTCTCAGTGTTTACTAATCCCTTCTCACGGTACGACTCTCTGACATCCTAACAATGCTTTTAGCTCATTTTTCAGCTTTATAAGCGTATGTCAGCTTTCTTCCTCTCCCAAGCTTGATATAGTGCTTCTTCCTTTGGGCAGTCAATAACCAGGTATTGATTAGAAGCATATCAAGTTGTCTGGCCATTGGACTGTACAGTAGTCATCACAGAGCAATATCGCTTTGCTTGTTTAACTGTAGGTAAATGGTCCTCTGACTGCACAGCATTTGGATGGTTAGAAGGAAAGGTTAGAGAGAGTAGGGGATGCTGGTAATAAAGACTTTAAAAAAAATCATTGTTCATGTCTCTGAGTTCAGGTCAACTCATATCTTAATATTATTCTTTAAGTCTCCCATTAAGATCTAATCCCTAAATGCCATCAGCAAATTGTTCTCATTGGCAGCTAGATGAAGGAGGAAGAAGAGGAGGAGGAGACTGCTGAATTGATATACTGCTTCATTTTATGACATTAACCACAGTCTTCTTTGCTATTATTTTCTTCCATGTTAACTCTTCTAGTGAGACTATAAACTCGTGGAGGGAATAACTATGTCTTGCTTTTAATAGTAGGAACCACAAATAAACCACTGGTGATATACAGGGTATATCATATAATCGATGAGACAAGTAATTAAGTAGAGAAGATAACATAGTGTGCCATTTGATGAGAATGCCATAGGACAGAATGGTGTCTCAATCTTTGCCAGCTCTCCATTGTCTTTTCTCATCCCTGTTACGTAGTCCCTAAATGAATATGAATATACATATATATATATATATATATATATATATATATTCATTCATATTCATAAGTGAGATTATGAGATATTTGCACTTTATGATGTTGCGTTGCTAGAATGAGAATAGTGGTATTTGCTGGGGAAGATGAGGAGGTTTTCAGAAAGAAGTTCGAGTGGAGATAAAGGACAAGTAGGAAGAATTGCAAGGAGAAGAGTCTTCTAGGAAGAGTGAACAACATCTGCAAAGGAAGAGAAAAGTGGAAGACCATGGAACAAAGATGGGTTATAAGACATCTTGCAGAGATAAAATAGCAAAAGATAGAGATACAGGAAGTCCAAGCATAATGAGTGCAGGTGACAGATTGAGAAGGAGTGAGCCTGTCTGCTGGGCAACTAAGATCCAGTCATGGTGTATTTTTTTTTTTTATTTTAATGTTGGAAATAGAGTTGCTAGTAATTATGTTATCATTGGATTTGTTATCAGATTTGTTTTGAAAATATAACTGTGGTGATATTGTAGACCATATACTGAAGTTAGAAGACGTGTATTTTTAGGGAGAGATATGGGGAATAGTGTTTGCAATTGGTAGGCAGCAAATGATGAGAGACGGAGCAAGCTAGAAAGAAAAGACCTGATGTAAAAGCATATCTAAAATTGGATCGAGAAAACTTGAAGACACACTGAACAAGGTAGAGAGAATGACTTAACTTTTAGCTTGGAAGAGTTTGTCAATGAGATATGGAGTGACTGAGTCTTCAGGTCTGGCTTGGTGTGACAGCTTAGTATCAAATTCAGATCTGCAATTTACAAGATATATGACCTGGGTGGGCTATGTGAGCTATGTGCTTTAACTTCATCATCTGGGATCTGTCACAGATGAAGAAAAATGGCATGATAAGCAATCACCTCATGGAGATATTAAGAGGATTAAATAAAAGAATAAAAGCATCTCCATAAAATTTTAGCATGGTATCTGGCACAGGAAAAGTCCCTGATCCATGTTGGCTACTATTTGAACAGATAGAGGACATGTAGGAAGAAGAAATTTAGTGGATACCATCAGCAGTTCTGTTTGGGGCACAGTATTTTCCTGGATACGTTTCCACTGTGCAGAAGTAACTGGAAAACTTTCCATTAAAGTCTGGGGAGAAGATCAGAATCAGTGGGTATGTAATTACTGAACCCTTTGAGCAGATGAAATCAATAAGGCATGTCAGGTCGAAAAGTGAAACCTGGTAAGCAAAAATTCTGAGGGACTCAAGAAGAGGTACATATGACACACAACCAACATGGAGTGGGAAGGAAAAAAATAAGAGCTATGAAAAAGTGGTATCCTAGAAACCAGAATGGCATGCTTCAGAAATAGACTATTAGAAGAGATGTCTAAGTAGTATCCCCCAGGTTACTCTTTCATTATACTAGTTGTCAATCCTTAAATGACTGGTGGAAATTTAGAATAGAAGTTGGAGGAAGACAAAGATAAAGCAATGAGGAAAACTCATTTTCTACTGGCAGCCCTTCATGGTGACATTATTGGAATGTATCGGAATAAGCTATTCCAAGTTAATTTATTGACAAAGGACAGATCTAAGTGTTGGCAGGATCCAGATGATTCAAAAGCTTTACTTCTGAGAGTATTGCACTCTCAGGAGAGAAGTCTAACACCCACAAATCCATTAACATACAAGTAGTGCATGACCTTGGGTAACTAAGTGCCCAGGATTGGCTGTAGGAAGGTTGCTGCTCCGTGAAGGGAGGAATCCAAGTGGACTGAGATGGCCATAATAAAGTTCTTGGAAGAGTGCTTGAACCTACAAGTGAGGCCAGACCCAAACTTGAATAAGCAGAGAGTTTCAGGCAGTGTTTTTCAAGGATGACTAGAGAGAAAGGATCTGAAGAGAAGTGAGCATGGAGGATATGTGAGGGCCAGTAGCATAAAGAGAAGGGAGTGAGTATTTGTGGAACCCAGTTTAAGTGCCACATGCTTCAGCAACTGCTTCAAATACACTATTTCCCCCTTATCCATGGGGTTCAGTCCAAGACCTGCAGTATATGCCTGAAATCACTGATCCCACCAAACCCTATACCCTAAATTTTCCTATGCATACATATCTTTGATAAACTTGATTTATAAGTTAGGAACAGTAAGATATTAACAATAATAGCTAATGATAAAATAAAACACTCAATAACAGTATCCTTTACTAAAATTTTGAAAATGTATGAATTGTTTATTTCTAGAATTTTACATTGAATATTTTCCAGCTACTGTTGACTATAACTAGAACCTCAGAAAGCAAAATTGCAGGTGAAGAGGGATAACTGCATGTACTCTTAAGCTGTGAGTCTTTCTCATATTCATAAATCTGATTGGGCTTAACTATGGCAGATGTTTAAGCAACTCTGTCTATACATAGGCAATTCTCCTAACCAGAAAGACTTCTCACTATTTTCCTTCAGATTATTTGTCAAGAGTATTCTCTGCAAACGTCTTCAAAAAACTGCTCAGACCTATCTTAGATACCTCTTTGCTCCTTCAGTATCGCTCACACAGCACTTACTCTACCATAGCAGACGATCGATAAATGTAAACATTCTTTCATAGCCAAAATGATTAAAGCCACAGAACTGGTGGAAGTGGGATTTGAACTCAGTTCTAGATGGCTTAAAAGCACTTCCTTTTCTCATTATAACATCTCTAAGTGGAAGGAAGAGCAGTTGTAAATATTTGATGGAATACAGCAGGATTTATAAACAAAACTCATGCAAAGACTTCCTAACAGAGAGCAGGAGGTGCAAGGGTGCATATTCACCTTAGATCATTTTTTTTTTCCTTTTGAGTACATCTCAGTCATTTAAGAGCTTCCCAGAGTCATCTCCTATATGTTAAATTGTTCTATTTGTTCTTTCCTTCCTCTTTGTCAATATCTCTCCCTCCATCTTTCCCTACCCCATTGTTAATTGAAGCTACTTCAAATAATTATGTTGCATTGGCAAAGTACAAAAATGTAATCACAAATTTTGGTTTTATTCCAAACCCCTAGAAGCACAAAAGATCCCAAAATATGAGAGAAGATAATTAACTGAAGATAATTTAATTGTTGATGTTACCTTCCTTCAGAGAACCATTGATATTAACTTTGAACATTGAGCAAGAACAATGAGCATTTATTCCTAATGTATTTCAATCATCAGAAGACTAACTGCCAGAGAAATACAAAACTCTGGTTTGTCCCATGAGTGAGAAGTCATCTGGAATATACATACATATTTTAACTCACTTCATGAAAACTCATTTTCCATCTGTGCCTCTGCTTTGGATGTGAACAGATCGAGTTTATGGATAACACCTCAGTATTAGACAAATTACTTAACTTTTTTAGCATCAAATCATTTATCTCTAATATAATTATAACTCCATTACACAGTTATTGTGTTGATTAAAAGAGACATGGAAAACAACTAGCACAGTATTTAAAATCTGGCATTTCCTTCTTTGGTTATAACCATTTCATATCTAGAGTTATTTTGAATAAAATTTCATGAAAGAGACATCTAGTGATTTATCTTCCTGTGCTACCAAAGCATATGGCCAGAGCGATGCTTTTCCTCTATATGTTACCAAACAGAGATGAAGATTTTTGCATAGGCACTACCACCAATAATGACCTGAGAAGCATAATGTCACCCACAGAACCCCAGGCTGTGGTGAAGGGAGTGCAGTTCAAGTCTTCTCTGCCAGATGAGTTTAAGGAAGTAGGTTTGTGTAACCTGTGATTTCTTGTGAATGAAATGTGAATTGTACATAGATTGTACATGATCACTAGCAAAGATTGTTTTGACTTGCTCTTGCATGATTCCAGTGAGTGTGTTTACTTACTATGGTGTGCTGTAATCACATTGTACAGTTTATATTTCTTAACCATTTTTTAAATGTTAGAGCCCAGAATAACATTTTTCCATCAATCAAAGAGCCTTCTCTCTTCTGTGGTTTAGAAAAAAACAGAGCATTCATTCACATTATTACTCAAAAAACCTTTAACAGTAAAACAAGATAAAATATAAGGGTCATAGATGTTCAAAACTCTTGCCCATTCCCCTTGAAGCATTGGGCAATGCTGAATTCCTGGGGTTTCATTTGGAGTGGGCAACTCAGAGAGTAATAAGAGTAATAAGCAGTAAGAGATTGAAGAGAGTGTGAGATTGCTCAATATAGTTTATCAGTTTTGTTTTAAACTATGACTGACTTCACCAAATAAATTGTCATCAAATAAATCCCCAGTTTGAACTTTGCAAAAATATTTTGACTGCGTAATTCAGATACAAAATTCAGGAAACATTTATTCATCCATTAAAATTCTGCAACACAATAATACTGTGACCTATGGCAAGTTATTCCACCAGTTTAAACTTCACTAGTACCACATGCAAGAGAAAAATAATAGAGTCCGCCCCTTATTGCTCCTGGGATAAATTCATGAATCAATGGGCGTGAAATTTCTGACAAGTATGATCACAATCCTCCCTTATAAGTTCTTTCTTATATATTTATATCATTTTGTTTCCACTGCAACCTTGGTGAGGGACAAGGCAAGTATTCATTTTTTTCCTAATATATGGAGGAAAGATATGAAATTCAGAGCAGTTTAGAATTGAGAGCCCAAGGACATAGTTATAAGACCCAAGTTGAATTGAAAAAAAAAAAAAAACCTGAATACTGTGACTACTCCCAAGATTCTTCAGCTATAGCATTCACTTGGTGAGATCTGTGGTTGTTAAGCAAAATTTCAGGGATAATTTAAAATTTTACTTTTTGTTTACCCCCTCCTAAAAAATACTTTGATTATGTTACTGCTCAGTTTCAAATTCTTTTAGTGTCTCTTCATTATCCTATTGAACAAAAGCCTTGCTATTTCAACTCAGTTAGCAAAGACCATCACTATTTGCCCCCTTATGCATGCATGTTATAGCCATTCTGATGATTATTCATTACCTAATTAGGTTCTGAGTTCTTTTTATCATTCTCATCTTTTGGCCTGTGGTTACTTCTGCCTAGAATTTTCTTGTTCACTTTTCTTCAAGTAATTCTCTGTTCAACCCAACACCCTTCTTTAGCATCCCCTCTGTGTGTATATGTGGTTGAAATAATTGACATTTTTTTGTGTGTGTGTGATTCCTTGAGTTCAGGCATTATGACTTTTTCTTTATATGTTTCCAGCACCCAACACTAGGACTGGAATATTGCTTGTACAAAATAAATATTGAGAGAGTAGAATTCCAATTTTCAACATGTTGCATTTCCTCAAAGTATGCTTATATACCTTCTACACTGAGGCAAAGTAAAAAAAAAAACAGCAAATTATGTGGTACCCCACAGCGTCTGCTATGCTTTCTTTTTAGCCACCATGTAGAGAAACATTTCATTTTTTTTTAATTTGGTTAAAGGAACGAGGCTTCATCTTTTTATTCAAAACATATTTATTAAAGTTCCCACATCAAGTCCCCATTAGTTCTCAAACTGGCTTCTAAATCATCTTTCAGTTGGAGTAGCTGCAGTGCACAATATTAAGATACTAGCATAAATAGGGCATTTGGTTAAGTAAACATACACAGAAAACATAACAATGATATAAAACCATCCATGTCATAGCAGGACATGCAACTGAGTTTATTAGTCTGTCAACAGCAGAGTTGTCAAAGTCAGTTTTCAGTAGCACAGATTTCCTGCTGGCAGCTAATGTGATGATGGAAACCCTGGCAATCACTCCCCTGCTCCTGTCTCCCTGATGCCGCTGTCATTATGGCTAGAATAGGAAGTGAGTGTTTCCGTCTGCTAACGTTTGATTTCATTACTGCCTGTTGTCTAAATAGGCATTTAGACGAAGAACTGATGTGGAACATGTGCAGAATAGGGATGCCTATGCTCACAGGCCACCAGAAGGAGAACCTATTTCCCTGGCTTCCACTTACAGGAGTCTTGTGTTTAACAACATCACGAGGGATTGTTCCAAAGGTCTAGAAAAAATTCCGCTCCATTGTTTTGTTTTTTTTTTTTTTTAAAGATAGAGCATGAAAAGTGAATTGCTTTTGAAAATTAGGCTGTCTTGGGGTCAGTTCCAAGCTCTACCACTTACCTAAATGAGTGACAGGAAATTTTGTTTAACTCGGAACTCTGATTTGTCTCATCTCTAATTATGGAGATAGTGATACCTATTTCTATGGATTTTTTGTAATTAAGTAATAGATCACACGTAGAGCATTGGGTATAGTGCCTCTGCAAGAGGCACTCAGCTGCGTTTGCTTGCTTTGCTTCATCAAGACTCTGCATTTCTACAGTTTCTGTTCTTCTGTGGATAACTTTTGGATTAGTAGCAAATGCTCATTTCTATTGGGAATGAATTTTCAAATGTGTGTTTTCTTGCTTCCTTCCTCAAGTTGATGCTCTAGAGACAGGTTAACCACTTCTTCCTGCTGTCACTGCTTCTCTGGGAATTAGAAGATTTGTTTCTCTTAGTGAAATTTACCTTCTAACTTTGTTGAGTTAGTTGTATTTGGGTCCCCAGTGATTCTCTTTGGAGAAGTTATCATTTAAGTCCTCTTTACAGAGTTATAAGGAGTCCTCCAAAGAAGGGGTGTCCCTACTGTTCTCTCTCTCTCTGATTTCCTGTAATTGAAGAGAAAACCCATGTTTCTATTCTTGTCTTCTCTCTACTGATTTCGTATTTTAATCACTTCTACAAAATACCTTTAGATAATACATTGATTAGTGTTTGATTGAGTAACTGGATACTATTTCCAAGTGGACCCATAAAACGGGCCATTACATCTACCCACTTGTCAACTTGGAGCCCTGCACTTATCTCCTTTGACCATATATTATACTTCTGCCTAAAATGTCATACTTCACCTGCACAATACAATGTTCCTGTGTACAACCGACTTCACTAAGTTTGTGTAGTACCTTAAAGATTATACTGGTAATAGTGTAAACTTGCCTTTGACTAAGATGCAGAATATGCAGTCAAAACACAACTCTCTCTCTCTCTTTTTTAATCTCCTACCCTGCTTTAAATTTTATTGACCCTTACCTCTGGATACAATCTTAGGCACAACTCAGTATTTTCCTTTCCACTCTTAGGTGATACACATTCTTCTAATTCCTGTATACCACAATGCAAGAATTAACAAGGCCCAGTTTAATATATCCATCTGCTATAGTTTGGATCTTGAATGGTGCTATTAGGATTTGGTGGAACTTCTAGGAGGCATGGCCTAGTGAGAGTTCCTTAGGTCTTTGAGGTATGCCCTTTAAGAGGCCTGAGGGGCTCCTCCTGTGCCTCTCTCTTTTTGCTCCATGAGTCATGATATGTGCAGATTTGCCCCACCACAAGCTCCTGCCATTATGGGCTGCCTTCTCACCTGTCTAAATGCATTTGTTTCAAGCAATCACAGACTGAAACCTTCAAAATTGTGAGCCAAAAAGAAAAACAAAACAAAACACTTTTCTTTACCAGTTAACTACTCAGGTATTTTATTACTGTGGAAGCTAATTAATAAATCATCAATACTTCATTCAGTCTTCGTTCAACCCTGAGATTTCTTCTAAGAATCTACCTCTAAATAAGGCTAGTAGGAAGTGAGGACTGAGGGAAGAGAATTTGTGGTTGAACTTTTTTTTTTTTAAATTCAGCATAATTTCTTGAAGATACATTCAAGTTGCTGAATTTTTTTAAAAAAAATTCAATAGTATTCCATGGCATGTACCGGAGTTTGTGTTTCTGGAGAGAACTGTGGATACTCAGGCTTCCTGTGTCAGACTGCTTGCTTTTGTGGCAGCATCCATCCTACAGGTACAGCCTGGCTTCCCCCATGTCCTTAGGAGGGGAGACTACAGCTGTGCCCACAAGGGGCAGATCACCATGGCCACTTTCTGCTAGTGGGCTCCCTGTGGATCACCCCACTGGTCCTTCTTTATATACCTGGGGTTAGCAAAGGTACTCCCCAGATTCAATCTAGTATTTGTGGGGCATGGAGGGCTGATCCTACCTGGGTTGCCATCTGTTGCTAGAAGAGGGTCAGGAAAGGTCAGCCTCAGGTCACCATTTGGGTCTGTTGGGCAGTGTAGGTACACGGGTGCTGTACCACTTCTTCAGATTCCAAGGCCCAAACCACATCAGCTTCCCATCCACATTCCTGAATTCTTGACTGCTTTTCCTTTTACTTTATTCTGCAGGCTTGTAACAGGGACTGTCAGGGAGAAAGGAGTCTATGCCGTCTTTTCTGGACTAAAATCTTTCCATAGATTTTAAGAATCTATTTGCTATCTATGTATTTGTCTTAATACATAGTACTTGATTTTTTTTTTGTGTGTGTGTGTGTGTGTGTGCATGTGTATGTGTGCTAGGAATTAAACACAAGATCCGATATATGTTAGGTAAGCATTCTACCACTGGGATATGCCCCCAAGCCCTATTTTTTAAAACATAATTCTTTAAAAGAGTGTTTAGAATTTATTCACTTATTACGAGATGGGTGTCTCACTCTGATACAGTCTGTCCTTGAACTCCTAGACTCAAATGATTCTCCTTCCTCAGTCTCCTGAGTAGCTGGGATTGTAGGCATGTATCACCATGCCTAACTAAATCTTTAAAATGAAAATTTTTAATAGATACTATGCTCAAAAGGGTCAAAAATCAATGCACATAAAAATAAGTGCAGTGAAGACCCATATTTCTGTCCCTGTGTTCTGTTTCTTTAGAGTTACCTTCAGCCTATTACAGGTAACTCCCACCTTCTACTTGAATTTATTTGCAAAGATGCAAGCAAACATAGTGCATATTCCACAGCTTTGCATTTTGATATTTTATTGTAACAATCATCATAGATTTTTTACATATCCATACATAAAGAGTTTTATTCTTAATTTTTTAGTTGTTTGAAATCCTATTGTAAAATTGTACCATCATTCAATTCATGTAACCCTAATTGATGAGCTTTTTTAAAGATTTATTTTTGGATCTCAAAAATCATTGTGGTTTTATTTAAACCACTGAATAAACTTGAACATAATTATTTCACACAGTAGCAAACATATCTGTGTGGTAAATTCACAGAAAAGCAATAGATGGATCAAAGTTTATATGTGATTTTGCTGTATACTACCAAATTAACTTCCAAAGGCATGGGGCCAAATTCACTCACTACTAGTGCAAGAGGACTAGTTTCCCCAGAGATTCATAAAAGCATTGTTAAATGTTTGGGTTTTTGCCAATTTGATAATTATTTTTAAAAAATGGGAATAACATCATTTAAGGACCTGGTGGTACTTAGCAAGAGATAGCTGAGCTCTGTGATTGCTTGGTCCTTCCTGTCACAGCCTCTAATATGCCTAATAGTTAAACTTTGTCATGTTGCTAGAAGGAAAGTTATCTTTCTCTCTCTCATTCTGTCTTCCTTTCATCTGTCTATATCTCTGTATCTGTACACACATAGATTATATGTGTGTGCTTATAAACATATATATGTATACATACACAAATGCAGTCATACATCACTTAATGATGGAGATACATTCTGGTAGATGCATTGTTAGGCAATTTTACTGCTGTGTGAATATCAGTGTGTACTTACACATACCAAGAAGATACAGCCTAATATATATCTAGAATATAATGGTATAGCCTATTGTTCCTAGGCTACAAATTCATACAGTATGTTACTGTGTTGAATACTGTAGGGAATTATAACACAATGGTATTTGTAAAGTCACACACACCTAAATGTAAAAAAAAAAAAAAAAAAAGTCAAGTATAAAGTACTGGACTATAGGAATTTTTAGCTCCATTATCATCTTATGAGACTACCATCATATTTGCAATTCACTGTTGACAGAAACATGGTTATATCATGCGCAACTCTGCGTGTGGGTGCTTAAGTGACAGAGACTGGATTGAAAATATGGGACATCCTAAAGTCAGGCATCTTTATCAAAGAAGTGAGGCGAAGCAAGTCCTTACAGGATGCAGGTATTTGCACAAGGTGGGGAGAACCTTGTAGATATATCATGGAAGTAGAGTGAATGCCTAGCTCCTCACAGATTGTCATTAGAACATTATGGAATATTGAGGAGATGATAGAGGGAACACAAAAAACTGGAAGCAGGCCAATAAAGAGACTAGAGTAACTGAGCAGTGAAATTTCTGCCTCTGGAGACAGCAAGCAACCAGACTGGAAGTGACTGGCAATTTGGGACAGAGATGTCCTCTTTTAACTTTCCCATTCTTCTAAACTCTCTGAGCAACATAGGTCCTCTTATTTCTTTATTCACAAAGATCATTTCAAGTTTCTTAATTGTAAATTAAAATCATGGTAAGGTGGGAATCAAATGAAAGAAGGAGAAAAAGTGAAAGTAGAAATAATGTCTTTGTAATAGTCTCTAGTCTCCTCATTCTTCCTGCTTAAGAAAGTCCAATCCTCTAATTAGAAGATAAAGCATGAAAGTGAGTGCACAGATTCCCTTATGTGATTCCTCTACTAAGAAATCAAAGCTCTTTAATTTTCAATTTTCTAGCATGACAACATAAAACAATCTCATTAAGGACGTTGTTGAATATTGGCAAAGGTTAGACAGAGTTCAGGCAGCAGTGAATGAGAAAGAATGTTTGAGAGTTTGAGCAAAAATTGGATAATTTCAGATGTAAGTTTTCATGAAGCTGAAAGTGAGTAGAAAGGCAAAGCATGCAGGTAATGACCAGCCAAGAGATGCTTCTGACACCCCAGGAACGAGCAGATGCAGAACTGAACTAATGCCCTGAAATGCATACTAGGAAGCAAAGCAAGGTCATGCCCACTGTGTTCCCAGACTGCTGAGGAAAGAAAGATTCTGATACATATATACATATAGTGGTTCTTCAGGAAGAGAAAGACTACTTCCATCATGCCAGCCCTCACACTAGCTAAAGGGGACAGTCATGTCCAGTGTGTGAAGAATTTTCTCTCCAGTCTAAGAAAGAAGAACTTTTTTTTTTTTTTTTTTTTGGTATGGTGCTGGGCTTTGAACTAAGGCCTCATACATGCTAGGCAAGAGCTCTACCACTGAGTTACATTCTCAGCCCAAAGGGAGGCATGTTTTTATACACAGGGAGGAAGGAGCTTAGAGTATGTTTCTAAATTACTCATTAAAACAGTTGGTGATTTTTTTTCTCTCTCTGTTGTAAATCTACCTTGAAATGAATCTTGGAAGACTGAGATGAAAGCAGGCTAGAAAAGACATAGAACTGGTCACTGTGTAAATCTGGTGATGTCATCAGTGTCAGGAACTACGTGCCATCTGGCATGAGCTGGTTTCCTTTGCTCAGAAAGCCTTGTCTGCGTTTCTGCTCTGTGGGTTTTGATGCCGTGTGGTCAGACAGCAGACAGAATGTGGACATGAAGCAGCCTGTTTGGGGCAACACTCCAGCAGGAGTGATTGCTGCTGTCCTGCCTACCCTGGAAACCAGTGTTTGACTACAAGGCAGGCAGATGTCTGCTGCCAGTCATCCATTTCTAATCATTTCACAGGGGGATGTTTAACTAGAGATTTCTGACTTAAACAAAAAAAGAAGAACAAAAAGTAAGTCTACGGTCTGGAGGTCAAAGACAAAATGAAGATTCTAGGACACCAAGCAATCTCTGAAGCCGAGAGTCCAGGGCTCCTATTTACTTAGAGCAGCCACTCAGAAATATCCCTGCTGGAAGCGGCTGACAGCTTTGCTTAATGACCTTGGCAATTGTGACTTACCAATTATATGCATAGTCTCTGTGCTACTAGTTAGGTCAGATCAAGTATCAGAGGACTCAAAATTTTCATAACTTGAAGCCAGACATGGTGGTGCATGCCTGTAATGCCAGTGGCTTGGGAGGCTGAGGAAGGAAGATCATGAGTTCAGAGCCAGGCTCAGTGAGACCCTATCTCTAAACAAAATACAAAATAGGGCTTGGGATGTGGCTCAGTGGTCGAGTGCCCCTGAGTTTAATCCCTGGTACCCCACCACCAAAAAAAAAAAAAGAAAAAGAAAAGAAAGAAATAAACAAACAAAAACAAAAAGCTTTTATAACCTAAGTGTCCTTATTTAATTTTTTCTGCATTATTTAATGTGTGTGTATATAACACACACACATACACATATTACATATATATATTTAGATGGGGTATTTCTATGTTGTCCACACTGACCCCAAACTCTTGGGCTCAAGTGATCCTCCTGCCTCAGCTTCCCAGTTATTTGGAATAACAGGTGCCTTTTGTTGTACCCAGCTTTCTAAATTGTTTTTAGAATAAAAAAGGAAATCATTAAAAAACAATAATTGATTCAAAAAATTAGGCAAGTACTACAACTTTTAAAATCAAATAAAAACATATAATATTTTGATTAACTTTCTTACACAGTTACGTGAAACTTGAATTTCCGTATGTTTTTCAACTACTATGACTTTAATTGCCTCCTTACATTACGAGTTTGTGGAAAAAAAATTACATAAGATAAAGATGAGATTCAGTTGTTCCTCTAGTGTGGTTGATCTGATTATTTTTCTTAAATTACATGGATTGTTTTGAAAAGTTTTTTTTTTCCCATTTTCACATCTTAGTATTGATATTGTCACATAAGTTTTTATGATTGTGGTTGAAATTGGGACTATCTTGCCAGTTTCCTCAAGTTGAGATAAGATTTAGAATTTCTACATAATTACATTTATTTCTGTATTTCCAACCCATTTTTTTCCCCCGACAACCTACAATCCTCTAGTGCTGTTTGCTTTGTTATGATGCTGGGTAAATTTGCATAGGAAACAGCAAAAATATTCATGGAAACAACTCTTAAATCACAATAGCTATTGACAACTTAGCTGTATAAGCCAGTGGCCACAAAGACATGGCTATATCCCACCAATCTAATTAAATATGTTTTCACAGCATAATTTCCCCTAATTGGGTATTAAATTCTCAGTAGCTTCTTTTTGTGCTGATATAAAAAGTGTGACAATGGGAAGAGCCAGAGAAAGAGGCAATTGTATTAGTTACAGTTCAATAACTTATTTCAACCAATAGCAATTAAAATAACTTATTTTTACTCTTTAGTACCTTTATAGTGTGCCAACATGGTTTGACTCAACTTTATTCCCCTGTTGTCTTTCTAGTTATGGGGAACCAGAAATGAGAGATTTGTTGGCACTTTGAAAAGTGGGACAGAAGCAGCAACCCTTCTGCATTTTACATGAGCTATGGCTGGTTTGGTGACTCATATCATTGTTACAGGGCAGTGGCTGAATGTGAAATTGCTCCACTTTTATCTGGATCCTACTTCAGCTTCTCTAACTCCTGAGCCAGGAGTTAGAGAATATACTTCTGTGTATTTAACTGGGTGACAGAGAGCCCCAGCTGTTGCAGGATGCTCACGCCAAGGTCAAAGACCACAGAAAGGTTCTCGAGTTTCAGCCTGTCTTCCTGGGCTCCAGTGCTTTTGTGTGGGTTCTGGCTTGGTCTTGCTCCTCCACTCATGTCCTTTCGCTTCTCAACTGCGATTTTCAAGCTTTCACATCGAATGCAATGACAAAACCTTACAGAGACCACCAGCTTTCACAAACACATTAAGTCAAGTTCTATTACTACAGATGGATGGATATCTCCTGTCCACTTCTGTGATACAACTTCCATTGACCTATACAGTTTGCAAAAATATGTGACCATGTAAACACATTGCTAGGACACACTTTAGGACTTTGCAAGATGATATTGAAGCTTCAGCTTCATTAGTTTTACAAGAAAATCACCTCTAACCCAGCAATATATGTCCGCATATATATTTTGCTTTTCATGGCAGTCATGTTGTTTAATGTCAATTGATATTATTTAAATACCAGGATTATAGAAAGGAATTTATAAGCATAATCTGAGAGGAAGTATTATAGCATTTAAAAAATTTAGTCTGGATATGGATATCCTATGCTGCAGCAAGGTAGTAACAAAACTATTCTTCCCAAGAGTAGCACAGGATACTTTTGTCTTCTCCATCAAATATGATGTGAATTGCATATACTAAAAAACAAAACATTTTTCATCAAGTGTTGCTTTTTTCACAGCTTAAAAAAGCAGACATTTATGGTTGGAGTGGGCTCAGAGATAAAGCAATTACTTAGTATACATTTGTGAGGCTCTGTGTTCAATCTGCAACACTGCAAAAAAAACGCATTCACTAATTTATTCATACAGAACTATAAATTATATATGGTTAGCAAATGCAAAAATATTCATTTATGTACGATTATGGCCTCTGCATAGAGAAATCTGGACTCAATAACAATGACAGTAAACAATATGTAAATAGTGTGCAGTTATTTCCAAAGATGCCTTCAAAGAACTTTCTCTGCAATTAACCTTATTATTCTGTGTAGTTGAGCCCAGTTTTGAAAACTTGTGACCACAGGATAACTATTTTATGAATTTTTGTTTGACTTCAGCCTTTAGAGGAGAGAGCAAGGAATTTAGAGTCAGAGAATCAACATCATATTCACAGATTCACCCCTTACCATCAGGGGAAGCTTAGAGCAAAGTTGTTACATTGTGTAAGCTGATTTGCAAACAAGAATACTGGGATATTCCCTTAGAAATTTCCCAGTAATGGAGCTAAAGTTGAAGGAGCAAATATATTGGGAAGAGTAGACAAACAAAGATGACAAACAACCTCAAAAATCTTAGCGGCTTAGGAAAATAAAAGTTGTTTTGTTTGTACATATTTACACAGCAGAATGGCTGATCCATGAAGGTGGGCAGGGATTCAGTGAACTTGTACTTTATTTCTCCATTTTTTTTCCCAGTCCCTGAGAACCTCTAGTCAGCTAGTAGAGAGGGGGAAAGAGAGCGTCACTGATGGCAAATTCCTAAGGGCTATGCTTGGAAGTGGAATGTATGCCCCACTCCATTTCTGCTTAAAGGACACTACACAACTCGTAGTACTTGTGTCGCACTGTCCTCCTGAACCTTCAACTATTGCTGTCACCTCTTCAGGAAGACTGTAAGATTATTTGTCTGCCGAGGTACATGTACTTGGCATTTCCATCTCAACTCACACTCCATCTAAGGAATACTTTTCACAGACCTAGCTGTTCATTTTTGTCAAATGGAAACTAGAATTGTTATATGCCCTCATCATAAACCATGTCATAATACATTGCAAATGCTTACATATTCATCTCTTTATTATTGGAGAGCAGAAATTGTTTTTGCTAGATTTTATATCCCTAAAAAATAGTTTAGTTTTTTTATTTTGTAATTTCATAGAAATGATATGCAAGTCACATAATACATGGTGCAGGTAGTACACTTACATTGGGGAGAGACCCACTAAATCAGAACACTTGCTAAATGTGAACCTCCAATGGAGGAGGACCAATGGAATTGGAATTGGACCCTGAGTACTGGCTGCTTATATTCTAGACTGGAATTTTTTTTTAATCCCCCCCCCCCCCAGAACTGGAAATGGAATCCCAGGGTCTTATATCACTGAACTACATCCCCATCCCTTTTAATTTATTTTTTACTTTTAATTTTGAGACAAGGTCTTGATAATTTCCCAGACTAGTCTCAAACTTGGAATCTTCCTGCCTCATACTCCAGAGTAGCTGAGATTACAGGTGTGTGCCAACGTGTCCTTCTGGACAGAAATGTTCTTAATAAATACATAATGCATAGGGAGTTAACTTTTCCATGAATGGGAAGCAAAACTAGGGGGTGGGATTTAACTGTTTTTGAACACTTACTGTATATGTAGCTTGAAATTTCACTAAAAAACCTTTGAAATTAGTTCTATTCGTATTCCTTTATAAGGAAACTGAAATTGAGAACAATAAGCCCATGTTTATAAAATCCATAAGTAGAATATGCAGAATTTTAATTCAAAATTTCCCAGCTTAAATATTTCTGTTTTGGACAACACTCCATGAACTCTGCTTTCCAGAACATAAACATTTGGTTGGGAAGTTAAAGATTTATCTATGATGCAAGCCAAACATAAGATGTTTTGGTTTTGTACTGTATGGGCAGACCAGGAGCTGTCATAAGGAGGGAAGACTGTAGCATGGGGTCTGGAATGAGCTGAGGCAGACTGGATATGACAGGACATCTGATCCTCTCTTGTGCCTGGGGAAAAATAGTTGGCAATCCTAATTTAGACTATTAGACTCTCTGTTCATCATATAGTGATTTTAATAATGGCACGGATCTTTCAGTTAGATCTGCTGATGTATTTCCACTTTATTTTCAAGTTGCATGAATCAAAGAGCAATTTGTACTTGTTGTCTAATCTGTTCCCACCATCCAAATCTACATTAGTGAGATGTTGTTTTCATGGAAGATGACAGGAATGATATGACTCAGGTCTTTGAGCCTTTAAGAGCTCAAGAGAGGGCTGGGCCTGTAGCTCAGTGGTAGTGTGCTTGCCTAGCATGTCTGAGGCCCTGGTTTTGATCTTCAGCACCATATAAAGATAAATAAATAAAGGTATTGTTTCCATCCACAACATATGTGTGTGTATATATGTGTATATATATGTATATATGTGTGTGTATATATATATATATATATATATATATATATATATATATATATATATATATATACACACACACATACATATATACACATAAATATATATTTATAAAGAGCTCATGAGAGGCCAATTTACCAAAACCAAACCAAGTCAGAATCAGACACTGGCAAGAATGCAGGGTACCAGGTGATTTTATCTCTCTGAGTTTCAGATGTGTTTTTTTTATATTCATATATTAATTTGCTTTCTATGCATAAAGTACAGAGTCAAATAATAACTTAAACAGTTATTCTTACAAGTTAACTTCTTAGCCAACCCTGCTGGCACACACTTTTAATCCCAGCTATTTGGGAGGCTGATTCAGGAGGATCACAAATTCAAGGCCAACCAGGGTAACTTAGTCAGACCCTGTCCCCAAATTTGAAAAATTAGAAGGATTTGGAGTATAGATTAGTGGAAGAGTGCCCCTGGGTTCAATCCTCAGTGTGGCAAAAAAAAAAAAAAAGTAAAAAGTAAAAATTTCTTACTAAGACTCTGCCTGTTCTCCTTTCAGCTTGAGATAGGCAGTGATATGTTCAAGTTGAGGCCTCAAGGAAATGCAAGAACAAATGACCTTATCATTGGGAGTGCTTGTCAAGAGTTAAGTACTATAATATTGAAACATCACACTGTACCTCATAAATATGTATCATTATATGTCAATTCTAAACAACATTGAAAAGAATCAAGTTGTATTACTATACTCTGAAGGCTTTCTTTTGCAGAGTAAAGCTAGAACATCAGAATTAGATGGATGGACAGATCCTTGCAGGGACCTTGGAAGACTTCCAAGGTTAAGGGAAACAATGTTTGGAAAGTTAAATACAGGGTGCACAAGAAATTCTGTAACTATTTGCTAGAGATTGTGATATTGAAATATATTTCTGAATATCACATTTTGTTCTTTTGCATTAAATGTATTTGTGACACAAGAACTTCTCTTAGTGAAGTGGGGGATCCAACCCTGGCCTGGGGTTGGATACCAGCTACCCACCCACTGGTTCATGGGCTGAGAGAAGCCAGGACCCTATTCAGAGCCTCTTCCTATTCTGCTGTAAAATTGAAGCTGAAAAAGTTTTTCCAGACTAATATCCTATATATAAGGTGCCTAAGGCTGTGCCTAGCATAAAGTAGAAACCACAGCATTAATGGTAGCTATTATATCAAATAGTAACTACAGTGTCAAGAGGCAACTATTATATCAAATGGTAACTGCTATCATTATGTCTTTAACTCCAGTAATATGCAGTAGTGATCTGTTGCATTGCCATTTCTTTATTCTAGTTGTTTTACCCTCCTCAATTATGTGACTCCCTATAATACAGAAGCTTTGACCAATACAGAATCTTTGTGTAATTTGAAATGACTCTTTGAATGACATTCATAGAACGACACATTTGAAAATTCATTCTTACTCTGATATTGTGTTAATCTTTCACTGGGAAGAAAGGACATTTTCTTCCTATTTTTTTCCCAATTGTGGGAAATGCAAGAACAAATGACCTTATCTATGGGAGTGTTCCCCAGTATTAGGAAAAATTCCATATGGGTGCCAGGTATATGAAGTCCTAGATGAGCTATACAATAATCATCTTCAAATTAGAGAGTGCATTAAAATGTCCCCATGGGGTGCTATGAACTTTATTATTTTTATTATTTTGTTGTTGTTATAGTTTTAAGAGACAGGATCTTTCTGTGTTACCAAGCTGGCCTGGAACTCATGGGCACAAGCAATCCTCTGGCCTCAGCTGCCCAAGTAGCTGGGATTACAGGTGCACGTGCCCAGGCCTGTTTTTAAAAAGACATGAGATTGCCTCTTCCTGGCTCAGGTCTTCATTCTTCCTAAGGAGAGATTATTGCAACTGCTTTTTGCTCATCTTCCTGATGTTGAGGGGGATGTCCAATATCTCTAAAACCCTCATGAATTCATCTTTTGGACACACCTCTGTAATGCAAAAATAGATAACAAGAGAAAAACACAGAAATTTCTTAACACATCATGTGCACATCACACGTGGGGGAAACAACTCAGTGAAAGGTGACTCAGGACAGTGACTGAGAATTCTGGTTTGTTTAACATCTTCAACAAAGAAAAATAAAGTTTAGAGAAGTCACAACACTAAGATTTGCTTTAGATTTCCAGAGGTGGAAATCTGTAGAAAGGTAAATATATGAAAAGAAACTCAGGGAATGAGGTTTGTTTGTAGATTGCTTTGGTGCTCTATCTGAGCTGATGGAGTTGTCTGCAGGGATGAAGTTCTGTTCTTTCCGATAGAGATGGAGTTGAGTGCAGCTTTTCTGCAATTGTTTCTTCTTAATTGTCTTTGACTCAAAAACGTCATCAGAGAGGCATATTTTGGGGTAGTATTTTCTGGTTCCATTCACCACCTTTTCTATTCAGTTCTATGCTGGCTTCCAGAGAAGCCCCTCAGAAGATCACATCTTTACAAGCCATTAGTGTATGAACTCAGTGTTACCAACTTCCAAGGATCCTTTCTACAAATATATCAGATGGTAAAAAGTCAACTGGGATAGGGTCCTTAAATAAGTGAATTGGGAAATCTTCTGGACTTACATATGTACATGAAGGCTATTAAAAGGAAACTTAAGATCACTGGGGAAAAAAGGGGGTGAGGTAGCTGGGGTTATGACTCAGTGGTAGAGCACTTGCCTTGCATGTGTGAGGCACTGGGTTCTATTCTCCATACTGCATATAAATAAATAAAATAAAGGTCCATTGACAAACATATATTTTTTTTAAAAAAAAGGGGGAGAGAAAAAAAATACAGAGATAGCATTCTGAACAATTCAAAATTATGACCAAGGGTTATGCTGATATTTGAGCTTTCAGCACACAGGACAGAAAATGTAAAAGGTCAAAAAAAAATCTCAATATCTGCCACCATTGAATCAATTTTTGTTGTTGTTGTTGTTCTGGAATGATGCTTTTTAAATTTTAACTTTCAGAAAAATGAGCTGAAGTTCTTGTAAAACAGTTTCCAGATACCTATCCTCAGAGATTCTGCTTTAATAGGTTGCTTTAATATGGGTTTTGTGAAGTTGCAGGTGTGCTGGAAACTCAGGGGGCATGTGACTGTTGTGGGTCTGAGGATGCCCTCAGAAAGAGCATCACTGCATTTGAAGCTGGGTGTTCTCCCTGAGGTTTAATTCATCCTGTGCTTCAACCCACTGAGAGCTCTGCTTCTATGCATCCAATGTGCTATATGAATTCATTATCATTTTTTGCACTGTTTTCTTTTTCTTTCCTTTCTGTGTTTTGTTTTGTTTTAGATGCTGGGAATGGAACCCAGGGCTTAGCACATACTAAGCGAGTTCTCTACCACTGAGCTCTACCCCTACCAATTTATATTTTAAATAGTACACATTATTAGGAATAAGTATTGTGCATTTTGTAGATTAATTTACTGCATCACAGAAAGCCATGACGTGTAACAGAAATGTTAGACACTAAGATCTCCATGTATATTCAGAAACTGTTGATGCTTTCTATCTTAAAAAAGATATACTGTGGTTTCTCACAAGAAAATGATTACAGATGTAGTCCTGGGTGGAGGTAAAGCTAGAGGCAGGCAGAGTCTTTCTCATTCACCAGAGGTCATTTGCCTGGCACCTTGCCCTAATCAGACACCATGGTCAAAGTACAATAGACACCAGTCTTTGGTGCTGCATGTCCAGAGAACCAAAATCACCTTCTGAGACTTGTCCCATATCCAACACTGTACCCTTTAACCTTTTTTCCAGATTTATTGAAATTATTATATGTAACATAAATTTCACCTACTTAAAATATATGATTTGGTGTTTTTGTTTTATTTTGTTTTTGATACTGGGGATTGAACCCAGGGGAACACTACTACCCTTGACCTATATCACTAATGGTTTTTTGTTTGTTTGTTTTGTTTTTTGTTTTTACTGAGACAGGATCTTGCTAAGATGCATGGTTGGCCTCCAATTTGCAATCTTCCTTCCTCAACTTCCCAAGTAGTTGGGATTACAGGCATGTACCACCATACTGGGCTCCAATTCAGTGGTTTTAATATGTTCACACAGTTATGAATCATCTCCATTATCTAGTATTAAAACATGTCAATGTCCCCGAAAGGAACATACACCTTCACTGTCATTTCTTATTCCTGATGTTTATCTCCCAACACCTACCTCTAATAGTCACTAATCTACTTTCTGTTTCTATAAACTTGCCTAATTTGGATATTTCATACCTGTGAAATCATGCACTTTGTGGCTTTTGGACTGTTTTTTTTTTTTTTTTTTTTTTTGCTCAGCATATGTTTTTGAAATTTATCCATGTAGTCACATGGATCATTAGTCATACCTTTTCATTGCTTAATATCAGTCCTGCTGGGAATAGTGGTGCATGCTATAATCCCAGAGGCTCAGGAGGCTAAGGCATATAAGGTAGCAAGTTTAAACCTGGCCTCAGCAACTTAGAGAGGCCCTAAGCAACTCAGCAAGACCCTGTCTCCATATTATATATGTATATATATATATATATATATATATATATATATACACACACATATGTATATACATATATATACACACACACATATATATATATACACACAAATATAATATGTAATATACATAATTATATATATATATATATATATATATATATATATCGCTGAGAATATTGCCTAGTGGTTAAGTGCTGCTGAGTTCAAACCCCAGAACCTCCCCCAAAATAATCCAATCATATGAATTATTCTATGTGATTTAATTTTTTTATCCACTCATCAGTTGATGGGCTTTTGAGATTTTTCCCACTTATTCACTATTTTGAATAGATAGCACTACGTTGAACATTCACAGATTAAGATTTTATGGAGATGTATGTTTTTATTTCTTTTAAGTATATACCTACAAGTGAAATTGGTGGGTTACACCCCCATTTCTTTTTCTGAAATTTTTTTTTTGCAATAAATTGTTAACAAAAAAGCTTTTGGAGATTTTGTGAACCTTTATAGAGTTTTTCCAATGATAGCATTTTGCACATCTGTCATATGTTATTACAAATGGAATTGACATGTTTATAGTATGCAGAGATGAATCAAATTTTACCATTTTTACATGCACTCAATTGTGATGTTGTCTGTGTGCGTGAGTGTGTGTGTGTGTGTGTGTGTGTGTGTCTTTAGTTCGCTGCAGTTTTATACAATGTGTGGATTTAAATAATCATCACAATAAAGGAATGGAATGTCTCATCACAAGAATCCTCCCTATTATCCGTTATAGCCACACCTACCTTCTCTCTTCCTCCATTCTTAACCTCTGGTAGCCACTAATCTAGTTTTCATTTTCACTAACCTCCTTTAAGTAATGAAACTGTTGCAGAACCTGTGTCAATTTTCAGCCTGTACCAGCTATCTGCAGCCTGGGACATCAAAAGATCTATTTTCTAATTTAATCCCCTGACACATTTTTTGAACTAATTTCAGCAATCCCATTAGTTTTAACATATTTTTCCCGTTCTTCACTGAAACAAGGCCAAGGCAAAGTCCCACAAAACCACTGCACAAGGGGTTTGATAAACTTAATTAAATAAATGGCTGCTAAATGCAAAATGCTTCACAAGCATTTACTTAATTACTAGAATTAATTTGATCTTATTTATGTCTGTAGGCTGTGTATGTAGATCTGTAACTAATTGCAATTGTGGCAAATATTATATTACTGAGGACACAGGGAGCAAGGAAAGAAATAGGAATGAAACATTTTTAAGGCCTTAAAAATATGAACTGAGATAAGTTTCTTGTCTGTTTCTATAGTTTTACAATAGGAATATAAATGGCACAGCAGAAAAGCTACAGTTCTGACCTTGGTACTTGAAAAGGTGAGGTCTAAATAAAACTATTTTGCTGTCTGAATACTATCATTATCTTTAATGAGTGTGAGCATCACAAGGACATTTCAAATTGTACCTTAGGCAATAAATTAGCTGCCAGAACTATATTCAGACTATTTTCCTCAAATATGAAAACACTGATCCATCTGCTCTGTCCAGCTACATTATACATCTGTTCCCATTAATATAAAAATCTATTCTAAAGAGTCTTGATATGTCCACCATTGTCCTTTCACTGAGGAGCACATAGCGTTGAATGTACTCCTAATATTAGACCTTCAAATGACAGTAGGTTTATTAGTTGCTGTTTTTAAAAGAGACAAATCTTGCCACTGAAAAATTTATTTTTTTCCCTCATCCTCACATCATCACTATATAAAATGTGATGGCTCTTCTGTAGACAATTGAGAAGTTATAGAAAACACATCAGGTCGTTTTTACAGGCAGTTGATAGAAATTTATTCAACTAGGGCTCTAAGTGCAGAGAACAACAACATTGCCACAGAATCTTTTAGTTTTGCTCATTTCAGCTTTTAGCAATAATGGGGATATTCAACTAATTTTCATTAAATGTTTCCCTTTTTGATTGAAAGAAAAAAAATCTCTGCATTCTAGGAATTTGTGGTCTTCCAGGGAAGACCAAAAACGGAATTCAAAGATTACTATAGACAGTGATGGAGGCAGACAGGAGGACTGCCTAATTCAGATGAAGAATACAGAAAGGTTACCTACAGGAAGGAACCCTAGAATTTAGTTTTAAAGAACATGCATTTCATGCACCCTTGCACTGCATCTTTTTAGAGCTTAAACTGTTCTTTGAAGAGAAAGATCCATCCTACATCCACCCGGTAGAGGCTGAGCTCAGTGCTTCAGCATTTGCCTACTTTGTGTGAGATCCTGGATTCCACATCCACATAGTGAATACTTACTCGGCAATACAAAATGGGAAACTTCCCATTTTGTCCATCTGTAGTTTTATTTTATTTTTGGCATATTATTTTTTATTCAAAAGGTTTAGTTTTATAATTTTGTTTTCATTTTTTTTATTTTTAAATGTGAGTTTATCTGGATCTTATTTTATTACTTCTGGCTTTTGAATCATTACTAAAAAATTTTTGAAATTTCTAGTTTATAAAGAAAATCAGTCAGTGGTCCTCTAGTACAAGCATATATTTTACTTTTTAATGTTTAATTCTTGTTTCATTTGTAATTTGATCCTAGCTTGCAGTATTAGGTGTGGATCCAATGTTCTTTTTCCTATGTGGTTTCCCAATTATCTCAACTTACTATATAGTTATATTTTTTCCTTCTAATTTGAATTGTTACCTTTACCACCTACTAAATTTCATATTCACTTGGGTAATAATGTGTTACTCAAGCAGTGTAGGAAGAACAATTCCATAAGCAAAAGAGCATGCTGTACTTCCTAGTAGATTGAATGTGGCTATTTACCTTCAGTTACTTCTAAAGTCACATATAACTAATAGTAAATGATTTTTTAATGGCTTTGCTAGCTGATCACAGGGGCACCTTACCACTTATCACCTCTAAATCTGCAAATTTGGAAAAGGGGGATTTCAAATGAGATTTTTAAATGCACTTGTCCTGGAGGTAGCAAAAGTAAAAGGTAGTCCATCTGGGGGAGCTGCTGATTTGCTTGCACAATACCATGCACCGGAACACAGACAATAATGTGTATGATGTACAATACTCCTTCATGCCCAGTTCCAGCCTCACAAGCATAAAACAAATATGTGTACTTACTGCAGTCCCTTCTACCTTCCAAATCTCATGTAAAATGTCCCTTGTGGAACATGCTATAAACTAAACTTAGGCAGGGAAAGCAATGCTGAAAATGTAGCTCAAGCTTGGCTTAAGTTGGTACAACTCAAGCTCCCCACAATGTTATAAACACAAAATGTCAAAAGAAGGCAAATATTCACATAGACACATACATACACAACACAACACAAAACAGGGAAAACAAAAAGCAGAGGAATAAAAGAGAAAAATACTAAAGTTTGGGAAGTGAGTCGATGAACAGTGTCCAAGTAGCTGATCTAAAAAAGTCAAATCCTAATTTACAATAGTGAAATTCAAGAAACAAAAATTTCCATTGCAAAATTCCCCAAAGGCATAGGAACTGGAGATAGCAGCCACTTTTTACAAGTGGAAGTAATGGTGAGTTTTAATATAGAAAGGGTCATTTAAGTTTGTGTGACAGGTGGGTAGATGACCAGTCCTTCTCCAAAAAATTTGGACACTTGGAGATTCTCTCCTCATCACTGAGAGAGAAACCTGAAGTTTTTTTTTTGTTTTTGTTTTTGTTTTTCTTTTGGGAGAAAACAGTCTCTGAAACTGGAAGAAAACAAGTATGGTTGAAATAGTCAGTACCACATTGGAAGAGGTGTACATATGATGACATTTATGCACAGAATGTTAAAACCTCCCAGTCTTCTCCATTCCAGTGATCTGTTAACCAAATATGTGTCCTTTAAATGTTAAACTCTAATACAGCTGGGAGTAAAGACTGAAGACACTAAGATGGGATTCCCATGAACTCAGCTAGCTAGATACATCTACATTAATGTCCTCAGAGGGCAAGCCACAGAAGTTTGCTTATAATTCAAAATTGTTCTTTTAGAAACCACTGTTAAATATGAGAAAATTATAAAAGACATCCTAACATCCCAGGAAAGAGTATTACATGAAAGATAAGATAGAGAACAAAGCATAAGGCAAAACAAAGCAGGTAAACAAGTGCATACAGGTTGGAGTAAACAGCATGCGCACAGAGAAGAAAATGTCAAGAAAAATATTATGTCTGAATATTCTCAGAGATCTGAAGGAAATACTGCATCAATGAATGAAGAATCATCTGCTATTAAAAAAAAAGAATATTCAAAGGGAATAGCACTCTAAAAATTTTAAAATGCAACAACTGAAATGGGCAAAATCTGAATATGACCCAAGTGCTCTTCAATGGGCTCATGATTAAACAAAGTGTCATATATCCATTTTGTGCAATACTGCTCACAGAAACATATTATTGAGACCCCAAGCATTTGGAATGGATCTCAAGGGAATTATACTAAATGAACAACAACAACAAAAAAAAAATTCAAGACAGAATGTCATGCATGACAGTGAGGGATGTCCCAAAGAAATGACTATGACTAGCTTGGGATCACCCTAGGCAATACTGCAGCACTCTCTTTATTTCCCTCCCTCCTTTGCTTTCTTCCTTTCCTCCCCTCCATCTTTCCTTCTTGGTGTGTTTGTCTCTGGATTGAAATAAGGTGTATATAGTATTTGATGTGTGTTGTGCATTCTCACATTTTCTTATCATTTATTTGTTGAAGATACTGAGTAATCATCCCCACATTCTAAATTTAAAAAAATTACATCTTTTTTTACTCTTGTTTTTAAATTGTGTTGTTCTTAGTTTTATATGACAGTAGAATGTATTTTGACATCTTATACATGGAGTATAACTTCCCATTCTTGTGGTTGTACATGATATGGAGTTACAATGGTCGTGTATTAATATATGAACACAGGAAAGTTATGTCTGATTCATTCCACTGTCTTTCCCATTCTCATCCCACTCTGTTCCCCCCACTCCTCCCTGTCCAATTAAGTGAACCTCCACCCTACCCTACCCTACCTATTGTGAGTCAGCCTCTGCATATCAGAGAGAATATTCGGCCTTTGTTTCTTTTGCAATTGGTCTATTTCACAGTTTTAGTGCTTATTTCACATGGGATAAAATGTGAGAGGGTTCAGAAGGGAAAGATCAGGTTGTGAGAGCCTTAAACTAATCAGTAAACTAATCCCTGATGGGATTAACTTTTGTGTTTGGTGAGTGGAGGCTCACTTTGCTTCCTGATCATAACACGAGCTGCTTTCCTCTGCCACACTCCTCCACCATGGTATCCTGCCTCTCCTCAGCCCCAAGGAATGGAGCCTACTATTTCTGGACTGAGATCTGAAACCATGAGCTCCTAAATAAACTTTTCCTCCTCTATGATTGTTCTGGATGCGTCTTTTAGTCTTGGCAGAAAAAAAGAAACTGACTAAAAAATTCGCTTAGCATGATAGCCTAGAATTCCACTCATTTACCAGTAACTGCCATAATTTCATTTTTCTTTATGGATGAGTAATATTCTATTGTATATATGTATCATATTTTCTTTATCCATTTCTCTGTTGAAGGGTACCTAGATTGTTTCCATAGCTTAGGCTATTGTGAATTGAGTTCCTATAAATATTGATTTGGCTGTGTCACTGTAGTATGCTGATTTAAGTTCTTTGGATATAGACTGAGGAGTGGGATAGCTGGGTCAAATGGTGGTTACATTTCAAGATTGCTGAGGAATCTCCATATAGCTTTCTAGAGTGGCTATACCAATTTGCAGTCCCACCAGCAACATATGAGTGTGACTTTTTCTCCAAATTCTTGCCAATATTTATCATTACTTATACTCTTGTTATTTGGCATTCTGACTGGAGTAAGATGGAATCTCAGTGTAGTTTTAATTTGCATTTCTCTAATTGCTAGTAATGTTGAACATTTTTTCATATGTTTGTTGACCATTCCTATTTCTTTTTCTGTGAAGTGTCTTTTGCCCATTTATTAATTGGGCTATTTGTTTTTTATAGTTTTAAGTTTTTTGAGTTCTTTATATATCCTTGAGATTAATTTTCTATCTGAGGTGCAGGTAGCAAAGATTTTCTCCTATTCTGTAGGTTTTCTCTTCATGTTCTTGATTTTTGCTGTAAAGAAGCTTTTCAGTTTGATAAAATCCCATTTATTGATTCTTGACTTTACTTCTTGTGCTTTAGGAGTCTTGTTGAAGAATTCAGTCCCTAAGTTGACATGATGGAGATTTGGGTCTACTTTTTCTTCTAGTAGGTACAGGTTCTAATGCTCAGGTCCTTGATCCTCTTGAGTTGGTTTTTGTTCAGATAAGAGATAAGGGGTCGAATTTTAATTTAATACATATGGATTTCCAGTTTTCCCAGCACCATTTGGTGAAGAGGCTACCTTTTCTCCAATGTGTGTTTAGGGTACCTTTGTCTAGTATGAGATAACTATATTTATGTGGGTTTGTCTTTTTGTTTTCTGTTCTCTACCATTGGTCTTCTTGTCTGTTTGGGTGCCCATACCATGACATTTATTTTACTGTACCTCTGTAGTATAATTTAAGGTCTGGTATTCTGATGCTTTCTCCTTCGACTTTTGCTATTCTGGGCTTCTTATTTTTCCAAATGAATTCCCTGGCAGCATTTGACAAAGCACAGTATCAATTAATGTTCAAAACACTAGAAAAACTAGGGATAGTAGGAATATAACTAACATTGTAAAAGCTATACATTCCAAACCCAAGGCCAACATCATTCTAAATGGAGAAAAAATGAAAGCATCACCTCTAAAAACTGGAACATGACAGGAAAAAATTAAAAGCATTCCCTCTAAAACCTGCAACAAGACAGGGATGCCCTCTTTCACCACTTCTATTTTAACATAGTCCTGGAAACTCTAGTCAGAGCAATTAGGCAGAAGAAAGGAATTTAAAAGGATACAAATAGGAAAAGAAGAATGCAAACTATCCCTATTTTCTGTCTACATGATTCTACATTTATTAGACCCCAAAAACTCCATCAGAGAAGTTCTTGAACTCACAAATGAATTCAGCAAAACAGAAGGATATAAAATTAACACCCGTAAGCCAGGCTTGGTGGCATATGTCTGTGATCCCAAAGGCTCAGGAGGCTGAGGCAAGAAGATTTTGAGTTCAAAGCCAGCCTCAGCAAAAAAGCAAGGTGCTGAGCAACTCAGTGAGACCCTGTCTCTAAATTTAAAAATACAAAATAGGGCTGGGATGTGGCTTAGTTGTAGAGTACTCCTGAGTTCAATCCCCGGTACCCTCATCCCCCAAAAAATTAACACCCATAAATCAATTGTGTTCCTCTACATCACTGATGAATCAACTGAAAAAGAACTTAGGAAAGCTATCCCATTCACAATAACCTCCAAGAAAATAAAATATTTGGGAATCAATTTAACAAAAAAGTGAAAGACCTTTACATGAAAACTACAGAACACTACAGAAAAAAAAAATGAAGAAAATCTTAGAAGATGGAAATATCTATATGTTTGGGGCAGAATCAATATTGTCAAAATGGCTATACTACCAAAAGCATTATACAGATTTAATGCAATTCTCATTAAGATTCCAATGACAAACTACATCCTTATAGTGTAGCATGTTTTTTAACCTCTTTTGTAAATCAGTGTTTAGGACTCAGAGCCTGATTAAACTCAGCTTCAATTTTTGGCAAAGATGTGTTTTAGGTGGGGCTATGGACTTTTTGTTGCACCATCTTTAAGGTACCCTGTAATCACTTTTAAGAATACTAAGATTTACTCATGAGTTTGAGTGTTGCTAACTGAATGCATGAATTAAAATATCTTCTATTAACTTCTTACCTAATGATTTTAGCAGTCCTTCATTATTATTACTCTTTTGCTTCACTGGGTATTTTAAAAAGATGGTTTTCAAGTTCTATTAGGCTCACTCACTCTAGATTTAATTTTCCTTTGTTTCCTTGGTGGTCAACCAGTGCCCCAAACTACAGGAAAGTAAAATGGAATACTTTGAGAAAGAGAGAGAGAAATCACACTCACATACATATTATTAAAATATATTATTATTCTATAATTCTTTTATTATTATTTATTTTTGTAATCTCTTGTGCCTACTTAATAAATTAAACATTATCACAAGTATATATGTGTAAGAATTAAAGATATCGTATAAATGGGGTTCAAGACTACCTATGGCTTCAAAAAGCTTTTGGGAGTCTTGGGATATGTTTTCTACAGAAATGGCAAGTGGGCTATTGTATTCCTTTGCATTTTCTAGATTTGATTTTTCTCCAAACATTATCTTTTTGGATTGTTAGGTTGCTCTCAAACACAGTTAATACAACAAAAACAGAATGTGATCTGTATTATTTCTATTTTTCATAACAAGAGTTCATTTATTAGCAAGTTTGAAAGGTGCCCAAAGGACTTAGATGCATAGATGAGATAGATACTAGGAAATGCATAAATTTAACAATTACAGTGATTACTTTTTTTGATACTGTAAGTCTTCTATTAAATAGATTCTTCTGTTATTTTGACATGAATCCAATTTTTGATATTTTTTTTTTGTTTTTTCAAGTAATACAAGGTGTTCCAACCATTTTCTGCTCCAAACATGGAGTCAGTAAAACCCTTGTTATATTTTAATGGGAAAACGCACTTAGAGACCTTTGCACAGTAGATTGTTTATAGCGTTTTCAATGATACAAATATGAAATGATGCTATATTATTTAAAAATTAAATAATGAGTTCATGCTGATATTACAAACTCAAATTGAGAATTTTATGTGATTTTTGTACTACAGATTTTATCTAATAAAACCTTACTTTACAATCACAAGAACATAATTGCTAGCTTTTTCTTGCTGTTTATACTAGTTTCATAATAAAATAACAATGCTTTTTAAAAAATCACATTATTCACTATTTCAAGACTTTTGTTATGCTTGTTTTTGTTTTTTTGTTTTGATTTCCTAATAGAACAAACCCTACTTTATCCTACTTGTCAAATTACTGTGTAAATATCAAATGTTTTTAAGAATTTAAGTTCATAATAATTCTAAAAATATTCTCCTTGGTCACTTTTAGAAAATGCTAGGAAACCCTTTAGTGTTTTGAAACTGATGAATTAAAGGAAAACATCAGATATTTATCTTGCTTTTCCCATACAATCTTATTGTTAAGGGAAATCAAATCAGAGATGATTGACATTTGAGATTTATAAAGTATCCCCGCTAACAAATCAGGAAGAAGTGTGTGTGTTCGTTTTTTGACATCATAAAAAACTGAAGATAATGACCTTACGAAGACAAAAGATTTATTTTGGTCTATAATTTTGGAGGATTCAGTCCACGGTTGGTTGATCGCTTTGCTTTGGACCTGTAGCTAAGCAGTGTATCATGGTAGGAACTTATATAGGAGTAAAATTTCTCTCTTCGTGACCAGGAAGAAAAGGAGAGAGAGAGAGGAAATAGCTAGGACACCCCAGTCACTTTTAATGACATGTCCTCAATTACCTAAAGACCTTCCACTAGGCCCCACCTCCAAATAGCACCGTCTGAAGATCAAGGTACCATAGACCTTTGAGGGATATTCTGGATCCAAAGTAGAGCACAGTGATAAACTTAGTGTAACCACTTGCCAGCTAGTTGTCTTTGGGCAAAGTACTTATATTTTATGAGCTCATGTATAGTGTATATGTAGAAATGCTTGTTACTAGGCTTGGCCCTTAGAAATCACCTGGTAACTGGGCCAAAGTTTAAGGAACTAGTGTTCAAAGAATAGTAGGTAACATGAGGGGATAAAAGATATCCAAATCCCAACATTTGTCACACTCTAGTGTGATCCTGCCCCATGAAGTCAAACAAAGATTTAATCAAGACCTATCCTATAGTTGCAATTCATTCAAACCCTTGAGATCAGTTCTTTGGAGTTTGACTGGCTCAGTTACTTGTTTTGGAAGCTGAGACATCATCAAACATCATGCAATCAGAGGTCTGGCAAGCACTTGCCCTCTTGCTGCTCTGGGAGTCTTTATTATGTAAACCTAGGTGCTAGAATATGAAAGACCACATGGGAAAGAACTGAAATTCCCATTTACTACCAAAGTCTTCTCTGCCTCCGCAGCTGATGGCAGATGCAATGTTAGCCCTCACAGATGATCTGAGCCTGGGCAAGAATAAACAGCTAAGCCCAGCCTCAATGGCTGACCTGCAGAATCTTGCAATGATTGTTTTAACTGAAAATCCGAGTGGCTTATTTTGTATATGTCTTTGTTTTTATGAAAAAATAGATAACTGAAACATGGAGAATATAGATGACAGAAGATAAGTCAAATGGCACTGATTGCTAAAGCTGATATCAGGTTCATTTATTTCTCTCTGTGCTCTTCTTATGTATCTGGATTTTGTGATTAATAAAGAAGAAAATACTCAATCTCAACACCACTTGAAATATTTTCTAGTTCATTTGTTTTTATTTTCTTTCAGTGATTAAGAAGAGACTATTTTTTTCCTTCTGTTACTTATACTTTTGTTTGTAATTATTTGAAATACTTTAATGGTTTCAAAATTAAAAATACAAAACATCCAGGAAGGTCTAGTTTTTATCCTTCTCCCTATTACCTTACTTTCTCTCTCCCCCAATAGATATCTGTTTATATTAATTTTTATATGAATATTTTGGGATACATTTTATATAATTGTTAGAAAATTTAGAATCAAATTTGTGATATATGTTATATATGTATGTGTGTATATGTATGTGTATTGTGTATATATGTAAAATATGAAGAGAGAGGATAGAAAGAAAAACAAGGGAGTTAAGGGTTACTCTTTTTGTATAACAAGTCTCTTGAATAGTAATGGAACAGAAAAAAATAGGTAAAGAACTTATCAAAGGAAAAAGCAATAACATGAAATGAGGGCTATTAATTATAGTTCATATTAATCAAGTAACTTCTATGTGCCATACATAAATTATCACTTTGAGTACTTACTAGGACCTTATAAAGCAGACTCTTTTTGGACCTACAGGTAAATGAGAAAATCAATGCTCTGAGAGTTGATTAGCTATCTCTTGTAATGAATCATGGCAAATCTTAGCTTGTGGAAACAACACATATTATCATCTCCTAGTTCCTTTGGTTTTGTGTGTAGTTAAGAGGGTGGTTCTAGCCGTCTTTCATGCAATTGCAATCAAGATGTTAGCTGAGGTTGTTGTCACTTCAAGCTTTGACTCTGGATCTGCTTTAGTGCTCACTCTCATGGCATTTCGCAGCAATGTCGGAGCTTGCTCATGTGGGCCATGTCACAGGGCTTCCCCATGACAAGGCATTTGGCTTCTACCACCAGGAGTGATACAGGAACAACCAAGATGGCAGCCACTGTCTTTTTACAATCTATTCTTGGAAATGACATCTATCATTTCTGTCATATTCTGTTTAGTACAACAAGTCAATAAGTCCAGCTCACTCAGGGGGAAAAGATGGATTTTTGAACAGGATATGAATACCAGGAAGCATCCATCACAGGAGTCACCTTAGGAGGTGTCTACCACAGGTGAATCTGTTTAAGCTATCACAGACAGGAAGTGGTAGTCCCACACTGAGAAACTGCCCAGTCTAACATGCATGTTCTTAACCATTATGCAAGCACCCACATGCTTCATGGGTGACATTTTATCTTTCATGGGCAATAGCCATTCCTTGCATGTGGCTCTCTCTGTGGGAGTGTGAGGGTATTTGTGGCAAGGTCACACACATACAAGTTGGCTTTCACGTGTATAACACATTCAAGCACAGGGGTTAGCAAATACAAATGAGCTATAGGTGACGTTCACTATGTAGGGCACAAATGACAACACTCTCATTTACCTCTTGCTTCAGAAAATGTGCAGGAATGAAAGAGAAATTTCCATGAATATAAGTATAACCTTGAATTCACTCTAATTTATAAAAAGACAAACCCTCTCAGGCTTTAGAATTTTACTGGTAATGAATTATTTGAGACACCCCTCACACTTGATCATGACAAACTGCAGCTTCATATTTCTGGGATGGGGCATTAGTCACAAGGGGCAGGAGCTGGCTAAGTTGAGCAGTTTGTACTACATCTTGGAGGCTGTGAGGAGCTACTGAAGTGTTTTAAGCATGGTTGGGTGACACAATTGGATGTGTACCTGCTGCTCTGATCCACCACATTTGGGTCTGAACCATCAGATGACATTTTATATTCTCATGCATGAGACACCAGATGATGCCTCTTTACACTCCTCCAAATTCATGCATGTTGTTTAGTGAAATTTATGATTCTCTGAACAACTGATAGATCAGTCAAAACCTTCTATTTGGGGATACCTGTGCCTGTCCTTCTTATCTAAGCACCAAAAACTTCCGTGGCTGCAAACAGCAGGGCTTTGAGTTTTCTGGGGCACAGATTGATTGCCTAATCCATGGTTTTGTCCTTTGATGGTAACCTCATCTGTTGATAAGAGTCAGGAAGTTAGTGCCAGTTCAGTCAAAATGGACTGAATGTGGTTTTTCAACCACTCTGTCAATTACTGTGCTCAGCTCTGGATATATAGACATTAGACAGTAATTTTGTACATCATTAGTAAAGACAGATGACTGCATATATGCATTTTATTTTTCTTTGATTCATGAATCAAACATTTATTGAACCAGCACTGTGATGCTGGAACACAGTGTAAAATAACACATGGCTACTACTTATACAGATTTGGTATCCCATAGCATTATGGGAGCCAGAATACTCTATGGGTAATTTTCGCTTAATGTACTGTGGGGGCAAGAGGGAAGGATATATAAATCATCAAAGAGGAGGGGCATATAAGAGGTGAGGGCAGACTGAGGAGGGGTATACCCTGTGAGCTGAGTTTAGAAGAATGGATGAATTAAGATAAATGGAGGACAGGACTCTATCAAGTATTGGAAGATAGTTTTTAAAGGCATGGGGTTCCAGCTGAGGCTATAAAAGAAGAGAAAGAAGGAATCATGCAAATTACATACAATAGGAGGTACTGAACCTACAGGGGGAAATGCAGGGCCAAGCAAACTTCCTTGTCTCTTGCCTTTCTGTCTTTTCAGCCATCTACGAGAAATCCTGTGAGGTTTATAGGCACCAAGGGCACATGGCTGGATTCTTCTACATTGACTCTGATGGCAGTGGGCCCCTGGGACCTCTTCAAGTGTACTGCAACATCACTGGTAAGAGTGCAGAGTTTCTACTCAAGCATAAACTAGCCATTGGATGGTACAAAGCAATGGGAAATCACTGGAAGGAGCCTCTTTTGTGGATAGAAACATAGAGAACCAACTTTTTGGGGAGTAAATTGTTTTGGTAAAGATAGGAATTATCAGCAAGGTTATTTTCAAAAGAGAGAGAGGAGAGGAGAAAATCTGTTAATGGTCTTCATAATGTTTCACTGAATCAAGAATTAATTATCAAGTGTTTTCTGTCAAGCTTGCCAAGGACATGATCTCTCTTAAACTCTGAAAATAGAAAAAAAAAAAGGAAAATAAACAAAAAACAAAATTTAAAGACCAGTGGGAAGCCCTGATTCAATAATTAGGAAACATTCATTTGTATATGCACCTGAGGACTGTGTATCTGGATGAATCTTAATATTCTCTCTGGGCTTCAGTGGTTCATCAGCAAAATGGGAATGATAGTTCCACCCCCTAGAGTTGTAAGGATTAAATGCAACCATGTGTAAGTGTATTGGAGAAGCAAGCCAGGCTGGTTTTCCATTAGATGCCTAAAAAAATGGTGAGCTGTTTTTGTTCTTCCTAGAAATTTCATGATACCTTGAAACTTCTTTCTAAATCACAGAAGGACATAGAACAAGGTAATTAGTACATGGGTTTAGAAATGACATCTGATCACTAATTTTCTCTGAAATATAATTTCACAGTGCCAAACCTTGATTTAATCATTAAATAAACATTCAACTACAGGAGCATTTCTACCATGTGGAGTGTCATTAATCGGCAAATACACATTTTTTGTTGTTGTTGTTGTTTCTCTTTCAAGTACTTCTCTTTAGAGATGACAGCTGTATCATATAATTAAACAGGAAAGTAATAGGGGTTCATTGAGTCCTCATGCCCCAGGTTTCTCTGCAAAAAGGCGACCACATGTCTGAAGCTCTTTCTGTAGCTAGACACTGTCCTGAACACTGGGGATATGCAGAGAAATAAGACACAGTGACTATTGTTCATCAGCAGTAATAACTGGCAACATTTCCATGCAATCCTACAAGCAGAAATGCAAGCAAACCATTGCAAGAAATGACAAGTAAGAACACTTAGCTATTTAAGCAACTGCATCCAAAGGGCCAGAAATATTCTGCAGACCATGTTAGAGACCTGGAAATGGATGCAGTTTTATTGCATATTCACAGTACTTCATCTTTCTAAAATGAATGTATGCTAGCTGTTTTTCAGTAGCACTAAAACATAATTAGAAATTGTATTATTGTTTTCTTTCATGGTTGTGATAACCTAGCTTGTTAGAAAACCTGGTACAGTACGAATCTTCTCGGTGAATCTAGGATATTTTTAAAACATATGGAGTCTTGCTAAAAATGCAGGCTTCCCAGCCTCAGAAATTCTATTTCTGTAAATGCAGTTTCTCTAAGTTTTCCAAGCCATTCTAATGCAAATTCTCCTTGGTCTATACTTTATCAAAAAAGTAATTTGGCTGCAGAATTGAGCAAAGAACATAAATGCCTCCTACTGAGTGACCAAGTATGATGTGAAATAGGAGAATTGGTGGTGATGGCAATCATCTATTGAGCGTCAACTACCTTTGGAACTGAATTGGGAGAATACAAAGATTATACCTCTTTTTTCATATATGAATATATAACCAGTTTAACTCCACTTCATGTGCAACCACAAGAATGGGAAATTATACTCCATGTATGTATAACATGTCAAAATACATTCTACTACCATGTATAACTAAAAAGAACAAATAAAATTTTAAAAATATATATCTCTTTTAATCCTCACAATAAAGATCTGAGACAGATGTTCATTTTTTATATATTTTTTATATAGTCCTTACATGGAAGGAGAGAGAATATCAGAATTTCATGATATGCTCAAGGTAATAAGTTCTGCAATTTTGAGTCAAGAATTAGGAAATAATTCTGACTCAGTTAATTCATTTCACTGGATATTTTGTATTGCATATGTTTTGTTTAAGTGGTATTTTTTAAAACAAAATACTCAGTGATAATAGTATGAAATTTGGGCCTAAAAGGAAAATATGAAGAAGATGTTAAAACCACCTAGAAGAAATAATCTAGACATTGCTATGTTATTATATTATTACAATTTGAAAGGAAACATTTTCTATGAACACATATTTTCTACATGTATGTTATGTACAGACACAGATATAATAATCTTGAAGTTTCATAAAGTCCATATGTAGGCTTTCATCCAATTGTATGGATGAAAAACTTGCTATTTGTGATACTGAAGGATCAGAGACTGAGTTGTGTCTAAAGGTGGGAGCTATGATGATCATGGGTTGGCATTTATTTTGCATATGATTATTTTGGTCATATGAAGTGGCAAAATAATTAGGTTTTACTTTTTTTTAGTTTTATTGATTTTATTTTTTAAATACACAACTGTGGAATGCATTACAATTCTTATTACACATATAGAGTATGAATTTTCATATCTTTGCATATAGAATATGTTCAAGCCAATTCATGCCTTTATACATGTACTTTGTTTTTTTTGCATTATAATTCTTATTCCACATATATACCACAATTTTTCATATCTCTGTTTATATATATACAAAGTATGTTGACACCCAATTCGAGTCTTCATACATGTACTTTGGATAATGATGTCCATCACATTCCACCGCACTTGCTAATCCCCTGTCCCCTTCCTTTCCCTCCCACCCCTCTTCCCTACCTAGAATTCATCTCATGGGAAGATTAGGTTTTATTTTTTCATAAAGTATTATATAAATAAAAACAAGGCTGTGTTGAGGCTGAATTATCAATTATCATATTTTATTGGCAAACAATTTTCCAATGTACAAATGTAATGATGATTAAGTATGCATCTTTCTCTTTGTGAGTTTTAAATCTTCAATGCTCTTAAATATGAGTGATTTATAACACTATGAAAAGTATGAAAAACTTGTCCAGGAAAGACAGAAAGGGAGTAATAAAGATAGTGAAGGAGAAGGGAGAGAAGAAATGGAATACAGAGGATCAGTCTGTCTTTAGCTCTGATTTTTGAAAACACAAAGCTACTCTTCTCTGCCCTTTTGGAGCAAGTGAAGTAATAGTGTTACTGAACCAGACCCATTTTGTATTCCGTGCAAGATGCCATTCACTGAAATGATGAGTTTTACCAGAGTTTATTCATGAGGTGATCAAGCATGTCTTCCATCCATCTCCCTAAGGACAAGGCTTAGTTGTATGAAGCAGGATGGTCTAAGACAAAGTGGAAGACAATTGGAGGTTTGGAAAGGTGAAGTACTTAGTGATCTGTGCGTGCATAATCAAATTTCATGGCTCTTCATAGGATGCGGGTTGAGAAAATGGTGGTGTTAGCATACTCTGGAGGTGGAGTTTTGACTTTCTGAAATCAAAATCACCCAGCAGATAGATATTTGCCCAGGCCCAAGTGAAGGGCAGGTGGTTTCAACCAGTTGGAGCTGGACAAAAGGGGCCTCTAGGTCCCTGGAGAACAACATAGGCAACCATTACCATCATGACCCATGTGTCAGTGGTGTTATCTATAGCAAAGCTATTGGAATATAATAATATATTGCATAGCTACATGACCTCTAAAATCAGTGATTTAAAAAGTCATCTCAAAGAAAGTACAGTGTATTAAATTTAGAGGGTTTATTTGAGTTTTTTTCTCAGTCTCAATTACATAAAGAACACAAAGAATGCTGGAGAAAGAAAACCTGGGTTCTCCTTTCTGTGCCCATCAGATGAGCGCTTGTGGCTTCAGTGTCACATTTCTAAAATATAGATCTGTTGCCCAGCAATCTTACAGCCCTTTCTCATTTAGAAATTTCTGAGATTATCTGTAGAATTTTTTTCCTAAGGAGTCTCCAGGTACTTTCAAATAGATGTCAAGTGGTTGAAGATGAGAAGCTCTCAGTGTGGAAGATAGCAAATGTGCTTCCCTCTTTGTAAGGCACCCTAGGGAATGTTAGTTTCCTATTGCTATAGGCAAGGTGGTACGTAACCTGTGCTGAGAGATTGCAGTCTGTGCATCTAAACTACTCTCAGGGTAATTTTGGGGAGGTGAGATGCTCAAATGCTCCAACGGCAACTGCTATCTTTGATTAAAGTGTCATGATCTCTGCATGGGGAACATAAGCCTAATAACATTAGCAACATGATGGAGTGTTTAAGTTTACCGATGAAGGGACTAAAGTCAAACCTCTGTAAACTTTTGATAGTGTGCCTTCCCTGGAACCCTGTTCTAAGTTGCTTTGCCATGGGACTAGTGGATGGGAGAGGGAGGAACCTCAGTTTTTGGATGGAGGACTTTGTGAAGTGCTGAATGAGAAAGATGAAGAGCAATTGGCTATAGGAATACACACAGGACCTACTTTCAACATCTTTGTACATGATTTTATAATTCATTTCGGCTCAATATAATTTCACTCAAAATAAACTTGCACATTGCAGACACTATGCAAGGTGCCTCCGTTGTGAAAGCTTGTCTCCGTTAGTTTCCTATAACTGCTGTTACAGAACCACACCCTAGGCAGGACATAGAAATGAAGTGTATTATCTCACAGCTCTAAAAGCTAGAAAACTAAAATCAGGGTGTTGGCAGGATCACATTTCCTTTGGAGCCTTCAGGGTGAATCTTTTATCTCTTCCTCCTTTCAGGAAGAGGAATCTGTACCATCCCTGGCATCCCTCAGCTAGAACTAAGTTTCTGCCTCCCAGAGATAGCCATGCTGCCTCCAGATGACCTTGACACATGGCTTTCTTCATTTTTGTGTCTGTGGGTCTGTTTTCTTTTCTTCCTATAAGGGGTACCCTTCATATTGGATTGAGTTCAATTATACCTCTATGGAGTATGAGCTCATCTTAACTTGATGATATTTGTAGAAAATCTTTTCCAAATAGGCCACATTCATGAGTTTTCAGGGCTAGGAATTCCATGTATAATTTTGGCAGAAAATGTTTAACCATGACAATATCATTTCAGCCTTTTTCACAGATTAGTAATGGAGATGCTACAGCAACAATTAAAGTATAAATAAGGACAGGGAAAGGATATGTATAGTGTGTGTTGGGTACCTACAGGAAGGGTCCATAACCTAGTCTGGAGTGCAGTGGAAGGGTTATTGGGCAGGCAAGTGGTACCTCTTAAGCCTGGGTGGGAAAGAGGGACTGACCAAGTGAAGCAATGAGAGAACACATTTTTGGGAAGAGAGAATGAATGTCAGGAAAAAAGTGCAAGTGTCTCTGTGGTCTACACATTTGTGAGGGCCACCAATTCCCTGTGCTGAGTCACTGAGTAGAACACTGAAAATCTTGTGAACAACTAGAAAAGAAAGGATCGAAATGACTTGACCAGGGGTAAGCTAAACTTATTGAAGATGCATAATCTGCCCAGCGAGGCAGAAGACTCGAAAAGGAAAAATAGTCCTATCATAGATGCTCCTTGAGCCTACCAGATTACTTAGCTGGCTTAGAGGAAAAGGCAAACCAAATCCTGAGCACTAACAAGATGTTCTCTTTATGTCACGCATGGACTTAGCGCTAACATTTGCATTCCCATCTTGGGGACAGTGAATTTGCCTGATGGTTAGTTCAAATCAGGGAGTATTTACAAAGATACAAGCACATAAAAGGGATTATGGTGGTGGTGAGTTTTAAAGCTTATATCCCAGAGCTTTAAAAGTAACAAATGGGTGGTTCCCACCACCAAGTCTGGACAATTGAGGGAAAGATGTGCTATCAGGCTAGAAAAGAAGGCAGAGTGGAGAAGATGTTGCATGGGAGTGCTGTGACCTCTTGTTGGGAAGCAGCCAACTCAGTGGGAGTGACCATTCTGACTTCAATATTCCATTGCCCCTTCCAGTCACCTTCCTATTCTTTCTATTGACCAGACCCAACTAGAATCCAGAAGGTAAGAAACTTTGTTGATAGAAGGTTTTTTATTCAGCCTTCTTGGTCACAGAGAAAACTAGAGATGGGTAGAAACTGGATCTACTGGGGCAAATGGAATCTATCCATAGCAGTATGCTTAAAGGAATATCCAAAGAAGTTTAGGAAAAATGATTATAGTTCATCGAAGATCAAGATGGTTGATGTTGATGATAGGGGCCATGAGGGTAATCTATAAACGGTGCAAATAAATGAATTTTACAGATTTTTTCCAATAAATTTCAATCTGACCAACAAAGGGTCTCCATTTTTAAGTTAAATGGGGTTAAGTTTAAAATAAAAATAAGAAACATGCAAGGAATAAGAGACGTAGAAAGTGAACTATCCCCAGGAGTTGATTAAAAGTTAAAAATCAAACCAAGAGATAATTAGACAACTAAGAGAACCTGTGACATACTAAAATGTAATGTTTTGTCAAAAGGGGTAAATGGGCTCCATGTCACTATCTGGTGATAAAGGTCTGGATTGACTCAGACCATTTCAGGCAATGATGAAGAAGCTTGTGATCATCCTTGCCTGCATTAATCTGATTGGGCATGTAGGAAAGCATACCTTTGAAACAACGAAGAGTCCAGAGAAGACTAAGAATTGTTTTACTGAAAGAAAATGCATATAAGGTGGGTTTTCAGGATAGGTGAGATACCATCAGGAAATGAAGAAATCCTTGGGGCCACAACCAATATGCAGAAAAACAAAACAAAACAAAACAAAAAAACAGAAGTGGAACAGAAAAGAGAACATTGTATGTGGTTGAAATTAGCAAACCCTTGAGTTCCCTGTAGAGGAAGCTTGGGTTGATGAGACAGAAGCATGAGGTTTCTCAGGCTACATTCTTCCCTTGGTTTGAAGGATAATTTCATATGTCATACTGACTGAGATTCAATATTGGTTTCTCCAGTCAAACATTATTCTGAATGTCTTGTGTGAAGGTATTTTTTTTTAATGAAGCTATCATTTAAATCATTTTACTCCTATGAGTAAAGCAGTCTTCCCTCCATAAAGTGGGTAGACATCATGCAATCCACTGAAGGCTTTAATACAACACACACTGACTTTTTTCTAAACATGAAGAGGTTTTGACACATACATCTGGGTTCAAACTGCACCTCTTCCCAGAGTCTCCAGACTGCCAGTTTATCCTACAGATTTTAGACATACCAAGCCTCCATGATTCAATTCCTAGCAATCTTTGTCCCTATCCCCTTCTCTGTCTCAGGCATACACACACACACACACACACACACACACGCACACACACACACAAAGCTAGTTCACCCAGGTTGTTCTGTTTATCTGGAGAACCCTGAATAATTCAGTCAGGTACCCTCAGGCCCAAATGGGTATCCATATTCAATTCTCCCCTTTCATCTTCTATAGATTTCCTCAATGAAACTGATCCCTCTGCATAATAACCATCAATTTACTTGTGTGTTTCTATGGGACGATGATTTTCATATTAGAAAATAACTAACAGGATATATTCTGGTTTCAATGCGATGTGTTCATCATGGGTTGGAAGTTTGGTCCCCAGTGTGGACATGTGAATAGTATTGGGAGTGCAAGAGGTGTGGCTTAGTGGAAGGTCCTTAGGTCATTGCGGGTGCTGTTGCTGAAAGGTCAGATTAAAAGAGTTCTCATGGGCATTTGCAGGTAAATGGATGGTGTTGGAGAAAATAATGCTAAGTGAAGTTAGCCAATCCCCCAAATAACAAATGCTGAATGTTTTCTCTGATATAAGGAGACTGACTCATAGTGGGTTAGGGAGGGGGAGATTGGGAGGAATAGAAGAATTCTAGATAGGGCAGAGGGGTGGGAAGGGAGGGGAGGAGGCAGGGCTTTAGCAAGAATGGTGGAATGTGATGGACATCATTATCCAAAGTGCAGATATGATGACACGAATTGGTGTGAACATACTTTATATACAACTAGAGATATGAAAAATTGTGCTGTATATGTGTAATAAGAATTATAAGGCATTCCATTGTCATTTATTTTTTAAAAAAAAAATCAATAAAAAATAAAATAAATTAGTTCTCATGGGACCCTACTTAGTTCTCATAAAACGGTTGTTATATAAGAGTAAGAGCAGCCCCTCCCCTGTCTTTCTGATTCCCTCTTGTACTCCTTCCTGCCCTCTAATGCTGTCTGCCATGAGGTCTTTGCCAGGGCTGATGATATGTCATTTGAACTTTCATTCTCCAAAACTGTAAACTAAATACACCTTTCTTTCTACCCTACCCACCCTCAGGTATATTGTTATTACTGTAGACAATGGACTAATGCAGAGGGAGATGAATCCTTGGATCTCCTTTTACACATACTCCAATGAGTCTAGTATAAATGAAATCACTGTCAAATTAAGACTTATTTCTAGCTTCTCTTTTTTGACTTTCTACTTTCCATAACTTATCCTAGATGCAAGCCCTTTCTTATTAAATCAATAATAGTTTGTAACTGTGCAAACAGGCCTCAATGGTTAGTCATTACCATTTGCATCCTCTTCTATAAGGTTAGGAGTAATTCTCCTAGTATTTCTAGTAATTCTCCAACTTATTTCTCCCTGTCTTTTCACTGCTTCCCAGCATCTCCAAATGCCTTTGTTTCTTCAAACATTGGAAAGACAAACTATTTTGGACACACAGTATAATTCATATTCTAGAGCAAAACACATTCTAGCAATGTGGCCTTGGACAGGCATTCAACGTTTCTGGGTCTTGGTTTCCTCATCAGTAAAATGATGATAATAAAACTGGCTGCCTTTAAAGATTAAAGTGAGAATTGGAATATATATGCAAAGTTCCTAGCCCCTGAGTAGCCATGAAACACGTACAATGTCCTGCATACTTAGTGGGTTGTACTGTCACCGTGCTCATTATCGTCCTAGTATGGATGATATCTATATAGACATCCTAGCTATAGACAACAACCAAATCACTTTCTCAACAATAAAATCTTTATCCCTTCTATAGATGCCATGATATTTCAGTGGCTCTAAAAATCTGGAGGGGGCATTTCTGGAGGGGACACTTTCAGTATGAATATAGCAGAATCAGAAGGATGAGGATTTCTAGCAAGGTTTTCTTTAGAACTCGACATTTAAACTCATTCTAAGCAGTTTAAAGTGCGCCCTTTTAAGTGTTAACAGGACATCTTGTCAACATATGAAAAGATACTTATTACCTACCTGCATGCTATTTTTCCTCTGTTCATTAAAATTGCATATTTACATGCAAAGTTGTTTGTCTACTAACAAAACACGTTTATTTCCTATAGTGATAGATACAAGGCCAATTTCCTGTGTGTGGACCTGTAGGGCAATCATCAGACATTACAAGGAATTTGCAAGGCACATTTAGGTAAATCTCTAAAGCAAAACTTGTTTTCCATTCTCAAACATCTCCTAATCCATTTGCAAATCACCTTACAAGGCTCCATATCTTATCACCCTGGGTAATATGATGCTCCGTTTCTCACTGCTTTGACAGCAGCCTCTGTTTTCATTAAAACTCATCAAAGCATGCATAATGGAGTAGGTAGAGAAGCTACAATTGAGGTCCCTCCAATATTCCTGCACAGAATTGTGCAGTGTTATTGCAGGTAATAGATTATCATCCCCACTATTGACAGAAAGTTGTGTGTCCACACAGTTAAACCTAAACTGTTAGCCTTGCTTCCTAAAGTTAGAGTGATGGTTGTGAATTGCCTCTGGGTTGCATGCCATACAGTCAGTGCAAGGGAAATTAGAGTTGCCCAGGACTTAGGATGGGGCCACTAAGTTGTACCATTTATTTCTTCCCAGTCTTATTATGTTGTTCATTCTTTGACAGTTGTATCTTATAGAAAAGTAGAATTCAGGTGTTTGTGTCATATGCATTTGTAATAGATTTCTGTGCTGGAATTTATCTAAATATTTCTATTCCAAAACATTCCACTTTCAACACACACACACACACACACACAGAGAGAGAGAGAGAGAGAGAGAGACTGTATTAGTTTGCATTGCCTTGCCAAAGGCTTACACAAGAACAAGCTGGAATGAAATTCTCAAGTTTGCTTTTAATCCTAAGTTGGGTAGTCATCACTACAGAATTACTGTTTCCAAAAAGTTATCACTTGATTACAGACTGTATAAAATCACGTTGAATATCTGCTGTGTACACAGCTAGTGCAACATGCATCACTGTGAAGTAGCTGGAATAATTTTGATTTTACAAACATATTAATGAGGCTAGTAAGTTGTAGAAACAGGATAGCAAGTTTAGCTATATAGACTGAGGCTTCTGTAGTACTTATCATCAGAGGAGTAAGGCTTGGGAAACAACCCTCCCTTCTTCTATTGCTTTGCACCAATATACATTAGTTGTCTGATCTGGCCAGGTAGTGATGAGCCACTGAAAATACAGAAATAAGATACGTTCTATTGCATGTCCTTATGGCAAAACAAATGCCTAAGTCTTCAGCTGTCCTAGCCATGACTCAAAAATTACACAAAACCAGAGTGGTCTTTTAAAAACACAGTTTTGGCTATGCCTCTTAGTCCCTTTCCATCTTCGCCTGTGTCAATTCTAATATCTGTGACTTACCATTTTTGAAGGGCAATAGCTGTGAAGATATATAATTAATATCAATTAAATATCAATTCCTGTCTGTGTTTATTGCAACCTCTGAATTCTTTTATTATCTATTTTACTTGTCTTCTGTGGGCCCACAAGGACCTTCACTTTGTATACCATAGTTTCTGTCTCTGTAAATGGAGAACAATGACGACAACTTCTTATGGTGGACCCGCAGTCACTTAGTCAATGAACAAATGGGTAAGAAGTGCCAGAGAATGAATGCCTGTCAGGAGCCACTCTGGAAATACATGCCCTTAAGTCCCAAGCAAGAAATATTAAACAATTATTGCACCCTGCAATAACCTGGGCTTTACCCCCGCTTGGATAATGAGGCATGCCTCCAGGAGTAGGCGTTACCTGGTGGGATTGAGTTACACTCACCTGTTTCTTTGTAACCCCACCCCTTGCCTCATTTGAATGGCTTCTCCCCAATAAAACCAGATTCTGGGTGTGCTCTTTCTCTTTCTTGCCTGCCTTGCCTCTTTTGTGGGAGCCTGGTCAAAGCAGCTGTCAAAGAACCCGAAGATAAAGGTATTTCTCTGGCTCTGTGTGATTATTTTTCATACCAGCCCATTCAGCTGGAGTGACCCTGACTGGTTTAGTTGTGTGTCGCAAGTGTCCCAGAACAGAAGGTAAGGGTAGCCAAGGTTCTTCCCTTTACTATCTTTCCTTTTCCTCTGGAAACATGACCTGTGTCTTTATGGACCGCAGACTCAGCTCATCCTGGGGAGGAGCTCAAAAGCTGCTTCCTATGGCAGCACAAGCATCATTTTCTGGTTGAGACTCACTCATGGGTGACAGATGTGCTGTGGCTCACTAGAAGCTTAATCAGTTGGAATAATACTTGTATTGTTGCTTATATTTCAGAGGGACAATTTGCTTTCTGTAAATGAAGTGTTTTCCAAAGGACTCTGTTGGGCTGCAGAAGAATTATAATTCAACAGTTTAGGGGCATGAAGCTTTTAAAAATATTTCTCTTCCTCTCTTTAATACATTATGCTGTCAACCAAACCACGGAGACCACATAGGGCTTCCAGAAGGCTGGTCTCCTAGGCAAAGCTCAGGAGCGGATGGATCTGCAAGTGTTGAAGGGCTGAGCTTTAAAGTGGTCTCTCTGGGCTAGCACAGACAGCATAATCTCCTGCTAAATTGGGCCATTAAATAAAACTACTAAGTCATAAAGCTGTAGCATTACCCTGAAATTAAAGCATTGTCACCTTTGAATTGCCAAGAATTTTAACAGGTACTTAGAGAAATTTCTTTCACACACCCGTTTAGCATGGCCAGTTGACTCCAATCCACATGGATGGAAATAGGAGACTCTGATGATTGAAATGTGGTTTTCATTCATTCACCTGGTGATTCTTCTTGCATCCCCTTGTACTCATTGACCATTCTTAAAACTTTATTAATCTCTCACTTACTCACTCATTAATTCTCTTATTTATTTACTTCCTTAATTATTTTTATGTGTCCAATGATTTGTACATCATTCAATTTTTCATCTGGTCATTCAGAAATTAGGTCATGCTAAGAAACTTTGAATATTGACTGAGCTAAGCACCAAGGTTACAAAATCGGTAAATCTATTCTTGTCCTAAAGGAACTCACAGTTCAGAGAAGACAGGCAATGTAAACAGATACATTATATGCGGTATGGAAAATAGAACAGAAACCAGTAGATAATGCATAAATAGCACACATAAGGCAGGAGTTGAATGAAAGTGTAAAAGGGGACTGAATATGGTAGTCAGACAAGATGTCCTTGAAGTGCCACCATCTGAGTCAATTTTTTAGTAGAATTGGTTAACACTGTAGTAGTTACTAGTATTAGGCACTGTGCTAGGTACTTCACATTCCTGATATCACTTAGTTTCCCTAACAACTTTGTGAAGAAGCTGCCATTATAGAGGAAGGCACAGAAATATTAAAAGACTAAACATCATGACCAGAGTTAAAGCTGTGATTCAAGTTTTGAGGCTGTGACTTTCAAGTCTAGGTATCTAGGTGACATGGAGTCTCTGGGCAAGGAAAGACCCCTGTTTCCAAACACAGTCCCCTCTGGCTCATACTATCCCATTGACTGTTCAGCTTCCACCTGACAGTGTAATGGAAGAAAGGTCTTCCAGGAAATGACTACAGAAGAATTAGTTCTCTTTGGTACCCACCTCCTTTTCCTGATCAACACTTTCCTCATCTGGAAGATGAGGGTACTCACCCCCTGCCTTTTCAAGGTTTTTCTTGGTATTAGATGAAAAGTTTATAAAGCACAGGTTCTCAAAGCTTAGTTTGCTGAAGAATAAGCTGGGATGAATGTTTAAATGGCCAATTTCTAGGCCTGTTCCCAGAAGTGTTTATTCAATGAATGTAAGACAGTGATCAGAACTAGAATGGTTAGCAAGCACTTGAAGATATAGGACTTTGGAACATGTCTATAGAAGGTGATTAGCACAGTTTTTTGGCAGTTATCAAATCCTCTTCCTTTTCAACTCCACACTTCTAAAGGACCCTGAACAGAGACTAAAGGAGCTGTCCTTCTTAAGCTCCGAAAATAGGTCTTCTGACTCCTTCCTAATGGATTTTCACTGCACTTTTATTGCAGATTCCCAAGAGTTCCTTGTTCTTATGCCAGGGGATCAGAAGGCAGCACAGCCAACAAAGGCTTACTGAGGTGCTGCCTTGTGGATTGTACACTGCTGGCCCCTGTGCACAAGGACTTCCTACTATCACCACAGAATAAAGGCATCCAGCTCTTAAAGCAATTTCATCTGTGTCATTATCTTTAATTCATACTACTATCTTGTAGAGGCTTGATAGTCATGGAATGTTGGCCAGGTTGCTTAATATCTATGAGGCTCCATCTCCTTATCTGTATAATTGGAGTGGTCAGTTATTCTTACTCGATTGGGTTGATGTGCAGATTAAAAAAAATTAAATGAATGGATGTATCAAGCAGAGCCTCTTTAATATCTGGCTTTCTCTAAGAGCTCCTCATATAACAATTGTCAATGTTCAGTGTCACCATCACAGGAGTTTCTAGAGACTAAGGAAATTCAAAGAGAGAGTTAGTCAAGAATGGCTTCCTGGGAGTTATCAATCTTGTGTTTAACACAAGAAAACAAGTGTCTCTGGGTTACACAAAAATAAATAAATAAACAATAGAAGAAAAATCAGTCTTGTTGAGCTCAGCAGAAGCATGAACTCAGAGATGCAAGGAATAGGTGTCCAAGAGTTCTTTGCTTCTTTAAGGGATCCTGGCTCACACAGTTATTCTGATACAGTTTGGCAGAATGAAGTTTTTTTTTTTTTTTTTTTTTCCAGCTAGGAAGAAAAAAAAATAACAGGTGGGTGTCAAAAGTGTCTACCAGAAAGGTTGCTTGTTCTTGTTCACTTTTGCTCTGAGCCCTGGATTTCAGGAGACACAATGAATCAAAGTCAGTTTAGAATAAAAGAGCCAAGTTGTACTGGCAGCAGGTGATCCCTTGGTCTATGAAGTAGGGAAAACAGAGGAACCATTCACCTGGGAGTTGTTTTTTTTTTTTTTTCCATTACTCTTCCCCTTATGTGAAGTGCCTTAGTCTGTTTTCTGTTGCTGCAGCAAAATAACCTAAGCCTGAGTACTTCATAAAGAAAAGAGGCTCACTTTGCTCCCAGTTTGGGATACCAAAAGCCTAAAATCACCTGGCCTCATCTGGTCAGTTTCTAATGAGAATCTTCTTGGCTAATTTATAACATGGTAGATGGCATCTCATGGTGCAAGTGTGTGTAAGAGAGATCAGATGGCAAGAAAGAAAGCAAAAGAGAGAATGAAGGAAGGGACATTCCAACCACAGCATGGGTTCATGACACCTGAGCATCAACCAACCTTGCATTCTCCAAGTGCAAGTGTCCCAAGATGCTATGTTTATTATCTGTTTATAAGGAACAGCAGGAGACGACAACTGGCTACTGTCCCTGAGGACAGCTTCTGCATGAGTCTTTCTCTTCAACTTTCATATATCCTTAGATCCAGTTTTGCTTTTCTGGACTACCTCCTTCTTTAGACTAAGTACTCATTTCCTTCTCCTATGAAGACACATTGACAGTCAGAATTTTCATGGCTCCTCATTGAATTCATGAATTCATGTAGCCAATGAACTACTACTAAATCCAGTTTAGTTATTAAGAACATGAGTTTGATTTGAATCTCAACACTAACATTTCCTCTTTTTTTTTCGTGTTATTTGACTTACAGCAGTTACTCAGCCTCCATTGTCTTCCTGTTATTAATAATAGAATAATATTAATTATATTTATAAATATAAACCTATTTATAAGTTTGTTGTGAAAATTACATAAAACAATGTGAACCATCAGAAAAAATGTCTGACCTTATATTACCAAAATGTGGCACCTGTTATTAGGTATTATTTTCATTAATCTGTCCCCAGAAACCTGAACTCTTATTTCTTGGTGTTTCTGGGAATATGGTGAAAAAATAATAACTAATAACTTTTATGAGCGCATAACACTTGGTATCGGAAAGAACCAATGAAAATAAATACATATGCCTAAAAGTGGTTGAACTAACAGGGTATGATTGGTGGAATTTGTAAATCACTTTGCTTTTTGATAATTGTTCAACCAGTTAATCCTTATCTACATGTGTGTACCTGAGTGTGGGTGTGTGCTTTTGTTGGTGTCAGTATAAAGGCACCAAAGGCACATGCATATGCATTCTTGGGAGTACAGCATGATCATTATGAGCCATTACTACAGGTAAAGCATTATGGCAATCTCCAACTTGATATCCTCCAAGTTTTATTCTGAAATATCCAAACCTACAGAGAAGTTAAAAATATAATAAAATGAGTAGCCATCTAACCTGTACCAAAATTTTCCATTGTTAACATTTGCTACATTTGCATATTATTATGCTTGTCTCTCTTTTTCTCTTTTCTTTTTCCAACTTCTCCTATAGAATTTTCCCTCCAAACCATTTGAAAGTAAGTTCTAGATAAACTGATGGTTTAAACCTGAGGATTTCAGCTTGTATCTCCTAGGAATATATTCTCTCCTATAACCACAGTATTAAAACTATACATAAGAAAAACAATGTTTTGATTAATATTATTTTGGGACATGTTTTCTCTTAATATATTTTTTAGAAATGTCATTTTTTATATTTTTATTCAAGATTCAAATGGCCAATACTTTGGATTTGATTGTCATGTCCAATTAGTCTCTTTTAATCCCAAAATCCCCTTGCCTGACCCCATCTCTTCCTATTTTTGTTCCTTTGTTTGGTTTTCATGGTATCTTTTTAAAGAGTATGAGCTAGTTGTTATGATTGTTTTTCTGATTGTTTACTCATTGTTAGAACATCAGCAAGAAATTCTCCTAGGTAATATCTGTCCTGCTCAGAGCCTCCCGTGAGCAGCAGGTGATGTTGGTCCGTTCTCTTATTGGGGATGCTGAGCTTCTTCAGTTGGCCAAAGTGGTCTGCCAGATCTCTGCATTGTGAATGTGATTTATCTTCAGTGAGTTATCTGTGGTGTTACATGCGGACACTGAATGAATATCCTGTTCCCCAGCATTTCCTTCCAATCTGTGAATGGTCATGACTCATAAGTTATTACACTGAAATTTATAAAATGCTGGTTTTCTAATTCTGTACTTCCTTCTGCACTTCTGGCTGTCATTCTGCATTCTTCACTATAGAGTTTTTTTGTTTTGTTTTTTCCTTGCCCGATTTATTTTGTTTATTAACTTATTTATTTTTGGTACAGGGGATTAAACACACAGAGATGCTTACCTACTGAGCTATAACTCCAGCCCTTTTCATTTATTTATCTATCTATCTACTTATTTATTTATTTTACTTTGAGACAGGTTCTCACTAAGTTGCTTTGGGCCTCCCTAAGTTGCTGAGGCTGGCCTTGAACTGCATCCTCCTACCTCAGCCTTACAAATGGCTAAGGTTAGAGGTGTCCACCACCACACCCTGCCCCCTTGCCTGACTTCTTACCTACTACCATGTCATTATGGTTTCAAAAATTATTTCATTTAAAAATATTGTGTTGCTTTCTTTATCTTTTTGATGCTCAGATATTTCTAAACATAAATAATAGCACCTTTAATTCTGCTTTATATCATTTTTACATTTCCACCTTAATCATGTAGCATCCCCTTGCTTTCTAACACAACATGTCCCAGGATGTCACCTTAAAATTTTCCTGCCCTAGACTCAGACTCAAGACTTTTTCCTAAAGAAGCCTTGTTTCCTTTGTCAGAAATGGTATTTGGAAATTCAGATCCAGGTGTTAGGTTTGTACATTTCTAGGCTTCTCTGATAGATAAAGATAGAATGTGTGTGTGTGTGTGTGTGTGTGTGTGTGTGTGTGTGAATTTGAGTCCATAGTTATTTCCAATGCAAACCAAATAATATTAAATTTCTTTTTCTCTTCTGTCTTGTCTCTCTTCACTTTGAAAACTCATTCCAATGAGATCAATATACTTAAGCATTTGCTCTCCTACAACACAAACAAAATAGTTTCAGAATCACATTAGCAATATCAGGATTAATAACAAAGTTTAAGATTTCCTTGAATTTTAATTTTAGTTCTTAGAATATATTCCACCAAGGGCGTAAAGTCTGACAGAATATTATTTGCAATATACTTGAACTGGTCATGGGGACAAACACCTGTAATCCCAGCAACTTCACAGGTTGAGGCAGGAGGACTGCATGTTTGAGCTAGCCTAGGAAACTTAGCAAGTCCTTCTGCAACTCAGTGAGAACCTCTCTCTAAATAAAAAATGAAAAGGGCAGGAAATATGGCTCAACAGTTAAGCATCCTGGATTCAATCCTCAGTACCAAAAGGAAAAAAAAACTAATTATTATTTTTTCTTTTACTGTAATTATGTTAACAATATAATGCACAGTTCAGATTTTTGTGAATTTTAATTCTTGCCCTTCAACCATTTAATTCAAAAATTTATGTATTTATTGTCATACTGCAGACTGAGCCCAGGGCCACTCTACCACTGAACTCTATCTCCAGCCCTTTTTATTTTCATTTTATTGTTTTTAATTTAAGACAGGGCCTTGCTAAGTTGTCCAGGCTGGCTTCAACCTTGTGATACATCTGCTGCAAGTCTCTCAAGTCACTTAAATTATATGTTTATACCACTATGTGTAGCTTGATTCAATTTTATGTCTTGACTATTTAAAATATTTTCATGTTATAAAATTTCAACACACATATACTCACACAAAATGGTTGACTGGAGATATTTTGTTTTCTTGTTGCTTCTATCCCATTCTTATTGTCTCTTCTAGATAACCATTTATATTAATTTGTCCTTCCTATGTTTATCCATTTTTCTTCTTTTTATAGCACAATATGCAGCATATGCCTTTGCACATCAATAATTTCATTTTGTCACTTGACAATATCTAGTGGAAATCACTCTTGATCAGTTTAGAGACGGTATGTATTATTTATTATAGCTGCATTGTATTTCAGTGTGTCAGTTAACCACACTTTATTCAGTGAGACACCTATTGATGTGTATTTAATTTTCCCAATATGCTGCTTTCTGCAATAGACAACCTCAGCTGCAAAGCAGAATTTCAACAACTTGTCTAAACATCGTTTCCTATCACGTATCACATCCCTGCTGATTTCAAGAGCTGTCAATGAAGTCAGTAAAAATCCTGGTAGTCTGTTGAATGTTCTGTTCCATAGTCAGGGAATACCTATGGTGGGACAGGTGTTAGGCAAAGGTTTGCAAAGCAGTCTTTTCATTTGTAGCACTTACAGTTTAGCAGGAGGGAATGAGTAAAGAGTTTGTTCTTATAGAGTGAATGAGACAAGCACAGAAGTTGGTGGAGTTAGGAAAGGCTTCCCATCTGAGATGGTACTGGCACCCTGGCAATGTCATTTATGTTATGATGAGCTTCAGAGTAGAGATGCCAGCTGAAAGGTGAATAATTCCACTCTCCCCTTTGAGCTTTCTTTTTTCACAGCCTTCTTCAGAACCAAAGTATAAATTCCATGAGACCAGAGTTGACTCAGGGATGGGTTGTCATCTTCTTTGACTTGGTTAAAGCATATACAAATGTCACCCTTGTTTCTCTCTCTTAAGGCTAGCTATTTGTACTCAGTTCATAATCTCAGGAAGTCCTCTGAGCTCAATACTGACAATTTTTGATTTTTAAACAAAGGGATAGAAGTCTACTATTTATTATGTACTTGGGTCCCAGGTACTGGGTCATAAATTCTTAGAGTTTATCTCCTTTAGGCTATATAATAAAGCCTGAGGGAGGGAGGGATCATGTGTCATTTATATTTGGAGAAAGCAGAAGCTGTGAGAAGTTGAGCTGAATGTCCACCATCACTCAACTAGTAAAAGTGACCCAACCTGGAATCAAAGTTAAGTTGAACTGAGTCCCCAGTTTTTTATCCTCAAAATGCACTAAAACAGTGTCTGCCACAAAGATCCTCCTCATGACCTCACAGAGGCCGTGCAAGATGGTGTGCACCTTTAATTCCAGCTACTTGCACACTGAGGAAGGAGGGATTTCAAGTTTGAGGCAGAGCCTCAGCAACTTGTTGAGACCCTGTATTCAATAAATAAATAAATAAATAAACAAAGCAGCAGCAGCACTGGGGGTGTAGTTTAGTGTTACAGTGCCCCCAGTCCTCAGTGTCACCCAGCCCACACACAAAATCACAAAATCTAGCAGCAATCAAACCCCATCACAGCCTCAAGTTCCTCTTTTCATCAGGTGATTAAGAGTTAGGGCTTCCTTTGCCTTTTTTCCCTGTTCTAGATGTTGACAGACTCAGCATCGAAGGAGGGAGGCGAGGTCTGTCACCACCCCTTCTGGCTGCCCGTTTGCTGCTGCCGGACAGTCACCTCAATAAGAAAAGAATACCAAGTAGCTTCTTCCCCTAGCCACTCCTGCAGACTCCTTGAGCTGGGAAACCAGAGCATGATTCAACCTTCCATCCCTCATGTGGTCCCACTCCAGTCCCTAGCAGTGTACTCTACACACACTAGACATTTAAATTGCTTTTCTTCGATAAATTAGTGAACAGACAAAGATGATACAGGATACATGGAATCCATTCCAAACCACCACCCTTCAGAATCATAAAACAGATTACCCAAACCTCTTTGATCATGCCATCTATTTTAAAATAAGGAAAAAAAAAAAGAAAAATTATCCCCCAAAAAAGGTATATAAAAAGTAAAGGCTAGAGCGAAGTGGAGAGGATAAATCACAGTCAAGTATGTTGTCTGGAAGTCGTAAAGCGCGGCCCAAGCAGGCAGGTGGAAGAGCGGTAATGGATGGGAGCCTGATCCGCGCGCCTGCCGCGCTGCGGTGTCTGCATCCCCGCTAATGCACAGCGCAAGGTGGCTGTAAACCGGTAATGCGCGCTCACCCAAACAGCAGAAGCCCAGCCTTTAAAAGCAGCTGTGCCTGCAGTGGTTTTCACAAGGCACGGATGGAGTCTCTTGCAGGCAGCTGGGCTGGTACGCATGGGAGGAATAACAGCTCCTGTGGGAATTCTTAGCCTTTTAAAGGAGTTGGAAATCGCTTTACAACAATTGACTCCCTTCACTTTGAAGGTTGGGGGGAAGGTGGCATTGATCCCCTCATCACAGATTCCTAGAAGTGTTTCTAATAGTGAAATTACCTCATCAGATCCTCCTTGAATTTGGGAGAGGTCATATTAGGCTTGAGGTCTTGGTTCTGCCATTACCAGTCATGTGACCCAGTACAAGTTGTTCAGTTTCCATGACTGGAAATTGGTGCTGGCCGAGTTGGCTATTGGAAGCCAGGTCTGACTATGACAAAACCCAAGCTTTCTTCTAGCACTTCTGCCTTTATAACTGTGCAAGTTCTTTTTAAGCCGATATTGACTTAGCAGTCACTGTCTGTGATTTAAATGGGGAGGAAAGATACAAACATATGAAAAATTAAATAACTATCAATGCAAAATGACATATCCTAAGACCTTACATAAGTAGATGGCAAATGAATGGTAGAGACAGTATTTTGAGGATTATTTAAACTGTCTTTACCCTTGGCATAGAAAATTCACTTTGTCAATAGAGATAACTGTACCAGAAGTGACCCTAAGGAACTTAATATAGACTTATTTTATTACAATAGAAGTATAAGTGAATTGGCACACTGTTCAAAGGAACATAAGCAGCTCTCCACAGTGATTTCAGTTCAATTAAGCTCAGTATTGACAATCTGTAGACTTCCCTTCCTTCCAAGCATTGCAATAGAAAAAAAAAAATTGCAGTTTTTGTTTGTTTTTTTTTTTTCTGGCTCTATGTGCAGAATGAGGTCTTATTAATCAGTTATTTCTTGTTTCTGTTTTTTTTTTTTTTTTTTAACTTTCCTTGTGTTTGTTCTTCCTTCTGAGTCTTGATTCCCATGGCAACAATGGAACAGTATACAGGATCTGAAATTACTATTTATTAATAATACTGATCACAATAATAATACCAATCAGATATAATGAGAGAAACAATTTGAAAGAAAATTAAATTGTGGCTCTGTATGTAAACAGTTTACAGTTTCTGAAATGAGAGGCAGAGGAACCTGGTAGGTTACCAAGAGACCCACAATAGAGGGGTGTCAGAGCACTTTCCTGGGGTGATGACCAGGGAAGATTTCTCCACAAGGATGATGATACAGAATGTTCCAGAATATCTATTCATGGCTATTCTACCAGTTCTTTGTGAAACCTCTTTTTAGTTTGATCCTGCTATATTTGTTGTTGTGTGTATGTGTTTTGATTTTGTAACTTGAAATGTCATTTAAATTTGCACCATTATATAACACATATATAGAAGAGCTGATTTGGAAATACTGGAACTAACAGCCTGAGATATTGTCATTGCTGTATATGTAACTTCCTCCCCCAAATGATAGCAAACTTTTGGAGGAATTAGATGGTGCCTTATACTCCTGTACTCTAGTGGCTAACATAGCACTAATGAGGTAGAAACCTGAACACAAGAATGAAGGACACATTGTAAATCTTGGACTATAACATAGTCTGTGGGAAAAAAAAAAAAAGATCGAAAGCTGAAAGTCCTAGTGTACCTTAAGGAATGTTTTATTGGTCTACATAATACTGCATGGTCATATCTATGGAATAGTGCTTTGGAAGTTGATCATGCTTGCTATATGATGACCCTTTTCCTGTGACTTTTTCATACATAAAGCTGGCATGATAGCTGGCTCATGACATCATTCACTCTCAAACCAAACCATTGGGATGAATGTTACCTTATAAAAACAATTTTTGAATATATAATAATAGTTTCTTTAAGCTAAGTTGGATGTTTAGTGAAGTGACTCTATTTCCTTCTTAAGATAATAATGAATAAATAGATTCCTGTATGTTCAAAAATCTCCTAATGCACTCCTCTCTTAAGCAAAATGAATTGGTCTTAGTTAACACACTCACATGCCTTTGAACAGTAAGAGATATGAATCTGTGTTTCTAATCATGGGATTGAATAGCAGCAGACACATCAGCCTACCAGACTGATGAAAGAGAATGGACAGGATAGTGCAATGTAGAATCAGACAGCAATATTTTTTGAGGTTTCTGGATCTGAGCTCTTAAAATATAATTCCGTTAAAAAAAATTTCAGGAAATGTAAGAGACACCAGTAAATAGACATATGATGCTATTCCACTGTTTATGGATAATTGAATAAGGTAGTAATAATTTATTGTGTACAGCAGCAGCTATGCATCAAGAAATTACAATCCATGTTTCTTGTTAACCTGATTTGCAGAATACACTTCCCACCACTCAGTTCTCTAAGGAATGACATCCAGCTCCTCATTCTGATACAAAGTTCTAATGTACAGATTCTTAGCTGTTGAGCACCAGATAACCTGTTATGTATTCCTGTGGATCATGGCACCAAATCATGATGTTACTATCAAGAATGGAAATATTGATTATCAAATAACCTCATCTTCTTTGTTTTTGTGTTTATTGGTGATTTTATGGTGCTAGGGGTAAAACCCATAGTTTCATACATGCTAAGCAAGCACCCTACTGCTGAGTCACATCCACAGTTTAGTAACCTTGTTTTCCAATGAAAATATTTCAATGATGGGCCCAAAATTACTGCCAAGGATTGGAAAGCAGATTCCAACTCAGATAGGCTTATTTCTCAAACAAATAATACTTTTCTCTATTACTGGTTGAGGAAACAGGGCTTTAGAGAGAATAATTTGATCATGGTTGGTTAACCTGGAAGCATTGAGCTAGCATACAAAGAAAGAGTTTCTGGCTCTAGAACACAACTGTATCTACTTATTTCCATTGTCCATTGAACAAATAAATTCCCTTGAACTTTTAACTTCATGGATCCAGTTTTAGTTAAAGGTAAATAAGATGTAAATCCATCTATGGTCCCACTTGGGAATGAATCTTCCCTCCTCCTTAGCCTACCAGACTGTTGCAAATGAATCCAGCTCATTTGGAAATCCCTCAGAGCTAAGCTTCTCTAGCTAAAGCTATCCTTTCCCACCCTAAGCCTGGCATCAGCAACATCAGTCAGCAAAGCTGACTTTTGCCATGGTGACATGGGTATACCTGGCTTCCCAATATTTAGCCAGGTTGCAGGTATTAGTGTGAATAGCTATAATATAGCTGAAAAAAAATAGAAAGTGAGATAAAACAGGATTGATCATCTCTTTATTTTCAATTTTATTCTTTTTCCAGAAGCAAAAGTATTCAGAGAACATAGGGTAGCTTTGAAAAGAAAGCCACTATGACGTTCTAGGTTTGAAACAATCTCCTTTTCTCTTCTCTTGTGTCATGTGCTTGCAAGTAGGGCTTGAGATGTGTATTAAGTGAATTGTGGGATATGCTTTGAATTTCTAAATTTTCTATTGTTTTTCCCCCACATATTTCATGTACTTAAAAGTGCTTGTCAGTGATTGAAATATTAAAGGCAAAATTCACCCTTGCAAGCCAAAAGGTGGAGTTATCAATGTTATAAGTGGCCTTAAGACAAAACTTGACTTCCAATATAACTTCCTTTTACTTCTTGCCAAAGATACAATATGATTTTGGCAAAATCAGTTGATGGGTACATTCATCAGTTAGATGAATGGATGTAAGAGTATGAATACTTACACTTATATATGTATGAATATGAATACTTATACTTAGAAGGAAAATGTAAATACATGCTATTTAATGATGTTCACATTTGTATATCAGCTTGGATACATGGAGAATAGGGGATGGATGGATAGATAGATAGATAGAAAAAAAGAAATAATAGTATCTAATTACTTTCCTTATTTTTATTCTTTACCTATCTACCAGGGCAGATTTGAAATAAAAACCTGTAAATAGGCTTGAGGTTTCAAGCAATCATCTCTCCTATTGTCCCTTACAATATGTTTAAATTTTGGGGTTGTGGTAGATGTTTGCTAATGAAGGAATAACATGTTTTAAATATCCTGGAACAAAGCAGTAACACATCTTCTGTTATTATAGACTAGACATGGTTTTCCTTTTCTTCTTCTTGTAAGCATAATGGCTATTTCAAAACTCTGCGTCTTTATTCCTCCCTTTATGACATTTCGGTATTCAGTGATAAGTTTTCTTTGCTTATTTATATTTGTCTAAATGGTTGCCAAAATTTTTTGAAGCTTTATATTAATTACTTTTGTTATAATATTATCTTTACAAATAAGAATCATGTCCTATTATTATTTTTTAAAGTGAAAATCTGATAACATTGACTGTTTTTGCATTTTAGAGAAAAATGCAATCCTGGCTCAGAGAAACATTGGGGAAATGTGGGTTATCAAACAGACTTAAGATGTGTCAGACTGTTTGAGCATGATTTAATTATATGGTCCAGGAAGCATTTCTTTTGTAGAGTTGGAAAATGCTTTGGAAATAATTAAAACTGAATCTTTTCTTTCTACTTTTAATATGTTGAAAGTGAGGAATAGGGAGATGAAATAACTTGTTGCAAGTCATGTACAGAATTGATGGTAGAGGAAGAAGTAATCTAAGGTTCCTAGGTAGTCTCTTCTGCATTTTTTTCCTGTTAACTTTTGCCAATAGTCCTCACCCTGCCTCTGAGTAGTGAGGACTAATAAGTAGTGATACTTTGAGCATGTTTGCCAGTCATTAGTGTCTGGTAGATATGCCTTGAGTTATTTCCTTACATTAAGGACCTTAGTTTACCCATTTTTAAAACTAAAAGGGTGGGAAAGGAAAAAAAAAAAACACTTGATTTCTATGTTAGATTTCTTTTCAGCTCTGAGAATCTATGAAGAGTAATGATGCAATTATGTGGGCAAGATTCTCACATGACAAAAGCTTTTCAAGTCTTCCGATTTCCTCTTTTGCTTTGTGAGGATGTTCAGAATTAAATTGCATGTCCAATTGCAGTAAATATTTGCCCAGGTTACTGTAACAGACTGTTACAGACTGAATGCCTCCAGACAGTGCCTTATAACTGCAATTTTTTTTTTTCATATTAACAACCCTGAGGCCTGTGTTGCAGGTGTTACTGTCCTGATTTTGTTGTAATTGCTGTCATCTTAACTGACTATATCCTTGAACTTCAGGATGGTGAAGTGACTGATCCAAGCCCTTTGTTGGCAGAAATAGGTTTCAAATGCAGATATCTAAATCTCTAAAACCCAAATTCCTCTCTTTTCTCCTTGGCTTCCATGCTTTCCTGTCTTATTGTTTCGCTCTGATTTAGAGGTCTTCATCTCTGTGTATTTTTTATTGTAAAACTTTTAAATTATTTTTGTGCAATAGAGGTAACATGGAGAATGAATAATTAAAAACTGCAATTAAGCACCTGCACACGCAGCGTTGATCACATCGTTTCAGCCTTCGTAATGATGTTGTACATTACAGATGCTTGTTATGTATATGTCTTATTTTTAAATAAGATACTGACAGTTTTTTGAGAAAATGATCTATGTTGTCATTTCATAAAGGATATATTGCAACAACTATTTGCAGCATTTACATTGAATTAGGTATTATAAAAACCTAGAAATGATTTAAAGTCTGTGGGTGGATGTTAGTGGGTAATATATCAATACAACACTTTTTTAATAAAAGGGACTTAAGCACATACAGATTTTCGTATGGTATTCTTGAGGATATCATGAAACCAAGTCCCCACTGATGTGGCAATAAGACTCTATTATTAATTTTAAATGTCATAATGGACATTTAAGGCTTTGTATAAAGCCTGTGAATGAGAACTTCAAAAATTTAGCTATTTAGATAATTTGCTCTGATACTAAGTCTGAGGTAGGGTTCTATAAGGAAAAAAAAACTCTCTGGTGACACTCTATATAAGTAAAGCATTCAGGTAGTGTTTACTTGTTGTACTTTGCATGGGATGGCGATAAAGCGTTACACATTTAGTGACTCATTTATACTCTTTGCATGCTCTTCTTTTGACCTTCCTTGTAATGTCTTTTGCTTTGGGTTATTGTCTGAGCAGAAGACAAGATCTGGATGTCAGTACAGCACAACAACACAGAGCTGACCCATGTGAGGGGTGCCAACCCAGAGAAGCCCTATGCCATGGCCTTGGACTACGGTGGCAGCATGGAGCAGCTAGAGGCTCTGATTGATGGCTCTGAGCACTGTGAGCAGGAGGTGGCCTACCATTGCAGGAGATCCCGCTTGCTCAACACGCCTGGTAAGTCTCACCCTGACCTTGTGCTTCTTCATAGGCCAAAGAAGGAGGTGGCTTCAGTAGAATAGATGAGTCTCCCAAACCCAGAATATTTTAAAAAAATGGGTGTTTATCCAAAGAGGCTTTGTAGTTGCAGTTGTTCACTCTACAGAGAGAGTTGCAGCCAGAAAAGGACTGATTGTCTGCAAGCATTGGATTTGATATACAAGGTATGATCTGGGTGAGTTCTATAGCTTCACAAGGTTCCCCCTCATCTCCAAAAAGAAAATGTGGACGACATCCTTCCTGCAACAGTGGTGAGAATACAGAGCTTCTTGAGAGAAGAGGTACTGAAAGAGAATATTTGCACTAGCTTTCTTGGTGATGGTGGTAAGAGATGCTCTTTCTGAGAGAGGGCATAGAATGTGATGGCACATCAAGAATCTTAGCACATTTATCCAAGAGTCATGAGCTATTCCTGGTGAAAAGATGCACACAAGAGAGCATTGTTAGGCAAGGATGCCAGCAACACCGGCAGGAGCCATGCTCTGTGTTCACAATAATTATGTTACCTGAAGAGTGCAGACCTTAACAGAAATGACTCCTTTAAAACATAATTTCATTTTAGCAAAAAATGGACCTATTCTTCTTACTTCTTATTTTGTCTGTGGTTGATTTTTTTTTCTTTTAGAATGAATGATTTACTTAGTTATTAACATGTTTTAAAAAGAGAAAAGAGAAAAAGTCTAGGACTATTTACCCAAACCAGCTTCTTGTAAAATGTCAAGAGGAGTCTGTCATCAGTTTGTGCTTGCCATGGGAAAAAAATATAACACCTATTGGAGGGAATGTCAGTCCATCATGTGTTTCAAGGCAGCAAAGCCCACAAGGTTATCAAGAACCCAAAAAAGGGGTATCATAGTTCTTAGTCTCAGAAGCTTAGAATTTGGTGATTAGAGGTTAGGAATTTCAAAACGGTGGAGGAAAAAAAAAACACAGTGAAATGTCAACAAAGGGGAAGAAAGAGAAGCCTAACTAAAACAACGTACTGCCTGGCTGATCTAGAATCTTCAGGGAAGATGCTGTTCCACATAAGTGAATTTTCCAGATAACTGTCACTTATCCTTCTAAGCACCAAAAATCTTTTCAAAGAATTTTTAACTGTTTGAAATGAAAATCTTTCTCAAATGGATTACACGCTCCCTTGCCTTCTTAAATGGAGAATTCTGAACATAAAATGTAACCTTTTCCTGATGACTCAAGATCATCATTGTGAAAATCAATTATTGTACTCTCCTTGGATGCAGTCATACTTTCAGAGCTGATTAGATTGTAGGCACCTATTGGTGCCCCTTTTAAGGATCCTCAGACATAATACCCTGTGGAATTCAATGTTTATTCATATCTCTCACCTTTGGATGTCAAGGCTGCACTTGCCAATATCAGCATCTTGTCAAAACATTTATCTCCAGAAACTACTCTATCTACTTTTGACTGTGTAGTCTCTAGTTATCTAAGGATTGGGTTTTGTAGAATTACATGGAAGATGTGAGCATGCTCATTCTAACTTTGGAAGGTCCTTTAAAATACTCATTCTGTGATATCCAGTTGGTTACACCACCCTCTTTGTGTGTGTGTGTGTGTGTGTGTGTGTTTCCAAAGTTCAACTGTTTTAAATTCTCTCAATAGGAAGGGTGTGGATTTGGTAGAAGCCTTACTGGGAGTCAGGGCTTGATTCTGTCCTTATCAGTCCTTGTATAAATTGCTCATTTTTGACAGTTCACTTTTACCACCTAAAAAATTTACATTTCACCTGAGCTCTTAAGCCTGGCGAAAGAGCTGAAGGAAAGATCTAGTCCACCCTCCTTGTTCTAGGCCTGGTTTGTGTTAGGTGTCCAGCAAAAACTAAGGTCCACATCATTCACATCTTCCATCCCAGCAGGGAAGGTCCAAAATCTGGGTCATAATGGTCACTCTCAAAGGAGAATTTTACTTATATTCAAATTGTGAAAATAGAAAAAAAAAACATGTAATAATTATATGGTGTCTGACTTGATTAGGAAACTCATACGTGCAGATAATCTCAACTCATGAAAATGACTTCTGTACCATTCTGGCCTGCATCCTTCCAAACAATTTTCCATGTGTGTATTCACAGAAATATATCAGAATAAAGTATTGGAGCTTGATGCTTTTCATTAGGTCTCTTTTTACCCATGGATTTTGAATCAAAGGAAGGAGATAAAGGAGGACCCTGGGCACAGATGCAGTATTTCCTTTGTCCTGGAGGGTTGGCTTGAAGATTGCAATATGGGCACTTATGTCCCTCAGCTTCCAACTCCAGACTAGCACTGCTAGTGGTAGGGCAGTAGAGCACTCATGCAGACAGCATCATAGGGAAGTGGCCCTCGCCTCACCCTCCCACTACTGGGAAAGAAGCCACAGGGGCACATTTACAGAGGAGCTCACCTTGTGAAATAGGTAGAGACAAGGAGAACAGTGTGCACAAAGCAGCCACATGGATCCTAGAGCCAGTGCCCAAGGCACACAGCTGCAGGAGCTTTCCCCTGGGATCCCTCCATGGCAAGCACTCCCATCCCCAGAGAAAAAGCCAAGGTCAGGAGATAAGAAGGGGGGAGATATCTCTCCCTCCTCTACTGGCAAATCTGGAAGCATTAGGCAAGTTTCTGTTTTGTCTGTTAATTCAGGACACATTTAGCAGAGATTCCCAACCGTGGAGTACTGTTTTACAGCCTGCATTTGTCACACAAACTCACACTTTTTCATATCAACAAATAAGATTTCAGACCATGATTTTTATTAAGGGAAGAATATTCCCTTATAGAGATATACTCCAATTAGCAAATCCCCTATTTGGACATGTGCTTTACTTTCATATTTTAAAATTAATACCAGTAACACTACAAGAAAATTTGCATGTAGATCTTTATGAACATAACTGATTATCTACTCAAAATTTACTCCTTAAGGTACCATTGCCAGAGCAGAAAGAGTGTGTATTTTTAAGGCTTTTGCCACTGTGACTTCTGTAGCACATCAGGGTTGTACCTATTTATACTCATAACAACACTGTAAGATGAGGAGCCCATTTCCCAGAAATAGTTATTATCAGTTTACTTCAACTATGTCTATCTGATAAATGTAAAGGAGCATCAAAGACAATTATACATTTTTTGTTGTTGTTCTTAATTTTTTTAAAAAATAAAAATGTTAATTTTAGGAGATTTTCCATAGTTTTTGGGCTGCTACTACTAGTATCCAGAATTAGTAGAAGCTATAAAATATTCTAAATTGTGTATTTAAATCAATAAGAGGATCTGGAGGATGACTTCTTGCCATAGATTCCTTTGCATGGTATACATAATGGATAATAAAGGGAGGAAATAAAGAAAGCAAGATGGGAGAAAGGAAGAGAATATTCAAATGGCCATCAATGACAGAGGTTTCTTCTGCCTAGGTTATGTGTGGGGTATTGTATAATCATTATGTCTAACCCAAACAGACCTGCACTGTGTAATTCTCCCCGTCTGATATTTCAGAAAATAAAATCCAGGAGGATTTTATTATCTCCTTCTTATCTTCTGGAAAGAAAATGTTTGCTCAATGCCTCATAGCTGGGAGGGGACAAGTCTCATTCTGGCACCTACTACTATGCTTGAAGTCAAACTATGATGCTACTTCTTGCACTCTGCAAAGCTCCAAAAAGCCAAAAGTTATAAGGAAATGAGGAATTGCATAGGAATTGAGAATTTGCATGAATTCCCTAATTGTGTAGAAAAATAAGGGTGAAGAGAGAGAAGAATTGTCAAAGCAGTCTCCACCAAAGCTATCTAGTTGAGTGCATGGCCTGAAATTGGGCAATTTTTTATTTTTTTGCAGCATCAAAGGGTTTGCACTAAGCTAGCCAACATGCAGCAGCTTCTACGTTCACATCCCCTTCAGAGGAGCCCTGTGAATCCCACAAACGCATCCTCAGAGTCTGCTGTCTTTTAATTCCAGTTGTTGTTCAGGTTTCCTTCATCTAGCATCAGGCAGGTAGAGAGGGAAGACAAGCAAGATAAGGTTATGCATGGTTCACCACTGTGTCTTTTTCATTCAGTGTGTGACTGAACCATGACACTGTCATTTTCTGACAGATTCTTCTGATATTCTTCCCCAGAGCTACTGATAAGTACCAGCCAATTGGAATGTGTCATGTGTCTCTTTAACTGGAAGTGTATTCTGAAAACTCTGGAAAGGAATAAAATTCCAAGATGTTGATTGAAGTTTTTGTTACTTGAGGGAATCTTTATGTTATTCCCGTTTAACTTTGTTTTTCTTCACTGTGATTGCTAACTTCCTACCCTGCCCTTTATGTAGGCCCTGAAACTGCTACATAACAACTTCCAAATCCAGGCCAGGAATCACTAATCTATAAATGCTTGTCAGCTCCTTGTTACCTCAGAAGCAGGTGGCCACTTGTCCCCAGGGAGGAAGCCTTGGCCTTTCCTCAAGTATCAGTACCTATGTAGGAATTTTCCTGAGGCCAATCTCCTGAAAGCAGCATGTGATAAGGATATGAAATGAAATAGAACCCACTTGGAAAAGGTTTGCACAGAGAACACAAAAATTAATATTGAGGCCACAGTCAATTAGCTTTATAGTCTATCACTTCCCCCTAGATGGATGACAAAATTGAGAAGGACATAGAAAGGTGCTCTCATGGGGAAGCTTTGTGCCAATATCCCTGGAGGGAATGAGCATAGAAAGTCCTGCCTAGCTTCAAATTCTCTTCCAATACTTGCTATGTGTTTTAGTCAGCTTTTTGCTGCTGTGACTAAAGGACCCAACCAGCACAATTGTAGAGGAGAAAAAGCTTATTTGAGGGCTCATAGTTTCAGAGGTCTTAGTCCATAGAAGGTTGGCTCCATTTCCTGGGGCTCAAGATGAGGCTGAAAATCATGATGGAGAGTGTGGTAGAGGGAAGCAGCTCATATCATGGTGATTAAGAAGCAAAAAGATTCAAGGACAATCTCAGAAACTTTCCCTAAAATGTACTTTTTCAAATGCCTTCATCACAGTGGTAACAATTGCATGTTATGACTTCAGGCTGTTGCTGTATTTATTTTGGACAATTTGACTAGGAAAGCCCAGGTCACTTCTGGCAATGAGGATAAGAAGAAAGAGTCAGACAAAGTTCTGAAAAAGCATGTAGGCTGATTATTCTCTTAGCTGTCTAATTCAGTGTCTGACACAGGTAGGGACTGAATAGATATGGTTGAATGAATTGAGGTATGGTAGAAATAACTTCTGGGTGATTAACCTCATGGTTGTAGTTTTGTTGCAGTGTGCACTATGTACATGGTGTGTTGGTTTTTAACCAAAGGGACCTGGATCCCAGTCCCAGTTTTGTCACTTGTTAGTTCTGTGACATTTGACCAGACACTTTGACTTCTCTTGAGCTCATTTTCTACTTGTAGAATATGAACAGCAAAGCCGTCCTTCTGATGTACATGCTTATCGTTTACACTAAATGAGATAATGGACATAAAGGTAAACAAAGACCCTAAGGTGCTCTACAGATATAACCATCTTGAAAGCCCTGGACTTTGTAGAGAATTGTGTGAATTGATGTGTATTGATCAAGACATACATCTTGTTAGGTAAAAACTGAAAGTGAAACTCATACACTTAAGATATGAAAATAAATACAGTATATTGAAAATAGTATTTATATATATATATAAAATAGTATATTCAAGTCAGTAGGGTAAAGTAGGGAAGCATGATTCTGCTCTGCTCAGAAAATATGATTCACTGACATAATCAGATGATATATTTAGTATCATGATTATTTTCCCCATTGTCTGAATGGTTAGACCTCAAAGGTGACTTGGCAACCTCCTTCTATTTGACCTTTCTGGGTCCATGAATAACAGTGGATTCTCCCACTCACCTACCCAGGTCTGAACATCTAAGCAGCACCATTTACAGAGTTGCTTTCCAGAGAACTGAGAATGCCATTCATATCCAAAATTTCTTTCTTAAATATCACCATTAAGTTTTTTTTAAAATTTTACATTAAATATTGCTCTCTGTATTCAGTTTAAGAATATAAATGCTGTCAGAAAACATAGTCTGAGAAGTTTCTACTGCCTTAATGGGAATTTGTTCACTATGAACGTTCTAGAAAGGGAGAAAGAACAGAGTGACCTGATTTAACTGGGGTTCTGAGAAGAAGGAGCCTGTAGAACATTCAGAGGCAGAAGGGGACCGTAGGGGAAGGCTGACGCAGGAACAGTGCACAGTTTCACCCAAGGAGCTCTGAAGCTAGGTATTCCCTTGTCTTCTGAAGACAATTATTCTTCCTTTGGCCTTTCACTTATTTATTCTTGGGATAAAAAATATCAAAAATATTGAATCAGTTTCTCAAAGAAATATCTGCACCCCTGCGCTCATGACATTATTCATGACAGGCAAGGTGTGGAAACAACCCAAGTGCCCATTAGAGATAAATGGATAAAAAAAAAAATGGTGTGTGTGTGTGTGTGTGTGTGTGTGTGTGTGAAAGAAGGAAATCCTGTCATTTGTGACAACAAAGATGAAACTAGAGGACATTAAGTGGAAATAAACCAGACAAATGATCTCAGTTATATATGGAATCTAAAATGTCCAACTCGTAGAAACAGAAAGGAAAACAGTAGTTCCAGGGACTGGTGAGTGACGGGAAGTAGAGAAACATTGATCAAAGGATGCAAACTCTCAGTCATAAGATGAACAAGTACAAGTTCTGGAGGTGTAATGTACAGCACAGATGGTGACGGAATGTTCCTTAATTTGATTGTTTTGATCGTTTCACAACATGTACGTATATCAAATCATCATGTGTTGTACCTTGAATGCATATGATTTTTGTCAAATAAATATTTTAAAAGAGTATTTAAAATAATGAAGCAGAAAGAGAGAGACTCCACTCACCAGATACAAATATATACCCCAAAGCCATGCCCCAATTCCCATCTCCCACAACCACACTCTGCCACCTCAGTTACTCCCATCAGGGATCAATTCACTGATTAGGCTAAGGTTATAACTCAGTCATTTCTTCTCCAAACCTTCTTGCACTGTCTCACACCATGTGAGTTTCCAGGAGACATCACAACTAAGCCATAACACTATGCTACACAGAATGTACCCACTAGATATACTCATTGGAGTATCAATATATGTGTCATTTTGCCATTACCACTGTTACTAAAGTCTACTTGGGGTAACCTCCCCAATAAAGCTATAGTTCTTCAAGGTATAGGAAAGAAGTCAGTATTGAAACGTGATTTTGATTTTGAATATCCCCTCAAGGCCCATATGTTAAATGCATGGTCCCCAGTGCTGGTGCTATTAAAAAGTAGTGGAACTCATAAGAAGTAGGGCCTAGTGGGAGATCTCAGGGCACTGGAGGCATGCCTTTAAAGGGTACAGTGGGCCCTGGTTTCTTCCTCATTTTTACTTTTCTTACTTCCTGTCCTGAGCAGTTTTTCTGCTCTGTGGGTTCCCACTCTGGGTTCAAAGCAAGGGGGTTAACTTCTCATGGACTGAAACATCCAAAACTGTGAGCCAAAATAAACCTTTTATCTTCATAAGATGATTATCTCAGAAATTTGTAACAGGGAAGGAAAGCTAACTAACACCACATGAAGCCACTGGAGATTCAGACTCCATTACTTTGAAATCTAATAGCTGTAAGACAGTCTGAGCTGGAGTTTACTTTGGTTTTTCTGAACAGAAAGCATTTGCAGAGTAAATCAGTCATGCAAACAAGATTGCTGTGAGGATTGTTTAAGTTCTTCAATAGAGCTAAGAATCCAGTGCCTTCCAGCACTTCAAAACCTCTATTTGCCTATAAGTAATGGGTGATTCGAAGTCATTCCTGTCCATTTGTTCATGCTGGTAGAGAAGTGATTTTTATCTGGATTCAATTGCTCTACCAGATCATGTTCTAGTGAAATTTAAAAGCAAAAAAAAATCCTATTCTTTAAAAGTATCCTAACATTCTCAATTCTTTCCTTTTTTTTTTTTCAATTATTTATACTTCAGTAAGCATGCAACTAACTGGCTATATACATAAAAAACTTACATAAATAAAAACTATATTTTATAACCATATATATTCTATGTGGTATTGTATTATAATTTGTATTTATAGGTTCTATATCTTCAAATTCAAACAACTGCAGACTTAAAATATTTGAAAAAAATGCACCTATTCTTAACATGTATAGACTTTTCCCTTGTCCTATTCCCTCACCTGCAAAGTATAACAACAACTTATATATTGTTTATATTGTGTCACATATTGCTCTGTCTGTGATTTTAGGCATACAGGAAGATGCAATTATGTGCAAATAGCATATCACTTTGCATAAGTCACTTGAGCATCCCTGGGTTTTGGTATCTCTGAGGAGTCCTGGAAGAAATCACCTGTGGGATCCTGAGGAATGACTGCACATGATTTATACACTACCTGTTATACCATATACATCATGTAATGGCATATATACTCATGATAATTTACTTTTTGAATGTCCAAGTAGATCTTAAAATGCACTTGTGTATACACCTTCATAGGCATTTCCAGTATTTAACTCCTCATGTTTTCAAAACTAATGACTAGGTTCAGAAATCTAAGTAAGGAATTGTGATGAAGAAAAGCCTCATTCCTTCTTAGAAATGGAGCAGCACATCAAGGTACTCTGGAGTTTCCGACACTAAAAACTCTTTATCACCACTCTTTGTACCAAATAAGATTAATTAACAGAATTTACATTTTATTTCATGCACTAAGTATGTGTTGAGTATTCATCCAGGTTGCAGGCACTATTCTGGATGGTCGGAATAAAACACTGAAAAAACAGGGTTCCTGAGCACATCATTAGAGTTGCCAGGACAGAAACACACACACACACACACACACACACACACACACTCCCTGTCACACACACTCAGAGTCACTTCACAAAAACAAAGTGAGGCAATGAAGTCCAGAAGACTAAGAGTGGAGAGTGGTCAGATATGGGGAGCTGCATTCAGAAAGGGGTGGTGAAAGGTCTCCTGTTGCTCGGCTGCTAGAAGATTCTGGAGCTGAGCCCCATGGGTAGAGGAGGGGGTTGCAGGAGAGCATGTGCCTCACTGGGGCTGAGAGTTCCAGCTTGAGGAACAGCAGAAAGGATATTGTAGCTAGAGGACTGGGAGGCAGGAATGAGGGTGGTAGGAAAATGAGGCAGTGGGGTATCCAGAGATCATGCAAGACTTCAGACGGTGTAGAGAAGTCACTGGAACATCTTGAGTCTTAATGTTTTTAAATCTTCCTATTTCAAATCCAAGATCTGGTGTCAGTTTATGTGAGTCACGTTGAACCAGGTATCCATATTTGCTAAGCACATGGACATTTTGGGTCACTCCCTCCCTCTGCCTGGTGAAATGGAAACAGCTTTGAGCTCCCTGAGGACAGATGCATGTTCCCATGGAGAGGGTCTCAGAATACCACTCCATGTTCAGGGAAAAGCTCAGTTTTAGAGTTTGCCTCTTTCTGGCTTCTGGGCACACTTGCTTTCTAAAATTCACTTGTTTATAAATGAGGTGTTTATCTACCCCTCGTAACACTACTGGGCATGTTAGAGTCAAGTCTAGCTCCTTCCTGTCATCAGCCATCCATCCAGATTCACTCATCCATCTAGTCTTCTTATTTAAATAAAGGGTACTGTCATCTGCTGAGTTTCTTAAGGTGAAAACATAGGCCTTTTCTTCTCCTCGCCATCTCCATTCCATACAACAACAAATGCTCAAACTCTCCAATCTCTTCTCTAATTCTTCTGCTACCCACTATCTTCAAATTACCATCTTTTCCAACACCAAAAAAGCACAGTAGATTCCAGCTTCCTCTCTTATACCAATCTGCCCTCACTTCTTACCCTCTAGCCAAAGTGATGATATTTTCAAAATGAGTTTATATTACCTTGTTTCAAGCCAGGTTATATAAATAAAATAAATAAATAAAACCCAGACTCCTTCCTGTGGCCTACATAGCTTGGCCAGATGGACCCCTTGCCAGCCCCTCTCTCCAGCTAAGCCACTACACTTGACCTTAGTTTCTTTGCTTCTGTTCCTGGTAAAGGTTGCCTCACCTCTTAGAACTGATGTGTTCTGATGTGACCTATGTGAGTCCCATGTGTTCTCTCCCCTCAGAAACCTCAGTGTTCTCCCTTGTTTAGTTTTATCTTGTTATTCAACCCTCAACTCAAATTCCACATTCAGTTGTAATATCCACTCCATTACTCTTTGACACTCCATCCTATTTTCATATTCTGCCTAGAGATGATTACTATATAGCATTTTCTTCCTGTTTATTTGTTTCCTGTATTTCCTAATCAATAGAATGCAAGATCCATGAAAAAAAAGGGCCTCTTTTGTCTCATTATTTATTTCCAAACTGCTTAGACAGTACCAGGCACACAAGGAATTTTTAATAAATAATCGCTGAATGAATAACAGGGTCATTCTCAATTAATAATAAGTATCACTTGCTTCCTATTCATATTATGTCAGAGGACGAGTGATAAAATAATTGCATTTGGCTGAGACTCCCGCCCTGGTGCTTTTGGGTGGGAAGCAGATTCACGGGGTGGAAACTGCTGGCCTGGGAGGTGGGCATTGCTGTCTCACTCCTGGCTCTGCCATTGACTCTCCATGACCTTGAGCAAGTTACTTATATTTTATGGGTCTCAAGTTTCTCCTCTTTAGTGGTGGAGGTTATATTTGATGTTCCCCGAGTGTCCTTTCCACCCTGACACTTACTAACCAACCAAAGTGAGTGAAAACACATGTCAGAGTTTATTACTTTCCTGTCACAGTAAGGAACCAGAGAGTTTGGTAAAACAAAGGAGGGAAAAAAAAAGACTTTTGAGAGTCTTTAGCCTATGACAAAGGACTGATGGCAATGAGTTTTATACCTTCAGGCATTTGATCGCCTCAGAACATACTTTCTATGTGGTGATACTGATTGATTAGATATTATAAAACATTGCCAAGGTCATAAGTTACGAATAGCAAGAAATATAGGACTGTGAAGTAGCTTAGTGGTGGAGTATTTTCTTAGAATATGTGAGGTCCTGGGTTCAATCCCTAGTTACTCACCCCCACACACAGACACAAAGAATAGAAAAAACAAAACAATTTCTTACCTTGAAGTATGTATACATCTATGATGATATTTATATTATAAACACATCTGGTAAATTCTGGAGTAAATATGGAAATTAAGTCTTGGAGACTTGCACCGATGAGGCTAATGGGTCTACTCAGACTTTGTGCTCTTGGTAGATCTAGGGCTGGCACTGGATTTCACTAGCACTGTCCCAAGGAAAACGTAGCAGAGCAGTGGTGACAGGTTCTGCTGGGTTAAACCTCACTCTCATTCAAGCACTTCGGTGACTGCTGTTGACCATATGATCTTAGATTCATCTCCAAGCCTCAGTTTCCCCATTCGTAAGAATGAGGATGGCAAAAATATTACTAGTCACACCCACATCACTGGCAGGACAGGAAATGTTGGAAAATTATAATCTTTATGACTTCAGCTGTCAGTACCTAAATTTGTGGAGATGAGAGGGTTATCTTTCTAAATATAATTTTCACTGTCCTCTTTTTTTTTCTGAGAAGAGGAAGTGGATGAACTATGGCATTTTTATTTCTTCATGCTTTATTCAGTATGTGCACTTGCATGTGTGTATGTACACACACATAAGATCTGATGAGAAATAAAAAGCAATGTGTTTTCCATCTGGTGATACTGATTTTGCAGAGAAGGTAGGCAACTTCCTAAGATTGGCAAACCTATCATTTCAGTACGGTGCAGTGAAAATGACTGGGGCTCTAAAGAAGAAAAATAACTACTTTATTCCACTCTTCCACTTGTCAGGCATATAACCAGAATCTCTGCATCTCATTTTCTCATCTGCAAAATAAGTAAATGTTGTAACTAAATTGTAGATTTTTTTCAAGGATTCCAAATGAGTATGGGGAAAAGGCTCACTGCCGAGCCCACTATTATTTCAAAAGTTTCTACCCTGGTAGAAACATTAGAGATTATATGAATGCTAGAGAAGTGTAAAGTACTCTGGAAGAGAGAAAATATTTACAGTTAGGTGAATCCCAAAGGTCTTTTGTGGAAAGGCATCCCATTTTTAACTTAAGGTGGGTAAGAGTCACTCTGTGTTGAAGCAAGTGATGGGAAAAGTTATGGAGGGGGGTCAGTGTTATTCACTTTGAGGGAGTGGACGAGAATTCCTGGGAAGGAGGAAAGTGGGGTTGTTGCTGGTTATTTCAGATAAGTAGACAGAGAGGACAGAGAGAAGGAAGGGCAGCATGGAGCAGGGGTGGACAATGGCAGCCCTTCTTTGTTTTAGATACATTGCAGCAGGATTCTGTAGAAACTCACCTCCTTGCTCCTTTCACTCAGTGGATAAACACTTAAGGTGGATAGTAATGCCACAGAAAATCAACCAGAACTGACTGGAAGGAGACTAGAGACTGGTAGAGGAGTTAGCAAGCCTAGTAGTCTAAGAAGAGATGATGAGCATGAAAAACTATAGAAATGGATAATAAAGACAAGAAGAACACTTAGACGGGAGCCCCAGTTTTATCTGGTGAAAGAGCGGTCTCAATGGAGAAAGAAGACTCTACAATAATGTTGTCCAGTTGGAAATATAGTTCAAGCCACATGACAATTTAGAATTGTCCAGTAATCACAGGAAAAATTTAACAATAAACAAGTTAAATTAATTTTAACAATATTTTATTTCAAAATATCTAAAAATAGTATTCTTTGACATGGGATTAGCAAACTGAATATAATCAAAAGCTATTTTACCCGGGCACAGTGGCACGTGTCTATAATTCCAGCAGCTTGGGAGGCTGAGGCAGGAGGATCACAGGTTCAAAGCCAATCTCAGCAACTTAGAGAGGCAATGAGTAACTTAGCAAGATCTGTCTTGAAATAAAATGTAAAAAAAAAAATGCCTGGGGATATGGCTCAGCAGTTAAGCACTCCTAAATTCAATCCCTGGTACTAAAAACAAAGAAAAACTATTCAACTATTTTACATTTTTTTATGTTGAACTTGCCAAATTTGGAGTGTATTTTACATCTACAGCACATATTATTTTATATCAACCTCATTCACGATCTGAATAGTCTTATGTGGCTAGTGGCCAGCATGGATCACAGATATCTTTAATCCTGAGCAAGTGTGACGATGCAGGGGCCATTAGCAGAAAGAGCAAAGTCAGGAAGCTGAAGGAGATTTGAATCTAATATTAAAGAAGTTAACAGATTTCATTAATTTTTTATTTATATATAACAACAGAATGCATTACAATTCTTATTCCACATATAGAGCACAATTTTTCGTATCTCTGGTTGTATACAAAGTATATTCACACTAATTCATATCTTCATACATGTACTTTAGATAATAATGATCATCACATTCCACCATCATTTATAACCTCTCCCTTCCCCTCCAACCCTCTGCCCTATCTAGAGTTCTTCTATTCCTCCCATACTCTCCCTCCCTACTCCACTATGAATCAGCCTCCTTATATCATTAAAAAAAAAAAAAAACATTTGGCATTTGTTTTTTTGGGATTGTCTAACTTCATTTAGCATTATCTTCTCTAACTCCATCCATTTACCTGCAAATGCCATAATTTTATTCTCTTTTATTACTGAGTAATAGATTTTATATTGAACACACTGATTTTGAGAGATGGGGTACAGTCAGGACAGAGGCTAAATTAAAGCCTAAGGTCAGAGGTCAGAGGTGACAAGGTAGATGAGAGACAAGAGCTGGGAAATCAGAGACAGCTAGCTCCTGCTCTTCAGGGAGCAATTGGGGAAAGGATTAAGGGCTATAGAAGAAAGCAGTAAGAACTAAGAGTGGAGGTCTGGAGATGTGATAAAGAAAACTTAGAAATGCAAATAGTGGCCAAGCCTTGGAGTTCACCTGGTTGAAGAGAGAAAAATTCTGAGCAGTGGCCTCAGAAACACATCCAGGGATCTCCCCAGTTCCAAGTATGGCTATAATTAAGATCCATAATATTTCTCTCTAAGCGGTGGATATGAAAGCACAGAGGTGGTCTAGAGCCCCTGAAGCCAAGTGTCCAGGACCAGCCAGCAGAGAATCAAAACCCTACCATTTATGATTGTCAAAATACACCTCCACTAGTTGTGATAACAGATGCCATGAGCTTGCACTGAGTAAGATAGGCAACACCAAAGTAAGATAGGGAGATGCACATTTATCTATATTTTATATTTGTATGATATCAGTCATAACAGTGTTATATTTTTAAAGCCATTAAAGAATAGTTTTATTAGTCCAGTATTTTAAAGGAGGAGATAGATATTATAAAGATGAAGTAAATTGCCCAGGTCTTATAGGAATGACACAAATCCAGGTAGATCTAATTTCAAAGTCACAGACAACTGTCAGGAGAGAATGGAAACAAAGCAGGATCAAGTTAAAGCCCTCAAATCCAAATACCATTTCCAAATATCTTTCTTTTGTCTGATGTTTCTATCTAATGAAAAGAGGTATGTTTATCAAAGAAAACATGTTCATAAATGACCTATAGAGTCATGTATATGCATATATAAAATAAGCACATACTTATGCTTGCCTGAATATGATATGTATAAATATAAATATATAAGTTTGTGTATTATACACATAGGTTTTTTCCTCTAGATACTAAATCCCTAAGTAAGGGAAAAGGAATAGGAAAACTGTTCACATAAGCATAGCATTTGAATCCATCACTGCTGTGTACCAGACCTTGTGATTAAATATTTTCAAAATTCCTTGTATAGACAAATTATACAACCATCTCAATTTCTCCCTACAGTCCCATGAGGTATTGGGGATTACCAATGAGCAGACTGAGGGTTAAAGAGATAAAATAAAATGAAAACTACATGACCCCAACTGTAACTGTAGGATTAAATCCAGTTTCATGGGCAGGTAAAAGTAATCCTTGCTTGAGTCCTCCAGGTCACTAGCTCCCCAGATGACATGGGACAACATGCTCGGAACTGAGTCAAGCCTAGACTGGATTGTCTGTTATTATGTAGATATAGTCAGAATCCACTCAAAATCTATCTGGGGAATCATTTCACAAGATGCTTTCCAAAATAGAAAACTAATTCTTTTGGGAAATACGTCACTGTCAGGGAAAGGAAGTCAGATAAGGAGAAAATCAGAAATGAAGTTGCTGATGCTATTATGATCCATCTATGTATTCAGCAGAATTTTTGGATTGGAATTTAAAAAGAAGATGTAAGGATAGTGGAGCAGTTGCAGAAACTACCATGAGAGGAGGGAGTTGTGGATGGAGGACAAGTGAGAGAGAGAGAAAAGAGAGAGGGGGGGGGAGGGGAGAATAGAGGAGAGGAGATGAAGAGGGCAGGAGGAGCATGCAAGAAGGAAGGAATGCAGGTTGGGAGGGAAGGAAGGAGAAACCTTTCGGAGAACTGCCTCTGAATTATGACCCTGTGCTGTCTCATTTTTCATTGTCAGTGAAATTGAGCAGATTCTCAACATGGAGGCATGATTTTGGCCACATAACCTTGTTTCATTTTCCCAAGACCCTGAACATATTGATGATGAGAAGCAAGTGAGAAGCAAGAGTCCATGACAATGGACCCAACTATTCCAAATGACACCATCCCACAATGAGCTATAAAAAATAAAGGGGGGGGGGCATAGGAACTCTGGATTGGCAGTTTTTGTTGGCATGGATTTTCATGAAGGTAAAATTGAAATGAGAATTCCATTTCCAAGTGAAAATCTTCCAGCTCTGCAATTTCTTCAAAAGAGCCAACTGAGTCATATTTATTTCTTGAGACTTCTAATACCACACTTAGGAACTGGCACACAGTAGGGGCCAAAAAAAACATTTTTTATATGTAAAAATCATGTGAGACCATGGTAAAATAAATTTAAAAGATAATAATCAGCATTCCTACATCAGATAAGCAAACTAAATTTTGCTGGAATACCAACCACAAAATAGAAATTCAGAAGATGTCAGTGGTTTAAAATGACAAGATTTCACTACTTATGGAGACCAGCTATTTATTATGGATTGGCTGGAAGCTCCTTGTTATATCTTCCCCCTCTAGCACCCAGAGGAATGCAGTAAATTCTCTCTCAAGTGCTACTAGTCAGCATAGCAGAGGACAGGTAGACTCTGAAATGCCTCCAACTTGCTGCAGCTTTGGGGTGACCTATTGCATTTCTGCTTATAACCCGTTGTCCACAATGAAATATATGCAACACCAAGGGGACCAGGCAGTATGGTTCTACCAAAATAATCAGTGCATAACCTCAGTGATCATCAGCCATTTAACAAATGGACAAATACAGAGAGAAAAAAATAAAATCAGAATTAAAATTAAAAGGCATGTTTACAATATTGAGTTTTACTTCTGACATACTATTAAAAAAGTCTGTGTGTGTGTTTGTAATAATGGGGATGGAACCCATGCCCTTGCTCATGCTGCTTGAGTACTCAACACGGAGCTTCATTCCATCACAAAAAAAAGTGTATTTTTTTTAATGTAGAGCACACTGAAGAAAAATATGAAATACCTCTAAAGTACTATCATCAAGCTATTTTTAAACCTGTAAATCTATTTGTAGATCCTAATGTAAGCATGAATATGTATGTCCTCAATTTTAGTTTTAGCTAAAATCAAATATTTAGTTCAAGTCAAAATTGGCTTTACTATTTAGGCAATATTATAATCACTGTGGTAGTTTATACTAATGTCAACATAAACTGAAAAGTTAATGTTTGGAAAGTATTATTTTATTGCTTTTTTTTTTTTGAGAAATCAAAACAAGTTTCCAAAATTATCTTTTTAATAGTCACAGAAGTCTAACATACATGTGTATAAAACTATTTCTGTATGCTTGTATTTGTGTGTAGCTAATAAACACTACTTACCTTTTTGATTCCCATAGACATCCCATTGAATATGGCTTTTGTAAGCCTGTTGCCTGGGGATTTTGAATATCTGTGTGTATCTCTGCATATATGTGCAAAACTCAACATCCACTGTTGACATATTTTGTCTCATGGTCTGAAAGTTGTCCCCCTCTCTGGCAGTGGAAGAGCTGATAAAGCAGAGGGTACCAGACAGCCTTGGCCATTGAGGTCTCTTTCCCACAGTGGCCTTTTCTCCTGCTGTGTATTTGATCTCTGAAGGAGGTGCATTGATTTCCCAAGACTTTCAAGATGTTATGTGAACTACATCAAAGAACCAGGGAGATTCTTACCCTGGACAATAAAATTCAAGTAGTTCCCTTTTGTCCACAAGGGACATGTTCTGAGCCTCCCAGTGGATGACTGTAGTATAATGTAATAGTTTGGTCCTATTTTATTATATACATATTTTATTATGTATATATTTTATTATATATATAATGCATATTATATAATGTATTATATAAATATACAGTATTTTCCCTATACAAATAAACATACCTGTGATAAAGTTTAACTTATAAATTAGGCACAGTAAGAGAGTAACACATGAATGAATATTAAAAGTAGGAAAATGTACTCAAACTGCAATAGTTGCAGTGATATTGGACCTGGCTGCTAAGTGACTACTGGATGGGTAACATATATACCTCACAAAGGGATGATTTGCCTACCAGAGAGAATGTGCAAGATTTCATCAAGCTATTCAGAACAGTGCACAAATTAATATTTATAAATTGCTTGTTTCTGGAATTTTCCAGTTCACATTTTCTAACCTTGGTTGGATTGATGGTGGGTAACTGAAACCTCCCAAAGTGAAACTGGTAAACTGGGGATTACTGTATGCATTTTATAGCAGCTTGAGGTACTTTCTGAGAAAAGTTTGAAGAATCATCTTAAAAGGACTGAATATTTAGTAGAAGTCGTTCAACACAAGGAAGAACTTTAAGCATCTTGGCAGCTAGGAAAGATTAACAAAGGAAGAAATCTGAAGAGCTGGTCTGGTGCAGTTTGTGACTGCAGGTGATTTGAATGCGTCTCTGTAGGATCTATGTTCTCTGCTAAGAACATTCCAGAGCTGATCAATTACACCAGAAAAGAACCCCTACTTCCTGCTGAATGGAGTTTGCTGGCTGTGTGCTGCTCAGAGAGTTCTTTAAAGTAGAAGTGTGTGCTTTGGCTGCCACAGATTTCTTTGTTTCTTTGATTTGATAAGCTGGTCTCTGGTGTCTTAGAGCTAATCCTGGAGTTTGAGGGCATCTTTGTCACTGAGCATCTTTGTTCACATATGCAAGTGAGCTGGGTCTCACCTGCTGGGTGGTGTTATTTTGGGCAAGGTAAGCATAGTGCCTCCTGCAGTCATTCATCACAACCCACTGGTCTTTGATAGGTGTGTTCTTTCCTGCCTTGGGGCAATGCTAATTTCATTTCTCATCCTCCCTCGCCATGCCTGAACACACAGTTTACCTAAAGGTTAAAAATTATGAGTCTAATTAAGAGGATGGAGCAATTCTACTACATTAACATTAATCGTGCATGGAAAGTACTCCTCATGGCTTCATTTTTTAAGCAGTAGCCATTTCCATCTCTATTCTCTTTTCTATTTTTTTTTCTCCCTGCATCACTTAATGAAGATCTAATAACAATGGCTATATGTTCATGAAAGAGAAAAACCGATCATTGTTCCTGCTTTTCTTTCTCATTTCCACAACTAAGGGTTGCTAAGGGCAGTATCCTTAAGACAGGTTTGCTCTGCTGATCAAAGGCAGTCCTTGGGGAAAGAAGCTGAATTGGATGGGGAAATGTCAAAAAATTTGTTTTAGCTGCAGAAAAAATATGATGGAACTTGTTCATCAAATGATCAAATGTGAACTTTTCTTTTATCTTGGAATTGAAAGGTCATTACAATAGACAGTGAGTTTTATAAAGGTTAAATGTAAGTGACTGATGGTGATGGATCAGGGAATTCCCTGGGCTTATAACACTATCTGGTATAATCTGTCTTGGCCTGCTTGAATTTATGCACAACCATTAGAACCTCCCACCCATCAGTTAAACAGAAACATCCATGGGACATCAGGGACTCCCATAGTTTGTAAGACCAGAAGTTCTACTCAGTTAAGGATTTCCCTTTGGACTTTTACTTGGGAGCTCTTCTGAGAGGGGCAAATGCAAAGTAGCTGAAAGGTCTCAAGCAACTAATTAGAAAGTTTGAGAGCAATTGTTTAGCATGATATGAATTTCAGAGTCATTGGCGACCATGAAGCAAACTGGGCTTGTATTGGGGTCATTACAAAAAGAAAGAAATTAGATGGGAAATGAAATGGTATGGAGTGAGGCCTCCATAAATACTTAACTTATCCAGACTTGGCAGATTTCAGGTTAACTTTTCCTGTCTTATTGTATCAGAGGTCCCTTTCATGTAATAGGGGTCCACTTTATAATTTGACTATAAGTCTTCCAGACTTATTTTAAAATTGACATTTTTTTATTTTTCTTTCCTCTTCTCCCTCTTGCCCCATGTAATTGTGGAGAAAATGGGATGAACATTCTTCCTGTCCTGAGTTCCCAATCCTTTGGTTCACTGCCCACCTGAGCAGAGAAACTCCAGACCTGTAAATGGTACAACAGCTCTTTTAAATATAAAGTTGGACATTAATTACATACAGTGATAATATCTAGAAATAGCCCTTATAGTTCCCTTTTCAAAATCCTCTGATTCCCCCCAAATTTAGAATGGCAGCCTTGGTCACTTGAGTCTGTTCTTCTCTCCTTTGCTAGCGAAGACTTTTTCCTTTTTGTCAAATCCTTGTCCTCATTTTGGTCCAGCATCACGGATAAGGACTCAGCTTTCTGTATCATCATTTCCCTCCACTGGCCTTCCCTGATATTCTAGGGTTGAATATAGGGATCCCAAGATATGAAACACAGGAAGGACATTTTAGAAATGTTATTTGGGGTTGTGGGTGGAGCTCTGTTGTAGAATGCTTGAAGAGCTAGTGTGAGGTCCTGGGTTCCATCTCAGATACCAAACAAATAAAAAAAAAAAAAAAAAAAAAAAAAAAAAAAAAAAAAAAAACCCAAGTTGTCCTTTCATCTTATTTGGAAAAAAAATGTATGCAATGAGCACACTTCAATTATCTTGTTACTAAGAAAGTAGTGTAAATGAAAAAGAAATGAATAAATGTAAAGTTACTTCAATAGAAAAAATGTTGTGAAACGAGTGACGGTGCAGTTAGCAATGACAGCAGAATGGAAGCTGCTTCTGGAACTGTCTCCAGCAAGGGTCTGCTCAGGTCCCAGAGATGGGGACCTCAACTCAGGAAGACAGGGTTCTTGACAAGTTTCATAGAAGAGAGTTTCTACAAGTGTCAGATATTGAGCTCAGAGATTTACTTAGGACAGCAAGAGAAGCACATCCAAGGGAGAATGTGGAGCTTGTTAAGAATGAGAGATGCTTTGGGGTTCTTTTGGGGTTCTCCCTTCTTTTAAAGGGAAGTTGGTGGGTGGTGGGCACAGGGAGGCATATGGGGTTGACATCAGTCTGCTGATCAGAAGTTGTTTTTTGATGGCCTGACAATTCTCGGGATTCACAGGTTGACATCTTTTTCATTATGTGATCAAAAGGTAACATTGGGAAAGTACCCCACATGAGTGGTTTCCTATCTCCCTTTGTCCAATAACTTTAAGATTGCAAGTGAAGATTTATAGGTTTCCCAGAAATCTGCAAGTGACAGGCCTGGAAGAGAGAACTGACAGGGGAGGAAATGGAGGAGGAAGGTTAGCACAAGGCTTTCATATTAAAGTTGTATTTTTTCCCTTGGCCTTTCCCGCTTACATTTCTTCTTCCCTGTCTCAGAACAAAGGAAGGTTCTTTTTGCTCCTCAACACCTAGGCTCTTACTCATACTCAGTCCACTCCCCCAGGGGTCTTCTTCCCACACTGCCTTTGGTGACATTGCCGCTTCATTTGCCAGCTCTGCCTCCTGGGTGAAGCCCACTCTGATTCATGCAGGCTGGTTCAGTGTCTCTGCTACCTTTTTACCTGGTTTGTACTTTCACTTACATGCCCTTTGTATTTAATCAGTTTCATACCCAGAGTTGGTATGCAAATGGTATTCAGTTCTGTATCCTCAGTGCCCAGACCTACATTTATAACATACCAGTTGATTAGTTTTAGACACACGATTCCTCCAGAATTTCTCTTATCAAAATTTCCAATGAACTTCCTAGGGGCCAAATCCCTTGCAATATTCAGAGCTCATGTCTTGCATTTAGCAATGTTTGACCCAGTTAATCATGTCCCTCTTTTGGAAATATCTGCTTTGTTTGACTTCCACTCCCTAGTTTATTCCTGCCTTCCTGACTGTGCCTTTGCTACTTTTCTCCTTGGTTCTTTCTTTGTTCCTTTTACCTAATACAAGGAGGCATCAGGGCTCAGTCCATGGCTCTCTCTTGTGCTTTGTCCTCTGGAGTTTCCAATTTAGTCACACGCTGGAGGTTCTCGAATTTAGATCTCTGCTAAGATTCTCTTTTCTGAACAAGATTCTTGCTCTTCCTTCCAAGTGGCATTATGATGTCCAAAAATCATTTCTTGATCATTATTTTTTTCAAAATCTGTTCTTCCAGCATTTGTCCCAACTTTGTAAATGGTAACACGTTCTACTAGATCCTTAGTGAGACCTATGAACTTTGTAGTTATTTGACTCCACTCTTCTTCTTGTGTTGTCTCATAACATTCCTAATCCTGTGGGCTATCCTCAAAATTCAGCCCTCAATTTAACTATTCTGGCAGCTGTCTTGGCCACTCCCCAGTTTCAAGATGCCTCATGTTACAGTTTGGATATGTCACCTGAAATTTCATGTATGAGACAATGCAGGAATGTTCAGAGGTGCAATGATTAGATTTTGAGAGCTTTAACCTCATCAGTAGATTAATCCATTTGATGGATTTGAGAGGATTCTTGGGTGGTAACTATAGGCAGTTAAGGAATGGCTAGAGGAAGTAGGTCACTGGGGGCTGTCTTGGAGAATTATATTATCTCCTTGCATTCCAGGGCTCTCTGCTTTCTGGCTGTTATAAACTGAGCAACTCCTCCCCCTACACATACCCTTCTGCCATGATGTCCAGCCTGACCTTGGCCCAAGAGAAGTGGAATTAGCTGACCAGGAACTGAAACTCTAAAATTTTGAAACAAAATAAACATTTCTCCTCTAAATTGTTCTTTTTTTTTTTTTCCTCAGTCATAGACAGGAGAAACTGACTAACAGGACATCTCTCATTTGTATTATTAGGATTGTGTCTATAATGGATTTCCTTGCTTTTTTTGTTATAATGGATTTCCACAAAGCCCTGTAGTTTGTTCTCAGTTTAGAAGCCAGTGTGTGTTTCTTCCTGACTGGGAGATCCAATGGCTCCCCATCTCATCAGGACAAGAGTAATGGAGTCTTAAGTCTCCCATATTTTTTCTCTACCCTTTTTTCCCCCCTATGGTACTTAACCTATTTGATGTAAAGTGGTATCTCCTTGTGGTTTTGATTTGCATTCTCCAATAATGGTATCTAGCATCTTTTCATGTAGTCGTTTGGTCATCTATTTATCTCCTTAGAGAAATGTCTGCTCAAGTCCTTTGCCTTTTTCAATCATCTTTTTGTGCTGAGAGTTCTTTTATTCACCTGGATTCTAAGCTCTGATGAGATATATGATTGCAATTATTTTCTCCCATTTCTGTGAATCATCTTGTCATTTCACTCATATTGACCTTTGATGTAAAATGTTTAGTTTTGATGAGGCACAATTCATCTGTCTTTCTTTGTAATTTGAACTCTCCATGTCAAATATCAAATCCACTTTCCAGCTTTTGCACTTTCTGCTTTCCTGCCTATACTGTTTTAATTTACTCTATGCCTTATTTCTTTATTGCTTTTAAAACTCTGTACAAACACAAGCTTCTTAGCTAGGTCTTCACTATTAAGCCTGGAACAGGAACTTTTCACTGTTATCTCTGTAAGAGGGACTTCAAGGCTGCTTTTGCTAAAAGCATTGGCTCTTTACTTGGCTATGTTCTTTGCTACCTTAAGCTTTGGGTCAGATTCCTCCTTTAACTCTGCATCATTTCCTTTGAGAAGTGTTCGTCTAAGACATAGTAATACAAGATTGATTTGACCTAAATTTACCTAATCTTTCTTGTCTCCTTTCAAGTCTGAAAACACCAAGGTAAGAGTCACTAATATATTTGCAAGATTCCAGAAATAACAAGTTTTGCAGTCAGAACACCCCATGATGGAAACCAAGACTGGCCCCCTCCATGTTGGAACAATAAGCCCCTGATCCACTGGATCAAGGTTGTCCCCCACCCTGAGTGGGGATAATAATCTTAAAATGGTAAACAAACTGCTCTTCAAGCAATAGTGATTTTACCTAGAGTCAGTAGAACCTGGCAGAACAGACCTAACATAATGATCAACTGGACTCTGGTATGACTAAGACTCTTGTTATTATGCATGCAGCTCTTCCCAAACTTTGGTCTGTATCCTGAAGACAAGGCTTAGTACACTGGTCTCCTTGCATCTTCCCTATGTGTCCACAGTGAGTAGTAAATTCCCTTTTGGCTTAACTGCTGCTCATCTGTCTCGGATTAGTCTTTGGAGGGCAGCTACTGGCCAAATCTGGTGTGTTAGTACCCTTCACCCCAAGTCAGGCAATGACTTAGCACTCAGGGAATAGCCCTGTTTAAAACTGCAATCCTTTTTGGCCTCAGCATGATCTTGCCCCTCTTCCTGTTTATTTTTCTTTAACACTTATTTTCATATATAATTTCCTTCCTTATGTATGCCTGCTTATAGATATAAACTCCATACAGCAGGGATTTTTGTCTATAATATGTTACTGTATTTCACTTGCTTATGGCAGAGCCTGGAGGTAAGGTAAGATAGAAGAAATAAAAAGACAGGTAGAAAGGAGACAAAATAAAGTGCAAGGAAATATAACTTGAATCTAAAAGCCTTGTACTACCATTTTTTTCCCATACCTTTCTTTCTCAAGCCAGTTCTCTCTTCCAAGTTGTCTACTCCCAAACTTTTGGAAAATCTACAGATCTTCACTTAAAATCTTAAATTTACAAAAAATTTACTCATGTTAAAAAATTACCTGGTGCACTGTTCATTAGCCTACATAATAAATAGATTGAGAAAAATAGATAAAATATTTTAAGAAGGCTATAATCTAGGGTACATTTCAAAGTTGTCTCCTGATCAAATATGGAGACCATGTCATATAAGGATCCTGAGAATTGCCAGGCCACCAGACTGATATCATCCAAGCATACCTTCCCATGCCTACCCCTCACCATTTTACTTTAAAAGAAAGCCCCAAAACCCCAAAGCATGCATTCCTCTGGAGATTTTCATATTATATCTAAAATATATTTCTTTTTCTCCTAAATAAGTCTCTGTGATGATACTGAGATGTCCTTAATTTAATTTCTGAAACTTTTGTCCACAGCCCTACTGACCCTGAGTGGAGGTCCCCCCTCCTCAGGACCTTCTTGACCCCCTTCAGGGCTGAGGTCAAGGAGGTACTCAACACACCTGACAGGTAGCCTATTGCCAGAAGTCTGATGGTTCCTGTGCAAAGACGTTTTCTGTTCCTTTCCTTACCCATCCTTCATTTCAACTGTTATTTTATCACTGGGTCATTTTCAACACAGTCATCAACAGTAAGCATTATTTAGAAAGGTTCCATCTCCTTATGATGCTAAACTATTTATAGCTATAGAAGCACCCTTCTGGGATTTTCCAGGATAGTTTTTGAATTAAAAATAAGTTTATTGGATAATGTAACCCAAATTTTACCTAAAAAAAATCCCCACAGGCATAAGAAATAGCAACTCTGTATTTATTGCTTAGAAGCATAGTGACCTTATGTAAATGTCATGGTCATTCTGAACCACAGTTTCCTCATCTGTAATATGAGGTCATTGTGAGGATTAAAGAAAATCATTCCCAAGTGACCACTCACATAATGTATGTTTAATTTCATTTACTAGTAAGCCTTGCATAGAGTATTTTAAATACTCATTATTATTATGAGCATTGATCTTATTGTAACAATACTGGTATTGTCTTAGTTTAAATGTTAGAATACTTAAAGCACTGTATCACCTTAGAAAAATTAAAACATCTTTCAAAAACTAACATGTGCTTTCTGAATGGATTTAACTTGCTAATTACAGTTATGACCAATGTAGGGATGATGATGATGATGATGAAGATTAGCAATAATGAATTAACAATCTTTCATTCCTGATAGGGTAGTATCTTGTGTGTTTGAGTAGTAGTAACCTAGTATCCTAAACAATGTCAGGGATGTAGTGAGTTAAATTTTTGTTTCTGGCTATCAGCCTAATTTTCTAAAAGTTTAGTTAATTTATGTATCTTGAGAATCAAAGGTATGAAGGTGTATGTTAATGTTTCTGATAGATTTTGTTTGTTGGGAATCTGCTTTTATATATCATATAGTATCTGCCACAATAATAAAGCAGTATTCACTTATTAAATACCTACTTTGTGCTAGAAATCCAGGCTAATTACTATGGGCTATACATAATTGAACCATGCAGTGCAGAGAATTTTTTTCATGGTATTTAGACACACTGGAGAGAATTTATGGTTTCTGAAGAGTCACACTGCTATTTTGGCAAAGATGGAGACTTCAACTCAATTTTTTTTCATTCCACATTCTTAAAATGTTTTCACAATGATGAAGTGCTGATTTTAATGACTTTATTACTATATATTTAACTTGCCATAAAATTTATCCACTAAAATGTGTAATTCAGTGGTTTTTACCTTTTTTACAGAGTTGAAAACATCACCACAATCTAATCTTAGAAAATTTTTAACACCGGAAAATATACCTCCTACCTGTTATCAGTCATTCCCCATCCCTGTTCCATTCTGCTCCACCTCACAATGCCCCAACCCCAGGACAGATAATCCTCTTTTATTTCTGATTTTAATCTTCTCTCTCTCTCTCTCTCTCTCTCTCTCTCTCTCTCTCTCTCTTTATTTGTTTTTTTCTTCTTTCTCAGGATAGCTAAAAAATTGTCAATTGTTGAAAATTTATTGTCTTGTTTTGCATATGTCTTGGAGAATATTCCATGTAGTCTTAAATTATGTTGTCAGCTGTTATGGGGAATGTCCTATTGAAGTCTAATAGGTATACTTGATGTATAAAGATACGTAAGTCCTTAGTTCTTGTTGACCCTTTGCCTTGTTTAATTTAGTATTAACACTAGGATATTGGATTGTTCAACCATTATTTTGTCTATTTCTTCATTCTCTTTTGTTTTTCCTTATGATTTGGGGGCCTGATTGTAGTTATGAATTTTTTTAATCTCCCTGATAATTAGTCTCTCTTATCATGATAAAATGCCCTTTCTCATCTTTAGGAACAATTATTTTCTCTGATATCAGTGTGGCCAGTCTAGCTCTGTTATTTATACTTGCATGGTATTTCTTTTGCCATCCTTTCATTTTCAACATGTTTATGTTTTAAATACAACTTTTATTTATTATAGACAGAATATAGTTGAATCATATTTTTAAAATTTATACTCCTTTATTCTATCTATTATTATCTTTTGATGGTTTTTTTTTCCATTTTTATTTGATTTGATTACTGATGGGATTTCCAACTGCCATTTTTCTATTTTTTTTTTAAAATATCTTATGCTTCTCCCCTCAACTCTGACTCTTGTTTTCTTTTTTGTTAAATAGGTGTGTGTTAGTCAACTTTTGATCACTGTGACCAAAACACCCAACAAGGACAACCTGTAGAACTTTATTTTAGCTCATGGTTTCAGAGGTGTAGTCCATGATGTGCTGACTTCATTGTGGTAGAGTAAGGTAAGATATCACATCATGATGGAAAGGTGTGGCAGAAGGAAGCTGCTCAGAACACCCTGACTTATGATGTCTAGAAAGGAACAGGGGTGGCAGGGAAGTGAACCCTTCCAGAACATGCCCCCATGAGCCATCTGTTCCAGCCAGCCCTCACCTACCTACCTACACTTACCACCCAGTTAATCCATTCAAACTAAGATGGACTGATTAGGTTACAGCTCTTACAATCCAACCATTTCACCTCTGAATATTCTTGCAGTAAACACAGCAGCTCTTTAGGGGACATCTCATATCCAAAGTATAGCAAGATATTTTCTAGTATCACTTTAACTTCCTTTGTCACTTCTATTACCATATCATTTAAGTCATTTTTAAAGATCATTCTGTGATTAAAACTGGCATCTTAATTTAAAACAATCTTGTTCAGACTAATACTAATTTAATTTCACTACTACATAAAAAACTTGTTTACAGCATACTTGGATTTTTTATTCTCTTTATATTTTTACTGCAATGCAATTATTTCTTTATATGTTATAAACTCATCAACCATTTGTGTTCATTGTTTTATCTAGTTGTCTTTTGTTTATTGAGATATTTTTGTTAGATTTTTCTTTAATTCTATAGATGCTTTCCTATATTTCTTTGGATGTCTTTTGAAAGGTCATTTAAAGTCTTTGCTTCATTAGTCCAACATTTGGGCTTCGTCAGGGAGTTCTTACTGAGTTTTTTATAGATCAAAATTTCCTGTTTTCATTTTATGCTTTTATTTTTTTCTTAAAAATGTGAAATTTTAGATGATATGTTAACTGTAAAATTTATATTCCCCACCTCTAAATTCTTTTATAGTTATTTGGTTTTTAAAAAATTTTTACCGTTGTTTTAGTTTTTTTAATTATGTTTATTCATTTTACCTTACTAATCCGAAAAAAAAATATTTTGTTCTTTTCATGTGTGGCCACAGTAGTTTCTATTCAATTGACATTCTTTGAAGCCAATTAATGGACAGATTACCTGAATTTTCCCAAACTAATGAGTGTTCCATGTTTTTCTGAGAGTCTCTGCATATAGATTGGGCATTGCCTTAATGCAAAAAGTTTACAATTGTTCCTTAGATTTCACATCCAGCATCTGTAAAACCTTAAGGTCTCTGAGTTCTTTCTTCAATGGGGACAATCCTGCACATGTGCATAGACTTAAAGTTTCCCCCCAAAACACTGGAGTTTATTATAAAGTCACCTGTAGATATTTCATTCCCCAATTGTTCCTTTATCATATTTAGTCAGTCTCTTTACAGTCTCTATTCACATTGTAACAGTGGTCTACTTTATGCTTTAAATATAACCTTGGGGCTCTGCCACTGCAACTTATTTTTTAAATGTACATGTTTCTTTCTCTTCCTCTCTCCCTGCTTCTCCCTAATCTCTCCCCTTCCCTAATCCTAGGGGAAACAGGATTACCTTTCTTTCCCATCCCAGGCAGAGTTATCTGACCCTGAGTACATAGCCACCAGAGGAACGAAGTAATCCAGACTTTGGGGATGGTACCAGAATATTTCAGAAATTACTTTCTCCCAAATTAACAAGAAAATTACAACTCTAGACAGAGAACATGTGGAATGTAGCCTTTGAATCACCTCTTCTGAAGCCCCCATTCCTGCTGATAGGCAGAATCACAGCCTTTGGGACAGGAGTCCTCTGTGTGTCTCCTTTGCTAGCAAAGCAATAAACCTACTTTTTCCTTTTTCTTAAAACCATGTCCTCGTTATTGGATTGGTATCAGGGACAAGGACTGAGCTTTGGGCAACATCAGTACTTCAGCAAGCTGCGATATTATACAGTTGTCACTGATTGTTTTCATAAAATGCTGCAGGGATAAGGCGATACCATGTGAATGAGGTGTAAGTCAAGTCACCTATAGTCCCTAAAAGTGGAGCTTGTCAAGGAGATATAAGATGGGTTACATAGTGAAATTTTTCTGAAGTGGGTTTAGGGTGGACACGAAACCCTTTCTGCTCCTTTCAGTGACTCTTAAGCTACCACACTTGTGAGACTGTTGTTTTTAATGCTTCCATATAGTTGAGAAGAGGAGGATGTAAATAGGGCAAGTGAAAACACCATAGAGCTTGATAGTATCATTGATAATCATCTAGTTTTCACTAATAAATTGTTATGGTATACATATGGTGTTCCCCCAAAATCTCACATGTGAGACAATGCAAGAAGGTTCAGAGGAGAAATAACTGGGTTACAAGAGCCTTAACCCAATCAGTGAATTAATCATCTGACGGGATTAAATGAGGTGTAACTATAGGCAGGTGGGCTGTGGCTGAAGGAGGCAGGGCACTGGGGGGCAACATTGGTGTATATATTTGTGTCTGGCAAGTAGATTGTCTCTCCCTGCTTCTGATCATCATGTGAACTGCTTTCCTCTGCCACACTCTCGTGCCATGATGGTCAGCCTCACCTTGAGTCCCAAGGAATGGAGCCTGCTATTGATTGAGTCCTCTGAAACCGTGAGTCCCTAAATAAACATTTATTTACAATTATTCTGGTCAGGTTCTTTTGGTCATAGCAACGAAAAAACTGACTAAAAAACAAATGCTCCTAAACATTGTTACAAAACTTTGGTGACTTTCAAAGTTTTGAAAAAAGATTATATATAAATATATATATATATATATATATATATATATATATATATATATATATATATACAATGTTAAAATTTTTTTGGAGGTGCAGGTTTTTGGAGCTCCTTCCTCCACTCTTCTTTTCTTGAAACAGCTTCAGAACATAAGAGTTTTGGACCTAGTGTGGGATCTGGTGCTCGGCCTTGTTAAATGCCATCTCCTCTAATGGGACCTACTGTTGCACCAAGAATTCCTGATGTGAGGGTAGAAAAGTAGAAATTTGTATTCTGAACTTTCTGCTGATCAAAGAGGAGGCTAGGATGTGACTGTGCCAGATCTCTCACAGCCTTCTCTGACTGCTCTTGTGCTGCATATCTGGTACAGTTTTTGAGCTCCTTTCTTATCCATGCTTATCTTTACTTTAGCCTGATTGTCCAGTGTCTTGTCAACTGTTGGCTTCTCTATCCCTTCACCAGAATATAAACTTCCTCTGGGACAGAAAGGTTTGATGGACCTGTATTATCCCTATGGCTTAGCACAATGTTTTGTATGTGCTAGGAGATGTTCAATCAATGTTTATGAAATAAAGTGATCTGCAAACACTTTCCTTATAAAATCCCAAACATAGTACAGGCGGGGCATGCTAAAATATCTGTCACACAGGAAAGCGAAGAAAAAGCACCAGCCACACCCTCTCACCGCCACCCACATGTTCCTTATTAGAGGAATGAATGGCCAGAGGCCAAGCCACTAAACAGAGGCAAGGACAGAGCTATTCAATTCCTGATTTGGGAGGCATCTCTGTGGTAATCAAGATAAAGAAACCTGGTAGATGACAGATATGCACAAAAAGCTGAGCTGATTAAAAACTGGCCCCAGCTGCTGGGTCACCCCTGAGAAAGCAGTGGTTGAGACCCACATATCTTATTCATTTATTGTTTGAATAGAAACAGCTTCCCATGCCACCTCAGACTATTTCTATGGGAAATAATCAGTAACACTGTTATTCTTTTTGTTTCTAAAACACTTCAGGATTTATATAGAAACCATATATGGTGAGCTGCAGCCTGTGAGGGTCACAGGACACATACTCTTTAATCTCCATTTTCTGGGGATTTCCTCACATCATTAATCATGATGAGTTACTAATCTGATCCTAGAACCCAGGTTTCTGGAGAACACCACCATTTTTTTATTCCTGTTTCAGTTGAGTTCAAAACAAAGTACATTGCTTTGGCACTTCCTCGTGGGTGGATGACTGGCTGTGGTTCTCCAGTGGTTCTGTATCAGTTCAAATCTGTGGCTGGCTTTCTCGGTCTCCACCCACTTCTTACTTTGTGGAAACACTGCTTCCTACAGTCTCCAATTTTGAAGCTTTGAAAAAGTGGGAATCATAACCTGGCCTTCAGAAGGACATTTAGAAAACAGAAGTGCATTGTTTTCCCTCAGATTCCCTCAGGGATTCGTGGTCAAATTTTTCATTAAGGTGGGAGTCAAGCACACTCTTTATTGTTCCTCAAGATTCAGCAGAGATGTCACATACCCTGGGACATCTCCTGGACCTCCCTGGCCAGGTTAGGTTCCTCCTTTGAAATCTTCCACAGCCTCCAATAGGTTCCTTTACGGAAATGTTAGCATCACTTTCTGCAACTTCATTGCAATGGACACGTCTCTTCATAACAGTGTATTTGCGGTCCCTTTACTGGTCTAAGTCACCTACAAGAGCATAATGTCTAGGAGATAGAGATGGCTTATTATCCCCTGCCACCTTTTTGTTCGTTGCAGTAAGTCTGGCATATCATGGGCACCTGTGAGCAACATCCAGATGGCAGACTGATTATTGAATTAACCAGACAGGGGACCATCCTGGCTAGGGTTCTTCTAGACCAATCATTTCTTCTTTTGCTAAGTCCAATATTTGGGTGTTTAAGGGACATTTTCTGGTGGTTCCTTTTTTTTTTTCTATGTGAGCATAGCAGACTTTCTTTTCTCATTGGATGTCTTGGAATTTTTCATTGGACATTTTAGATAATATATTGTACCAACTCTATCCAATTCCTGTGTACCCTAAGGCTCATTGCTATTGATGCTTTGTTTGTTGGCGGTGTTGCTGCTGCTGCTACTTATTTATTTACTGACTTCTCTTGATTAATTCTGTATATTCTATATTCCCAGTTGTCTTAAGCCTCTAAAATTTTTTTGCTAACTTTTGTTTTTCAAATCTTTTTTTTTTTTTTTTTATTTCTAAACCTGAATTCCTCTGAGTTATTTCTGGGTCAGTATAATTTAGTGGTCAGTCAATGTCACAAGATAATTCTTAAATGCCATGCCTATCTATCTTTAGCCAAGTGAATCTATGGGGAAAGTCGGACTTTTGAACTTCTGGTGTGTTGTAAGACATCTTCAGTTTTCACGTGGGCTTGTGCAGGGGCTCAAAGTAAGCCGGAGGTGAGTGAATGGTGCTCTCTCCTTTCCAAGGTCTTCTCGAGGATATAAGCATTCTCGCATGTATATGCAGCTTGGAGATCACCCAACTGCACATCCATGCAAGAATTCACTTGCCAAGAGGTTTTCAAAGTTTCTATGGCTGTCTGGTTCTCCATTACCTATTGAATTCCACACCAAGCTCTTGTTTGCTCGAATTGAAATCTTAAGCAGTTGAGAGGCTGCCAGCAGTTTGCTATTATTTTGGCAATGCCTCCGAGTTAGCGCTTCTTGCTTTCCAATCCAGCTGAGCATTGAGTTAAATTAAATACCGATCACACTGTGAGAATAGAGATTTGCCAAGGGAAATGTGAGTTTGGACATAATGTTGACTGTGCTTTGTGATGGTGCTTTGAATGGAGCCCCAGATGTCCTCAGATCTTTCCATTATCTGCAAGATTGCAGGTTTCTGGCTATAGGGCCACAGAACTGGGGGTGGGGGGCAAATGGGAACATCACATATCCCACTCCACTGTCTTCTTGAGATTCAGGAGTTTTATTTGGGTAGGCAATTTTCACTTCCTTCTGTACCTGAGGTTAATTGCTAGAGTCCTGAAATGGTTGATTTTAGTTGTTTTGCCTGTATTTTTTGGTTGTTTTAGAAGGAGCATAAATAAACCAAGGTGTTCAATCTGTAATTTGGAAGATATCCTAATTTATTTATTTATTTTTTGTTTTCTTTTCTTTTTACTTTTTTGGAGAAAGAGGGTCTCACATTGCCAGTGCTGCCTTTGAATCCCTGGCTCAATTGATTCTTCTGAGTCAGGCTCCTGAGTAGCTGTGACTCCAGGCATGTGCCTCCATGCCTGGGTCTTTTGTCTTATTTTGTTTTTGCTAGGAACTGAACCAAGTGCCTCACACACACTAGGCAAGTGCTCTACCACTGAGCTGCATCTCCAGCTCCTGATTTTATAATTGAGAACTTGTGCATACAGACAGGTTTTGAAATGAATTACACCTTTTCACCAACTATAGAAAAAGGAAGCTGTATCCTTAGTGATTCAAAAATAGGATGTGAACTATTTATGTGCATACAGACAGGTTTTGAAATGAATTACACCTTTTCACCAACTATAGAAAAAGGAAGCTGTATCCTTAGTGATTCAAAAATAGGATGTGAACTATTTATGTAATTGAAAAATAGGTTGTTTTGATCACTCTGTAAATATTGGCTTACATGTGAACAACTACAGGAATCATCATCAAGAACTTTCTCATCTATCTAAAGTGATTTTTTTTTTTTTAGATTTTCATTGTAGTTTTTGTTGGTGGTGGTGGTGATGGTGGTGGTGGGAGTGGTGTGTGTGTATGTTTGAGGTGCTTGTTTTATTTGAAAACATTTCATTTGGGTAAAATCAACTATTTTTAGAGTCCTAATTCTGTTTCCCCCAGTTCATTTCAATTCTGAGGAGCCTCCATCAGCACAGGGTGGCTGAAGTACCAACACCAGCTGTTGGGAGTTCAGAGTGTCCCCCCTTCCTCCCCCTGCCCTGTGCAGGTTTGTATTTTAGATTGCATAGTTTGTTCACTGCAGCTTTAAAAACAAGAAAACCTGAAAGGTGTTTGCCACTAATTTCAATGATGTTTATTTTTCTGTTTCATTAATTATCAAAAGAAAGGGAATCTTTGTGGCTTTGCTCATGTTAAATTCCCATCGAAGTCTGGACACAAGTAGCTCTTTACCATTTTCATGACAAAAAAAAAGAAATCCTCAAATATGTTAGGGAACTACCATTTATTGACTGACTAATTGCCTAACTTTATTGACTGAGCGATTGTTTCATCTGCATGATGCCATTGGGAGGTAGTAAGTTGTGAAATGCCACCTTAGACAATTCATTTCTATCTCTGTGCAAGGCCTGGGGATCCTGTGAGCTGGATCGTACTGAAGAATGTCATGTTTCCAAAGGATAAGGTTTATCTTCTGTGAAACAGACCATTTGCAAAATTAATAGGTAAATTAGCAAAGTGTAACAGCCCATTAGACCCACTGTCGTAGTTTAGAATCTGGGTTGAGGAAGGAAGCCAAAGCTAAACGTGTAAATAGAAGTTCCCTGAAATGACAGGAACTCTCAAGTCTGTGGTGGAGGATTGTGGCCACTCAAACAAGGCCAGAAAAAGGCTGTTAGCTTGTGGGTGCCTCAACCCACACTCCTGGGCTTTAACAACACCGCTGGCTATCTTTATTAGTAAGTATATGCTAAATACATGAGATTGAAGCAAAAATGCCAGAGCTGATTTCTGCTAATCATTTCTTTCTTTAGACAAGAAAACATTCCCATCCCACTTGCTTTGTGTAAATTCTTATAGCCTTTACTTCCTTCCAAGGAAGTAGACTGGAAACAGCTGCCTTCCTAGCCAAAAGGCCATCAACTATATTGGCTTAAAGTATGGACTCTGTAATCGAATAAAGTATTTGATGAGTTTGTGACCTTGGGAGTGTTTGAGGTTTCATTTCATTATATGTAAAGTGAGGATAGTGTCATCTTTTGGGGGTAGTTTTGATTATTATGATTAAATGAGAAAAATATCTATGTAATACTAATCCTAGATAACATAATGATTCCTTAGGATGCTTGTCAGATACTGTGCAAAGGGATTAATTTGCATTATGTCATCCAATTCTCACACACACACACACACAAAACCCTATAAGGTGGAAACTATTATAATCTAGCTCTGACATTTGGAGAAAATGACATTTGAGAGGTTAAACACCTTGTCCAAGGTCGTTGACCTACTGGGTGGAGGAGGTGGACCTTAGAGGCAGGTCATCTGACCCTGGGGCCTTAACTGTTAATTACTAGGTGTTACTGCACCTGTAGTAGCCCTCAACAGATGTTGAGTTCCTTCCTTAGCTCTTATTTACCACTTCCACCCCTCTTATCTGACATAGGGATCTATTTGAGTTTTCTAGCCAACCTCTGAGGTACACATTCTTCACATTGGTTAATAAAGCCTCTTGATCTTCAAAATGTAAATTACTAGAGAACTCGAGGTAGTCTCTGATGAAAATCCCCTTGGATGCTTCTTTTAATTCCAACTGCCAAAGTGCAAGGGTTCATTTCCATTTTGCCTCTCACATAAATTAAAGAAGACACATTATTTTCATTTCCCTGTCTCAGATCTTGCCTCCTTCACTATTTTGGAGGCTGTGCAAAATAAATACTGTAAAATGGCTCATTTCTGCTTACACTTTATTTCTTAGTACCTACATAGATCATCTCAATCACCTATAGAAATATTTGTGTCAAAGGCTAAGGCAGCTGATAAAATTTTTCCCTTGTAGGTTATGAGCCTGAGTATCCCAGCATCTCTGCATTGAAAGAAAAATAGTTACAGTTGGTGTTTGTGATGACTTGAGGTAGTGAAAATATTTTTACTGCCAACAAAAGCAGTTTTATGGCGTTCAATCCTGAATCACTAAAATCTGGATTTTCAGTAGAGTAAATTGCACTGCTTACAACGGAGGTTTTTTAAAACGAGTGCAATTTATTATGTAGGCAGTCTTCATTGGCAAGTTTGTCTATGTGGTTAATGTCTTTAAAGAGTCTGGAGACACCCAACACCTAAAGAGGGTGTGTGTGTGTGTGTGTTTATGTGTGTGTATGTGTGTGTGTGTGTGTGTAACTGAGTGTTCCTGTAAGAATAGGAAATAGCACATAAGCTAAAATATTGAGAAACTAAGCAAGGTGAGCTTCCGAGGACACTTGCTATAATTCTCTAAGAATTTGTATCTTTGCCATTGTGATCTGTAATGTTTTTTTTTTTTAATTAGCTCTTAATTCTTTAGTTAACTTTCTATAGATGGAAGCCATCTCCACAGTTTCATGATGAAGATCTACACAAGCAATAGGATTAAATGGAACCTATTAATGAAACCTGGATCTGGGCTTTAAACCTTGTCCTTATAACTACCAAATTTGACCACATAATTTTTGCCATGGAATCAGTGTAAATTCATAATTAGTCTATGCGTTCCAATCATGCACCAAAGACAGTTTAGCAACAAATGATTTTTAAGCAATACTGACACAATATTTTTTAAAAGTATATAGCTTTGCCTAATGGTTGTACCTCATTTTTTTTTTCAAAATAAATTTGGCATAAAATCTGCAACCATTAAGTGGTAAAATATGTCACAAAGTTTACTGTGCACTACTTCTAGAAAATAGTGGATGCTGTTACACTTTTGAAATGAGAAAGTGGTGTCTGGTGTGGAAGGGAGATCCAATTCTCTCTTATTTATCCATGGCTTAATTTGTACCTGGCATTCAGCTAAATGCTGTCATTTGGAGAGAAGTACATAGATACCACATACAGACAATTCTTGACATGATGGTGGTTTCATTTATGATTTTATGACTATATGATGATGTGATGGTGATAAACACATACTTAGAATTTTGAATTTGGATGTTTTCTTGAGCTAGTTCTGTATGGTACCATCTTCTATCACTATGCTGGGCAGTGATAGTAAGCCACAGCTCCTGGTCAGCCCCATGGTCATGATCACAAGGGGAAATGATGGATACTTCATAAAGTGCATTGCATTGCTAACCTAGGATGTTGGGTGGGTTATGAATATTCAATGCATTTTCTGTTTAGGATGTTTTTAGTTTACACAGGTTTAACAGGTCCTTATCGTTAATTGAGGAACAATCATATTAGGGCCCTGTCATATCTTTCAAGAAAACATCACACATTTGGGTTTAGTGGGGTAAAGAGGAAATCATGAAATCAAGAAATATTTGAAGGACAACATGATACAAGGACACTGGAATGCTAGAAGCAAATTAGTACTGAGAAGATTTAGAGAACTGTGAACTGAAATGGTAACACTTTATAAAAGAGTGTGATTTTAGTGGAGGTTTCAAATATTTTCTAAAGTTAGCCCATCTGCAGGTGAGGAAAGAGAGAGAGAGAGAGAGAGAGAGAGAGAGAGAGAGAGAGAGAGAGAGAGAGAGAGAGAAATATATTAATATGAATAAATGCCTTAGGCTCCAGATGGGCCTAGCCACTCAAAAGTCCCTTCTATCATGTCACACATGGGGATCTAGTCATCCAACCCCAGTTACCACCTGACTGCAGAAGTTTGACTACAAACTTTCTAGTCTGCACAAAACTGAAAAGAAGCATCTCATTGAGACCCAGCTAACTTGCTGTGTCTCCAGAAATAATAAAATAGTTTTTTAAAGTCACAACATTTTGGGGGCGACCTGTCACACAGCAGTAGATAAAAGAGACACTGGAGGTTTGAAACTCAGATAAAATCTGCATAAATACTTAGGCTTTATAAGTGCCAGCAATGATGAGAAATAATAAGTTTTATATCAATTATTTGAAATCCCAATACATTCTCTAAATTAGCACTGTCCAAATAAAAATGACTGCAATGGTGGGAATGTTCTCTAGGCACATTGTCCAGAGTAGCAACTTATGTGATTATTATCACATAAGGATTATGTGACAATGAGGCACTTAAAATGAAAATATTGGGATTATGTGAAAATGGGGCACTTAAAATGAAAATATTGGGAACGAGGAACTCAGTTTTTAAGTTCTATTTAATTTTAATTAAGTTAAATTTAAATTAATGTCTTTATGCAGCTTCTCTGTTAAACACCACCACTATAACACTGAGAGTGGATATATTTGATTGTTGGGTAATATGATTTTATTTACAATTCCTTTTGCAATCCAGAATTTTATTTACAATTCCTTTTGCAATCCAGAATTTTATTTACAATTCCTTTTGCAATCCAGAATTTTATTTACAATTCCTTTTGTCTGGATGGGAATAGGGGTTGACTGAGTTGATGTATGTTGTTGACTAAATTATTAGGGCTGTGGGGGAGTGGCAAAGCTTTCTATGTCAGTAAGACTCTGTACATCAGTATCTCTCAAATCATGGGATGTAAGAATAAGAACTGTTAAAAATGTCCCACCCAAGTCCTTCTGCTTGATGGACTCAAACACTATATTATAGAAGGATCTGGCTCATGTGGGTGCTAGTACAGTTCCTAGGTGCAACTCTTTGTATAATTAATTTGTTCAGATGGCTGTTGGCAATACTAACAGGTAGATTTTCCTTAACACTTACTTAGAATTTCATTAGATATGTTTAACACTCTTTAATGCTCATCAAGACCCCTTATATGTCATCTTTTCTATTTAATTTGAAAAGAACTGCTCTATAAGGTTCATCATGCTTCATGAGTTTCCTTTCACCCAGAATTATACTTTTCTTAAGTTCCTCTTGAGTGCTTAGAGAATATTGATGTGAAAGGTGGTTGGTAATCACAGGAAGCAGTTTCTATATTCAGAAATGTCAGTACTTCTGTGTATGGAAACTACAGAGAAGTCTGTAAATTGTAGGCAGGAAGATTCAGTTGAGCTACAAAAAGTCAGCATTTTATTTTGTTCTCTTGTTCTGTTTACTTATAATGAAGCAGATGTTAACTTATCAAAAAATCATAAATAAATCAAAAAATAAAGAATTTGTTATTACCACTAATTCTGAATGATGAGGTACACATTTATGAAGCTTCCATAATCATGACACATATACTGGATTCCCAGGGTCTCACACTCTCTAGATCTTAGGTTTCTTCTTGTAGTTATGGGAGGAGACATTACTGTCTATAAGACACTCTTTGCTAAGGTCTCTCCATAAATCTGCACCCCAAATCTCATACTATAAGTAATCTTTAGATCAGTTGCCACCACAATCAGCTATGAAGTTCTTTAACTGGAATTTTTAAAATTCATTCTTTGAGATGGGATTTCAGTGTTGTCCAGACTGGTCCTGAACTCCTAGGCTGAAAGGATCCTCTCCTTTCAGCCTCCTGAGTAGCTGGAACCCCAGGTGTGCACCTCCACCCCAGGCTTTGATAATGGTTTGATTTGAAATGTCTCTTGGTAATAATATTTTCAGAATGTCTGTTATATTGTTTTGCTAGCAAATGAAATCCTGAGGGAATTGCGGCAGTGGTGGGGTAGAGGGGTTTGAAATGCTTTAAGCAGTCAAAGGCATAATATGGTTTGTATTTTGGAATTCTTAACTTTAGTGTGGTGTTCAGCAGAGGGGAAGGGAAAAGGTGAGGTGAGGAGATGGGTTGCAGCTTGGTGTCCCAGCCTAAGGCAGAGATATTGAGCCTGACACTGTCAGTGTCTGTGATAAACAAGGTGGCAAATTTCAGGGGAAAAAAAAGTCAGTAAACTTTTATATCTATTTATGAAAAAGAGAGTGCAGAGTTATGAGTCAGATAGAAGGAACTGGAGTTCTAGGATAAGTCTTAGAGTGTTAACTTCATGAAAGAACTAAATGATAATGCAATTAATTGAAAGAGGAGGGACACTCCTTGTGTGAATGGAAAGACCCTGAGTTCAGATGGGAACATGCAGTGAGCTAGCAAGTGTTAGGTTTAGAGGGGAAATTACAAAGCGAGGTGTGAAATATACAACCAGATAAACCTGTTAAACAACAATACACTGCCAAATGGAGAAAAAGTCATTACCCTTAAATAATAGTCCACATCTGAGAGTTAATTATTACAGGGTGAGATTATAGGTGCCTCATGCAGACAAGGTCAATTGTCTCATATCCATTTAAAATGTATTATGAATAATTCACTTACAAAAGCTATAAAACATGTTAAAAATAAAAGGTGAGGAAAACATTGAATTCAGATGTAATGCATTTTGATAATACAGCTAGATAATTACACATGGACAATGTGCACACTTGGGGCACAAAGAGTTCTCATTAGTATGGTTTTCCTACGTGAGCACTGCCACTCTTTTTAGTCTCCTGCTCTTGGAAACAGTCCTTTCATTGTTCATAGGACCATCATAATTCTACTTTGCATTTCACCACACCCAGCTCAGTTGCTATTTGTCATCCATTTACTCTTTACCTAGTTTTATATTAATACTGAAAGATATAATGTTGAGGAAGAGTTTGGTTCCCTAGGACCTCACAAGGTAATTGAAGAGATAAATTTATAAACAAAATAATTTCCAACAAAATAACCATTATGGAAATGGAGGTGTTTAGAAAGGCTTGCCCAAGAAAAGGGTTCTTGAGCAAGACTGGGTCTGAATAAGTCTGGGAGAATGGGGCACATAACCAGGAAAAAAACTGGGACATCAGTAAACATGAAAAAGTATTGTACATATATGCATATATATTATATATATATATATATATATATATATATATATACATATATATGTATATATATATACATATATATATACATATATACGTATATATGTATATATATATGTATATTATATATATATATATATATATATATATGCAGGTGTGTTTGTGCAAGTGTATGTGTGCATGTGTGCATATATGCATGAACATCTATGTGCAGATGCACACATGTTCTTATCTGGGTACAGATGTGATAAGCATTTGCATGTGTGCATTTATGTGGACCTGCATGTGAGATGTGAACTCATGTGAGTGTGTGTGTGTGTGTGTGTGTTTATGTGTGTGAATGTATGTGCATGTGGTATGTGTGTGTATTTGACTGAGGGAGGCAGGGGAACCAGAGGAGTCTCAGAATCTCTACAAAGCAATCTCAGAGCCCTGCAATCTCAATTTACAATCCCCATGGTCTTTTCATTCTTAGTTCAATTGATTTGCTCTGAGCACTTAGCAGGAGATTTCTGTAAGAAACAAAATTAGCATTACCTCTTTTCTCTTCAGTTTTGCCTTCTTATGCCCAATATATGACAATGAATCTTCAAAGTTTTTCATAATGAACAGAAGGGGGAGTGGAGGAGAAAAGCATTAGAGAGTTTGGAAAAGGAAGCTCAAGTCTCCCTTTTCACTCTCCCTCTTTTTCATGAATTTTCACTCATTGGAACGTTTTTCCAGAATGAATATATATTATGTGTGTAACTTCAAAAGCAACAAGCAATGCTTCAAAACATATTTAAAAGATTGGGGTGAAAAAAAAGTCTTGTACATCTGTTAAGAATGTATTAAGTTTCAGTTAAAGGTCTATTATAGAAACATAAAACTATTCAATTCTTGAAGGTTAAGTTAATTTTTCAGATTTCTTCAGAGCACCATTTATTCAAGTGGTCTTCCTACAAGTCAACATGTTTTATTTTTTTGAACACTTTTTCTTATTCATTGTTCTTTCTCTAAACCCAAGTACTGGGAGTAGTTTTCCCCTCAGTGAGCAGCATGAATAAGCAGAAATCTCTGCAATGTGATTATTTTTTCTAAGTCTTAATCTTTTTCTGCCTGCTATACTATAAAAGTCTGATATCCTTGGCTCTGGTTTTTTGTTTCACTAATTTCTGTTCTCTGCTGTTTCTAAAGTCTTGCTGTTCTGAAACCCTATGTCAGATCACTTTTGGGGACCAGGTAAAAGCCAGACATCTGCACCTGTCACTCAAGACCCTCTTTGATCCTGCTACCTCTTGGGCCCTCCAGCCCATCTCCTGCTATTTTGCCATTCTTCTACCAGCCAACTTCCTTCTGGTCTCCTTATACTTCCACCCTGTTCCCTTTGCCTACAATACTACCCCCCACCCACTGTTCCGGGTCTGGCCCATCCTTCAACCTTCCTGCTTCATTAAGATTTTACTCGAAAATGATTTCTCCCTCAAAGCTTTCCTTAATATCTCTGGGCCCAAATCTTCTGCCAAATGTGTTCCTATGGTTATTTCCTTATTAATATTTATAAACTATAAATCACAATATTTCTGAAATTATAAAATTTCTTTTAACTCCTTTATCCCATAACATGTTATGAACTCCAAGAGGGAGCCATGTCTGTCTACTTGGGTATTTTAGTGACTGATACTTCTTTAAAGTTCAATCGATGTTTGAATGAGGAAGTATTCTTTCCTTTCACTCAGTTGTCTCAATTTTATTCAATTATATCATGAACTTCTGTGATATAGGAACCTCTGCTCACACTAGTATTTTACAATCAATTATGTGATATACTTGGTAAGTGTCATAGGAAGTTATTCGTAAAAGAGGTCATCAACCATCCCTTCAATCCCTGTATGTGCATGCTGCTCTGTCACAGAGATAGCATTCATTTCCATTCCCTATGAGTCTAGGCTCCCTTGTCCTATGACTGGTATGACCATGAAGCTCTGTGCCAGTTCTCTGACTAGGCATTAGGAGAACTAACGGCTTTAACTTCTGCATTCTTGGGACCAAATATCCTTGGGAAGAAGCATGGGGTAGACTATTGGGTGATTAGACCAAAAAAAAAAAAAAAAAAAAAAAGTTCAGAAAGACTTCAGTTGTTTCAGTCACCCTTGTTTAGGTGCTAGACAGATGAGTGAGGCCATTTTGGATGTTCCAGTGCCAGCCCAGATGAATGTGGTAACATGCAAAATCACATGGAGAGAAGAATAGCTCAGAAAATTCTGAGAAATAATAGTGTTGTTTTCAAATGGTTGACATTAAATGACAGTCTTTGTGGCTCACTGTTTACTCTGGAAAAAAAAAGGTTTACTGGAACATAGGAATATCTATTCATTTGTGTATTAAATATTGTTACTTCAGCAATACCAGGGAGAAATTGACCAGCTATGACTGAGACCATAGAGCTTTTAAAACTAAAACTAGATACTATGTGGCCTTTAACAGGAAAATTTCTGAACCACGTTTTAAGGTCTTAAGTTTGAGGTAGTTTGGTAATCAGCAAAGAACACAGAACACCTACCTGCCTTCAGATATCCTCTGATCTGTGGATAATGAAGAAAATGATGTGACAGGTGATATGAGGTAGATTCAACATATTGGTGTACAAATGATTCCTATTTAAGATGGGTCTCCCTCTCCACAAACACCTCCTTAGAAGAAAACACACCAAATCCACCTAGCCTACCAAACACCCTGCTTAGACACACGTCACTTTGTAGAGTATTGGTTGATTTCTAGGTCTCCCTCTCCCTTTTTGTAAATTAATGCTATAAAATAAAGTATTAATGCAAAGTAAGAGGAAGTAAGTAAAAAAAAAATTCTTAACTACGGGAAGGTGAGGAGATTACAGTTGCTGTAGGCCTTGTCCTCTGTCCCTGCCAATGGAATGCAAAAATGGAGTTTAGAAGCTAGGTCCTTGAGCTCTGATGGTCTATGGTCTCTTGGGAAAGTCCTGGCTGATGAATAGGACCTTTTTGTGTTTAGCTTATTTTACTCCTTCTCAGACTTTCCTTATGATCCCCCAAAGGGGACATGCACCTGTTCTCTTGAAATGAAATGGAGAATTCTTTTTTCCCATGACACATTCTTGTGAATTATGTAATTTTTTTTTTCAAAGACATATTTTAGTTTACGGGAAGGAGGTTGCCCAACATGGAGGCAAGGACATACAGAGAAATAGTGTGAAATCCTAGCTTCACCATTTGTTTGCTGGATGGAGCTGGAAAAGGCCTCTCTCTACATCACTTTTCTGTGAAGAATGGACAAAATAGAAACATGATAAGTACCGTTTTTGTCTTTTTGTAATGAGAATGCATTCTTGTATTATACTTAGACACATTCTCCTTTAGCATTTAAAATAAAAACCCCAGAAATATCGTGGGCTATCCACAACTGTTTAACAGTGATCACATTGGGCAATCCCCAAATTTTTGAAGATGACTATCCTAAGTGATGGAAACATCTGCAGTGTGAGGAATCATGGTTGCTAACCCTCAGATCTACTGGAAAATTGTGTAGGCTAGGTTTTATTCAGTATTTTCTGAACTCAGGATGCTAACCATTTTTTCCCCTATGGAGTGCTTACCATACCTATTTATAAGCACTTTGCATCCATTTGTTGCTTTATTCCCAGTATCCCTGTGACATGGATGAGCCATAGTGGGCTGTACTTTCCTCACTGAGAATCATTGCCCATCTTTCACATCCCTGGCTTGGGCCAATCTGTTCTGTTTTCAAAACTAGAATGAAACCCTTTTCCCTCCTGTGTATTTTAAAGTATTTGAACCTAATATCATCATAGTTCATGATGCTACATGCCAAAATAAAACTAAATAAATACAAGAAAGCACAACCAAACAAAACCAACCAACCTGAAAATTATGTTTCAACACAGTCAGCTCTAACTACCAAAAGCTGATAAGGGACCATAAACTCTGAAAGTACATCACTGAGATGTGCTGAATATACTTGCCCAACCCTTGAGCAACGGGATTTCTTATATTCAACTCTGTTCAGATTTATGGACTCATTCTGTGCTGAGTTCTGGCTTCCTTTGTCTCCTTGACGCATCTCCTCTATCTCCCCTTTCTAGCCTTAAAACACCAGATTTCACCTCCTTAGTGGACACTTGGTGAATTTCTTTACAGGTGTGTACTTCTAAACCTGAGAGTTGAGCAATTGTCTACTGTTGTGATTGTTTTATTTTTGTTTCACTTGTAATCTATAGTAGTCCCTACTTGATTCATTGGAGAAGCATTAAATAAGCAATTTGTCTGCTGATACTATCTCATAAATGAAAAGCCAGATTCGAACCCCAGCACTCTGTTTCCATACACACTCCTGGCATCTCTTTCTGCCCATCTGCATATAGTCAAAGATTAAACACCATGTTCTTTTGTATAGTGTAATGCTATTTTCCCGTATGCAGTTTGGAATCATCTTCATAGTTATGTTGTGATAGGAACATTCACAAAAAACTTTGATATTGAAAATAGGAATGATTCTCTATAATGCATTTAATCAACATGCAATCCCATTTTTGGATGTCCTTATTTGTAATAGTAAATATTTAATTACAGGCTTTACAGTGTATGTGTTGGTGTGTGTACCTATGCATTTATGTGTACATAAATTTACTGATGCAAAGATTGTGCAGAATACAATTGACAAATCACAATAAATTTACGTATTACTACTGTTATGATTTCCGGGTAGCCATTTTATTTTTGCAGGATATATTTTATGTTTGGTAAATTCTGGTGTTCATAGCCATCTTATGATCACAAGTGCTGATGATAGGTTACCTATTACTCTGAAATGAACAACATAAATATCATTTGATATTTGCATTCACACTAATGAATAAGTTGAATGTGAAAAATATAAAGGCATATGTTGAAAATTTACTTGTTTTTCCATGATGTGAGCAATGTTATTGTAGAATCAGATAGTAGCTTTTGAATACTGGCATAGTTCCCCATTTTTTTTTTTTTTGAGAGAGAGAGAGAGAGAAAGAGAGAGAGAACATGAATTTTTTAATATTTATTTTCTAGTTTTCGTCAGACACAACATCTTTGTTTGTATGTGGTGCTGAGGATCAAACCTGGGCCGCATGCATGCCAGGCAAGCACGCTACTGCTTGAGCCACATCCCCAGCCCATCCCCATTCTATTTGTGTATTATTTACAACATATTGATGTCAACTTTTGAATTGATTCTTTATTATTAGTGTTTTCTCCATCATCTTCTTGAATCTAGATAATCAATGAAGCAATGAATCAAGCTCTGGTTTGTAGTGTTTGTCAGTTCTGTGCTATGAATATTTTCACCATGGCTGGCTTCACCCACCAACTTGCTGTTACTGACAGTGGAACTCAGGAAAAATGTGCAGCAGTGTTCATAGAGCGCTTTGGTGTTCTGTCCACACTGTTCTGTCCACACTTAAAAAAGACATGCAAAACTACCCTGGAGATGGGGGGCAGCTCAATGCTAGAGCACTTGCCTAGCATGCACAAGACTGTGGGTTTGATTCTCAGCACTATGCACACACACACACACACACACACATACACACAAATGGTATTACTAATCACAGCCTCAAGAGCATAGACAGTTGTAAAACCATTGAGATATTACTAGTTTTGTATTTTCCCTTTGTTTTTAGCATGATTTCTCAGTTGTAAGTTTATATAATTTAAGTTTTAATATTGGTTATATTTCACAACCAATCCCCCAAATTTCCAAATATTTAGCAATTAGCACTCTTGATCCAGTTCAGGCTAACTACGGAACACCACTGGATGTACCTGAAGAATTTATACACAGGAAGATTACAATCGATACTATTAGACTTTGTGCATCTAAACTGTCAGTCATTTTCAAATCCTCTGAAAGAGACCAAGCATCTTCACAACCTAAATCAGATGTAAAGGCTATTTTAACATATCTAAAGAAGGAACTTGTTATTTAAAGAACTGGCCAGCCTAGGAAACTGAGTTCTACATTGAGACCAGATGGAGGGTGATTGTACTAACAGACTAATGAAGCTAATGTCCCATGGCCAAGGCTGTCCTTATGAGACTGGAGTATAGGGTTAAAATTTCAGTTGAAAGAACAAGACTGCATGCTCTTTTGCTTGAGGTAAATGGTAGGAGGACCTTCCCCAGTTACACCCATTGTTTAAGACATACAACAACAAAGTATTGAACCACCAGTACAAGCAGATCTGACCACAGCTGCTTGCTGGAAAGTAACTTAGATCCTCATTAAATTTATTTACATGCTAAAAGATGCACTGGGGGAGGGGGAGGACTTAACACAAATTCACTCATAGTTTTGCAGGTGTGCAAATTGGCACAGGTGCAATGAGAAATTTTAGTATAGCTTATGAATGTATTAATTTCTAACCACAAACATATATTTATATATATTGTATATAAATAATATATTTCATGTATATGTGTATATGTAATGCATATATATATAATATATAGGTATATATGATATATATTTATACACCATATATATATATATATATATATATATATATATATATATATATATGTGTGTGTGTGTGTGTGTGTGTGTGTGTGTGTGTATTGTTTACCCCATGGCTTTCTTGCTTTTCTGCCTAAGGGGCAGCCATCTTTCCCTGCTACCTGACTATGGGGCAGCCCAGCCTGCTTACTCTGTGAATCAGTGCAATGCATAATTTATACCAATCCTCTTTTATGTCCATGTTTGATTTCTATCCTGCATGAGCTAAAGGACCCACTGAGTCAGTATGTTCAGAATGCAGGGCAGAAGCACCATACTTTGCTCTTTTTGGGTGACCATTGTGGGAGAGCAAAGGACACTTAGCACAGTCATAGATTCTCTGCATGTGTTTTTGCTTTGATTTTTTTTAAGTCCTAGGTGGTAGTAGTGCTACTGTTTTTATTTATTTTTATTTATTTAACTAATTTATATTTTGTTTCTTTGATTTGAACCCAGAGTCTAGTACACACTGCACACAAGTTGTATTCCAACCCCCTACACTCCAGCCAGGGTGAAGTTCAGTCCCTGCTGCTCTTTTTAAAATGATAAAATACACAGCAAATACATATACAAACATACTTTTTCTGTCCACTTTCTGATTCAGATATAGTTTCACAAAAAGGTTCTTGGTAGTGTATCATTTGTGGATTCAGTCTTTTCTTTTCTTCTATTCAAATTCATGGAACTAGAACTTTGTGGGAAAATATATATTTTTTTCAACTCTTTCTTGAGGAAGTACCATCTCAGAAAGGTGAATGACCTTGATCTGAGCCACAGAGTCATGCATCTCCTCAACAGCAAGTCGGCTTATGCTACTCAAGTGCTCTGACTTTTTTTTTTTAATCTTTAATCTTTACTTTTTTTAGAATTATTTTAGACTTACAGAAAAATCAAAACAATGATAGAGTTTCTATATAACCTGTACCAAGTTTCCACTTTTAGTAAACTTATGTTTATATGATGACGTTTTTCCAATGATGGGCCCACATTAATATATTATCGTTACTAAAGTCCAGAGTTAATTGAGATTTCCTGCTTTCCCTGAATGTCTTTTTCTCTTCCAGGACCTCATTCAGTTTACCATATTGCATTTGATTTTCTTGTCTCCACAGGCTCTTCCTGGCTCTGACAGTTTCTCAGACTATCCTTGCTTTTGGTGACTCTGGCAGTATTGAGGAGTCCTGGGCAGGTGTTTTATACAGTGAATTCCTGATTTTTAATCCAGTGGTATCCTCAGTTATTCAATACTGACTTTTTCCAACAAAGCCTGTCTTATCTTAAATGAAAAATGTCAATGAGTAATTTGATGGGTAGATCTAAAAGATCATCTTTAATTTAAAAAAAAAATTAAATCATACCCTTCCAGCATTCTGGCAGGGGGCTTGCATATCTTCCCAGAGAGATCCCTTCCTCTGCAAGAGCCTTCCAGATTGCGTATGCTTCTAAGCAGGGGAACCCCTTAACCTGTGTCATCTGTTAGCAGCCTAGCACCATTACGTATTTTGTTTCACTCTGCCTACTAAATAACAGAAATTCTTCTTATGTACTTTGCTAATTAATTATTACCATAACCTTATGAGATAGGCTCTTAATTATCCTTATTTTACATAAGAAAACAAAGGTACACATTAGACACAGTGTGTACCAAGCCCAGAAGGGAAGAAAGAAAATGGACTTGCAGAAAGTAGGAGTCATTTTAGCCCAAAGTGAAGCAAATTGCAAATATTGGGACTCACATGATGAGCAGGGACCTCATCCTGGAGACTGGTTTTGCCCATGCAAAGGCCATAGATTTTTTTTTTCCCCCTGAGGAAAAATGTAATAACGGAAGGGTTACAAAAAGGAATGTGACCTGCTCAGATTTATATTTGAGGGTAATTGCTTTCTGGCAGTGTACAGAATGTGTTAAAGGTAGATCAGGCTAGAGCTGAAAAGCTGTCAGATGATCTAGGTGGAGAGGCAATCTGCATGAAGGCAGAGGCAGGGACCGCATTTCCATCCCTGGCTTCTTAGTCCTCAACTCCATCTCTACAGACCCTGTTATGATTTGAATATGAAGTGTTCCCCCAAAGGCTCAAGTGTTGAAGGCTTAGTCCCCAGAATAGCAGTATGCAGAGATGAGGCTTTTAGGAAATGACTAGATCATGAAGGCTCAGACCTCATCAGTGGGTTTAAAATATGATGGCATTATTGGGAGGTGGTGGAAACCAACCACAGGAGGTGGGACCTAATTGAACAAGTAGGTCCTAGGGGGTGTGCTTTTAGGGGCTGTATCTGGTCCCAGGCTTCTTCCTTGTTCTTTTTCTCTGCTTCCTGATGTATGACCCTTTCACCACACCTTTCCACCATGATGTTCTGTCCCACTTCAGGCCAAAAGTGGTGGAGCCAACTGATATGGACTGAAACATCTGAATTCATGAATCAAAATATACCTTTCCTCTTCTAAGTTGTTCATGTTATTTTTTTTCCTGCATAGCAATGAAAAACTGTTTAACATAGTCACTCTTGGAATTATAACTGGAAAACAAATTACTTTTAATACTTGTAAGGGGATAAAAAAGATATACCTGTATTCCAGATTCATAAATTTATGTATAATATATACATGTTAGGATTTTATTTCATTTTTTTTTCTTTCCTCCTCCCTCCTTCCTTCCTTCATATCTCTCTCTCTCTCTCTCTCTCTCTCTCTCTCTCTCTCTCTCTCTCTCTCTCTCTCCTTTTTCAATACTAGAGATTGACCCCAATGGTATTTTATACTAAACTATGTCCCCAAACTTTTTTATTATTTTATTTTTAGCTAGGGTCTCATAAGACCTTGTCTTGAACAAGAGTTCAAGAGTGGCCTTGAACTCTTGATCCTCCTTCCTCAGTCTCCCAAGTTGCTGAGATTACAGGCATATACCCACTACAACCAACTATGTATACTTATTGATTTGTGTTTATATGTATAGATGTAGTCATCCATCATAGACTAATTGATTCATATCAGATATTAATCTTTCTTTAGTAAGTGCTGATAAGTAATAAATTATACTTTTTGTGTTTTCTTCATTTTAAATTAAATATGAATCAGTCTACCAAGAAATATAATCTTGGTAACTGTTGTCTAATCCTTCTGGGCACGAAGAATCAGGAAGATTGACACATTATCCCATAATGGGGGAAGAGCTTCTAAATTTCTATAAATTCTAGCCACTACTAACACTCACTCTGTCCAGGTAAATTCTTCCATTGTTAATTCCTGAGAGAGAGTCTGAAATCCTATTTTTGCAATAAACACTAATATGTGGGGTCCAGCTATTCTGGACTTTGAGGTCTTTCCATTCATCAGTCATCATCAAGTCTGAAGGAGAGACTCACTGTGTCATTTTCCGTGGAGGAATATCTTCTTTCTTTTCTTCACTGTTTCTTGCTCTGCCCTTTCCAAAATATTATAGCCAGTGTGTCCAATAGGATTTTCTGATATTGGACACATTTGTTTCTGCATTACCCAGGATTATAGTCACTAGCCACATGTGGCTATTGGTCTCTTGTGATCATTTTCTCTTTTATTCTTATATGCTTTCAACTTACTCCCTGTTTACAGGTGATTGTTCTATAAGTTACTTGATTGTTCATTAAAGGAATTTAAACAAACCCTGTGACCCTGCTATACTGGTGCATATTCCACTACTCATAACTATTACTTAACAATGTCAGTACTCAGCCAAGCCCAGTGAGCATGCTGTACCAGGAAATTGGGCTTCTCAGATTGTCACATGTTGTGCTAAACCACCCACCACCCACCATGGAACACTCACCAGTATCTCCTTGTGGCATGTCTCACTGCTTCTGTAACATGTATTTAATATTCACTTTAGCATACCTCAGGTCTGCTAAAGATGTGATAGTGAATATGCCACTATGGAACTCATGATTCTATATAATTAATATGCTGGGCATGGTGGAGCACGCTTATATTCCCAGCAGTTTGGGAGGCTGAGGCAGAAGAATTGCAAGTTCAAAGCTAGCCTCAGCAAAAATGAACTACTAAGCACTCAGTGAGACCCTGCCTCTAAATAAAATGCAAAATAGGGCTGGACATGTGGCTCAGTGATCGAGTGTCCCTGAGTTCAATCCCCAGTAACCCCCCAAAAAAATGCATTAATAAAAATTGTATAGTGAACACCTATAACTTATTACTTCAGTTCTACAATAATATTTTGCTCCATATACTTTATCACATATTCATACATCTGATTATATTATTTTTACTTTTTCTTAGGCTTTTTGGACATTCCTAATTCAACCCTTCCCTTTCCTACACTTCAATGCTTTTCTCACCACGGGCCAAGACATTGATCCATTCAGAACTCAGGGGAAAAAACAACAATGCAACCAAATTGTTCTCAAAAAAGAGAACATTCATCTTATTGTTCTCAAAAAGAGAACATTTATCTTAAGTATCTGAATTTAAGGAACCAAATTAGTTGTTGTAAAAATTACACTTTGGTTGAGCCCTGCTGGACAGCAATTGTGGAATTAGGAATCATGATATCTTTCTGTGAATTGTTAGCAATCCCTCTTTTGTTTTTCTCTTTTTATTTTCCTTGTTTCTTTTTTTTTTTTTTTTTTGGCTGTGTTGGGGACCAAACCCAGAGCCTTACATATGCTAGGCAAGTGCTCTATCACTGAGCCACATCTCCAGCCTCAGTCCCTCCTTGCAACTAACTAGGGTCATGAATGCCACCCTTGACTTTGTGTGTACTCCAAGAGCTAAAATAATCGCTTAGGGATGTGGATTTTTTTTTAAGACTTTGTGAGTGAGAAGTTATCTCCTTTAGTGCCTTATTTTATGTCCCTGAATTTAATAGTGCCAATTCCATGGCTGTTGAGTTTACCTGCTTTATTTGCTCTAAAGAGAAAGTTCAGCAGAATTTCAGAAGGGGCTGGAGAATTGCATGTCAAGCAATGTCTGCCCTATATCAATTCTGCACAGCCCTGGGAAAAGAGAATTGAAACAAAATTTCCCATTATGTAAAAGCAGCTATTAAGGAGAAGCAGCTGAATTTAAGATGATTGGCCAAGGAGTGGGATACAGTGGTAAAGGGAGTTGGGGGCACAGTTAAGGAATTTATTTGCCCTTTCCCCCCATTCGCTGTTCTTAGTTTTGCCATTTACTTCATGGGCTATCAAAAAGCACTATTTTGAAACCAATTTGAATTTTTGGAACATTAACATCTGATATGCTTATTTCAACACATGAACATGAACAGATGTTTACATTATAATGTTAAATGTGCCAGCTGTTCTTATGTCAGAATAGGCATCTATGCATATTATTTAAAAGTAAAACAAAGCTTTTAAAGCCCTCTGCTCAAAACTCTCCTTCTTTCTCTTTTTTCTTCCTTTTCTTTCCATCCTTCCCTCTAACCTTTCCTTCCTTCCTTCCTTCCTTCCTTCCTTCCTTCCTTCCTTCCTTCCTTCCTTCCTTATTCGTTTTGAAAGAATCAAGATTTCTTGGAACATTTTTGCTGTTTCAAAGTTTATCACAGAAGGTCAGTGCTCAATAGCCACGTTAGTGAATGACACGCTCTTATCTCTTTGAGCAGGACAGTGTGGAGTGTGAAGAATTCATACCAGATGCATTTTAAGATTTTATGTTTTCATCCACAGCTGTGAAAGACTGGTTTGTATCCCTACAGGCAAACGTCCATGAATTCATGAATTCTGGTAGCTGTCACCATTTGGCTATCATTGTCTATCAAACTATTTTTATTTTTTCCTGTTGTACCAAAAACAACAGATCATGTTGCTTTTAGTTGCTATGAATTGCTTTATCTCTATATTCATAATTAAGATAGCAATGTAAGGGATTTAATTCCCTACATAAGATTATACTGGAGGTAGCTTGATCTGCATAGACCACACCAAGGGTGTTCTCTAACTTTTCTTCCTTGTTACAAATATAGGTGTCCCCAGGGGGATATCTGAGGGACTTTTCCACTTGAACAGGTGGATCAGCCTTGAAAAGATCACCAACGTTTAAGTGGACTTTTGCTGTAAGATGATGAGATTTATTTCTTTTTCCTTATTTCCTCAAAGGAATTAAACAAACATAATAGAGTGTTTGGACATAAAGTATGAATCTCATTTTATTATTCCAGGAGTATACCAGGACCTCTATCTACTTTCCTAAGCCTATACATTGGAAGAAACAAATAGACTAATATTCAGTCCTTAGTGTGTTTTTGGAGAATATGTTATATCATGGTGGAATGATTATAAAATGTCATTAATAAATACTGCAGGGTACCCCTGGTAAGTTTAGTGTTCTACCAACCCATTTTAAATGTTTATCTGTGTGTAAACAGAGGAAAAAATAAATTGGAAGGGAAAATATCAGAATATTTAGTTATCTTCTGACTTCAGTGTTCTTTGCAGAAGGCTACAAAAGCCCTACATTGCCTGTGTCTTCTCTCCCTTCCCAACTCCTACCACTCTCAACCCCCAAGTGTGTGTCCCTTTCCTAATAATTTTGGGTTCCTTCTCTTCCTTTACTTCTGCACTCAGCATCTCTGAACCAGTGTTCCCTTGTCTAAACCCTCTTCCTGAACAAAGTTGTCTGCTTAGTGCCTCCCGCATCTCCTTCATGTTTGACTCAAGTATCATTTTTCTAGGTGGTTTGCCCTCATGAAGACTGCCATGTTGACTAACAATTTGCCTCCTCCTCCCCTCCTTCCCCATCCCTTTAGTGCTTTCTGCTTCTTATTCCATTTCTCATAGTAGTTTTCCCTTAATTGTATACTACACGTATATGTTGTACTACACACATAGATGTATAGTTTAATATGTGCAGTTGACTCTCTGTATCTGTGGGTCTACATTCTTGGATTCAATCAACCATGGATCCAAAATATTCAAATTTACATAGCTGCATCTCTACTGAACATGTATAGTTTTTTTCTTGTCATCATTCCTTAAAAATATAGTATGATGACTTTTTACATAGCATTTGCATTGTATTAAGTATTAGAAGTAATCTATAGACAGTTTAAAGTATAAGGGAGAACATGCGTAGGTCATATGCAAACAATACATCTTTTTATATAAGGGAATTAAGTATTCATGTTATAGGGAAGTAGTCCCTGAGCAAAAGTCCAGAACACATGTAACCATAGTTTATGACATAATTCTCACCACTGCATTAACATATACTCAGGAGTATTCTGTGCATTCTAATCTTGTAATAAATGATTTTTAAACAATATTGGTACAGTTACAAAAAATGCTTCATACAATGGTCACAGCTCACATTTTTGCAAGAAAAAAATTGACATAAAATCTGTGTTTATGTGGTGAATTTTGGTACATATGTATGTGCATATATACATATTTATATATGTGTATATTTATATATATATATATGTGTTTATATGCATATTTATATATACACACATACATAAAGAGAGAGTCATGTGTTGCTTAATGATAGGAATAGTTTCTATGGTGATATTGCCCTTCTGTGAACATAAGACTGTACTGGAATAAAACTAAAATGGCTATGACATCAATAAGTAATATAATCCTGTGGAACCATAGTCATGTATGTGGTCCATCCTTAACAAAACACTGTTATGTGGCATGTGGCTATATATAGCCAGTCATGTATTATATAAATATATACACATATATTTTATGGATTGTGTTGTGTGTGTAACTCTACCTTTTGGAATGCGAGTTTCATGAAGGCATGTACTGCTTGCTCTATTTAAATCTAGAATGTAATCCCTGTGGTTGAAATAGCATTTCTAGGAATTCTCTAAATACATGGTGAATGAATGGGGGTTGGCATGACATATGATTTAGAATAAGAATGAAGTGATGTGGTCAATAAAACAAGTGATTCTTTAAAAGTAGAGAAGGTGTGAGTAGCATAAAATCTGAGCAAAAATTTAAGATGTTCATATACCTAGAAACTGACTGGCTTTGTAATTAAGGAGAAAACTATTAGTGAACCATGTTTAATACCCTGCACCCTCTTGTGAGGGTTAGTCTGAGAATCCCAGTGACTTCTTTTGTGGCTATCTCCTTCCAAGCCTCTGATCCTCAGAAAAATGTGACAGATGATTTTATTCATGTTTGTCTCTCCTACCTGTATCCCAGGTGCTTGGACCAGAAGACAACGATAAGTGTCTATAGGTTTGATCATGAAGTGAGAATGATAAAGCAGCAGCTTTAACTCTAGGTTACTGATCCTCATCATCTGAGATTTAGTCCCTGGTAACAAAGGAAGTTTGTTACATATGGCAAAAGGCAGTGTTCTCTCATCAAATGTTAAAAAAAAAAAAAAAAAGAAAGAAATTGGCTTTGTGTTGGCAAGGTCCATTGGTTTGGAAATAAAGGGGAAAAATAGAATTTAAGTTTCTCATTCACAGCCAAATTACAATGCAAATGACTAATTTCAGAAGAATTTTATTTTGGAAAAGTTTACATTGGTGTGAAAATCTGATACTATACAAATTCTATCCCAAGGCATTATTAATCCTTTGTTTCTTTGGCCTGGTTTCTGTGGCCCTTAAAGTATTCTGAGATAGAAAAAAAAAACAATGTTTATTGACTTGAAAGAGAGAAGACTGTAGACTTTTCTCAGTGGTGACACCCATGGGTGACCTGACGAATGGAGGGAGGGATACAGCAGTTGAAGAAGGACTTGGATTTTTCCAAAAATGTCCATCAAAACTGGAAATGAAGTTGTCTTTTTGATATGGGCAACTGCCATTTTTTCAAGTAAAGTGAGAAGAAAACTATTCTAGAAAGTATGAACATTTTTTTTTTTTTTGAGCTATATCACATTGTCCCATCATCTAAATAAATTCAGAGCAAGACGTAAATCAAATCTGAAGGGAAAAATTCCTTAACTCTCTCAAACTATTCTCCCATTGCTATCTCTTAACCATTTAGGGGATTGGTCACCCAAATAAAATAATCACATTTTTACTATAGTGAAGAATTGCTAGCATAGTCAAAGGTGTGGGGCAGAGTCACAAAGATGGGAGCACTTGATTCCAGGGATCATTCTATAGTGGTTCAACCTATGACGCTGAGCAAACATCTTTGTCTCACTTTCTATTACTACAAAATGAGCATCTCTTTCTTTAGCATTCTGCATTAAAAAAAAATGCTTCAAAAGAACTGTTACAGTTTAAGTGCTCCCAAAGTTCCAGAGGTTGAAGTTTGACTTCTAACCTGGTGTTATTGGGGAGTCGTAAATCTTTAAGAGGTGGGGCCTAGAGGGAGGTCTGCAGGTCATTGGGGTCATGTCCTCAAGAGGAAATGCCACCTGGGTTCTTCATCCTGCTCCCTGCTCTCTTTTGCTTCCTGGCCATGAGGTGAACAGATTTGTACCACACTGTGTTCCTGCCATAATATGCAGCCTCACCACAGGCCCAAAGCAACATTGCAAACCAATCATGCACTGAAATCTCTAACACTTTAAGCCAAAATAAACCATTTCCCTTTATAAATTGATCATCTTAGGTATTTGTTATAGTGACAAAAATTTAACACAAGAACTAGCAGGATTCCATAAGATTTAGGTTTAGATATAAGATTCTGATTTAGATATAATTCTTTTTCTTTTTTACTTTTTTTTTTTTTTTTAAGATGGAGGTCTCCCTGTGTTGCCTAGGCTGGCCTTGAACCCCTGGGCTCAAGAGAGCCTCCTGCCTCAGCCTCCCCAGTAGCTAGGACTACCAACACATATCATGGCTTGCTTCAAATCAATGTTGATACCTTAAAATATAAGTGAGGATGAATAATTTTCATATACTGTTAATACCACTAGGATAAATTTCAGTATAAATACTATTTCAGTAATTTTAATAGAAGCTGCTCAAGTTTGCAAAAGGGAATTATTATGTCAAATAACTAGTCAGACCCAGAGGGTGTTGGTGGTTGTATTTGTTTTCAAAATATCTTTAGTACTTTCACCTGATCTTGTAAAGTTTGCTATTAATAAATGGAAAGACCAAGTGGACTTTTTCTTTGACACTTATTGCTGAATGACTTTCTCAGATAGTCAAAATGAAGAGGCTTTAATAATGAAACTGCTACAGTAGTTTCAGCAGAAATAACTAGAACAAAGGGGATACAAATCACACTACTGTTTATTATTGGGATAGACCACCATTTAGACATCCTCTCCAGGACTGTGTTTCCCAGGATTGTATAGTGTGAGGATACTACAAGCAGTTTCCTTGCCACTACCTGATCCTTAAGCACAAATGTGATCCATTTATGGTGCCGTGGATGCCCACAGCATCACTTAATGATCATTATCCATTGATGTTAATTGCTGAGTTTTCTAAGCCAGAATTGCTCAGCAGTTGACAACTGTGTTGAATCAGCAATTATTTATGTGCAGTTTCTCTTTAATGTGATTCTACCTAACTACCAAGAAGTTTCAGAAATGAGTTCTTTCCCCTCTGCAAACCTGGGTGGAAGGCCCAGCTGGTGGAATTCTCTGCTTGCTGAGTCACAGCACCAACTCACCTACTCACCATGGACTTTACTCAGCTCCACATTGTGCAGCCGAGTCTCTGTTGGGCAAAACTGTCAAGTGGGCAGTATCTAGCCTCATTTTTATTTTTTCTGCCTCAGGCGCTTCTAAGAATATCGAGAGTCTTTGGGCAATCTCTACTGCAATCAGAACTCTCATTCACACTGTGATGTAAGTAGAAGGATCAGCTTGACTAAGCACTGCCAACTTCCTGGGGAGGGGGTGTGTGGGTTCAGTTTAATAAGGACCAGAAATGAAATTGTCTGCAGAGGCCAAGCAGGTAACATAATTTCTACAAAGACCCATTTTGTGTAAGTAATGACTATTTAGGAAAATGTTTGCCTTTTTAAAAAATCTCACATTACATTTTTCACAAACTTAAAATATGTGACTTTCATATAAGTATAGAATGAACACATGTTCAAACTATGTAACTCATTAATGAGAGAACCAGAGGGTGCAAAAGTTATTTCAAAGAACATTTTAAAGGCAGAAAATTATGCAGTTTGGAGGATATGCTACATTTAGTTCACTAAGTTCCATTTCCCCAAGAGAATGTCACCAAAACACACAAGCATGCACACACACACACCCAAAACTGGTTAATGTCTTATAAGACAATAAAACACAATGTTTACAGTTAGAAATAATTTTTATCTTTTCTGGAAAAAATCTGCAAGTCAACATATATTATGTTCCTAACCAGTAGTGAACATTGAAAGTAAATCCCCTAATGGAATAATTAATCCCCTGGATAATTAAATTATCTGTAGAAGTAAATTAAATACTGGATTTGCCTATTTAGTAATGCTTCAATATGACATTAAAAGAGTATTTGTTATCTCATTGTCTTATGTCCAATTTTTAGAAAACTTAAGGAAGAAATTTTTTGTCTTCTGTTTTTCTTAAAATATACCCTGGCTTTCTTAGGTTTTCCATTTTTGATAGATCTAAGTGTAAAAGAAATAATCACTTTCCTTTCAGTTCTTCCACAAACTTTTTAAAAACAGTGCTATTGGACAGGGATTGTGGCTCAGCAGTAGAGCGCTTGCCTCGTATAGGTGGGACCCGGGTTCGATCCTCAGCACCACATAAAAATAAAGGTATTGTGTTGTGTCCATCTACACCTAAAAAATAAATAAAAATGAAAACAGTGCCATTTTTTGCCACTCATGGTAAATGGATAGATGATGACCATTGCTGGGCAAGGCAATGTCTGTCCTTCATAGAGAGTGAGAATGTGAACATGGTGTTGGTAGCCCTTCTGATTTTTCAAGAAGACCCAGAAATCCAGACTTCTAGGTTGAATCTCTTGATTTTTTTACATGTTAGAAAATTAAATCAAAAAGTTAAATACTCAATGGAGAGCAACAATTTCAGGATACCTCTGGTTAGGAAGTTTTCATCTTGCAATTCTTCCTTAAGTCCAAAAGAACAAGCTCCAGCGGAGACATCTGAGTTTCTCAGGTGTTTTTGTACATAACCTGTGATAGAGAATTGATGGATTTTTTTTCCTATATAAATTTAGATCTTTGAGTCTACAATGTTTATGTATTCTCAGCTCAAGAAGAGGACCTAACATCCATAGTCTGTGTATCTGCCTGTCCACCTACTCATCTATTCAGCCCAGATGATGTGCCAAGTGCTGAGCTAAAGTATGAAGGTCAATGTGATTCCATCTCTCTGGGACCCTTTTTGCTAGATTTTTCAATGTGCACATTTTTTTTTCCCAGCTGGCTTCTTAATGCAATGCACATTCTCTCCCCACTTCAGAATATTTCTGATTTGCTCTTAGCAGCGAAATTGGGGACCAACTCATTGTTAAATACAGGAAACATTTTTTAGTCTCCATGTAGCCTCATTTCCTGTGGCATTTAAAAATCTATTCTGAAGTTTTTGGAAATTTCTCTTCTGACATCTAAGAATGTGTTCTTTACTGCTTAAGAACTCCTGTCCATTATTCTTTTGGTAGATTTATCTTTATTCACTTTTTGTCTTTTTTTATTGGTTCTTTTAGTTGTATGTGATCATAGAATCCATTTTGACATAATTATACAAACATGAAATATATCTTGTTCTACTTCAGACCTCTCCATCCCTTTCTCTCTCCCAGACCTGACTCTTTTCCCTCTGTAGATCTTTGTGAACTCTTCAAATCTCTTGAGTTTATGTCACAGTCTTCATTCTTGAAAACTCTATTAAAGTGAGAGCCATCAATTCCCTCTATCCTATTTGCTTATATCCAAATGGTCATTGGATCCTTTATATTCTATATCATTATTATTCTCAAAATGACCCTCTTTCGCCCATCTCTCTGCTTTAATTCATGCGCTTCTTATTTTGTGTCAAAGGTAACAGTTAAGATGCTTTTGGTATCAAGCGACAGATAACAATGCAAAAACATTTTAAACAATAACGACATTTATTTTCTTGTTAACAAAAAAAAGGTTTTTATTTGGACAGTTTTGGATTATTGAATTCAGTATTTCCTCACAGATAATTTTTTCACTGTTTTCCACACATGTCACCCTAAAAAATTGTCAGCTGTATGTAGATGTTCTGACCTCTCAACACAATGAATAATATACAGTAGTAAAAGGCCTCTCTCTCAATTTGTTTTTAGAACTTGGTCTTTTATTTTTTATAGCTTATTAACTAGGATTATATAATATGCCTCTATCTAAAATCATCACTGCAAATGAAATTGAAATATACTGACCAGCTTAGACCAGTTACACTTACTTTTTCTTTTGGGATGCACCTTTCTTGAGGCTCATGTATGGTAAGATCCATAAACCAAATGGTGGTAGTGGTAGTAAGAGTAATAATAATGATACTTAAACCTGAACATGACCAATGCTCTTCTAAGCATTTACTTATATTACCTGATGGAATCCTCATAATAACACTATTTGGTAGATTGTGTTATTAACCCAGTTTCACAGAAGTGAAAACTGAAGCTTAGGAGGATTTTGAATAAGAAAAAAAAGATTTCTACGTAAGCTTTCTGACTCCAGAGTTCTGATCTCATCCACTATTTTCTACCAAATATGGGTTTTATTGGCATAAGAGGAAGCTATGCATAGGAGAGTGTTGCAGGGTAGGGTTCGAGTCTGTTTGAGCTGCTGTAACAAGTTTTCCTAAACTGAGTGGCCTATGAACAACAGAAATTTATTTTTCACAATTTTGAAGGCTGAGATGTCCATCATTAAGGCATATTTGGTCTAACAAGGACTTGCTTTCTGACTCATAAATGCTACCTTCTAGCTGTGACTGAGAGGGACAAAGGGGTCTGTCTAGGCCCTCTTTTATGAGGGTACTAATTCCATTCACAAAAATAAAGCCCTAAAAACTTTACCTCCAAAAGGCCCTGAGTCCTAATGCCATCATCACTTTGAGGGATAGAATGTCAGCCTATAATTGCTTTGCATGGGGAGGAACACAAACATTTCAAGCAGATCACTTGGCTGCGAAGTGTCTACTGCATTTCTCTTACTATGACTATCTAATAATATTTCCATTATTTCCAGTATTGCTCCTCTTCTCTCTTTCCTCTCTATTCTGCAACCTTTGAAATGACAAAAAGAGTCTTTGAAATTACAAAGATGATCACATTACTTCTGTGGTACAAGTCATTCAAGGCATCACTGACTTCTAGGGGAAATCTCAAATCTGTATCAGGGAACACAGGCTCATCTAATGGCCCAAACTTATCACCTTACTTCAGAAAAACTTAAATCCTTCTTCTCTGTGCTTTAATGCTATCAAATTCAGATCACAGCATATTTTCTCATTTCCCTTTGACTTTTACACATATATTTTCTTTCTTTTTATATATTTATATTTGGGGCAAGAATGTCCTTTGCCTCTTGTTTTCCATGCTTAACCTATCAATTCCTCTAGTGTTCTCTTCTCTGATAACATGCTGAGCTTGACAAGCTTCATTTCTGTTTCTACAGTGTCCATGTCTTATGACATGTTTCATTTGTTTTCTAAGTGTCCCTCATTTGCATGGCAGTATAAGCTCCTTGAGGGCAGTCATTGTGCATGATTCATCTCTATGCTCACAGTGCATCTTTTATAAATAATGTACATTTTCACTGAATGACTATATATATTGTGACCCTCAAGAAGCTCAGAAGTTAGTAAGGTAAAGAAAGCATTTGAAATTGGGGTATTTATATAATAGGAGAAGTGTTATAACATTTAGGAGAGTTGGCCCCCAAACAGATCCCATCACATTTGAATAGAATTCCCTAATTTAACCTCTAATAATCGACATAGGTTTTGTTTGACTTAACAGTCAGCAAACTCATCAACAGTTGGTGAAATTCAAGGATTCTTCCTGGAATGGGCATGGGGGGCAGACAGAATCATTCCTTACTTTATGTAATTACCTTCAATTAACCACATATCATGTATGAGGTACTTGAGACATAGAAATTAAAGAGAATATATAAAACAAAACAGAAAAACTTTGTCATTGTATCTCCAGCTAGAGGGGCAGAGAAATAAAATGGGTAGTGAGATATAATACATTTGATCCAAAACATAAGTGCAGGGTACAGTAGCCCATACAAAGGGTCTGTAACCCCCTGGGGAATGAGGGGAAGTTGCTATAACACCTACTAGAGAAACCAGCTTAATGAGGAAATGTGTCTGTGAGTCAACTGTGAGTAAGGGCATCCTGGGAGGAAGAGGGTGGGTGTGTTTGAACTTCTTTCCTTTAATTTGCTATTTATAGCTCCTGTGTTCTCATTGATGACCTCAGGCCTACACTGATAAACAATGCAGCTCGGATTATTTTTGTTTTCTCCTGGAGAGGTTCATGCACCCTCTGGATACTGACTGCTGTTACATCCTCACTTCATAAGTGACCCCCACAGATTTCATACAGGGTGGTTTTTCTGATTACGGCACTCAGTGCTTTGGGTTTCACTATCTGAGGATATTTTCTGAGAGTGTTGTGGTTGCCTTGATCCTTGATTTCTTGTGGCAAGTAAATGCCAATTTCATATTTGGTGCTCAAGATATGTAGAAGGTTAGTATCAATCACTAAAAACATGGCAGATAATGGGCTACTCCAATTATCTGTGTGGTCAATGCTAGTAGGGAAGAAGATGCTTAAGCCAGAGAGGATCTATGTGGAGTTCACCTCTTTTTTCATTGAGATCAGGTCCTTATTGGGTAAGCATTATTTTCCATGAGGAAAGAGGGCCTCACCTTTCATTGTCTCTGGATTATTTATTTATTTTTTTTGTAAGACCTTTTTTCATTTGTTGTTTTTAGATATACATGATAGTAGAGTGTACTTTGGAGTACATGGAATACAATCTATTCCAATTAGGATTCCATTCTTTTGGTTGTACATAATTTGGAGTTACACTGATCATGTATACATTTATGAGCAAAGAAAAAGTTATGTCCAGATCATTACACTGGTTTTCCTTTTACCATCACCCCTCCCTTCCCTTCATTTCTCTTTGTCTAATCCAACTCTTCCCCTCTCCACCTTCCATTATTGTGGGTTAACATCCACATATCAGAGAGAGTAGGTGGCCTTTGGTTTTGTGGGATTGGCTTATTTCACTTAGCATGATAATCCCCAGTTCCATCCATTTACTGGCAAATGGATTAAATTTTGAAATGGAAATAATGTGACATTTTTGTGGTTACTTTAGAACATGGTTCAACATACAAGTACCTTTGCAAAATTTATTGATTTATTTTTTTGGTAATTCACATTTACTGCAAAAAAAGTCATGGATTTCAGAAACAGTATTTTACACTTTCAGGTTTAAATAAAAATATTAACAACTTAAAGTCTAAAAGGTTTTAATAATCATATTCAATGGAACCTTGAATAAAGTGTTCCTCCCTAAATCTAAACACTTTTAAATGTTTCAGTATGCAATTATTTATTCATCTAGTTTCTCCAATTTTTGTTGAAGCACAGTGAATCCTAGGATAAACACAAATGCTAATGTAATACCACTGATAATTGGCGCTTGTTCTTAGCTCATTCCCCAGTTCTCAAATGCTAAGGAAAAGAAGCAGATGTTTCAAATCACAAGATCCATTTTGCTGAGTGTTGTGGTATGCTTCAGGTGAGTTCTCTCCTCAGGAATGGTGCCATTTCAAAAACAAACCATTGCTTTCAAGTTGTTATTCGGTAATTATTATTGGTATTTACCTAAAGTTACTGTCTCTTCAAAGTAAGGTCATAGAGCCACCCATTTAGGGAATCTAGAGAACAATACTGCTTGTGAGTTTAAGAAATAGTTTTAGTCTGTATTGTGCTGCTATAATACAGATCCTGACAGTGAGTAATTTATAAAGAAGAGAAATTTATTTACTTGCAGTTCTAGAAGCTGTTAAGTCCAAGATCAAGGCACTGAAATCTGATGAGGGCCTTCTTGTTGCACTATCTGGTGAGAACAGGTTGGAAGGGCAAGAGCATTTATGTATGTGTGAGAATGTGAGCAAGAGGGGGTCCGCGGCTCACTTATAAACACACCCATCCTCACAATAAGGACATTAAACCATTCAAGAGAGTTAAGCCCTGATGACATCTTAAAGGTCCTGCCTCTCAACGCAATTGCATTGGGGAATAAATATCAGATACATGAATTTTGAGGGACATGTCCAAAACACAGAAAAATACACATTATATAATAATAATGAGTTTTACATTATTCTTTATACTATAAATTATATTGTAGATTACATATCGAATGTATACTTGATCCTTATAAATATATTCACATATTTAATTTTACCAGGATCACAGGTAGATATAGATACAGATAAACAGAGATTTTAATTCCCCCAAACAACCAAGACTCCATAATGCAGATACAATATAGAAAAACCTCTGGTCTGTGAAGACAGATTTGCAACGGAATTGTTCTTGACTTCGAGAAAATACCTCATTGACCTTTTAAACAAGACTCTAGCAATTTTGTTAATTAACTTTTCAGGCAAATTAGAAAATACAATTTCATATAGCGGACAAGAAAAGACAAGGCTACTAGACTCAAAAAACCAGTGGAGCCTTGTACTAGGAGATAATAGCACTGTTCTTGCTAGGGAGCCCAAAAACGCAGTGTGTTTAATCTTAGGTCAGATGCACTAGGCAGATAAACATTGTGGGTTTTTTTTCTTTTTTTTTTTTCAGAGGAAAAATACTGAGCCCTTCATTTCAACCACTTTAACATTTTTATGTATCAGGCATTGGCCTTGTGGAGGATGCAAAAATAAGTCAGATATGAAACGTGGCTCACCTGACATTTGTCAGTTGAAATAAAGAGTCAACATAGCAATATCTTGAACATAAGATATGCGGGTGTCTCTCACATAATGATCCTGCATTGTTTGGGCTCAGGTATTTTTTCCCTTTTTCATATTCTGTTGTTCCCAAGAGACTGAACTTCTTTCCCTTCATGATTTTGGATATTGCAAAGAGGCTGCAGTGCAGAAGCAACGGGGTTGGTCCTTTTGTTTAAGGGGCACACATCCTTTCTAGCCACATACCATTGACCAGAATTTAGCTGCAAGACTTTTCCTAAAAGCAAATATGACTTGGGAATGTAACCTCGATGTAGGTGAAACCATACTCTTCTAAAAATGCCATTGCTACAAAATGAATGATAATAGATATGGGGGAACAATTATAGGTTTTTGTCACCTCCACTGGTAGAGAAAGATGGACTTGTGAATAAATAAGCAGATATGAAAAGCAAATACCCCAAATGACTTCCTATTGAAATATACCAGAGCCTATCAAAAGTACAAGTCTATAACTCATCCAAGACCATTCCTACTGAGATCTATGTTTATATGCGTCAGGGAGCAGGTGTGGCTTCAAGGCCAGTTGTCCTTTGATTTAGTTCCTTTTTTATTACTTAACTTTTTAAAGTCTACACTGAAGAAAAAGTCATCTATACTCCTCCATTAATTCTCCCCTTTATTCTCTTCCCACCTGACAGTCCATTATTTGAAAATTCTCCTCACACTTCTGCCAAGCCCCCTACATGACGACTTTCAAAAAAATGATTTTTTAAAAAGCAGTAAAAACAAAAATAAATTGCAATATCTCTAGATACTTAAATAAATCCTGGTATATACAGTTTTTGCTGATACTAATGATTCTGAATGTTCAGGGCTATCTCCTATTTAATAAAGCCTGGGGCAGTTCAAAACTTCCTATCAGAATATATTACTATCATCATTTTTCTCAAAAATGCATGATGAAAAAAATCCACATTTATTATTTGAAAGTTCACTTATAGAAAGCCATGCTGTGTGAAATTGTTGGATAAATCAGATATAAGAATAGTACTATTAGAAGCTCTCACCTATGTAATATCTGAAAACTCTTAATATCTTTAGTAAAATATCTTATCAATATTGATTTTTAATTACATTAGACTGCAAACAACTTAAGGGCAGTGAAAAATCTTATCTTTAGGATTTTTGATAAGAATATTCAAATACCTACTCTGTGTAAAGATCTATTCCAAATATTGGGAATGCCTACATGAATAGGAAATGAAAATATACATTTTTTTAGAATAGATAACTATGAGATGAATGGTAAATAGATATTGATTAGCTGATAGATTTTTCTGGCATGACACATATTTAGGATGAGTGGAAATAAAATTAGGCTGTTGGTTTCTTTGTTGTGTCCAACAACCAGTAGACAAATGTCCACCTCTTGGGAAATCAGTTTCCTCTAACACAGGGCTGTCTGGCAACACATCTGTGGCACGCAATGCAAGTGTTCCTTTGCCTAATTCCTTCCTGTTACTCATAATCACCCCCTGCCTTAATATCCTGGGTGCTTATCCTCTTGAACACAGTTCTTAATCTCTCGATGATCATCCCCCACATTTTATTTTCATTTGGCCAAGCTCCTGCTATGTAATTATTTTAATCAGGAGCACTATCTCCTTTAACCATGATAGCAAATGATGCCATTTCCAGGGTAGGTTAGAAAATGAAAATGGTTAGAATCTAATTTGATTTGCTTTGTGATGGTGTTTCCAGGGGACAGAGGAGAGGGGAGTGCCTGCTGTGAGGTGACATAATGGAGATAGGTGGCTGAACGCTGCCACCTTGGCATAATTTCTGTTCTATAAAAGGTTTTCATTTCGGAATGAAACTGTGGGATTTGTGTCAGTTTAACACTCAGGGGATACTTGAAGAGGGTGGAATGGTGCACTTTATCCTGTGAAACAGTAGTACCTGCCTTGAGACACTCAGCACTTTGTATATATTGGTTTAAATAGACCCCAACTCAGATATATGTAAAAGCATTAGCTTGCCAGTGTTCCTGCAAAAGATAGTGTGTGTAAGAATCATAGGAAACTTGAAAAAATGCTGAGTTCTAGGTCTTGTCCCCATAACTCCAATTTAGTGCATGTGATATAGGGGCATAGAAATCTGGAACTTAAGGAATTGAAGAATACAACCTGCATGGATCAGCTGCAGCTTGTATATGAATGCCAGTTTTTGCTGAATACTGGGGGAATTGGAAATCAGCAATGTAATCTATGCTGGTGGGAATGAACTGTGCAACTTCAATAAGGAGTCAATAAGGACAATAAGGACAGATTCACAGTGAAACTTAGATAATTCTTATGGCCAGGGATGCCCAAAGTTCCAAATTGCTCACCCACTCCCCAAAATAGTATTAATGTTTGACCAGGTGCATGTGAATAAAACTAATCACACTTTACATCTGTGTACCAAATAATGTAGAAGATTCATATTTGTAAAGAGGCAAATTGTCTGATTGATCTCCCCTATATATCCAAACTTCCAATTCTCTATTATTCTTACCAAATGAAAGATAGAATATGAAAATTTTAAATTGGAGACATAAAATTGGAAAGACAAAATCCATAATTATGGATTAATTACTACCTGTATGTCTAGGAAAGCCATCCTACATGGGGGACTTATGATGGGAAAAGATGACTTTTCCTACTTTCACTTTTTAAGTCTGCCTTTTTACCTAGAAAATAGTAGAAAAATCAGTAAAACAAACTCTCCAAATAGGTTACTGTCAGTGAATATCTCTGGCCCTTGCTTTCCTTCTGTATCTTTTTTGGCATTTTCCAACTGCGTCAGGATGTGTCATGGCATAAACTGTCACGGGGAAATAAACAAAAAACCAAAACTCCCATTTATTGGAAAACAAACAAAAAATACACCCAGGTCTTATCTTTAAATATGCCGGTGCTCCTAAAACCATGGTGGCGATCAGGGATGCAGAAACGTTCTTATTGGTATAATGGCTTTCACAAACCATTTGCTCAGAGATCCAGGTAAAATTTGTTAGACCAAGGCTACCTTAAAGAAATGACACAAGACCAATGACAAAAAGGAATGACATAGGCTTAATCAAGGTCAAGCCAGTACTTCACAAAACACAAACCACTGAGCTCTCTTTGGATTAGAAGAACATGGTGCCTTGTCTTGGAGAACAGCATAGAGAGAGAGAATGACCAGGTCAAGCTTCAGTTTAGGTTCTTTTTTCTTCATGGGAATCTGAAATCCAAAATTCTCCACAATCTGAAACATTTGAGCGCCAGCATGGTGCCCCAACTGGAAAATTCTATACCTGACCTCCTGTGACTGGTTGCAGTTAAAATGCAAGTGCACAGAAGTCTTATGTATAATTACTTTCAGATAATGCACAAAACATGCATGTGAAACATAAATGAATTTGTGTTTTAACTTGGATATATCCAAGGCATTCCATTATATATATATATATATATATATATATATATATATATATATATATATATATTCAAATATTAAAAAAAACAGAAATCTAAAATACTTCTTATCCCAAGTATTTCAGATAAAGGATGCTCAATGTTTACTTTGGATTAATTTTTAACATCCTCAAGGTTTACTCTTTTTAGCCGTAAAATGAGTATTATAAAAATCATGTGGGGCTGGGGTTGTGGCTCTGTGGTAGAGCGCTCACCTTGCACATGTGAGACCCTGGGTTCGATCCTTAGCACCACATACAAAAATATACATGTGAAATAAAGATGTTGTGTCAACTAAAAAATAAATATTAAAAAAAAACTCATGCACAGATTTTTAAGTCTGTGATTGATACAAAAAATGATTGCACAATGAATATAATCGGAGTTCTTGTGCCTGAGTGCTTGCAGTCTAAAAGGACATATAATGGATGTACATAAAGAACAGCTGATCCAATGACATGTTCACCATGGGATTGGGGATAGGGATGATATTTGTTCTGATATTCAGTGCAAAATAAAAGAGTTTTAAAATCGCATCATCTATTTTTTATGGGTGGCAAATTCACTATACACAACTCAAAAACTTCTTGTGCAAGGTAATCTTTAGCATATGAATAATAATTCTTTTTGCAGTTGTGTGATAACTTTTTTTGGAGGCACTGGCCTTATATTCCCATTTTTGCCTTCCTTTTAGTTTCAGTAAAACCATGATGAATATTCTTATCAAGAACTCTTAAGACATATCTTTAGAAGAGGATTATTAAGGCTTTTAATATTACCAAATAACCCCTAGAAAGTATTTAGGTGAGTGTATGTCTATGGTTGTGATATGACATAAGTCAATTTGTTTTGGATGTCCCACTGGTCACAATTTTGGTGATAGAATATTTGTAGTTTGCTTTGCCTGAAACAAATAATTTCTTTGGAGAGTTGTGGGGAAAGAAGGAAAGTATGAATACTTTGGCTACCAATATTTCCTCAAAGATGGATTAGAAATAATGGAAAACTAAATCAGCCTGTAGGAACAGGATGACAGTAAGACTTTGCGTCGGTTCTGAATTATCTGTGAATTTGGTGTTCCCTCTGGTCTTCGATGGTGCCAGAATATCTGGGTTTTCATGTTGCCTCCACACTTGAACACCAATATCCCAAACTGAGCTTCAATTTTTTTTTCAAATGTGAGAAGGGGTTTTCCCTGCTGGATATTTTGTGTTGACTAAATTATTAGTTATTTTCATGATAATTATCTGAAGGATTTTAGCTGACAAATATTGCCATCAAAGCTGTTGGAAAACCCAGTGGTTTCCTGCTTTCAGTGTTTTCTGAGGACGTGTGTTCTCTCTTCCCTAGTTGAAGCTGCAGTTACCTCCTGTCTAGTTGCTTCTACAGGATCCATTCTGCTCTGTTGGATTTCAAGGGTACAATTGATGTAACTGGGAATAATGTGGAAGTTGATGGTATTTTTGTAGGAAACTACATTTTTCAAAATGAAATTTTTAAAGGATACAGAAAATCACTTTTTAAAAATTATTTTAAATTTTCAGGTGGTTCTGTTATTTTGAGATCAATTTTAGGAGAAGTAGGCATAGACCGAGAGAGGACATCGAGTCAGAAACTTTATTTTCCTTGAGCAAATCTCGCTAGGAGCCTTAAAATTACAAAACACACCATTTAGAAATGGCAACTTTTAAAAAAAAATTAGAAATATTTATTGTTTTGCTGAGGCTGGCTTTGAATTCGTGATCCTCCTCCCTCAACCTCCCAAGTTGCTGGGATTACAGGTGTGCTCACACTCTGCATAAAATGGTAACTTTAAATCAATATTTTAGAGTAAATACATTTGTTGTACTTTGTATTATTTCAAGATAACATTATTTGTGTACTCATGACCCTATAGTTATGAAAAAAGAATAGTAAATTTTATTAGTTAATATTTTTTCAGATCGTACTGAGAATGGAATTTTAAGAATTTTGAATTTTAAGATATCCAACATGTTGGACATAATGGCACATACTTGTTATCCCAGCAACTTGAGAGACTGAGGTAGGAGTTTTCTTTTAAATGTACAGGTTGAATACTCCTTTATTTGAAATACTTGGGACCAGAAGTTTTGAGATTTCAGGTTCTTTTCGTTTGTTTGTTTGTTTTCAAAGTTTGTAATATTTATACTCACACTATGAAATATTTTAGGAAGTACCCACATCTAAACATGAAATTCATTTATGATATATTTATCTTATGTAGATTGCCTAAAAGTACTTTTATGTAATATTTTTAATAATTTTGCACATGGAAGAAAGTTTCATGCAGTGATATTTTCTGTTTGTGATTTCATGTTGGCACTCAAAAAGTTTTGGATTTTGGTGCATTTTATGTTTTGGATTTTTGAAGTAGGGATACTCAACTTATACTTACCAGAGGTAAAAATTTCCGTCTTCCCTGACAAACTAAATGATGCTGTTCCATGCTCAGTGGATTATTTGTCTGCTTCAGTTTCTATCTTTTCCTAACTAATCTACACCCTGAGGTATAAAATGGCAAATCTCATTAAATGGATAGAGTCTTCCATCGCTCACCTTTGCCTCGGTCCATCTCCCTTTCCACACTGCAGTGGACAGATCTTAGCATACTTACAGTGGCTGGGTTTCTACATTGTTTACCCTTAAGAATTCAATGTAGGCTTTTAGAAAACAGAAAGATAAATTAAAAGAAAAAATAAAAGCATAAACAAAATCCACAGAAGAGGGCTGGGGATGTGGCTCAAGCGGTAGCATGGTCGCCTGGCATGCCCGGGGTGCTGGGTTCTATCCTTGGCACCACATAAAAATAAAAAAAATAAAGATGTTGTGTCCATGGAAAAACTAAAAAATAAACATTAAAAAACATTCTCTCTCTCTCTAAAAAAAATGCACAGAAGACATCAAAACTTTTTAAAATAAACAAGACAACTAAAGTTTTATGGCTCTATTTTCATGAATACCACTATTCCTCTTAGTCATTAAGGGCAATTAGAGTTTTCCTTCAATGTCTTGGATTATTTCTTTACTGTGAAACAGAACTGAGCCCAAGGTGCTTTATGACTTCACAGTACTCCCAATCATTTTTACTTATTTTTGAGGTGGTCTTGCTAAATTGCCCAAGCTAACCTTGAACTTGAGATCTTCCTGCCTCAGTCTCCCAAACTACTGAGTCACTATGCCCAGCATGTTGAATATCTTAAAATGCAAAATTCTCAAAATTCCAGAGTATTGCCAAACTGTACTGATTTAGTTCACCAGGGTTTCCATAACAAAATACCTCAGACTAGATGGCTTAAGAACAAATATTTGTTCTCTCCTAGTCTTCAAAGATGAGCAGTGGAAGAGCCCCGTGCTGATAGGATTCTCTTTCTGATACCCCCTACCCCTTGGCTTACAGGTGTGTGTTCCTTTTCCTCCTGTGTGCACATCCCTGGTCAATTTCTGGACAACAGACCTTGTAAGGACACCAGTTGTATTGATGCCACACATGAACAGCTTATTTTAACTGAATTATAAAACCCTTATTTCCAAATACAGATTTTATGATGGTAAGAAAGCTTTTTGATTTTATGATGGTAAGAAAGCCATATGCATTCAACAGAAACTGTACTTCAAACTTTTGAATTGGGATCTTTTCCTGGGCTAGTGATATACATTCTATCTCTCTGTGACACTGGGCAGTGACAACTAGCTCTTTGACAGCTGTTGATGCACTTCAGGGTAACTCTTCTGTATATTGTGGTGCTAAGCCATTGTTGGCATGTTGGATGTTATTAAAGACACTTTCAACTTAGAATATTTTCACTCTAAGACATATTTACTGGGCTGTAACTTCATTTGTACAAATATTCAGAGGTACTAAGGGTTACACTGAAATATGTGAATTTGAAAGGAATGTAATTAAACACATAACATTCTATATTCCTGTAATTCCTGCCCTTCTCACAAGCAAAATACAATAACTCTATCCCAATAACTCAAAGTCTTTGGTGTCATATCCAAAAATATCATTGTTTAGACCAATATCAAGAAGTATTTTCCCTATTTTCTTCTAGTAGTTTTACAGTTTGGGGTCTGACATTTAATTCATTAATAACCCATTTTGTGTTGATTTTTGAATATGGTATGAGATAAGGGTGACTGTATTACTCTTCTTATTAACATGAAATTTTACCAACACCCTTTATTGAAGAAACCTTTCTTTTTTTGTGTGTCTTTGACACTCTTGTTGGAGATCAGTTTATTGTGAATGTATGAATTTATTTCTGCACTTTCTATCCTGTCCCTTTTGAAATATATATCTACTTATATGCCGGTACCATACTGTTTTAGTTATTGTAACTTTATATTTTGAAATCAAGAAAGTGTGATGACTTCAGTTTTGCTCTTGTTGAAGATTGATTTGGCTATTTGGGGATATTTTCTGCTTTCATATAAATACGAGAATTTTGTTTCCATTTCTGTGAAAAATGGAATTTTATTTTAAATAGTGATTACACTGAAACCACAGAGAACATTGAAAAGTATGGAGATCTTAATAGTTATACCCTTCATAATGTTTTCATCAATGTTTTATAGTTTTCTTGAATAAATGCAATTCTAGATATTTTATTCTTTATGTTGTTTTTATATGTGGCATTGTTTTCTTCACTTCTTAAGCAGATAGCTTGTTATGAACATATAGAAACAGTATGAATTTTCATTATTTTGATTTTCCATCCTGTGACTGAATTAAATTCACTTACTAGCTTTAACGTTATTTTTTTGGGGGGTGTAGATGGAGTTTTTAGGGTTTTGTAAATATAAGACCAGTTTATTTTTAAAGAGACAATTTTACTTCTTCAGTTCATATGAAGAAGTAAATTAGAACTATTTGCCTCTCCTAATTGCTATACTGAGGACTTGAAAAACTATGCTGAATAGAAGTGGCCAAACTGAGTGTCCTTGTCTCATTCCTGATCTGAGAGGAAACTTCAACATGTTACCATTGAGTTTGGTGTGATCTGTGGGCTTGTGATGTATGACCATCATTGTTTTGAGGTTCATTCCTTATATACAGAATTTCTTGAGAATTTTTAATCCTGGGACAATGTTGAAAACATATTTGAAATACCTTTTGTGCAGCCATTGAGATGCCTGTGTGGTTTTTAACCTTTACTCTGTTAATGTGTGGTGTCTTATAGGTATTGGTTTGTGTCTATTGAACCATCCTTAACACCCAAAGGATAAATCTCATTTGATCATGTTATACAATTCCTATAAGTGCTGTTGAATTCACTTTGCTTGTATTTTGTTGAGGATGTTTTATATTTTCATCAGAGATGTTGGCCTGTAATTTCTTTGTCCTTGTCTGGGTTTGGAATGAAGGTATTAAATGTTGAGAGGTTTTTGATTACTTATTCAATCTCCTTACTCATCACTGATCTGTTCAGACTTGTGGATTATGTTCTTATTGAAAACCCTCTCAAATAGAATATATGAATTGACTCAAGAAATTATGTTCCATTTTCCCCCAAACTTAAAATGTTTTGAATATGGAATTTTATTAAAGGTAAATTTTAAAAAAAATCATTCCAAATGAATGGTAGTTATTTATAGCTAAGTTGGTCAAAGAAAGCTTCATGAAAGAGATAATATTTATAATAAAATTTGAGACACAGAAATATTAAAATATTTCAGATCATTATGAGTCTATTTACACTTCTGAAGGAGCCCATCCTAGAATATGGTAACTGCACAAAAAGAGAGTTGGGTAATTTTTTTATAGTTTAATTTGCAGCCTAAACTGAATGAGAATTTATAATCTAATATGTAAGCTGAACTATGTTCTTATCTAGTGTCAAATTCCAAATATCCTTAGAGTGTTGGAAAGGCCTCCTTACTTGATTGACTGGTATATATAAGGGGGGCCATTTTAGTCTCCCAGGATGTAATAAACAAACAAAATCACAATGCTAGAAGTACCAGACCTACCAGGCCTTTTAGGACACTGGCTGAGAAGTCACACAGGTTCACTGTGTCCTGATCTGCTGACTAGAACAGTTACCAGCCCAGTAACCTTTAGGGAAGGAGACATTAACTTTACCTCCCAGTTTGAGGAGCATCGGAGGTGCTCAGGACCCCCTTTGAAATCAGCTCATATAGGTGTTTCTTACTTGAAAACTTTAGTCTTCAAATATATTCATGAAATACTTGTATCACTGTCTAATTTAAGCCAAGCAGTGGTTATTATATATAGGAAATTATTGATAGGATCGTGACAGATTTGCTGGTATTGTTTTCTGTTACAGAAATCACACTTGGTCCTTATTAAGTATATTAGAAACACCAACAACAAAATATTAAGTACTATTCCTGAATAGGTAAAACAGACGCAATGAGTCACAAGAAGCTTAACTATATTTGTAAATGCAGTTGAAACCAAATTTCATTTTGCATTTTTAATCTCTGATGCTAAAACGGCTCTTAGAATCAATGATATATCTTTGTTGAATTGGAAGCAGTTTATTTTTTCTTAGATGTACATAAAATAATGATTCATCTTGTTACTACTGGTAATCTTTTTGATTGTTTTGAATGAAATATGATTGTTGTGGGGATGGGGATGTTGCTCCGTGGTAGAGCACTCACTTAGCACATGCGGAATGCTGGGTTCGATGCTCAGCAGCACATAAAAATAAAAATAAAGGTATTAAATAAAAAGAAATATGATAGTTGTAATTCACAAAACAAAAACAAAAAAAAAACACAACAGAATAACAAGATACTTAGGATCTAATATCAACTTTTGTGTTAAGATATATTCCATATAACTACAAATGAGTCCTAGGTCTTAGGTCCACTTCAATTGTGCTGTTCTAGAAACCTGTTAGCCCTCAGAGGACTTTTTTGTTTGTTTTGGTTTTTTTATATAATGTGCTCATCTCTCTCATTTGATTCCAGATTCCTAAGAGCAGCCAGCAATGCATTACCTATAAGTCTGTTAACTGAAAGGTCCTTTAATTGACTTGCTTCTATTGACTGAGATCCTAGAAGGCAGCTTCTGATGGCAGACAACCAATAGGTCTGCCAGCATCGGAGTTTAAGGCTAATGTACTATATCAAGTTATATTCAATCACTCAGCTTTTTCTTGTGATAGCAACAAAGTAGCCTATTGAAGAATGGCACCCTGTACCATGTTATCTGAAAAAGTTTATACCTGGTTATAAGCAGAAAAGTTTTGAGGTTTTTCTTCTTTTTTGGGGGTGGGGGGCATAATAGGGGTAATATTCCTATCTTAAATCATAGGTAAAATAAATCATCTTTGGGGGATTTATACTAGAGTTGTCATTAAAACTGTGCCACAACATCATTTATAAAAGGACAGTTCCATGTTGTGCATAGGTGAATTTGTGTGTGCATGTGCCTGTGCATAGACATATGTATCTACACATATACGAACATTTATTCATTCAGTTATTATCTGAAGAACTAGTAGATGTCTAGTATATGATGGAAACAGAATGATTACTATTCATCCCAGCCCTATGTAACTTATTGTCAACCTCTTTTAGCCTCATTTCTTGTTCTCAAACCTTCTATGATGTGGAAACCTAGCCACTAGTGTATAGTAAGTCCTGAGTAAACACTAGCCCATATTTTCAGCTTTCTATTTAGAAAATTGTGTTTTATCAACACATAAAATTAATCACTTACATCAGCTGGTCATTTAATCTAATTTTTAACATGTAAAGCAGTCTTTAAAATGGTATATTCCTGCTCACAGACCAAAATTATCACTTTCATCTATTTCCTGATTGTCGGATACTTTCAGAATAATTGAATGACCTTTGCAGGCCATGACGGAACAGAAAATCCTTGAAGGCAGGAATCTGTAGCCTTGCTCTATTTTTGTTTTGTTATGCACCCTGCAAATAATCATAAACAGGAGAGTGGTTAATAAATATTATTCAGATCTGGCGATATGAAATAGGAGATACAGGCATGAAATCCTATTTTTATTACTGTCATTATGCTGATGATCCTCTGGCCACTTCTCTCTGGTGTGTGTAATTGCAATGTTCTTCATATTTTATTCATTAGAAGAGCTTCTCTGTGCCCATTCTTCTTCTTTTGCTGCCTTGGCTGCTTCTAACACTTCCTAATGGGTGTGATCTGTGGGCTCCATCAACTTTGCATTCCTGCCTTGTTCAGTCCTGTAATGAATATTAGACTTGCAGCCATCAATTATGTTTCAAGTACAGAAATAAATGAACAGAGGATTTTTGTTTGTCTATTAGCATTGTGAAAAGCAAACTCACTTTGTCTCCTTCAGATTCTCTTTGATGTATTTGCTCACCTATTACAACTAATTTGAAGGGAACCTTGATTCATGTAGGCATTCACTTCAAGGATTCTTTCTGGCTCTTGTTTCTTTCCTTTCTGTTTTACCATAAGTAGATCATGCCTATTAACGGGCAGCCATAGAATATTTTAGATTAGAATTGTGATCTATTCTTGATGAATCTGTGGCTAGGTTATGTGTTTAAAAGAAAGAAATTAGAGTTACTGCTAGAGGTCAATCAAAGAAAATGAGGAAAAGAGAAAAGGGACAAGAGGGGTACTCTCCCTCCATTTAGGTTTCCTTGTTCAACATCTGGACGTAATTTATTCTTGTGCTCTGAACACATTTAGGTTTCTGTCTTAGTGAATTTCACTTAAATAAGACAAAGAAATAAAGAAAATACACTATAAAGCAAATAGCAGCCTGTCAGGGATCTATATTATGATTTTCTTGAGTACTTGGAGGAAGTGTTATTCTTCTTCATTTTATGATGGGTTTGCTCAAAATAAAACATTGATAAAGATTGTGGAGGTATTTGAAAAGAAAACATAATTAATTCTTGGTTGTTCTGCTTATTTATTTTAACAATTTTGTCTCCCTTTCCTCAGAAAACATTCTATCATATTGCTTTGTTCACAATATTTTGTGCCTCCATAATTTACATCTTAAAAACTAATCCTCAATGGGATGACATTAGAAGATGGGGTCTTCAGAGGTGATTATGTCCTTGAGTAAAGACTTCATGAATGGGACTACTGCATGTGTTAGTCAGTTTTCCATTACTGTAATTAAATGGCTGAGATAATAAACTTATAAAGAGAAAAGTTTTATTTTGGCTTACAGTTTGGGGGTTCCAGCTCAAGATGGGTGGGCCCATTGCTATGGGCCTCTTGTGGTTATGCTGGATAGCAATGGAAGAAAGTATATGACAGACCAGTCTGGTCCTTTTATGGCCAGGAAACAAGAAAGAAAGGAAGTCCCAATCCCCTTTAGGGGAATGCCCTCAATGACTGGACAACTTCCCATTAGGCCCCACTACAGGCTAACAGCTATTCCCAATAGCACCACCAATGTCCATCCAATCTGCAGCAGCATCTTTCTATAAGAAAAACCCACAGAAAGCCTCACCCCTTACAGCACATGAGGACACAGCAAAAAGGTTCTGTCTATAAGCCAGAAAGTAGACCCTAGTCATGCACTGACCCTGCATTGATTTTAGACTTTCTAGTCTCTAGACCATACAAATAAATTTCTGTTGCTCACAAACTATCCAGTTCATGCTATTTTATTCCCCAAACTCAAATGGGTGAAGTTTCATATGGTTTTACTTTATAAAAAAGAAAATGTGATGAATTTAGTAGTTCAAATAATATTTTAAACTTTCTACAGTTTAGAGTGAATGCATACCAACAGATCAAAGTACAGGCAATTTTCAGTACCTTATAGGAGCATTCTTGCCTTTTGTTATATGTTATTCAATATAAAACTTCCACAATATTACCATCACCATGAGGAACTTACAATCTGGTTGAAAGATGCGTGATATAAACCACAATGTACTTGTTTCCTTATTAACTGGTAAAAATTACTATTAGGAGGGTACATTAATATGAATGATCACAATGGCATTTTGATTAGTGAGGCAATGTTTGTTCATTTTTCACTTTATTTAATATAAAGTTATTAATTTATTGATTGCATTATTTAAGAAAAGATCAGAAACTCTTGGGGAGCTTGCATATATGTATACCTCTGTGTGTACAATACTATATATATATATATATATATATATATATATAGTAATATATATTATTACATATTACTATAAATAGTGTGTGTGTATATTACTATATATACACAACCCATTATTTATATATACACTATATATATGATAATGTATTTGCTACATTGCATTTCATACACATAATTAGTCTTATGTAAAAAACTTACAACTCTATAAAGTAGATAGACCTTGTATTTAATGAGTAAAAGTAACCTAACATGATACTATGTAATAAGTAATTCCTTTTTTTTTTTTTTCAATTGAGAAGAGGGAACACTTTTCAACTAAAATGTTCAGAGAAGATCCCTTAGAGGGAAAAGTATTTAAGATGGGTTTTGAAGGAAGATAAATAGAGTTGAATATGTCAAAATGTGGAGGAGTAGAAGTAAATTACTGATGGAGGAAAGAATTATGTTAGAAGAGAACCAAACAAAATTAAAAAAAAAGATATTTTACTTAAAGTGAAGAATCATCCAATCTGATTGAAGAATAACAAATGTCTAGGAGAGCAAACAAGTCTAAAAAGTAGCTTGGGTCTCTCCTTTCAGTAGACACTTTTTATTTCAGACTGCAAATGTTATTTATTTTAAAAAATTCATTTGGAAAAAAACAGATGCTGCTGGAAATTTCAGAAATGAGATGCTGTGGTATATTTTGCTTCCAGACAACACCCTAATGGAATAGTTAGTTATGAGAACTAGCTGAGTGCATTTGTGCAGGTGAATTGGGATGATTTGCAAGCAGGACATGGTGAGCCTGACAAATGATTCAGGAAGAAAGGGTTTGATGAAATAGAGATTGTTCCTAAGAACTTTTACAGTCATTTCTGTCTTCATGGTCAAGAATATTGTTTGCTTAATATAACACGAAGTTTCTTTGCCTAAAAATGTAGGGGAAATGAGAAAATATGAGAGAAACTGGGTGGAGAGGAAGACATATGACACCACATTATTTTGAGATACTGATGCAGCTGTTATATGCAAATGTTTATCAAATGGCTCAGAAAGAGTGCAAGGATGGATAATATACACATATAAGCTATTTGTATGTAAGTAAGAGTTGAAGTATCTATTAATAATGTCAAAGAAAAATACTACCATATGTCCAACTACCAGGCCCACCAATGGGCTATGGGGAGGTAAATAATACCTAAGGGGATATATGAGTGGGTGGGCTCATGAACAGAGAGAGGGACAGAATGATAGAAGTCAATTTCATCATTCTTTCGTTTGAATGAAATGAGAAGCAAGCATAAGAGAATCATTTGAGAGAGGACTTGAACCTGGAAACTTTTTTTAAATTTTTTTTTTTCATATCAGCCTGGAAGAAAACTACGAAAACCTAAACTGGACCATTCCAATCTCTTCAAAGTATGAAACACAGTTTGCTTCAGAAAACATACCAAAATGGAATAGAAATGGGAGATAGAGAAGAATTAAAAATCATGGGAGAAACTTCTCTGGTATATCTTTTAGGGAGTGAATGAGAAGGTTAGCAGTATCAAATACCCATTAACTGTATTCATACTGGATCAAGACAGAAGAGCAGTAGGTTCCTGACTGTAAGAAAGGAAATCATGTACAAATTAGGTGACTTTCTTCTCGGTTACAAATGAAACCTCATTTTTAGACTATATTTCATTTGTCTCCTCTTATTATTATGCCTTTCTTTAGCTGGAATTAAAATAACCTAATACGTGTATTTTGATAACAGAATTAAATGTAAAATCAACTAGCTCCTTTGTACTTACCAATCTGTAAGGTTATCAAATAATAACTCTTAACTAAAATAAAATAGCAATGTAAAATTAAATAAAAGGTCAGAGGGAGGAAGTGTAAAAAGTTTTTAAGAAGTTGGAATAAGGTTCAAACCTAGTAACCCATGATTCTGATACTTTAATGTGTAAAAGTTAGGGTAAATTTTTAGTGCCAATTGGTAAGTATGAGAGAAATATAGTATTAGGGGCCCACTTTCTGAGTATCTGAGAAGGGCCATGAACAGATGTTCCTATAAGCAACCCAGATGATTCCAAGTCGAATGGCCAGGGGCTACACTTCAAGAAACAGATCTAAGATTTCTAGAGAGAAATTCAATTTGATTCCTAGTTATATGATTATCTTGTCATTATTTTAAATAACTATTGAACAATATTAAAAGAGTTCAGGCAAATTGGACTTCTCAGAATCAATGGTACTTAGTTTTAGTAGAATATTTATTTCTAAAGGTGTTACTTGTTTTTGTTTTTCTGTTATTTATTTATTTATTTAATTTTTTATAAATTAGCAGACCAATATAATTGGGGAGACAGTGCAGTTGGGAAAATCTCCCCACAAAAATTGGGGATACTACAGAATACAGATCTATAGTTTTGTTGATTCAATTTTTATTTGATATATATTTTTCTAATATCGATTCAAGAACATTTTCTCTGAAGACCTATGATATGCTTTTATATCTCTTTATAAAGGACTGATTTTACAAGATATAACAAAATTACTATTAAGGTTTGGAGCCATAAGATCTAAACTGGAGTAATCCTTTCTGTGTAGCCTTAGGGAATTTATTGATCTTTTATTAGCTTCTATTTCTTCTCCTGAAAAATTAGAATGAAAAACCTTCACAGAGTTGTTGGAAGGGTTGAATGAGGTAAGTTATGTGAACCTTGTTTTGAATGCTAATAGTATGTAACTACAAATTTATTTCACTAGTAGCTAAACAAAACTTGCAGAGGTATTTGTAATAGGAATGACATTAAACCCTCCCACATAAATGTATGCTTCTCTGATTAGCCACTTCTCCCATTTGACTTTCCTCATATTGCTTGAATTCCTTTCAAATTTATTTTAGTCTAATTTGCATTAAAGCTAATGTTTGTTTGTTTTCTGTCTACCACGTTTAAGGTATTGATGGCAGGACAAATACCTGTTCTGTATTTTAATTTCTAACCAGCAAGCTACTTGTCCTTTGTAGATGTTTTAAGTCATTTTGTTGAATTTAGGAATGAACCGCTATATGAACACCTTGAGATATAGTGGTCTGTCATAGGCCATTTTTATAGTAAGTATTTATTCAAAGATTGAATGGGTGTCATCTGAATCTGTAACTGTAATTTTAAAAGCTACTTGATGCCTTCAATTTTGAATTAATATGCCAAAGTTGAATATAAGGTCATGTGTTATTTAATAATAACATATATTCCAAGAAATCCACCATTAGATGATTTCATTATTCTATGAACATCAAAGAGTATGCTTACACAAACTAAGGAACGACAAACTCACTTGGTGACATCATCTCACAGAACAATTGTTGTATATGCAGTCTATCATTGACCATATTTTCAGTATGCAGCATATAACTATACCTATATAGAATTTAGAAATATCTTAATCATATATATTTCTGCAACAAGCTTTTTTCTATTTTAATTCATTCTGTTTTTGAGTCACCTGTGGGAAATCCTTCTGAGCTGATATCTCTTTTTCTTGGTATTTAGTGATTTGCTCATTTAGCAAGTATATATTTAGTTTCTAGTATGAATCAGGCAACATTCTATGTGCTGGGTGACGAACAAGTCATGAAAAGGTCTTTCCCTCATTTCCATGAGGTGTGACATATGAAGAACTTGTTAAACAAAGACCAACAAACCATAGAATGATTTCCCACAGTAATAAGAACCCCTAAGGACAATGGAGAGCTTTGAGAGTACTTTAGATAAGGTCAAGAGGGAAGAAATAAAATCAGTAGGAGCTAGGCATCTGGGGTTTTATTGGACATCATAAGAAGTTTAGATTTTATCCTTGTTGTAGTAGGAAGCTATTGGAGGATTTTAAACAGAGAGACAAATCATCTGTTATATACAATCTGCCTCCTTATCCATGGAGTCTACATTTAAGGATTTAACCAATTGTAGATCAAAAATATTTTTTTAAAAAAAAATTGCAAATGTACTCAACTTCTAAGCAAAACTTGTCATTATTCCTTAAACAGTACATAACAACAACTATTTACTTTGTATTTACATTGTATTTGGTATTGTCAGTAATCCAGAGATGATTTAACATGGGAGGATATTTGTAAACTATATGCCATTTTAGATAAAGGGACTTGAGAATCTGCAGATTTTACTTTCCTCAGGGATCCTGGAACCAATCCCTCATAAGTTGACTGTAATTTAAAGTTCTACTTTGGAGGTTGCAAGATTAACCTTTTGGGGAATAGAATAATAGTGGAGGCAAACATTTTACTTTTGAGTTTAATGTAATTTCTTACAAGAGAGACCATATAGTCATGATGAGGGTTTCTCATTTACCAGCTGAGTTACCTTGAGCAAGTAATATTACCTCCCTTGCCTTTATTGTCTCATATGTAAAATGAACACAAAAACATTACCTTTTTAGGGTTATTATGAATATTGAATGAACCAGGTATTAAAAGTATATGAAGCTGTCTAGAATATATTAAATGCTCAATAAATACTAGATTTTTAACTAACTAGCATAAATATACTAATTAGATTTGTACACAGATTTATTATAATTCTCCATCTTTATAGTGGTGTGCAGATACTAATTATTTTCCTTTTTAACTTTGTTTCCCATTAATTTTAACATTTAGTATATTTGGTCAGTGCATTTGAAATTATACACACCCCACTCCAAATTGCTGTGGGTTAACACAGTAAAGGTCCCTTTCTTCTCACATCACAGTGTGACATAGATTTCAGAGTCTTCCTGTATTATGTCACACTACATCTGGAAACACCTGCTTCCAAGTGTGCCATATCAGAAATTGTGTGGGAAACTGAAGATCTTACTCTAATGCTGAATTACTCCTTTATTGTTTGTCCAATCCCACAAATTCATCAAAGTGTATTTAACTTGTCATTTTTATCTGTGAAGCTTACATTACCTCAGTGTGTTTCTGGAACACTGAAAAATTGGTCTGTGGTGTGCAGGACTCAAATCATGCTATGTAGTGTCCTAGGGGCCTAGGAACTTTACCTTTGTCCAACTTGTCCCTCAGTTACCTGGTGGCTTTAAACAAGTCACTTAACCTTGCTTGAATTCTTCATTACAACTCTTCAAAAAATATAAAAATAAAGCATATTCTGTTTTATAATATCAAAATAAAAAATATAATTTTTTTTTCACAAAAGTTTAAACAATGTAAATAGAATCACTTAAATTAAATTGCTTTTCTACCTTTCTCTTACCATGAAGGATCCCTGTGGTGAATTCTAGAGAGTTGTGTCTAATTCAGCTTTAAATGACCCCATCCAAGTGACTTTTATCATTTGTTTTGGAAGCAGTATCATTAATCTTTTCTGTTTCCCTCTCTCTTTTGGGTTAACTTCAATTAAATAGGCAGGAGAGGAGAACAATGAACAACATTATAGAAGTGTTAATTCCTAATGTCACTGACTAGCTCTTAATCACACTATTAGACATATGCTCTGATCTAATCATCCTGACCAGCAAGCAGTAAGAAGAAGATTGGCTTTGATAAATGGCTGCCATTATTTTCTGATGTGGATGAGGTTGTTTTTCTTTTAAACTAAACGTTTCCTCAGAAAATGATATCTATTTGGGGGGAAAAAAGGCATACATGAAAAACTTTCTTTAGTCGATTGACTTTTCTAAGCCAGTGTTTGGATGATTCACATTTTTTTCATACAGTGAAACCTTGTGCTGCAATCACTGGTAATTACTTGGCCTTGGAACCTTGGTGCCTTCATTTGCTACTCTGATTTTTTACACCCACAACACTCAACTACAATAAATGAAATAAAACACAGTATGTAGGTGTAGAAATATCATTATTTCAAATAGTATCTTCCTAGAGATACTGAAGTGAACTATCATATTCCCTCTGTAATTCCCCCATAGCACTGTTTGCTGAAGTCCTCCTCAACGTGGAGCCTCCATGAGACCTTCCCAAGGACTCCTGAAAAATTTAGCTTCTTACTCTGAACTTCCCTAGCATTTTATTAACTACTCTGCTTGGAGCTTATCTCGCTCTGCTTTGAACCACTCACAGCTATGCACATGACCTTCTCCCCCTAAATGTTATGAGCTTCTTGAGGGTAACAAAATTCTATTAAAGTTTATATCATGGATAGGTCACACCATGACCTTTACACAGCATGGAATTAAGGAATCATTGAATGTAATGATAATATAATCTATATCATTTTATTATTTATAGTATTTTATGAATCATTTACTACATTTAATTCATATGAAACCTTTGGTCTTGCATTATTTGGTGAGTAGAAGCTGTTATAAGAAGTCCAAGATTTGACTTAACCAGGTTATAGTGAAATGACCAGCCATGAAATTGTTTCTCCATGCTTCCAAGTGAATTAATGGGTGAGAAACACTGAGATTCAGAGAGATGAGGCCAGACCATCACCACTGGGAAAAAAGCACACACACACACACACACATACACATATCACAGAGACAACCAAGAACAGTGCTTGAAGGAGATAAGAGAAAGGCATGAAATTAAAGATTATAAGGCCAATACTTGGTACTGAGTTGGAAATAGAATTATAAGAATGTGGGTAGGAATAGTAGAAGGTGTTAGGGGTGACCTGACTGATTAGTCCTTCCATGGATGGGTAGGAAGTCAGAGGAGAGGTAGGTAAAAACAGCTGATGCTTCCTTGAATATTTCTTCTCCACCTGTTTGATTCCTTATTTACACTCCTAACTAAATCACAGAACACCTTGAAAGTAGGACCGTCATTGATCTTTATGTTTCTTTACAATCTGTATAGATTCCTTTTTACCTGCTTATATCCAATTTGTTTCGTGTCAGTTATTGACACAGTAATGCTATAACCCGTTACCAGAGCTCAGTGACATGCAGTGCTCAATCCTTTTCCTCAGGCTCACAATCCTGGGCGTCCATTGGGCTTCCATTGCCACATCCTAGGGTCCATGCTGGAGAAGCCAAACCATCTGAATATGTTTCTGTGGTTACAGAGAAGCTTGTCCAGAGGCAGGGGAATGTGCATTCCTCTTCAGGTCTAGACTCTACCTGACCTGCTGTCATCTCTGCCCACATTCCATGGATGTGAAACAGGAAGCAAAACCAAACCAAACATTGATGGGGCAGGACTGTCTACTGTGCCCATGAACCCAATGTCACACATTTGCTGATTAATGTAGACCCATTAAAGCTTTAAATCTGTAAAAGCTAAACTCCTTTTTATTGGCATACTGTATTTACCCAAAAGTAAGGTGACGAGCCTATGTTACTTCTAAACTTAAAAGTGAAATAAGGGAAAACAATGACAATAATAGTTCAACATAGTAGCACCATTCCCCTATCTACAGAAGTTTTCAGATCCACTCTGGCTTTGTTTGAAATGATGCTTGGACTGTTCCCAGCAGTGGGAACAGGCCAAATTCTCTTGGCTGTTGAGAGGCTATTGTGTTTACTGTTTCCCAGGTTGTCAGGACTTTAACAATTGAAAGATTAAACAGGGATCTCCACTTTGGATTCTGTTCAATTGCCCCTCGTGATAAAGCCATAAAATTGTGCAAATAACCTGGTTAATGAATTATCCTGAATTTCTATTTTTTTGAATATATTTTTTTAATTGTAGATGAACATAATACCTTTATTTATTTATTTTTAATGTGGTGCTGAGGATTGAACCCAGTGCCTCACATGTGCTAGGCAAGCACTCTGCCACTGAGCCACCACCCCAGCCCCTATCTTGAATTTCTTACGTGAGGAAAAGCACAATTGAACTAAGCGTGTATAAATTTGTCTTATTTTTCTTTTATAAAACATACTGAGTTTTCTTCTCTCCTAGAATTATTTCCCTATAAATATTATATACAAGTTCCAAAGAGGAAACATTAGAGGCTGTATGGAATGCTTATGTACTCATTAGCAAAACTTCCTGACTTGACCTTTACTAAGATTTTAAATTCAGGTCTAACATTTTTTCTGAAATTGTTCATAAAGGAGGAGACATGGGCTCAAATTTCTAAGTTAATAAGTGAATAGGAAACTTTCTTTCTCCGTTTTTCTCCACTTTCTTCTTCTTCTTCTTCTTCTTCTTCTTCTTCTTCTTCTTCTTCTTCTTCTTCTTCTCTCTCTCTCTCACTCAACACACACACACACACACACACACACACACCAAAAAAAAAACACTTAAATTTTGCCAAACTTAAATTTCTTTTACAAGATACCATATAATATGCAGTATTATTTTTATGTCTATCATCCTTTGACTAACTTTTGAGAGTTCTTTTCTAAGTTTATATTGCATGATTTTTATTGAGGGTTGTCAGATAAATGGTAACCTATGATTGGTAATCCAAACAGAAAGTAAAGTACATCCCAAAGTTTCTGCAGTGGGGACAGAGATCCAGAGTGTGCAGGCCTTTGAAATACACCTCTGCACTGATAGATAGGGAAAGAAGCCCACTGTGTTTAAAAAAGCTAAGAAAACATCTCTGGAAATGAGATTTTATGAGCAAATTTGAGCCTACATATATATCTCCCATCCAGTCAGCTCTGCCTTGTGGGTTAAATAATTGTCTTATAAAATTTTCTATTTTAGCTTCTCAAATATCCTAGCATTTAAAATTCACAGATTTAAAAAATTATGTGCATGTACAAATATGACATAACAATGCTCATTATTATGTATCATTATAATGCACCAATAAAAATATCAGCAGATAATTCAGGTTATAGGAAATGGATTTAAAAAAAAAAACACTGAGTAACACTCAAAGAATAAAATTTGTATATGTATGTGTGTGCTTGTGTGCTTATTTTTATCTTTTATTTTTATTTTAACTAACATATACTAATTGCTTCAGTGTGATATATCCTTACAGGCACGCAGCAAGCACTGGTCAAATGCCACCTTCTTTTATCCTTCATCTTTCCCAGACCTCCACACTTTTTTCAGCCTCTATTAATCACTCTTGTACATTCAGGTTGACTTATTTTTTTTTCCTTTCTACTTTCACATTTGAGAGGAAACAGGCAGTACATGTCTTTCTGGGTCTGGCTTATTTCATTTAAAATAATGTATAGATCTGATTCAACTATCCCACTTCTGACTATATATCAAAAGGTAATGAAATCAGCATACTAACTATGTAATCTGAATTCCCCAGACCTTATTTGTATACATGAAGTTATATAATAATAATGATTCTAAATGTGTAAAAGTAATACAAATTAATGCAATTCCTCAGGTTTCTTTTCCATATCCTATGTTCTGGGGTCCTTACCTTCCTCCAAGATCTTTAAGGTAGTTCCCAGGAGATCCTGGTGTGCTCTCCTAGGTAATCCTTTCCTGGTTTTCATCTGGACTCTTTAGAGGAAGTTTTTGTGGTATATAGCTGCTGCAGCTGTGCATGTGAAGGAAAACTGTCCCCTGGCTAAGGAGCTGGCCTGTAAAATTGCAGGCCCTTAGGACCTATGATCAAAAAGCATCCTGCATGTTTCTTTCACTGTAAACTATGTTGCATGAATGCAACTGTGGGGTGAATTGATTTGTTCATTTCCCATTCTGCTTCCTTTCAAAGCAGAATGGCTTCCTGATTGTCAAAGTAAAATTGTTGTTTGCCCTTACCCCACTTTTCACAGTCTGTTGTTTCCTTAAAAACATCTGTAAAGGTAGACACTTTTATAAGTAATCTAATTTTACTGAAAAAGAAAAAAAAAACAAAACTGGGATTTCAGAGGTTTAATGGATACTGCTGGTTATCGGTGATGAGTTATCTGACATGTTGAAGTTTAAACATTAGAGAAGCACACCAAGGCAAGCATATAAAGCCGGGTTTATTTAAAAAGGGGTAACATAGACTTCTCCCGCAAGTGAGAAGGGGGCCATAGCTGGTATCAGGGGCAGGTTCTTGATAAGGGGGGAGGAAGGGCTCTGAGGGAATTAACATTTCAATTCCTCAGGGGACAGTCTCCAACATCCCAGGACTTATTCAAAATTGGCCTGACTTGATCAGAACTGAGTCAATTTATCTATCTATACTGACTGCCTGTCTAATTCTGGCTTCATAATCATATCACCTATGAACATTTCTTTACTGCCTAATACATAAACATTTTGGAGCATGTTATTAGATCCAAACCACAATGGTCATGGATTTTAGAAAATGCTTTGATTTTTATTTTAGGCCAGAGGTTGCCCATTTCCTTAGCTGTGATGCATTTTGGTCGGTGGCCACATGTGACTTTTCCAGTGCCTTCAGGTTTTGCTCATAGTTTGTCTCAGTGGAAGTCTCCCCTGACCATTTTCACTAAATATTGAAAACCTCCCTTTTTCATAGTATGCTCAACTTCCCTAGTCTGCTCTATTTTTCTATACTTTTTATTCTTTCTAAATACTAAGTTATTTAATTATTATTATTGTTGTACATTTTCTCTTATTTGAATACAAGCCCTGTGGAAGTATGCACTGTTTATTTGTTTCTTTGTTTTGGTCAATGATGTTTCTAAGTGCTTAGAGCAGTACCTGAAATATTGTAAAGTCCCAGTAAATATTCACTGAATAAAGTAATATCATTTAAGTGCAATTTTTATAATTATGTTTTTTTTTTCTTTCCTTTGTGAAAGAAAATTTTGTAAGGAGAAAAACAAATCAATTTCTTCAGTGGTCAAAATTTGCAGTTAAGGCATAGAATGTTTTCCTGACTATATCATTAGAGTCATGAATTGAGGCAAATCACTTATCCTATTTGAGCCTCAGCTTCCTCATGTTTATGTTCTCTCCAGTCCTCTACAGGGATGAGCTGGGACATCTGGGGAAAAAAATTCACCCACATCATTCATATATATGTAAAAAAATGTTTCTCTCATTCCCTTCCTTTTTCTTTCTTTGTTGACAGTCAATAGGTTAATTACAATTTGTAATCTTGAAGCCGATTGCTAGAGTTTAGGAGAGGACTGTTGAGCCTCAGTGGTACAAGACATTAATGCATTCAAAACAAAACCAGGCTTGAGAAGCTTACAGAGCTTCTAGGCAGGGTAAAATACCAAATAAGGATTGTAAAGCCTCTAGAAGCAACATATTCATGGTAAGTTGCGTACAAATTGCTTGTTCAGAAAATTATACCATTGATAACCGGACTGTTAATGTGCTTACCCTTTGGGATAGTTTATAAACAGAAAAAAAAATCCATGTTGACACTGAGCTTGACTATTTAGTCTAGATTCTATGTTCTTAAAAGGAGATCTCTGGGTAGTGCTGAAAAGAGAAAGGGGTTAAGCGATTTCTGCCCTTTCTTAGACTCAGGCCAACACTGGTGAATGCATACAAATAGGAAATCCTTTGCCCAAGTTTTATGTTACTTGGACTCACACAATGGAACCATCTACCCAAGCTTCGTATTGAAAGTGCTGTATGCGCTAGATATATCCATCAGCCCTCCAGGCCACATCAATGAATGGGGATTTAAGGAGAAACCAATTCATTTGAAGTACTTAACAGTGACTTATAATTATTTGGAATTAGGGAAAATGGATTTATGTCATTTAGAATTATTATTAAGAAGGATACTGCTTCCGCAAATATCTGTAACTGCTATTCTAGCTCAGAAGATTATAAAGGGATGTATACTATTTTAGATAGGTACAACATTATGTTGGGGCTAATACAGACTTTCAGACTGTCTGCTGTGAAGTAGCACCCCTAAAATAATTCTGCTTTTAATAGAATCTTCCTCATGTTCTTCGCATGTTTTACAAATTGTGGAAAGCTCTGGGGTGACCTCCTTCTTGACTTGACACAGTAGCTTCCATGAGAACCTTAGCCGTCAGGACAACTAAAAGAAAGTTGGTACTGTTTATATCTTGGGGTTATTTGTAAATGAGAACTTACTGCACAATTAAACCTAATAGCCTCCTCAAACAAGTGTTATTATTCTACTTTTAAATGATGAATCATGAAAAAACAGTCTTTAATAAATATTTCCTTCACTTTTTAAATAAGCACATTATAAGCACCTTTTGAATACCAAAAAGAAACACAACAGTGGTTATCAAAGGGAGCCCAGGCAGGACACCTTTCAGCCTAATGTAAAACATCTCCATTTCAATCTACACCTGTTGTTTAGGATACACTATAATTTTCTTAATGGTAATACTACGCTACTGAAACATTCTTAATCATGAAAAGAATATCTAACAGGTTTTAATACATTCAAATTTGTAAAGAAAGAAATTAATGAGAGCAAAACTCAGGAATGGTTTCCTATTAACTATATGAACTGGAAATTGTATGTAGCATACCCGTTTATGTGGGTTAAACACATTTCGTGCATTTCCCCAAACTGAGAAGGACATTTTCTTCTCAGTTCTATGAGAAAATGGCCTTCAGAAGGTTTTGTTTGCTCTACATATTATTGGCTTTCCTGATGCTTATGGTTTTTATTTGTTTGTGGGGAATTAGACCCAGGGGCACTTAACCATTGAGCCACATCCTCAGCCATTTTTGTATTTTATTTAAAGACAGGGTCTTTCTGAGTTGCTGAGGCTGGCTTTGAATTCATGATTCTTCTATCTCAGCCTCCTGAATCTCTGGGATTGTAGGCATGTGCCACTGCCCCTATCTGATGGGTTTTCTCCAAACCTATAAGCTTGAAATTTCATGACTAATCTTAATATATATATATATATATATATATATATATATATATATATATATATATAGTCACCCTGGGGCTATTCTTATCCTGACACAAGGCCATGGGAGGTAAGTCAGGACCCGTTTCCTGAACCAACATTCCTTTTTCTCAGGCTCCACACTCCTCATTGTCTAACAGAGGCAGAGAACAAAAGTCAGACTCTTTCTGGCCCTGGTGATGGTGGTGCTTTTGTCTTTGGTACTTTTAAAGGGAATTTTTAAATTTCATATATAATGTTTTGTGTTTGGTTTATGTCAATGCATGTCCAATTCACTCAATTATGATTACTCACTGATATCATAGGAACCTGAGTTTTTGACCCTGCCTCTGAGAGTTGTCACTAATCAATATTCAAATGGTTTTGATGTAAATATGATTTGTATGTTCATATATGTGTGTGTGTGTGTATATATGTGTGTATATATATATATATATATATATATATATATAGAGAGAGAGAGAGAGAGAGAGAGAGAGAGACGGAAAAAAGGGGGAGAGGAAGAAAGAGGGAAAAAAAGAAGGGAAATACAGAGAGAGGAAGGAAGGAAGGAAGGAAGGGGAAAAGGGAAAGAAAAGAGGAAGGAAGAAAAGAAAGCAGAGAGATTACTCACATATGTATTGTGAATCTTGACAAACCATCTCCAAAAAAGTATTTCCTTCCTTTTTAATGTGGGTGTACACATACAACCCAAATTCTTTGAGACATTTTCTTCTCAGTTCTATGATTTCCTGTGCTCTGCTTCAACCTTGTGTCCCTGAGCTGTGAACTCTCTTTTCTTTCAGATGGAATGCCATTTACCTGGTGGATCGGGCGGTCCAATGAAAGGCATCCTTACTGGGGAGGTTCTCTTCCTGGAGTCCAGCAGTGTGGATGTGGCCTGGAAGAGAGTTGCCTGGACATTCGACATTTTTGCAATTGTGACGCTGACAAGGATGAATGGTAATGAGAATTGCGATCTTTCTACAGTTGTGGAGGAAGCACATTAATTGATGCATGAAATTTCCCCAAAGAGAGAAGGATGTGGATGAGAGATTCAATAAGAACCCAGGCCCCATGATATTTGTGATTGTTTTTAATTTTGAAAATAGCTAGTTCTAATATTTTCAGGACTACTACTGAGGTTTGTGACATGAAGGCATACGGTTACAACATTGCCTGCCTTCTTGTATTTGGAATCTTGCATTTCAAATCAAAGGAATGGAAAGCAATATTGAGCTATGCAATTGAGTCAATTATGGGTGGAATATAGGTTTGGGTGAAGGAAGTGATGGGTAATTATACGGAAAGGAAAGTTTCTCCTTTCTGTCACTGATTTTTTTTAAAAATTCCTTTTGCCACCATCAAAAATATAGCAAATTCATATATATTGATCAACAAACTAATCTTCATAGTAGTCATTATATTCTTTAAGACTTTTTGGCTTTTCATTTTGAGGTTGAAAAGGCTGGGAGGAGATAATTTATTTTTTCCCAGGGTCATGCATGTTTATCACATAATAAATTCCAAATTTGAAGTTGGTCTATCTATAGTGATAGTATATCAAACTCTCCTAAACTAAGTTACTTCTTTAAAGTGTAGTCTCGTTTTAAGTTTTCATGCCCATTAAACTATGTTTCCTTCATCCTCCAGCTGAATTGTTTGCTTTTCACTTTATTAGCTATGAAAATATGCACAGAGCATTTCCACATACCCTTTGGTATTGACTGAATTTAAGGCATTCTTTGGTTTTGGATTATGCAATTTTGCTTGCCTCATCAAATGCAGCTCAATCACATTTAAGGATCCCTATGTCAAGCTGCTCTCTGCCCAGATAAAATTTCTTTTTAGTACAGTAATTTTCTTTCACTGTTCAAATTGTTACCAGCAGAGACTGCTGCAAACAAAATGTCAGGTTGAGTCTAAACCTCACTTCAGTGAGGAAAGGGCTGAGCATCTGGCTCCATTGGGTTGCATATGATATGGATAACCACTTCAGAACACCACAGGGCTGCTGTCTTAAGGCAAGTTTCCTGACTGTCTTCTCCTTAACCTATTCTCTTCATTTGGAGATAATCAGATGAAGTTGACTGCATGTACAATGGCCCTCTGGTTGTCTTCAGACCTCTGCTTTACCCGCAGTAAATTCTCTGATAGCATTGTGAAAACCTACAAAAAATATAAGTTGTGTCCTGGATTGTGACTGTATCTCTGTTAACATTATACCACTCAAGACCAGCTCATGAGGCAGTAGACACCTGATGTGTAGTTGGTGGAACGCATAAACTTTAAATATCTTTGGAGAGGAGGAATCACCACAAAAATGTCTTCTACAAGCATGGGAGTTATGTGTGATAAATGGTAAAGGGCTGTGTTTGCCAGGAAAACATATTCAAGTTCTCCACTCCCAGCAGCTTGGATTCAGTCATCTCTTTGATTCATAAGTTCAGCTTCACTGTGCATGATATTAGATATTATCTACAGATTTATAGGCTTCAATGGAAACACCTTCACTTCCTGGTGTATAATTAGAGAAGTTGATGTAAGAGGTAGGATGCAAGATAAAAGTCATTGATAAAGGGAAGTGTTTCTCCTTTGATGGGTTTTCCTACTGCACACTGTTGAGAAACTCCCCTTTTAGGGAACAACAGGCCAGTGCTTAATTTACTGCACATTGAAGGGCAGTGGGGACAATGGTATCATTCACTTAATATGGTGAACATTCTACTTTCATGTCTTCTAGTAAGATTCCAGTCTCTCCCTCCTCTGATCTGCTCATTAGTTCATGAACCTTAGAACCCCCTCATGTGTTGCTTTGTCTTCATTATCTAGACTGTGCTCAGAGGGACATCATTTCCTCCATCTCTTGGGCCAGCACATCTTTAGCACCTTAGAGATTATTGCACACCTCACCATTCTTTCTACTTCCTTTAGAGGCATGCAAAAATCTCACCCTGTTCCTCTTTCTAGGGCCAGCAACCTCTATTAGATTGTCAGAAGTCATTATGAAATATGGGTCTTGTTTAAGCAGCCAACTTTCCAAGAATCAGGAGACGAGAACTAACTTTCCCTTCAGAACATTGTGTGCCTTATCCACAGGGGTTCCTGTGGAACCTGTCAGGGCAAAGTCTAGGTGGGAAAAGACCAAGTGCATTTCATCATTCTCATGAAAAAACAGAGGCTGAGATTCCAAATTAACTCTTTTAGGTTTTATCCATTGTCTAAGGATCATGATTTGGGGGAATAACATTTTATATGAGCAACTGTATGTTTTATGCCATGTGGCATTTGCTTTTTTTATTGCTTATTTACAAAGTCTCCCTTCTGTGCCAGCCATCTAGAAGAATATGCGAGTTAGTGTTATACAGGAAGGAGGAACCTCTGTGTGCTGAGACAGAGTAATGTGAAAAAAATATGAAAACCACTATTTCCCCAAAACATGGGTTCTTTGGTGTAGTTGTTGCATAGTTTCATATGGAGACTCTACAGGGGATGAAGCTAGGAAAGAAGGTTGAATCCAGATCATGAAGCAAGCTCCTTCTGTGGGAAATATCAATGAGCTAGCTCTGTCTGCATAGGGATTGAGGACATGCAATATGCATTCAGACACAGCACCTAGTAGAACCTTGTGGAAATGCATTCATTTTTTTATGTACCTGATTCCATTATTTATTGGAAAAAGCAAAAGTACAAAAGCTGATACTGTGGTGAAATGATTAATTAGGTTCAACATTCTTCCAACATTATTCTTGGCCAAATTACGGTCAAGATGCTTTTCCACATAAAATTTGGATTTTTGTTTCAGATAGCATGTTCCTTTTAGCATTGCTGGTGTTCTGAGAGCATCTAATAAACCACAAACAGCTTTACCTTGTAAAATTCCCTCAAGTTTCTGATCATGGAGAAAATTCATCAGAACAGACTTGGGCTAGTGTAGCACCTTCTAGAGAGCAGTTTAATATATTACAACTCCTAAATAATATTGTCCCTTAAAAATGCTATTACATGCTGGAGTGTTCTTAGTATTTTATGTACTGTTTCTGATATTTACATTTCAATACCCCTTGAGGTTGGTTTTATTATCGTCTCCTTTACCCAGAAAAGTAAACTGAAGCTCAGAGATAATTAGTGGCATGGTTAAGGTTATTTGAGTAAGAGAACAAAAAATTGATATTTCAGCTGAATTCAAGGATTCTCCTATTGACTATATAGCAAAGAAACTGCTAATGTTGGGATTTCAATCATGGCTAGTTGGTGAGGATGCTGAAAGAATTCTCCCAGGATCTTTCAAATCACATCACTGCAGCATGCTTCTTCTTGCTACGTCAGATAGCTCATGACATCTGGGGCAACTTTGAAGCCTCTGGTGATTGAGAATTCTTTGGACTGTTTCAATAAGCCTCTGTCATTGTGTAACTTACTGTCATATGTTCCAATGAGAACCAATTAATTAAGGAAAATTGGTGTGTTCTCTAGGATTGGGTGAAAGTGAGAGATGTCAAAAGATGGAATGCCTGTGGAGGGAAAAAAGTTGCCCAATGGATATTTCTAGGAATACATTTGCTGCTTAAAGAAGTAGTATATTTCTTTTGGGTAAAAAGAAGCCCCAGTTAGATAAGTAAATCATGTGTACAGTTGTCCCTGGATGTCTCCTGATATTTGGTTTCAAGATCCACTCCTATAGCAAAATCCACAGACACTCAAGTCACTTGTGTAAAGTGAAGTAGTACTTTGTATAGAACCTACACACATCCTTCCCTATAATTTAAGTCATCACTACATTACTTCTAATGCCTAATACAATATAGATGATATGTTAATAGTTGTTCTGTGTTGCTTAGGAAATAATGACAAAATTTTAAAAGACTGTTCTTGTTCAGTAGACACAATTAGAACTGAAACGTCTTTTCAATTTGTAGTGGGTCGGATCCATGGATGCCAAACCTGTGGCTATGACGGCTGATGTTACCATGGAAATGATCTCTTAAGGGTTTCTATCTCAGCCTAAAAACAAAATAGGAAGGAAAAAGAGAAAGGAATGAAGAAACTTATAACAGTTTCACAGCTAATGACTGTTTGCAAGGGAACTTTTCTTTATTTAATTATCCAATTGATAGAAATCTTTCCAACTATGAGTTTGCTGAAGCAAGTACTTCAGACTGAGGAACCACACTGAGATTAGGAAAGAAAATCCCAGTGACATCCCCAGCCTGCAGACCTGGAGATAGCACAGAACAGAGCTGCGCTATGTGGGAGGTGGAATAATCCTCCAGGTGGAGGATGAAAAGCAGGGGTAGACAGCACTGGGGACGGCAGGTGGGAGGTGTACAGTGGGCTCCTTGGTGATGGTGACCCACAGCCTGATCGGGAGCTTTTTTATCCATTTCTCCAGGTTGAAAGACAGAAATGTTCTCTTGCTTTGCAGCAGAGCATTCTTTCATTTGTTGTACAAGAAAGTGTAAAAGTTTTTATCTGATTTTTGAAAAAACTCTATATTCTGTGCCTTTTGCCCTTAGTGTATCCTTGTACAAAGTGATATGATACAAACTAGGAAGAAAAAATGATATAGGGTTTAAATTCTATTCATCTGATAAGACAAGAAAGGAAACCTACTGGTCTTTTTCTTAAAGAACAGAATATTTTTAGGGGACCTTTTTTTTTGTTTTCTTCAGTGTATGGAATCCTGGAGCTTTTGCCTTCTGTTTAGCCCTTGATTCTACTTCTCTGCCACAGAGCAATTATTTAATGAACACTGCTGAAGCCATGAATGAAAGAGGGATGAATGGCTTCTGTTGGACATATTTTCACATCTTTTTCTTTTAGTAGGTCAGTCATGACCATTTTAGAATTCATTGATGTTTACTTTACTGTTAACCATTACTTATCTTTCACAGTCTCACAAGCAAGGTTTACCAAGTTTAACAAATGTTTTTGCTAGAGATTAATTATCTTTCACTATCAAAAGCAGTTATTTATCTTTTGGTGCCAGGGTTATTTCATTTAACATTATGAACTCCAAATCATGAATGGCAGGAATGTTTTATTTTTCCACTGTATAGATGGTACACATTTTCTCTGCCCATTTTCCCATTGATGGACACTTTAGGTTGTTTTCTAGTGGGGTATGTTAATTAACTTGATTTAGTCATTCCACAATTTATACATATATTCAAACACTATATTATACACTTTGAATATACACATTTCTTATTTGTCAATTAAAATGAATTAATTTTTACAAAGTACTTGAAAGTGTTCACCCTCCTGCAAAAGATACCTGTTTATAACCTTTACTTTCAAATGGCCTTTCTCTTTAAAAGTCCATGTCTAATTCTAGTCCCAGACTTTGCCCTTCATAAGTGCCCTTCGTTTTCTTCTCATGGGATTTAATGATATGACCCTGGATATACCCATGGGGGTTAGGGTTTTGCTATTTCCTGGCCTAGGCTGTTCTTTGATCTCTCAAACCTTTGATTTCTTCAAAACTTCCAGGTCTGAGATCCCTAGGCTGGATGCAGTTAGGGTACCTCCTACCGGGTTGCATCCTGAGACAGGGCTCTGATCCTGAATCCTGAAATGAAAGAAAACATCACCACAGGACATACTAAGGTTCTATCCTTTATTTAAAATAATAATAATAATAATAATAATAATAATATTGTCGAATCTCTACTGGTTGACTTTTATTATTTGTGACTTTGTTTGTGAGTCATTCTACTTTTATAAACTGAGTTTGGAAGTGCTTTTCTCCCAAGCAGGTAGGGATTATGAAAGGATTGTCTGAGTTGTTACTCACTCAGTCCCTGTATTCCCACACACATCTAGCAATTCTATCAAGGCTCTTCGTCCTTGTATTGGAGATAAGTGTGCATGGCAAATGGTGGGTCATCCATGAATTAACTGCTGAATCAGTGAGTGAGTGAATGGATGGGTGATGGGGTACCTTCCTTTCCCCTCTTCTTCTCCTCTATGCTAAATCTACCCTCTACTTGTTAGTTTCTACCTGCTAGTTTAGACATTAGCTTTTTCCTCAGAGTACACATTCTGGGGTACTTGATAGTATCTTGTTTATACCGGTGTCCCCATGATTGGGCTTCAGAGTTTACAAAAGAGAATGTTTCAGAGTGCATTGGAATAGAGAGAGTAGAAAGGGCTTTGAACACTTAAGAGAAGAAGGAAAATACAAAGAAATGAATAATTAATATTCAGAGTTTGAAAAATCAAAACCCTTATATCACCTCATTCTTTTGTAGAACTCTAGATGGAGTAAAATAGTGGCTATTTTGCCAAGATTAGTATTTAGGAGATAATTTTGTTGTTGTTATTTTATGATGATGCCATCTCATCATCTATGAGGAGAAAATATCCAATATGAGCAGCTTATGATTCAGGTATTCTGGAAAACAATATATAACTATGGAATAGTCCTTTTATTACTTGTAAGAAAGATGTAAACTGAGGTTTCTTTTGCATCTTTTACCTATCAATCTCTAAAAGGCCAGATTGTCTGTGAAGTCTTATATTTGAACAATTGGAAAGGTACATAATTAGAACACAGAGTCAATATTGACAATGAGTTTCACATTTATCTAGAATATTTTATACAACATTTTGATTTTGGACTATTATTTTATACAAAAATATTATAATTATACACTTCAATATAATAAGGCCTTGGCTTCCATTTTAATTTACCTATTTATCACCAAGTTTATGGCATCACCCGGCTAATAGTAGCTCTTACTCAGATCAGGATCAGAATAGGAGGAATTGCTTACCTCTTTGTTCTGCAAGTTTGATTATAGTTGTCAGTTCTGCTCTACCACAATTTAAATAATGTATACAGGGAATTATTTTTCTGATTTTCTTAATGTTAGGAATTTTTATCATCAAAGAAACATAATATAATCTTATTATAAATTATTCAAGATTTTCAGGCATATTTGAATAAAATGTAGAAGCTCCCTACCACTTTGAGTCCTCATTTCTTCCCCATGAGCAGAATCTTGCTCCTATAGAAAATAGTTGGATGTATAAGATATTTCTATATATAAATATTTTTCTATACTTGTAGCATGTCTTTAAATATGTTTGTTCAGTTATTACTGAGCAATTAAAACAGGTCTATCATTAGTTTTATATATATATATATATATATATATATATATATATATATATATATAAAATTGGTTGTTCAAAACATTACAAAGCTCTTGACATATCATATTTCATACATTAGATTCAAAGGGAAATTGCATGGAAATGGAAGGAGACCCTCATTGTTATACAAAATCACATATAAGAGGCTGTGAGGGGAATGGGAAAAAAAAACAAGGAGAGAAATGAATTAGTTCTATATTTTAATTAAGATAAAATTATATATTATTCTGCATATTGTTTTTTTTCCAATCCCCCACCCCAAATATTGGAGATCTTTTTCTTGGTTTTATCAAATAAGCATGTAAATGAATGTACCATGTCCATTTTAATGACTGCATGGTGTCCCATGGTATGGTTATAGCATTACTTATTTTTCCATGTCTTTGTGATGAACAACATTGGATTTGTGACTGATTTTTCCTATTCCAAACAAGTTTAGAATGGAAAAAAATGATTTATGCTCTGTTTCTACTTTTCACATTATTATTATTGAGGAGTATCCCACCATAGTATTATCAGATGATGTACTTATTGATCTTGATAGGTTGGACCAAACTGCTGAAGGAACTTTGGTCTTCATATAGACTGCAGGTGAATCAGTACCCAGTGGGCTGCTCTGGCCCTGAGGAGGGAAATAGCCCCTTCCCTGTGGAGGTAGTTACCATGGAGATATTCAGAACTCTTTAGAGTCAGAACACAGCCAAACAGGTTGTGGTGGTGGGGTGGGGAGACGTTCCTTACAACCTTTTCTTGCTCTGAAAACTTGCTGGACTCCTTGGTCAAGTGTGGCTTCAGGGAACAACTCTAAAGGGACAGTTCACTGCAGAGGCTATTGTTGAATCTGTTCCTCCTTGGTACCTTCTCTCTGCCTTTCTCATTTCTACCTAGTGCTGCTTTCATAACCTATGGTAATGCAGTTGGCTAATGACAAATAAATCCCATTGTCTCTGCATGTTTTTTAAAATATAAAGTCTTCATCATGTGCAAGAAAAAATTATTTTCTTTTCTGAAAATATCATGAGCTAATACATATAGTGCATTTATACAAACACAATCTTAACACCCCCCCCCCATTTTTATTTTCTTTCTCTTTTTCTTGGTTGCCTGTCACTTTCTGGATACAAAATTATAATAAATCTGTAAGTTGTACTTTATTTCATAATGGGACAATCAAATTCCAGATTTGGTGCTTATTAATTGTAGAACCTAAATGATTTAGCCTTTCTTAGCTTCAGGTTCTTATTTTATTAAAAAAAAAATAGAGAGGTGGGGGATAGCTATCCTCTAGAGAGTATTGGCTGAATTAGTAATAGTTTGTGTATCTAGCAGACATGGCATGCAGTCAGTTCTGAAAAAAAAAGGAAGTCATCACATTTGTTATTATTTTCTTGATTTTCACAGTAGTATAAATAAGCTATAAGAGGAACTACTGAGTTCTAGATTTTAAATTACTGTCTAAAACATGTACATATACATGCATGCAATAAGATGAATAACATAAAGGAAGCAATAGTATACCTTTACAAACTTCATTCACTCATCAAATTTGAGATAAAGAAATAATACCGAGGATCCTTTCTTGGCAAAATGGGAATTCTTTCTGAAAGTTTCTTGGTAAAAATCAGCATGTAATAAATGGGTGTGCCTTGCGTGGAAATAAGCCTAAAGATTGCTTGTAAATGTGTAACTGAAGAGTTTGTGGACTCTCAAAATTCTTGCCAAGGTGACCCAGGTGTAATCTCAGGGAGTGCAGGGCTGGAAAATGATTGCAAATTAGTAAACTGAAACCTAATCAATTGACTTGTATCTCATGTGGAGAAAGCCTGTGTGAACAGAATGGGGATGGTCAGCCCAAAACCCACCAAGGACAGCTCAAGGACTCAGGTCCTGGTGTTGTACTTTCAGCACTGTCTAAACAAGGCAGAGACTAAATGTAAATATACCCAGGGGACAGTGAAGGCACAGAATAGCATGGTACTTATTGGTGTACAAATCTGGGCTCACTCCAAATGACTACTCCATTTGCAAATGATGCAAGTTGAATTTTGTCACCACCCTGAATCTCAGTTTTCTATCCTATGTAACAAGGTAATTATTATAAAATTTATCACAGGATTTTTCCTCAGGATTAAATGAGATCATGAATAAAACTTTATATCCAATGGCCAGGGAAATGGAGTGGCAACCCTCACACTCGATTCAGAGATATGAGGTCTGCAACTGAACCCCCAAGCCATCTTTATGTTCCAAGAATAGCAGTGCTAAACTTTATCTAGTAATGACTCCAACTTTCAGATGATTTTCTTCAGAAACAACTCCTCTCTAAAAAAGGCAAAATGATTTCAAATGGTATCTTATTGTTCACTTTTTTTTAAAGTTCAGGACTGGGAGTAGCTCAGTGGTAGAGTGCTTGCTTATTATGCATGAGGCCCTGGGTTCAATATGGCACCACCACCAAAAAAAAAAAAAAATTGTGTGTGTGTCTGTGTGTGTGTGTACCAAACATGAAGGCAATAATGTAAAATAATACAACAAGGTGAAGGGGAGAGAGGCTGATACGTTGCGTGATCACTAGCAATTTAAAGGGAGACATTTCATTGGTTAAAAAGAGGAAAGGATGATTATTTAGGTTGAGGAGGAAGAGAGAGAGGGATAAAAAGAGATAAAGGGGACTGGGATTGTGGCTTAGTGGTAGAGCACTCACAAAGCAATGTGCGAGGCACTGTGTTCGATCCTCAGCACCACATACAAAAATAAATAAATAAAATAAATGTATTGTGTTCAACTACAACTAAAAGAAAAATCTTCAAAAAAAATAGGGGGCTGGGTTGTGACTCAGAGGTCGAACTCTTGCCTGGCACATGTTTCTGGGTTCAATCCTCAGCACCACATAAAAATAAAATAAAGATTGTGTTCAACTACAACTAAAACAAAATATTTTTTTAAAATGAGAGCGATAAAGGAGAGAATGCAGATACTTATATAAAAAATGGTTGGGCCCTGAAGAGAAAAGGAGAAAGAGAAGTAACTGGATTGAGAGGTAGATTTAAGGAAGCCAAAGCATATGAACAGAAAGAGATTGGTAAAAGGGAGAAATTGAAGGTGGGAAATATAAGGATAGAGATCTATTAAAGGAGAAATTGAACTGAGACAACAGGAGAAGATGGAATTCAAAATCCAGAATTATCCAGGATTGAACCCCTAAAATCATAAGAAAGCCAAGGAAGCAAGTCACTATGGGAACAGATGCTCTAATAATTTAGGTATCCTTGCATATAGCTGAGCTTACTTTATATATAATATCAACCCATTTCCAATGGGAAAAATAATTATATGCACACAAGTCAATTTGTTAACAAACATCAGACATCATTGTATATAATAATATGAATATGTAAAAATTAAATATATAAGAAGGAATTTAGGGCAGAGAAGGAAGACAGGATGCAGAACATTTGGGAACATTTTTGAGGAGGAACTGAATTTGAGTATGGCAAAATTTTTAGAGTTGAAGAAAAGAACTGGTTTATTCCAGGGAATGAGAGAGATGGGTATGGAGTCATTTGCATCTAAGTGATGTTGAATCACAAGTGTGTGTGTTCCACAATCCAATGGTTTTGACTTTTAATCTGCTTGCTTCCTGACTAGGACTGATGAGTCTAGAAAGGCATATATTTATGGCACTACTGGTTGTTCCTTTCAAATCTGTGAATCCAGAGTAGGTTCAGCAAATGATGCCTCCACCATTTTTCATCAGTGACACTATTTTTAAATCAGTTTCATACCTGTAAAGTCTTGAGGGCCATTTTTATCTCTTCACAGGAAAGTGATATTGAGTAAACATTGACTGTGATTCCTTATGCCAAGACCTGACTTTGTTTTCTTACATCTAATTGTGAAGAGCCCTAGGCTTTCAGGTTTCTAGAGTATTTATAGAAAATAAAACAATTTCACAAATTTTTAAATGTGTATGCAAGTAATATTTTCTTTATGTTTATTGTGCTCAGGACTGAAAAAAGAATAATCCAGGAAGCACAGTGGGATGGGTGTTATCCATGTGTAGACATTGTCAATGCTCGCATTTGTTTTTGTTAGAAGACAAGTGACCCTTCAGCTCATTTTGAGATTCTTATCAACTAATTCCCTGGGTCGTTTTCGTGGGAAGTCTGAAGAAGGAAGTCAAAATGCAACTAATGCCTTCTAAACAAAGCTATGATAGAGTCATTGGCAAACATCAACATAGAACTTCAGATTTGCAGAGTTGCTTGTGGCCATCCTACTGGTCATTCTCACTTTGCAGCCACAGGGAACAACATCGTGCATCCCACTCTAAGGAAGGTTATGTAGAATCTATTGATATTAATCCATTCGAGTTCACACAAGGACTTCAAAAATTGCTGAGGTCTTGAGTTCATCCTATAATTTTCTAAGTCTGCCTGCCATATGCATAATGTTTTATTTGTTACTTTAGAGTGACTGAAATAGGAAAGGACATAAAAAGGGGGAAAAAACATTATCCCTCTTAATGGATTCAGTCACTCAAATGACTGTACTAAAAGAAGGTTCCAGAGCAACAGTTAACCAAAATTGGTTGATGGAAATAACATTTAGCGTGTGGCATTTCACCACACTTTGCTCCAAGGTTATACTAGTAAATTAGCAGCTCCCACCTCAGCTCTGCTTCTCTAAATTTAGAGAAATCTCCAGATTCAGATAACTAAGCTAAGGAGCAACCACATTGACTGATTTTGTGCCTCAGCCCAGCTCTTGAGTGAGAATTTGAGTTTTCTTTTGATCCACATGCTCTTATGAGCTGGACCCTTTGGCTAGCCTGCCCATTCCTTCCAATAATGAGGTTCCCTTCATTTAGCATTTTTATTTCAAATATCACTGATAATTTCATTAACTATTTATCAAGTCTCTCTGCTTCTCAGCATGTTAGCTGTTTTATAAATTATTGACTTTGATTGTTACAGCAATATCCATTAGTAGTATTATAGCCATTCAGAAGGTAAGGCAACAGGTCCAGAGTGATCTCATTGGTCATACAACTAGTGTACCGAGCCACATAGTTCCAGCTCTTGCTAATTTGTTTCTAATGAAAATGCTTTCCCACTATGACAGTCACCTCAAAACTGTAGTTATATAACAAAGATCTCATAGATCATTTCAGAGGAAGTCAGTATTTAAAAAATGTTAGCTTTAATGTGAAAAAAAAATTCTACAGCTTCAGTCTCCCTACCTATCAGGTGGTATCACCATAATTCGTATCATTTTATTATTCAATCTACCACCACCACCACAACTGCTATCAATATCACCCCAAACATTCTATCCATGGTTTCAAAATGGTGAAGTTATACTTGCTACTCATAAATTAAATTTGATCTAATTTTATTCTCAATGCATCCCTAAGGGCATGGATAAATTTGTAAGTTCCCCTTGATAGCTTACTTCCTTATAGGCTGAACACAACCCTTACATGTAGTTTATTGGCCCACTCAGAGTTGGTTCCCACCATATTTTTATTCTTTTTTTTTTTTTTTTTTTTTTTTTTTTTTAAGAATTTTAAGCACTTTGCCAAGATTTGCAATGGAAACATCTCATATTAAGATTCCAGGCTAGCCCATTGGTCTTGCATTCTTGATTTGCATTATTACTTGTTGCTAATGGAACTTGCTGCCCCACTTTAAGAGAGACATCTAGTTTCTACCAGGCATTCTTTTCACCCATTCTATGACAATGAAGCTGTTCCATTTATTACTAACATAAAGCTGGCTTCACTTCTTTTTATTACCTGCTGGCCCCTCTAGGCATTTGAGTTTGTATCTGTTTCTGCTACTTTAAACAACTTTTGGAAAGCAACTTACTTTTTCTTTAAGTTTTTAGAACAACAACAAAAAAAAAAAATAGTGCCCTTGGTAATGTATCTTGCATCATCAAAGTAAATGTGATTTTTTTTTCTTTTTTTGGAAGAGATTTTCATTCTTACAGGTCTATTTGTGTAGGCCAGCACTTTGACACAAGAACATCAAATTGATGCAGGCAAGATGCCATAGTATGTAAAGGAGGCAGAAGTTAGCATTGATGGACAGACTTCAGAATTGACCATTTTTACCTTGAAAGTAAAACTGGAGAGAAATAAAATACTATATAAAATCACAAAGTTTCTTCAGGAAAAAATCTGGGCTTGATACTCATTGTACTTTGTCTATTTGAAATTTGTTTTAAAATCTATTTGAAAATATATTGGAATGTAAAAGACAAGTTTATTCTGTGTCTACATAACTTTCATAGATGTGCTTTCAAACTGAAAATAAAGCCTAATTCTAGATCATTTTAATGATCTAAATTAAATTCTAAACCTAAAATTAGATCATTTTAATGTCCTCCAAATATGGTACTCAAATTATAGGTATTCTATAATGTGTTTCTTAGCATTTTTGGTTAATAGTACTGGAGGGAAAAGTATGTAAGTGAATATTTGATTTATTTATAACCAAGATAAATTAATATGTGTTTTCTCAAAATCTCGTGAGTTTGAACCTGAATCTTAAAATTCAATTTTCCACATGTACTATGTAGCAAGAAATCTCCAATACAGAGTCACAGCTAGATACATTAAAAAAAAAATTGACTTGCCTGAGGCCACACAGTGGTTCAGGGACAAATGAGAGAACTAAAGTAAGTGTCACCACTTAGATTTTGGAATATTTAACATAGAGCAGGCACTGTGCCCAGTGACTATATAATCTCACTTAATCCTTTAAATGCTATTATTGCAGATGTATCTCCATTTAGAAACTAAGTAGAGGGAGGATTTCAGAAAGGAATTTATTTGCCCAAACTGACACAGCTAGGAACTGAGACCTGAAATTCCAGAGCAAATGTGTGTACTTGTAAAGCTTTGTCCTTAAAGACATGTGACAGATGCTGGGGCACTTCAAGAATGCGATTTGGTTCCTGCCCCTTCTGCAATGTGAATTTAGGCACATTAGAAACTGTGATGGCCTCAGTTTCTCCATTTGTAATTGGAGTTAATGGCATTCACTGAACAGGTATTTCTGTGGTAAAAATATACCCATCCCTAGTCAATTTCTGGCTCACAATAGTTATACTTTCAATGCCAGTTTTTTTTTTTGTTGTTGTTGTTGTTTTTTACTTCTGATTTTTACCTAGAAAGTGTGTGTGGGGGAAACAATGTTTTTTTCCCTATTTTTTTTTTATATTTTTAATTTTTTATTGTGGGTTGTTCAAAACATTACAAATTTTCCATATTTTTTTAATAAACTTTCTTATCAAAAGGTAACTAGTCAATTTCTTACTTGCATAATTAACACCAACAAAGTCAGAGTCATTAACTTTTAAGATCTTTAAAAGAAAGAACAAAATGAAAAGCAACCAGTAACTATAAAGATTTATATTTACATGAATTAAAAAGTGATAAGAAACATCTAAAGCTGATTAAAACCTGTTGGCAGGTGACTGAAACAAGTCCTTGGAGTGATTTTGAGAGGGATTTGTGATGTCTATTTCAAGTTAGTTGCTAAGATAGCTGATTTTTTTTTATGAGGAAGTGAGGTGACGTTGAATGTCACATTAGCACTGTGTTGGGCAGGTAGGGTGCTCTTAGCCACAATGAGCAGCAGAAATCTTTGTAAACTATCAGTGTTTCTGCAACCACATTTAGGGAAGATGTAAAATCCAGTGGTGTTTGGAAGCCGGCCATGGGTTTTGTAATTGGCATTCCAGTTTTCCATATACACTCCTGAGATGAAAGACCGTCTGCTATACTCCTGCACCCCTGCCTCCTGCAATCAAATCAGGTTACTTTTGAAAAGAGGGATCTTGACATAGAGTCCTGAGATTATTCACATTTTGTCTTTTTTTTTTTAATTTATATTTTGCAGGACAAATGATACTGGCTTTCTTTCCTTCAAAGACCACTTGCCTGTCACTCAGATAGTTATCACTGATACCAACAGATCAAACTCAGAAGCTGCTTGGAGAATTGGTCCCTTGCGTTGCTATGGCGACCGTGAGTACTAAATCGAAAGAAGCTTTCTCTCTGCATTACATGAGCACAAGATGTTTTAACTCGCTTATCCCTTTTCCCTGCAGTCTCCCCTAGTCCTGAAAATTATCCACATGCCCAGTGTTTTCCATCCTGCATAGAAAACAATGAACCATGCTTAAGGATGTTCTCATTTGCAGGACACTTCTGGAATGCTGTTTCATTTTATACTGAAGCCTCTTATCTCCACTTTCCTACCTTCCATGCGGAATTCAGTGCTGATATTTCCTTCTTTTTTAAAACCACCGCTTTATCTGGAGTTTTCCTTGAAAACCTTGGCATTAAAGACTTCATCCGACTTGAAATAAGCTGTAAGTGCCCTCATCTACGAATTTACTATCATTGATCTTCAGGATAAGTGTTAGCCTTGACTTTGACACCAACCACAGCACGTGTTTTATCATCAAGTTAATCTTTCTGGACTAGGGTAAAATTAGCAGTGATAATTTCCACTTCCTCTGAATTCTTTATGATCTAACTATGTCCTATCAGCATTTATGAGTCATTGTGTCATCAAAATATATACATTCCAGAAATTCTTGATGATACCTATTGTGGGTTCCATTATCTGAGCCATGGGTATTTTTTTTTACCCATGACTTTGAGATTTTATACCAAAGGACTATACCTTTTATGGAAAGTAGAGATCATTATCATAATTATACATTTTGTTGACATTTGAGGTAGACTCTTTATTGGACTGGTGCTTCAAAAGTGATTTCCTGACTTCTCTCCTCCCACTAAGATAGTGTTACTAGCCAATCAGAATTCTCAGTTTCCCCATCTTTTCCTCATGAACAGTGGTATATCTGCAGAATGAGATGCCAGGATGTCCATCTTCCTATAGAGAGCCTATCCCCCATATATAGATTTTATTCAGCAATAATCATCACATGATTTGAAAATTAATAGAAATACAAATAGTAAAATCTTCTACTATTGAGCAGTTTATATATAATGATACTACTAAAATATATTTCAGTACTAAAAATGAAATACAATGGCAAATAATTTATTTCTATAAAAATGGGAAGTACCAATCTTTTGATCTATACCAGTAATGAAGACATTAACATTTCTGTTTCTAAGTCTTTCTTTCTACAAATTTGTTGATGACTTCATCAAAACTTATTTTCTATACATGTTTGTGCTAAAAAGAGAGCGTTAGTCATATTTGTCCATCTGTGTTCTGTGTTGAACAAAGAATATTTCTTTATTAATTTTAAATTAGATTGGTTTTCCACATAAAGCCACAGATGTGCAAATGTTTGCTAAAGATTAATAAAAGTTCTATTTTACAATAAATTCCAGAAATTATGGTACTGTATCTGTATTGTTTTAGGATCAGCTCTACCAAATTCCAAATAGCTCTGAAACCAAACATCATTTTGGTGAAATAATAATTTCACCAAAATGCTTTTACCAGAAAATTAATAATACATTTTTCTTTTTTTAAGTGAAAATAAAATTTCCAATGCTTTATAATTTCTTGAGTTCTTTTAGGGTACAACCCTTGTGGTACTGAACATTTTGCATTTCATAGTAGATTCAAACTAAACAATGATGGCACAGAAAGTGTATAGATAAAACGGCAGAAGTTGAGTTCTTACTCTTGAAAATAAACGTGTGTGAGTCTGCATGTTCAGAAGCCAGCAGTGTTTAAATACACTTTAAATAGTTGTCTGTATTGACTTTGCCCCAGACTATAACATTTATTAAGTGGCAAGTAATAAAATATAGTAATAAAATGAAGTTGATATATACATTATTAAAATTTTACAGTGACTTTAGCATCTGTCGAAAGGTAGATGAGCAAAAGACTATTTTGGTGGAGGAATGTTTTATCATTGACATTGCTTAGAATTACTGTTCAATAATGAATATAAAGCCAGGCATGGTAGTGCATGCCTGTAATCCCAGTGGCTTGGGAGACTGAGCCAGGAGGATCTTGAGTTCAAAGCCAGACTCAGCAACTTAGTGAGGTTCTAAGTAACTCAGTGAGACCATGTCTCTAAATAAAATACAAAAAAGGGCTAAGGATGTGGCTCAGTGGTTAAGCGTCCCTAGATTCACTCCCCAGTACCAATAAACAAACAAAACAAAACAAAAAACCAGAAATAATCAGATGCATTTTAATTGCTTATGACATTCCTTTAGGTTTTCTGCACATAACACACACTTTTATTGCTCACAAACAGGGTGTGGACTACACCCCTGCCTTGCCCTTGTTATGCACACGAGAGTGATGACTTGGGCCTGTCACTTAGTGCCCCATTCCTCTGTGTATAGTTTGAGTGAAGCAACTGACCATATCACAACAATGATGTGACTGCATGAAATATCTTGAAAAAACAAAGCAACACCTCAGAAACAGACACTGGGGATTTGAGAGATCTGGAAAAGGAGACAGAAGCATTGCCTGGTAGAGATGGCAGAGATATTTGTATAAATCTCCAGCAAATCAAGGAACAGCTAAGTGTTTTCTTTGCAGCTACAGGACAATACATACAAGGCAAGAGAGCCTCTTAATTGGGAGTTTCACCTTTTCCTCTAAGGATTTAGTCTACTAATGGGAGGAAGCTTTTGTGGCTATGGTGTAAAATGAAATTCCTCATACTAACTTGGCGATGCTCTGAAAATATTGCATAATATGGAAGCAATAAGCTCACTGTAAATGTAATAAAAATTAGGCCCCACGGCCTTTTGATTCATTAAAGCCACAGCAAAGTCATGGTATACTATTGGAGGATAATGTGTTATAATTTAGCATTAATTACATATCAATGTCTAATTTGTACTTTGTGGTGCTGTTTTTTGCCCTTTGAATTGTACAAAGATGTTTTTAATACAAAAATTTACCAAAAAAATTTATGTAATTATTTGGTGCATATTTTATCACGAGATTGGTGAATTTAGATTTCTAAAACAAGATTTAATATAAAAAATTAAAGTGCATGGTTTCATGTTTCCAAAATGTGTTATTATCTTTATCATTATTATTGTTTATAAGAGAAAATGCTCAAATTGTGAGGGCATCTTGCATTTTTTATTTGCAGCTTCACTCACATTATGGATTTTAGGCAGATGGGATTTTTTTACCCTAAAGAGTTCATAGCAAGGAACCCATACACTCTAGCTGCTTGGAAAGGAAAAGTCTTTTTACCAGATGCAGAGGCTCCAAATAGATTCTGCTTCCATCCCCAAGGAGTATTCCTTTATAACCATCTGACTAGCAGCTTCCAAGGTTGATATATCCAAATTGATAGACAGGAAACAGCAGGTTTCCATCAAATTTCCAATCCATTTCCTCTAAGTTACTTCCAACTAAGGCATTTGAATTCTGTCACCTTGGGATTAGCCTGTAGTCTGTGAAAAGGAAGATACTTCACTATATTCTCAAGTTTTAGAGAAAGTGTTTCAAACAGGATTGTGGGAAAAAAATTGCTGTTTGACAATTATCCCACAATGGTGTGCATATAGAACTAGGTATTTGGATTAGATGAGAAGGAGCATAGGAAATCACTTTTAAGAGTAGGTATAATGTAATAAAAAGAACTTGAATTATAGAGCCCAATATAGATTCAGATTTCTGCCTGTCCAAGTCAATTCATGAGCCACTTTGGACATTTCTTCACCTGTTCAGTATTTATTAATGTACCATGGCATTGGCAACACTCAGATACCAACTGGATGTGTTTGGCCACAATTAACAGAAAACTCATTCTGAACTGGCAGACACAAGGATAGGAATTCAACCCTGGTTCTGGGGCACATGGCTTAGCACAGAGGCCATGGGTCTGGCTTTATTTGTTTGAATTCAGCAACTGAACAAAAGTCACCAGTGGATGATTTGTATCTTCTATGTGCTCTAAATTCTTAATATTTCCTTCAGGCTAGCTGTCCTTTACAGCAGAGTTACATTGCAAAAGACTGAGTAATTTCTTTTCCAGCTAATCAAATATTTAGGTAGTATACAACTCACCTGATAACCTGGACACCAAAGACTGTGGCCAGACAAGAAAAGATGGTAGATTCTTTATGATAAAATCCCTCCCATCTGAGGCAAAGCTAGCCTGATACCAAAGTGCAAGAGAAGGTAGTTTCCCAAAGCAAACTCTGGCACTACTATAGAGGGAGTGGTAGAAGGAAATCAATTATGATTTCTTCTAAGGCACACCTTTCAGGATTTAAATGAGTCATTGCATAAAAATGCCCAGAGTTCTGGGCATGGTGGCACATGCCTGTAATCCCAGCAGTTTGGGAGGCTGAGGCAGGAGGATGGTGAGTTCAAAGCGAGGTTCAGCAAAAGAGAGCAATTAAGCAACTCAGTGAGACCCTATCTCTAAATATATATATGGGGCTGGGGATGTGGTTGAGTGCCCCTGGGTTCAATCCCTGGTATCCAAAAAAAAAAAAAAAAATGCTCAGAGTGGTTGTTGGGAACCAGCAAATAGGCATTTAATTTTGGACATATTAGTTTTCAGTGCAATTGTAATCCTAGTATTATTTGTGGCCTAATATATTATCACTTATTCTCTAAATGATTAAGATTTAATCTTTTCATTTTTTATTCTAATGACCCTGATGGCTTTAATAATATTAATTCAAATAAGCTCTATAATCCTTCTCGGTGTGAATTAAGTAGAAAAAAATCCATAAATTTCCTGAGTTTCTGAGTAAAAAACCATAAGTATATGTCATGTATATGTAGAGAGAGAGAGAGAAATATTTAAATTTTTCATACCATAGGTATCCTACTAAGAATATTACTAAATTCAATGTTAATTTGAATAGATGATAGTCATAACCTCAGAGAATAGTAAAAATTAAGACTGCTAAAATTAATTTTCACTGAGTTGTTGAGTGATTACGTTGATTAGTTTCTTGACTAAAATCTTTACATTAATTCCTTTTGTTTTCAAATAATCCTACCTATGATTATCTCTGTATTATACTATAATTATCATTGCTCAATTCCTCATCCAATATGCAGAGGAAGAAAATGAATCTGGAGAGTATATACAACAATCCAGAAAGTCCTTCCATGCACCTTGAAGGCTCAGAATCCAGGACTCAATCTCATCCCTCTGATCGTTACATCAGCCCTCTACTCTGCTTTGAAGAATTATCTCAAGATTCAAGAATGTTAGGACTCAGGAGAACACAGAATGACTTTCCTCCAGATCTCAAGGCATAGGGCATTCATGAAGTTCTTGAGATTTTGTGCAAAACTATAGTGTAAAAGACAAAAATCACAGCAGTCTTCAGATCCTCAGAGAGCGCTTGTGTCTGAACAGTATGACAATATTTCTTCCTCTCAGTTCATATTTCTCATTTTATAGATGTGGACATGAGAGGTCAGAGAGGTTAATTGGCTACATTAAAGACTTGCAACCTCCTTATTCCACAAATGTACCTGAGATCACTCTCATGTCTGACTTGCATTGGGAGATGAGGACACAGACATGAAGCTGGGATTTTATGTTCATGAAGCTCAGGACTTCGTCCTCAGAGGAGACTTGTGAGGGTTTACTAAGAGAACTCTCTCCAGGATATGGTCAGCAGGTCTTCTCCTTGAGGTCAGGAAGAACATCGCAAAGGTGCCTCTGGTCAGAAGGCTTCTTCTCCTCTGTCATAGCATTGGTTAACATTCCCTTGGGGCATTTTCACATCCCACTATCAATCTTTTTAAATTGTGGATTCCTCTTGTCCCATTCATTTCTGAATTTTTGGTGCCTAGCAGAGGACCTGACTTGATAAAAACCCATTCGAAGACTAAAGTGACTCCTTTATGGTCACTATTTTATGGTTACAATAAAATAGTTGATGCTGAGAGAAGGTATCTTTCTGACACTTAGGGTGTGGAAAAGTCAGATGCAAGTTCATCATAGAATTACTGCTTTCCCAGGGCCACACTCCCCAGGGCCACTGGGTCATTCTTTTCCCTCCATCCAGGGAGAGGTAGCTTGGGTTTGCTCCAGTGCCCCACCATGTAGTCTGTAGGCATTGTGGGGTGTACAATTCATTCACCTACAAATATTTAATTCAATTATTTTCAAGTATCTATATTATATATTCTAGCTTCAACTGCCCCCAAAGAGTATATAGGAGTCTCAATGTGAGGTTTAGAGGAATGGTTTTGAAAATGAGGTTCAGAAACACATCACCAGTAATCAAACCTTACTCCACCCCATTGTCACTAGGGTGACTTGTTTTGTCACCTGTACCATAGTTCTCTCATCTGTAAAGCAACAATCTCAAAAGGCTGTAATAAGGCTCAAGTGAATTAGGCCATCCCAAAATGCTTAGCAGAGTGCCTGGCTCATGGCAAGCACTCAGTAAATATTAACTATTAGTACTTCATTTCACTGACTCTCCTTCAGTTCTAGGAGGGAAAAGATTAAATGTTGTAGGTCTTTAATGGTTATTTGAATAAAATAATATTTAAAAAAAATTTCCAGGAACCTAATACCTTGATATAAAGCTAAAAAATAACTAAGGAAAATTGCATTTTATAGTTGCAATATAACCATGTTTTAATGAATAAAATTTTAATTTGGCAAGAGCTTCCAGGGTTATGTGCTGGGTCTAAAATAAATAGAATTCATCCAAATTTTGCAGATTTGTAGGGGGTACACACAGTAAACCAATCATTATACAACAAGGGATACGTGGAAACCTAGCGTAGGGGTGGGGGGAGACACAGCCAAGCAGAGAGCCCCCCACCAGAATGTGCTCTCTGAGTGGAACTTGATAGCCACAAGGCTGGTTTTGCAGGAATATTTGTTAGCAAAATCTTTAAAATTCTTCTCTCCAAATTCTTACTGATTGTTACCTATATTCTGTAGAGAGAAATAAATACAGAACCTATTCATCTCTCAGCAATCATTTGGTTTTGAAATGTTTGGGGCTGCAAAGTGCCATTGATGTTGTGAATCAGAAGTAAGAAATAACTCAAGGGACTTTCTTCACTTTTATCCATTAATTGTCACCCATTTGTTTCTTTCAATTCCATTTCCTTCCATGCATGGCTTTGTAAGTCATAGCCAAGTCACCTGGGTGGGGAAATTATGTCATCCAGAAGAGTGACAGTAGCATTGCTAACTTGGGCTCATACTAGATGGCAGGCACAGTTCAAAAACTTCACCAAGTTTAACATGCAGAGCTGGGGTTGTGGCTCAGTGGAAGAGAACTTGCCTAGCATGTGTGAGGCACTGGGTTTGATTTTCAACACTGCATATAAATACATTGTTCATTGACAACTGAAAAAAGATTTTTTAAAAAATCTTTTTTAAAAAAGATTAACATATAAACAACCTGATGACTAGGTATTGCTTTTATTTTCATTTTACAGATGAGAAAACTGAGAAAGTGTGCCATCAAAAACTTATCTAGGAAAAGGTGGTATCAGTGTATTCTCTCAAATCCCCCTTTTCAGCCTTAGACTTACTGCTTCTTATTAAAGTCACAGCTCACCAGAAGGTGAAGCAATCTGAGGTCTCTGGTTTCTTGAAATGTTGCATTATGAAGGCTTCTTATAGGAAGGATAAGTTTTTGTTAAGGCTTTAAAGGCTGGGGAAGGGGATGATCCAGGGTAGGTGTTTGACCTTTGGTATCTCTGATAATTTAGAACTGGCTGTTGATGACTTTGTCAAGTAAATGCACATTTTCTGATTGAAAGGGGAGGGAAAAGAAAAAAGTAAAGAAAAAAAGAAAAAAAGGAAAAAAAAATAAAAATAAATAAATAAAAGGGGAGGGAAGAGGAGACAATCAAGGAGTGCAGAGAAAGACCACAAGGTCTAGCATATGAAGGGTCCATTTTCTCACATGAGACCCTTCTCCTCAACCTCACTTTATAGTTAACCTTTCCACTTCCTTCAAATTTAGATAATTCCTGTGTAATAATGGTAAATGCATGAAAATATTCTCAATAGAGAAAACAGGTGAGAAATCTGCTCTTGGAGTTTGCTTCTCACTACTATCTAGGACATTTTGAGCAAACTATTCTTGGAGCTTTCCCCCACTCATATGAGAATAATAACAGCCCCCCTCAGGGGTATTTTGAAGACTAAAATGAGAGGGTTTACCCTCAGTGCTTAGCACAGTGCCTGATAGAGAGCTCAGTCTACCTATTATGCTGCCACATCCATCCCTCTCAATCATTACAGAGCATCATCACCATCATCATCAACTTCAACTCCATTCATCAACACAGTCACCACCATCATCACCACTACCACCACAACCAATGTCATCACTCCCATCACCACCACCATTATTACCATTACCATCACAACCACCCTGATACTTGTGGTATTTTAATATCATTGGTATTATTTCTCCTAACTGGCTGCCACCTAACTTTGGTGATATCTGATTGTTCTAGAGAGGCAAAAAGAGGCATGAAAGTAATCCAATGTGGAAGCAGAGGCTTCCGTTTGTGTTAAGGCATTGCAGTAACCTCTCCTTGGTCAAGGAAATTAGTTCCTCAAATTAATTTTGTTCTTGTTTGTTTTAGACACAGGAACAGCATATTTTCTTGTATCATATGTATTAATGAGATATCATGAAAGTGGGTACTGGGCTTCTTAGGCTGTGTCTCTCCTCTCTATAGTAGCAAAAGTGCCTACATGACCTCATATCTACAGATGTCCAGGATGACACAGCTGAAGCCTGAGAAGACCCAGGAAATCCAGAGCCTCCTCATAGATTAGTATTCATCACATAGGCATCAGTTTCCCAGTTTCCTATGCTATTTCCTGGATTTATACCATTAGGACCAAATAGGTAGGGTGCTGGTGCTTGGAACATGTATGCTCTTAGTATTTAGTGGTTTTTATTATTAATAACAACTTCAGTGTTGCAGGGATTTTAAAGAGTATGTCTGCTCTGTAATGACAGTGACTTTAATTGTTTCTCTTATTCATTCAGGACATACTTGAGTCCTCCACACACTGAGAACTTCCTTCATCTTTCATCCTTCTTCCTGTTTCCTTGTTTTGTTTCAGCTCCTTCTGAGATCACATTTGCCATCGATGTTGGGAATGGCCCAGTAGAACTTGTAGTCCAGTCTCCTTCTGCTCTGAATGACAACCAATGGCATTATGTCCGGGCTGAGAGGAACCTCAAAGAGACCTCCCTTCAGGTGGACAGCCTTCCAAGGAGCACCAGAGAGACTTCAGAGGAGGGCCATTTCCGGTTACAGCTGAACAGCCAGTTGTTTGTAGGTAGGGGACAACTTAAAACAACCTTTGTGTTTAACACCCTATAAGACCACTATGTGACTAGGTCCAATGAATCTTGCATTTATTTGAGGTCAGGGAAATGATGAAAATATGTCATTTTAAATTATAAATTTAATTCTGCAGGTTGTTCCTGTCTAGCTTCATTAGTGATAGGGATAAATGATTATATTACACACTAGCACGTTTTGAGGATAGTCTCAGACCCTTTTTGTACCTTTTCTTTGGTTTATATTATTTTCCAGTGCCTAGGGACTCCTTTTGTTTCTCATCATTATGATCAAAATCTACTCTCAAAGAAAACATTCGTTAACCTATTAGACTTTAGCAGGTAAAGATTCCAGGACAGTGGGACACCCTTGCTAGTGATTGATGCCTGAGGTGTGATAATTATTGGTCACAGTATAATGAAATCCTTGAGCCCATTCAAAGGAATTTCAATCATCAATAATATGTTGGGGGCAGAACCATTGCTTTTTAAACCAGGGGCTCCTCTGATCCTACCTGAAATCATATCACTTAGGTAGGTGCCTTACACTTGCACAGAAAAACAGCCCTTGGCCCCTGAATAGATATCTCTCAGCTGGAATTAACCTGTGACAAAGGCAGCCACTGCTGGGATTAAGATGGGATGTATTCCAACATCATTTCCTAAATCCTTGCTTTCCTCCCTCCATTACTTCTTTCCTTCTCCCTTCCTTCCCTTCCTTCCTTCCCTCCCTCCTTCCTTTTCTTTCTTTTCTACTTTCCCTCAATAGTCATTGGGCATCTAACACTAGTCAGGCACCCTTGTTGGATGAAACATAAATTGAGCAATTCCACTGCTTCTAAAGGAGATCATGGTCTTCTCCATGTGCATGCATGTGCAAGTATTCATGCATGTATGTGACTTGTGTGTGTGTATACACACATGTGTGACAGAGAAGGCAGGGGTGGGATTTGACAGGGGTTCTTTCATCTATGTTTGAGCTTTAACTGCATTTCAACTGTTCAACTGACATTTTATTTTTCTTGTTATAATTTCTGTATTTTGTTATGTATAAGGGATTGTGTGTGCGCGCGTATGCATGTGTATGTGTGTGTGTGTGTGCGTGTGTCGGAGGGAGAAAGGGAGAGAGAGAGGGAAAGCTTCAACAACATTGGCTCAGGTAATTTCCTAGACTAATACAAGGCCATTTTATAGCCATAATTTGGAAAAGATTTTTAGAAAATGGATTTGAGGAGGGCTTGTAAGGCTATAAAAATACAAAATAGAGCTTTAAACATTAGGGATATTGTAACGCTATAAAAGCCATAAGTGTGTTCCTGTATAAACTTGAATTTCAGATGCCTGGTATAGGGATGCCAATAAGTGAACAAAATTTGCCAATCTGCCCAGACTTAACCTCCTTTCTGCATTTGTTTATTTGTCTATAAATCATCTCCCACACTACATAACTTTACTGCTAGTAATGAAATGCTCTCCCCACTTAAGGAGCATTTCTTACTTGTTTCCTTTAAAATTGACTTTATACAACTTTTAACTGTGAGAAAAAATTGTCACCAAAAACACATCAACCAAAAGAAAAAAATGTAACAGAAGGAGGGTGTCATTTTTTTTTCCTCAATCACATTTCTCTCTTCATCTGTTATAATTTACATACCCAGCAGAAGCTAAAATGGTAGTGATTAAAATCTTTATGATCACAGGGTTTTTTTTTTGCTTAATTAATAACTCATGTAGGTGCTATGGTTTACTATTAATTTTTTAAAAGTTATATTGCTGTTTTAATTCTACTTAAACATTGTGTTTTATTTCTCTAAGGAAGTTTCCTAGTCATTAAGATTTAATAGCTTTTTTTTTTTAGCAGAATCAACTTAAGTATTTGGGGGTTTTCATAAGTTTTGTTATGTGTCAATGTTTAATTTATGATTTTTTGTGGCTAAGGAGGATGTACAAAGATAGCATAATTTGTATTTTCTCTTTCATACCAATTTCATGTAGCTATGAAATTATTGTATGGACTGAATATGTGGGAAATTTTGTGCAAGTCCAAAGGGAGGGGTGGCAATTATGTTTCTTGGTGAGTTTTTATCTACAAACATTTCAGTTAAGCTGATCACAAATCCAGTGAGTGGTAATAGGTAATAGCATGTGCAGGGGCTTGGGGAGATGTGTTGCCAAAGCCAAGGTCCACTCTGGTGAGAGGACTTGCTCATGTTATATTTCTTTCCAATAAGTCCCATCTCAGATGTGTCTCTGCTTTATTGAATTTGTCTAAAGGTACTTGAAGAAGGAAAAAAAAAATAACCTGTTGGTTTACATTTTATCATTTAAAATTCAGTGATATGCACATCTAGAAATACCAGGTCACTGAAAAAAAAAAAAAAGCTAAAGTCCCAACATCACCATTTTGTATAATTCAATTGTTCAATAGATGAATAAATAAATGTATCAGTCTGCAATTATCTACTCAGTTATAGCAGCCCAAATGAAAGACTGCATTCTTTTTCAATCAGAAAATTTGAGATACTAAATATTTATGTTTGCTATGCATGGAAAAGTATCAATGATGTTTTATTCTTGACTGGGTTAGAGTGAGTGTGGCATTATTTAAATATTAAGTTGAATAAGTCTGCCTGCGTACCTTTGGTCCCTGAAGGATCTTTCAATCATAACAGAGCACCATTCAGCATTACAAAAATCGCACAGTGGCTGTGATCCTCAGTACTAAACCCAGGCTGCATTTTATAAAATAGGATGTGTCTCTCAGCTCTGCCCTTGTCATTGGAATGTGACAGGCTGAATTGCTGATGCATCAGTCAATGCATGCTGGATTCCCAGAATCGATATTTTAACTTCAAGCTGCTTTATCACCATGATTGTTAGGGACACTTGCATCCATGCCACTTTGTTGGTTGCATTGTCTAGCAGGGTGGGAGAAATTTCATACCATGTTGGTTTTGAAATGTATGCTTAAGCACGTGGCAGTATTATAGTTGGCTAATGGTATCACCATTTCTGTTTAGTTATTGCCTACTAATGTGTCCAGTAATACGTAGATGAGGCAAGATAAATCCAAGAACCTTCCATCCATTGCTAAAAGTGAAGAGGAGAACTCTGAGTATGTGTTTCAGATCAGCTACCACAAGCTGACCTTGGTAGGAAAACAACTAGCCTAAGCTTACTATTGCCTTTATCTTCAGAAAGAAAATGAAATCTGGCAACCAGTCTTTTAGGATTTGAAGATCTGCTCCTTGTGAGGATATATTAGACATGACAATCATACTTCCCATGCCCATGTCTCTAATATTTTCAAGGAAAATGTCTTATTCTTTCCAAATTGAGTATAAGTATGCAGCTATTACAGAGTAGAAATTTGGTGCAAATGTAGGTCTGGAAGTCTCATTTTATGAATATTTTTGTTGTTGTTTTCACATGTTCCCATTTTTCTCCCCTTCAGCTCAGCTGCTCTATTTGTGTCAAAAAACAAACAAACAAACAAACAAAGTTAGTTCAAACTTATAGTCACCGTGGGAAAATACTATACCAACTTGATAAACCATAAAATTTGAAGAGATCCCCCAAATGCTACTCCTCTTTCCAGGCTAGAAGAGAACTATTATTCCTATAGGCAGGGGAAGCCAGTCAAACTTAGAGAGGTTGATGGTTAACCAAGAAGACTTGGCATGTACATTAATTTTGTACTCAGGCACTTTATAAATTCATGATCCATGGTATGAAGCAAACACCATCTCCCGTGGATTAGTAACTTATATTTTATCCTTTTGAGTGCCTCATGAGTATGGCTGTCTTGATGCAGGCCAGGACAGTTTTCCATTTGAGAAGATGAGATGTGTCTCAGAGCACAGGAGGAGGTATGTGTTATTTTCACATTAAGAAATAATTGGAAAATCACTTTTTTAGCATATTTATTGCATAAATATATAGAGAATGATCCTTCTCATTATTTCATTAAGAAAGCAAAAAGTTAAAAAAAATATTTGTCCTTGTAAAATTGTATAAATGTCTAATTAGTTATATTTCTTTTGCCAGAAAAAAATTCATTTTATTCAAAGTTAAATAATATGTCAAGTGAACTTGAATCGTTTTCCTCTGGAAGAAATTGACATATGACTTCTGATGTTACATATAATAATTACATAAAGGGAATTGTTCTGTCAGTTTAAGAAATTGGCAAAACCTCCAAACTTCAGCAAAATGTCTCTAGAGAATCTTACTTGGTTATTGCATCATAAACACTTGGAAAGGCACATAATAGCCACTCAATAAAAATGCTTCTTGATCAAATGTGAAACAAATGATACATATTAAAACATGCCAACCAAATGTTGTAGTTTCAGAAGACCAGATTTTATCATAACATGATATAGTCAGATAAATATTCATATTTGTCATGATAACATTTAAAAGGTAAAATGTGAGAGTTTTTAATTTGTAATGCTTTTTTTTTTAAAATAATACTTCTTCCCTCATGTGGAAAGTAGATGTCATACAGCATGGAATAGTAGTCACTGGAGGGTAGGGGGTGTAATGTAGAAAGGGCAGAGGTAAGTTAATAGGTACACAATTCGTTAGGTCAGATGACTAAGTTCTAGTGCTCCCTAGAACAATAGGTGACTGTAGTTAAAAATAACGGATGGTTTGTTTCAAAACAGCTGGAAAAGAGGAATTTGAATATGAACAACAAAAAGAAATAAATTTTGAGGTATAGTGATATGAATATTCTGATTTGATCATCATACATTCTCTACATGTATCTAAATATTTCACTATTCCCCATAAATATGTATAATTATTATGGATCAATTAACTTTTAAAAAATGCTTCTTCACTTTAAAAGAAGTGATGAATAAACATCAGGTTCTTCATCAGTTTTTCTTTCCAAATACCTTTGAGCCACAAAATCAGATTCTTATAGCTTGAAAATGTTTGGAAACAACAGTGGTCCACTTTTATATTCAGAGAGCTAAACCATCAAATTTCTTCTGCAAAAATTTATTTTCTTCTCAAATAAGTTGAGAGTTGGACACATTTAGCCCAACCTAATAGACCATTTTAGTGTTTTCTGCCCCATTATATTCAAGAAACGTTTTTGAAATGTTTATCTACAATTTTTTTCAGTTTTAATTGAAGCTCATTTCACCCTGTATTAGTCTCTGTTGTATTGATAATGTGCAATTGGAGCAGAATGGAGAGTTTTCTTGTTTGGTTTGATTGGTTTTTTTTTCCTGTTGTAAAAACTTATCAGGAATCATAATGTCTTTTTTAAAGGAGAGTGTAATATGGCCTTGTTTTTTTTTTTTTTTTTTTTTTTTTTTCATGCAGCCGAGGGAGATAAGCCCTGAGAGTTAGAGCACAGAGACTCAGGATTGGAAATAGTTATTTGATTCTTCTGGTATGTTCAGTAGCCAAAATTTATAACTCAGTAAAGGAAGAAAAATGAGAATGCCATTATTTATATGAGTTAGATTATACTTACAAAAAGAGATTCATGCCAGAGTTTTCAGGAAAATGAATCAATTTTCTTTGCAAATAAAAGGACCCAATCTGAGAAGCATTATACAGTTCAGAGGTCCAGGTTACCTTTCCCAAAGCCAAAGTGTCATTGAACTGATGTGACCAGGACATGCCTAGCAGCACATGGGAAACTCTAGGGTGGAAAAGAGCAAACCCAGCGGGGCACATTGATGCTGCGCCTCTACCTACAGCTTAGTATCCTGTTTTGATTCCTGCAAGTCTTTATCAACAGCCTGATGGCTCAGTAGAGGGTGAGAAAGCCCTTGAGGAGAGCAGTGGATGGGAAAATGTAGCAACACCCTCCCCAAATTGTGGGGGCAGATTCCTAGTCTTTCTCATTATGTTATCAGATTCTTCTGATCCTGGGAGAAAGAGGTTTAGATCCAAAGCTACTAAAGAAAGGATATTGTAGAATGGGAGGTCAGAAGATCCATGATGAATTCAGCTTCTGACTTCTTCACTCTTGTCTCAGGCTAATGGGTAAAGAAAGTAATTCAGTCCCTTTGTGCTGTGTGAGTAGATCATGGGATGCTTGCCCAGAGTCCCCAACAAGGAAGGACTTGTGCCCAGGGCTTTGAATGCTGTTGGAGGAATCTTCATATACACTCCCCCACTTCAGGGACTGCCTCAGCTGCAGAGAAATCATCACTAGAGTTATTTCTTTCCCAGAAGGGTCTTTATCTAGTGACTGCTAACTCCAGGGAAAGAAGGTCTGTCCTCCTTCCAAGGAGGATCATCTCTGATGAGTTATTCTAACTCCAGCCTTCTGGTGGGGCTGTGTTATTCTGATGTCAGTAGTTTGTCTGGGAAGTTCTCTCCTGTGCATCCCTACTTTTTTTTTTCCTTCAAAGATGTTCCCAGGAACCTCTTTCTATAAAAATTATCTACTCCCTTCACTCCATCTCAGAGCTTGTTTACTGGAGAACCCAAGCTAAGACAGAATAAGATAGATTTCTTATGCAACACACACACACACACACACACACACACACACACATACCTACTTAGTTTTTAAAAATGAAATCAATTTCCTTAAGTGAAATTTATTCCTCAGTCCTCACAGGGGCTATCAATAAAACGATGCCTCCTCCTCTCCCACTTTCTTTAGCAAAGTGTGCTCAAAGCTAATAGGTTCTTTAGAGCAAGTTTACAGCATTTTGCTTCACTGCTTTCTGAAGGTCCCATCGTTCAAACCAGGGTGGGTCTGCTCCCACTCCCGATCTACCTGTCAGATTCTTCTTCATTAATGATACAGGATTTTTTTATGGTTCAGATAACTATTGCTGCTTGGTGGAGTTCATTCTTGCACACCCACACCCACACACACAGACCTCTTTGAGCACACTCATCACATGTCTTCGAAATGCCCTGATTATTGTCCATATTCCTGCTAATGTTTCATTGGGGGCAGATATAGTGGTGAATTTATCCTCTGGGTTGAGGTCACCAGTATATTTTGTATATAATAAATATCTAATGAATTAAAAAAATAATGAAGTGGAGTTCTAAATGTTGTTGGCTCTAATAATAATAGCTGTACAGCTGTAAGCTGGTCAATTACATTCTCTGAGCCTTGATTGTTCCATCTGAATTTAATAATAATCAGTAATAATGAATACACGATGAATCAGTTTCCAATGATGAATGCAACAATGGGCATTTCCCTCTCCCATTTGGTATCTTTATGAGATTAAATGAAATAAGAGTGCAAACAAAAGACTATTTAAAATGGGAAACCGGCCGCCGCCCGTGCCCAGAACAGGCCCAGCGACCCACAGGCGTGGTAGTCACGTCACCCCAATTGGAGTAGGGGCAGAGCAGAGCCGCTGCCCGCACCCGCAAGGTAGGCAGACCTGCGACCAACGGGAAGAACAAGCCCAGCGGCCCATCAGCGTGGTAGACACATCACCCCAATTGGAGAAGGAGCACAGCCGCCGCCCACCCCTGCAAGGGAGACATTTCAACTATACAAGAGCAATATAAATATATAGAGGGAAATTTTCAATAACACAACAGTTTCACCAAGCAGAAAGAAATGCGAGCAGTATGAAAAGACAAGGAAAAAAAGGACCACAAGCAATGCAGGTCAACTCAACTTTAGAAGAGGTAATAGCTGCAGCAGATGGAATGTCAGATAAAGAATTCAGGATATACATGCTTCAGATGATCTGGAGTCTCAAGGAAGACATTAGACAGCAAAATTAGACAATGAAAGATCACTTCGACAATTAATTACATAAACAAATCCAAGAAGCAAAAGATCAACGATACAGGGAGATAGAGGTTATAAAAAACAAACAAACAGAAATCCTAGAAATGCAGGATGCAATTAACCAACTTTAAAACTCAATTGAGAATACTACCAGCAGAGTAGAACACTTAGAAGATAGAACATCAGACAATGAAGACAAAGTATTTCAACTTCAAAAGAACATAGACAGCTCAGCAAGACTGTTAAGAAACCATGAGCAGAACATCCAAGAAATATGGGATAACATAAAGAGACCAAACTTAAGAGTCATTGGGATACAGGAAGGTATAGAGGTCCAAACCAAAGGAATTAGCAATCTATTCAATGAAATAATATGAGAAAACTTTCCAGACTTGAAGAATGAGACAGAATCCCAAATCCTAGAAACCTACAGGACGCCGAATGTGCAAAATCATAAGAGATCCATACCTAGATACATTATAATGAAGATGCCCAACATACAGAATAAGGAGAGAATTTTAAAAGCTACAAGAGAAAGGAAGCAGATTACATTTAGGGGTAAAACAATCAGGATAACAGCTGATCTTTCAATACAGACTCTGAAAGCTAGAAGATCCTGGAATAACATATTTCAAACACTGAAAGAAAATGGGTTCCAACCAAGAATTGTGTATCCAGTGAAATTAAGCTTCAGGATGGAAGATGAAATTAAAACCTTCCATGATAAACAAAAGTTAAAAGAATTTGCAGCTAGAAAACCATCTCTTCAAAACATCCTCAGCAAAACATTACAGGAAGAGGAAAGGGAAAATAACAATGAAAACCAACAGTGGGAGGTAGTACAGTAAAGGAGGGAAAAATAATCAAAGAGGAAAACAAACCATGTTTAGTAACATAAATAAACAAATATGGCTGGAAGAACAACCCATATCTCAATAATAACCCTAAATATTAATGGCTTAAACTCACCAATTAAGAGACACAGGCTAGTAGAATGGATCACAAAACAAGACCCAACAATATGCTGCCTACAGGAGACGCATTTGATAGGAAAAGACATACATAGACTGAAGGTGAAAGGTTGGGAAAAATCATATCACTCATATGGACTTCGGAAACAAGCAGGAGTGTCCATACTCATATCAAATAAAATAGATTTCAAGCCAAAGTTAATCAAAAGGGATAAAAAGGGACACTACATACTGCTCAGGGAACCATACACCAACAAGACATAACAATCATAAATATTTATGCCCCAAACAATGGTGCAGCTATGTTCATCAAACAAACTCTTCTCAAGTTCAAGAGTCTAATAGACCACCATACAATAATCATGGGAGACTTCAACACACCTCTCTCACCACTGGACAGATCTTCCAAACAAAAGTTGAATAAGGAAACTATAGAACTCAATAACACAATTAATAACCTAGACTTAATTGACATATATAGAATATACCACCCAACATCAAGCAGTTACACTTTTTTCTCAGCAGCACATGGATCCTTCTCAAAAATAGATCATATATTATGTCACAGGGCAACTCTTAGACAATGTAAAGGAGTAGAGATAATACCATGCATCTTATCTGATCATAATGGAATGAAACTGAAAATCAACGATAAAAGAAGGAAGGAAAAAGCATACATCAATTGGAGAATGAACAATAGGTTACTGAATGATCAATGGGTTATAGAAGACATCAAGGAGGAAATTAAAAAATTCTTAGAGATAAATGAAAACACAGACACAACATATCGGAATCTATGGGACACATTGAAAGCAGTTCTAAGAGGAAAATTCATTGCTTGGAGTTCATTCCTTAAAAAAAGAAAAAACCAACAAATAAATGATCTCATACTTCATCTCAAAATCCTTGAAAAAGAAGAGCAAAACAACAGCAAAAGAAGTAGAAGGCAAGAAATAATGAAAATCAGAGCTGAAATTAATGAAATCCAAACAAAAGAAACAATTGAAAAAATTGACAAAACTAAAAGTTGGTTCTTTGAAAAAATAAATAAAATCAACAGACCCTTCGCCATGCTAAGGAAGAGAAGAAGAGACAGAACTCAAATTATTAGCATACGGGATGAAAAAGGCAATATCACAACAGACACTTCAGAAATACAGAAGATAATCAGAAATTATTTTGAATCCTTATACTCCAATAAATTAGAAGATAGTGAAGGCATCGATAAATTTCTTAAGTCATATGATCTGCCCAGATTGAGTCAGGAGGATATAGACAACCTAAACAGACCAATATCAATTGAGGAAATAGAAGAAACCATCAAAAGACTACCAACTAAGAAAAGCCCAGGACCAGATGGGTATACAGCAGAGTTTTACAAAACCTTTAAAGAGGAACTAATACCAATACTTTTCAAGCTACTTCGGGAAATAGAAAAAGAGGGAGAACTTCCAAATTCATTTTGAGAGGCCAATATCACCCTGATTCCTAAACCAGACAAAGACACTTCAAAGAAAGAAAACTACAGACCAAGATCTCTAATGAACCTAGATGCAAAAATCCTCAGTAAAATTCTGGCAAATCGGATACAAAAACATATCAAAAATATTGCGCACCATGATCAAGTAGGATTCATCCCTGGGATGCAAGGCTGATTCAATATACGGAAATCAATAAATGTTATTCACCACATCAATTGACTTAAATATAAGAACCATATGATCATCTCGATAGATGCAGAAAAAGCATTCGACAAAGTACAGCATCCCTTTATGTTCAAAACTCTAGAAAAACTAGGGATAACAGGAACATACCTCAATATTGTAAAAGCAATCTATGCTAAGCCTCAGGCTAGCATCATTCTGAATGGAGAAAAATTGAAGGCATTCCCTCTAAAATCTGAAACAAGACAGGGATGCCCTCTCTCACCACTTCTGTTCAACATAGTTCTCGAAACACTTTCCAGAGCAATTAGACAGATGAAAGAAATTAAAGGCATAAAAATAGGAAAAGAAGAACTTAAATTATCACTATTTGCAGGTGACATGATTCTATACCTAGCAGACCCAAAAGGGTCTACAAAGAAACTATTAGAGCTAATAAATGAATTCAGCCAAGTGGCAGGATTTAAAATCAACACGCATAAATCAAAGGCATTCCTGTATATCAGTGACAAATCCTCTGAAATGGAAATGAGGACAACCACTCCATTCACAATATCTTCAAAAAAAATAAAATACTTGGGAATCAACCTAACAAAAGAGGTGAAAGACTTATACAATGAAAACTACAGAACCCTAAAGAGAGAAATAGAAGAAGATCTTAGAAGATGGAAAAATATACCCTGTTCATGGATAGGCAGAACTAACATCATCCAAATGGCGATATTACCAAAAGTTCTCTATAGGTTTAATGCAATGCCAATCAAAATCCCAACGGCATTTCTTGTAGAAATAGAGAAAGCAATCATGAAATTCATATGGAAAAATAAAAGACCCAGAATAGCAAAAACAATGCTAAGCAGGAAGTGTGAATCAGGCGGTATAGCGATAGCAGACTTCAAACTATACTACAGAGCAATAGTAACAAAAACAGCATGGTACTGGTACCAAAACAGGCGGGTGGACCAATGGTACAGAATAGAGGACACAGAAAACAATCCACAAAACTACAACTATCTTATATTTGATAAAGGGGCTAAAAGCATGCAATAGAGGAAGGATAGCATCTTCAACAAATGGTGCTGGGAAAACTGGAAATCCATATGCAACAAAATGAAACTGAATCCCTTTCTCTCACCATACACAAAGGTTAACTCAAAATGGATCAAGGAGCTTGATATCAAATCAGAGACATGGCATCTGATACAAGAAATAGTTGGCTACGATCTACATACTGTGGGGTCGGGCTCCAAATTCCTCAATAGGACACCCATAGCACAAGAGTTAATAACTAGAATCAACAAATGGGACTTACTCAAACTAAAAAGATTTTTCCTCAGCAAAAGAAACAATAAGAGAGGTAAATAGGGAGCCTACATCCTGGGAACAAATCTTTACTCCTCACACTTCAGACAGAGCCCTAATATCCAGAGTATACAAAGAACTAAAAAAATTAGACAATAAGATAACAAATAACCCAATCAACAAATGGGCCAAGGACCTGAACAGACACTTCTCAGAGGAGGACATACAATCAATCAACAAGTACATGAAAAAATGCTCACCATCTCTAGCAGTCTGAGAAATGCAAATCCAAACCACCCTAAGATACCATCTCACTCCAGTAAGTTTGGCAGCCATTATGAAGTCAAACAACAACAAGTGCTGGAGAGGATGTGGGGAAAAGGGTACACTTGTACATTGCTGGTGGGACTGCAAATTGGTGCAGCCAATTTGGAAAGCAGTATGGAGATTTCTTGGAAAGCTGGGAATGGAACCACCATTTGACCCAGCTATTCCCCTTCTTGGTCTATTCCCTAAAGACCTAAAAAGAGCATACTACAGGGACACTGCTACTTCGATGTTCATAGCAGCACAATTCACAATAGCAAGACTGTGGAACCAACCTAGATGCCCTTCAATAGAGGAATGGATAAAAAATATGTGGCAATTATACATAATGGAGTATTACTCTGCATTAAAAAATGACAAAATCATAGAATTTGCAGGGAAATGGATGGCATTAGAGCAGATTATGCTAAGTGAAGCTAGCCAATCCCTAAAAAACAAATGCCAAATGTCTTCTTTGATATAAGGAGAGTAACTAAGAACAGAGTAGGGAAGAAGAGCATGAGAAGAAGATTAACATTAAACAGAGATGAGAGGTGGGAGGGAAAGGGAGAGAGAAGGGAAATTGCATGGAAATAGAAGGAGACCCTCAGGGTTATACAAAATTACATACAAGAGGAAGTGAGGGGAAAGGGAAAAAAATACAAGGGGGAGAAATGAATTACAGTAGAGGGGGTAGAGAGAGAAGAAGGGAGGGGAGGGGAGGGGAGGGGGGATAGTAGAGGATAGGAAAGGCAGCAGAATACAACAGACACTAGTATGGCAATATGTAAATCAATGGATGTGTAACTGATGTGATTCTGCAATCTGTATACGGGGTAAAAATGGGAGTTCATAACCCACTTGAATCAAAGTGTGAAATATGATATATCAAGAACTATGTAATGTTTTGAACAACCAACAATAAAAATTTTAAAATAAATAAATAAATAAATAAAATGGGAAACCATTTGTGCCCCCACCTCTGTGTAATAACTAGGCACTCCTGGAAATCTGGGTGATTGAGTATTTAAGAACACACTCAGCTGGTGTGATAGCTCCAGAGTGAAAGGTCCTTTCATACCTTGGATTTTATCCCCTTTTTCATCTGTCAGAAAGTGTCCCTATATGTTCCTGTATCCAGTGAGAGAATATTTCAAGTCTGAGAATGGGGCCTTCAGGAAAGAGAAATGTTGCAACTATCATTTCCTTAGCATGGAATTTTCAAAATCACATTTTTAAATTGATATATTATTCACACACACCACCCTTCAGAGGTATGAATGCCAGATTACATTGGTGTGATTTTCCCCTTTTTTGTTCAATAAATACAGGCATTTTTAAAGGAGAATTGCATCTGATCTAGTTGTGAGAACAAGTGCTCAGACCAGAGATGAGCCCTGAGCTTGTGTTTCAAGGACACCAGTAGTTTCGTAGCGTGAACTGAAAGCCAACCACATTAATCACACACTTGTGACCTTCCTCAGCTACTGTCCCTCTCTTGGGCTGGGCTGAAAATAAAGCAAAAAAAAAAAAAAAAAGCATAAAACAAGATTTTTTTCTTTTATTTTTAAATATTAAAGTAAATTATTTAAGCAAAATATATCCTTCATTTTCCCAGAGATTAGCCACTTCCCCTTCTGTTTTATTGTTCAAAAGTTTACTTAAAGGTCAATGGGTTCTACAGCTGAGTTTGCATCCTTAAACATTATTTGCTGGAATAATGGGGGGCAGGGGAGCAAGGCATGCTGCCTCATCTTTCCACTTGGTACTCTGTGTCCTTCTTCCTAGTTTTCCCACATTCTTTTGCTGCCATTTATTGATCAAATATTTTCTTCTTTTTTAGAGAGAGAGAGAGGGAGAGAGAGAATTTTTTAATATTTATTTTTTAGTTTTTGGCAGATACAACATCTTTGTGTGTGGTGCTGAGGATCGAACCCGGGCCGTATGCATGCCAGGCAAGCGCGCTACCGCTTGAGCCACATCCCCAACCCCATTGATCAAATGTTTTCTAAGTGCATGTTCAATGATCAGACCTGGGTTAGGAAATGGGAACATGGAGATGAATAAGATCCATCCATGCTGGGTTTGTGGCTCAGTGGTAGATGGCTTGCCTGGCACATATGAGGCCCTGAATTTGATTCTCAGCACCACAGATTTAAAAAAAAATCATTTAAAAAAAGATTCATTGACCTCTCTCTCTCTCTCTCTCTCTCTCTCTCTATATATATATATATATATATATATATATATATATATATATGATCCATCCACTGTTTAAGGAGTATGGAGGGTGTTGGATTTTAAATAAGCTTAGCAGTTGAAACTTTAAGGTGGTGTGAACAGGGCAAAGGGGATCCTATTTCTAATTTGGCACAAAGGCAAATTGCAAACTCTTATCTCTCATATGAGAGATTTCTTGCCTCTCTCTTTGTTACATTTGCAAAATAAAGTTTTCTTGCCTCTCTCTTTCTTACATTTGGGAAATAAGGTCAATGTACAGTTTGGTGCAGTCTCTAAGGGCATCAGCCCTTGCAAGGTCATCTGAGACTTGGGCACATTCTTGGTATGTAGGGAGCAGAACTCGTACTTGGTTTAGGTGCTCAGTTGCTTATTCAGTTTTCTGAAAGGACAACTGAAGCCCTGACTTTTCAGAGCCTTAAACATATTGGGCATCCTCATCCTGCTTCCCACTTGACTTGTTCATAGCGGACGTTGCCACTGGGGGCTAGAACACCTTCCCCTCTCAGCCACTCCTGCAGTGACTGGAGACTTGCTTTGGGCTCCTGTTTGTCATGTAATAGTGAGTTACTGCTGCTCAACAATGGAGCAGTGCTCTTCTGTTTTCTATTCCCCATCCTATCCCCCAAAGCCTTTGTTCTCAAAGATCCTTCCCTCCCTACATTTCATCTCCAACCAGACCCTCCCCAGAGAAATGAGTTCTTCAGTATCAAAGATAGAGTCTTCTGCTAAGATGAGGTTGCCTTTAAGTCCAGACTTCAGCATAGGCTCACTGGGTGCTGACCCACCCAACCAGTAGTGAGAAATGGCCCCTGCCCAGAGCAGAAACCACGTGTGTGTGTGTGTGTGTGTGTGTGTGTGTTTATTTATTATAGAGAGCCTACTGATCATGTTTTTTTTCTGGTTTCATCATTTTTTTAAAATACCTTTTTCTATTTTACTATTTCTCCTCATTGTTTCTCTTCCTTTCCCTTTTTGCAAATCCACCTTCCTTTCTTTCTTTTATACCTGAAAGTCACTTAACCTTCACAGATGCCTGCGTTCTCTGTAGGAAAATGTGGTTCATAGTGTTTCCAGCCTGTTTCACATTTACAGAAGACTAATAGTATTCTAGAAATATAAATGTTTTTATTATTATTTATTATTATTATTATTATTATTATTATTATTATTATTATTCTCCCAGTCAGCATGTATTGTGGAATTAACACCTATTCATCAGAGTTGCCTACTTTCTAATGAAAAGTAACATCATTTAAATCCAAGTATATGTTAAGTATAATCTTCAAAAAAGGTAATATCTGAGTCTTGGACAAAGAGACAATGAATGTGTATCATAGATTTTATTTACCTCAGTAGTTAATGAGGAAGCCATGTAATAGGTTATGACCAATTGAAAAACTTTTGAAGATTAACATTTTTTTTTGCAGGCAATTTAACAACAAATTTTAGGATAAATTTGTTGGAATAGATATAAAACCAATGAATGTTCAAAATGACATCTTTGGAGTTGTCTGTCATACTGCAAACAAATTTGCATCTCTGCTACGCAAACATCAGTCATATGTTTTGCTTTATTTTCAAATTTTGACTCATGTTTTCTGACCAGAGTTGCTACTCACATTTAATGATATGCCCTAGTCTTCTGTTGCCGCCATCACTTCCACGAAGGAAGGTGAAATGAAAAGAACTCCAAAGTGATTGTTGCACAATATCATCAGACTGTCCAAACAGTGTTAATGGGGATTTGAGTATAATTTGTCCCTGACCTGCCAGTGCTACTGTCTTTTTAGTGACTTGTAGGTTTATTTATTAGTCCAGGTTCTTCTGTATTCACATATAAAATCATGTTTGTTGCTGGGCATGGTTTCAGTGTCATGGGAGGCTAAGGCAGGAGGATCAGAAGTTGGAGTCTAGCCTTGGCAACTTAGTAAGACCCTGTCTCAAAATTTAAAAAAATAAAATAAAAATGAAAAAAAAAATTGAGATGAGGATATAGTTCAATAGTCCAGTGCCCTTGGGTTCAATCCCTAGTACCAAAAGAAAAAAAAAAAAAGAAAAAGAAAAAAAACCTCTTGTTATGTGAGACTACTATTAAGGGACATTTTTAAAAGTTTATAGTTGCAGGATTTTTACTTCATGTACTTATTTCTTTGTGGTTCATCTCCTAAGGCAGGTACCTTTCCTGTAAGGCTCAGTGTTCAGGCAGTTAGAAGGACAGAACTTAAAGAAGACAGCTTATGGTTTGTGTACTTGTCATTTTATGATGTATATGTTAAAACTGCCTTCATGTTAAAATTTGAAATGTAGGTGGTAAAGTTCAGTATGAGATTTATTGACTTTAGACAAGTAATTCATCTAGAAAATGAGCTGTTCAGTGTTCAGGGATGGAAAGAAAAGAAGGAAGGAAGGAAGGAAGGAAGGAGGGAGGGAGGGAGGGAGGGAGGGAGGGAGGGGAAAAGAGAGAGAGAAAGAAGGGGTAAGGGAGAGAAAGGAAAAAAAGAGAAGGAAAAGGAAGGAGAGGGAAAGGGGCAAGACAAGGGAGGACAAGAACAGAAACTGTAGCACTGAATTAATTTTGTGAGAAAAGAGCCTGACCTGGCACTTTTAGTATTCTTCCAAGAAAGGAGTTCTCAGCAAGAGTTTTGCATGATCCTGTGTGGGAAAGAACAAGCACATGTGAGAGAAATAGAGCCTCCTGGGCTTATGCTCAGAAGGGCACAAGGCAGTGAGATATGTCTCGGAAAGCAATGAACATCTGTCGAACTGACACATGGAAGTTTTGTAAGACAGGCTTAGAATGATGACAGCAAAGATTTTAGGAGTTGATTCATACTCAGTGCAAGGAAATACCACCATAATGACGGAAGCTGCTACCAAGGGCCAAGTGAAGAGTTTCATACAAAGTTGCTTCTAGCTAGGCCAGCCAACTAATGGTCTAAGTCGTCAAGGAAAGTGATGGGGAAGTCAAGGGGACAAATGCAAACGTGTATCTAACTTGGTGGAAGAAACAATGTAAAAGATCAGAGAAAGAAAGTATAAGAATTACTTAATTGCAGTATTCACTTAGATTTTCTAATGTAATGGTTCATTTCATGATTTTATGGAATGGAGTTAAATGTAAGCTTTGAAGTCACCAGATCAGGTCTGACTCCTGGATCTGCTACATAAAATTTATTTGATCTTTGACTCTGGCCAAGGTAATGAGTTTGATGCTAAGTTTTCTCAACTGTGCAATATGAATTCCCACTGTGAATTCAATGAGTTTAGGACAAAGTTTTCCAGCATATATCTAGCACATTTGAAATACACACATTTAGTGTAAATGCCAATGTGTTGATTCTCTAACAGATTTGCGGATAAAGTGAAGCCTAAAAACATGACTTTAATTTACTCTTAAGAATAATGCTGCATGCTTTTTGTTCTTCTAATCATTCAATGAACTGTGCATAAATCAAGATGCACACAGGAAGGAGAAAAGTACGTTCCAATAATGACTGGAAAACTAAATGCCTGTAAGACTCAGGAAGGCAGCGTAAATGAATGCAGAGGTTTCCATGGGGCATGGGGCCAAGTGGAGAGTGTATGCCCCACCTTCAGGAAGCTGACTCTGTGCATCTTCACTTGAGTTCTGATGTGTAGGAGAGTGGGCTCACTTAAATATTATTTTATTTTCAATGTTAAACTTAACTAAAATTAAGAGCTCCACTTTGCCCTTCACCCATGATATTCTGCCTCATGCCAGGCTCAGAGCAATGGACTTCACCAACCATGGACTGAAACCCCTGAAACTATGAGCCCCAAATAAATGTTTCTTCTTTATAAAAATTGGTAACTAAAATTAAAATAATCAAATGCTGGATATGCAGAAATATAAGTGACTAAGGAATTAGTTATATGGGTACAGGTATGTGTATTTGTGACTGCATGGGTGGATTATTCTGGACATTAGTTAAACATGGGGGGAAATAGCATATAGTTTTGATGGATCTAGAATGTCTCCCCAAAACCTTCTTTGTTAGGTGATGCTTCAATGTTCAGAGGTGAAAAACTGGATTATAAAGGTCTCTGATCTCAGTCGTGGAGTAACTCACTTGATGAACCAATAATTTGAGTGGACTTCTCCCTAGTAACTCTACGCAGGTGGAGCATGGCTAGAGGAATCAGTTCAATGAGGCCATGTTCTTGGAAACTTTCTCTTGTCCATGGGCTCTTCTTGTCTCTCTTTCTGTTTCTCAGTCATGAGACAAGCAACATTGTTCCTCTGTGCCCTTCACTCATGATGTTCTGCCTCATGCCAATGGATTTGGCCAACCATGAACTGAAACCTCTGAAACTATGAGCCCCAAATAAACTTTCCTCCTCTAAGTTATTCTTGTCAGTTTTTTTGTCAAAGTGGTGTAAAGCTGATTATCGCAAATCAAGTAAATAAAACATATGAAGAGGTTCAAAGTCTAGGCAGACCGTGAGGCATTGGGGAACCTAGCTGGGAGTTTGGAGAAGGAAGCTGTAAAGGTAAGCAGAGACCAGTTCTCATTTATTATATCAGGTGGGATAAGGAATTTCACCTTGATCCTTAGGGCAATGACTAGTCTAGAGAGGGCATCAAGCAGGGATGGAAGAATCCAATTTACAAATTTGCAATCATTCTGACTGCAAAGTGCTAAATGACTGGCTACAGTCAGGACTGAAGGTAGGCTGCTATTGGAGGGATTAGGGTGGGAGTGAGGAGACTGTGCCAGAGTGTGATGCTGTTTATAGAAAGAATGCACAGAATTTACATTTTATAGAAGATACAAGCCTTGAACAGCTCTCTGTACATAGTAGGTGACATCACACATAATAGCTAACTTCATCAGAGGGTGTAGAGAATCAACAACTACTCCAGGTCTCTGTGGGTGTGTGCAGGTGTGCCTGTGTGTTTATGATGGGGGGGGGATGTCTTAAAATTATCCTATTCTTAGACTATATATTTGCCTCAATAAAATAAAAAGGTCTGATTCTGTAGTTTTTCTCCTTTGTAAAGAGTATAACACAGTCAGGTGAAACTGAAATTTAGTTCCTTGTACAATTTAGCTGTGCTCTGTCTCCATGTGTCATTGGGTCTTGTCAGCTTTGCAAGTGAGATGATCCCTTTCTTTGGGGAGCATGCTGACCAGGTCTATGTATTTCCAATTTCAAGGAGTGTATTCCTACCTAGCAAATCAACCTAGTCACCTTCTTCTCCATTTATATAAGCTCATTGACTAAGTCGCACACAAGCAAATGTTCAATAGATCTCACATTCTCCACCCCTGATAGAAGAAAAATTATACTAACAAGATATATGAAGAGCTATTCAAATCCACCATAGGAAGTGACTAAAAAAATCAAGAGAAAAACAAAACAAAACATTTGAGTACATAAATCCTCTCTTTCTTATTCTGCACAGTCTCTGGGAAAGACATAATGAACCTTCCTCTGTGATCTGCCCATGTGTATAATTGATTAATCTTGTGGTTAAAAGGAGATTTGCTCACCAAAATTGGGATAGACAGGGGAATGCAATTTGGGTTTCTTCTCTTGGCCTGCTTGGTGATCACATATCAGAACTGAATGTACAATGGAGTTTGATCATTACTTCAGAATATGAAAACAGATTTATTCCTTAGGAACATTCCATCTCAGTCTTTGGAAGCAGGCAGTGAATTTCATATTTGTATTTACTCATCTGGTAATCTGTTAGGATCCAGCAAGGGGAGATCTCCTCCCCTCACCCAGACTTGAAAACTCCTACATTCTTAATTATTTCCTTGCCTCCCCCATTCCCTATTCATTCCTTTAATTTATAGCTGTGCTTTTTTTTTAACATCCATAATTCTTGTCTGAGATAACACATTTGAAATTCCCATCTGATCCACCTTTATGAGAACATATGCTGATCTAGTCATTTACTAGGCCAAGATTTAATAAAATTGTAGGACGAGGGGTCAGAAATGAATGAGGTTCAGACTGGAGATCCCTGAGAGACAAAAAATAAATGTCACATAGTTGCTGCCCTTATTGTTACTCTATCAGTACATTTAGTAGACCTCAAAGATTTGAATGTGCTCTCCACTCATGCAAGTGTGTCTCCTTGAGCCCAAGGACATAGAATAAAACTCCTGTTCTATAATGGCAGGCTGGGCCTCTGCCTCCTCCAGAATCTTCCCAAATTCCCCAAACCAAATAAATATCTGCTAGTAGGATTTAAATTTATTTTCTGGTTTGTGATCCCTTTTCACCCATATTTTCTGATTTCAGAGAAAAAGGTGAATAGAATTCTGGATTTTCAGTGGGAACAAAATACTTAGAACCTTTGGGTCTGCTCCATTTTTCAATAATTTGTAAGGAGTGTACTGTATCTGTCTGAACCCCTCAAGATGTGTTCTCCACAGAAAGTTGGGGTACAATCCTATTCTGCATTCCAGATGCCTTGTCTTCCAAATAGTAATTTGAGGGTAAACTGTAAGATCAATCAGCACATAAGGACCTACAGCTTCTGGCCACTATGAGGACCCCAGCGAAAGGATAAGAGAACAGCAATGATTGAATGCACACTGTCTTTCATGTTCTTACCTGAGGTTACTGTCAACACACAAAATAGATTAAATAGATTTCATTTTATTTTATAGATCAAGTAGTTAAGGCTTAAGTGATTCGGTGATCATGGAGTTTTAATCTGCAGCAAGCCCCAAAGTCCATTCTCTTTTCAAAATCATGAGCTGTGCTACATACGTACTGAGAATTGTGCTGCAGTTTTCTAACTTGGTGTAGCCAACAGCTTGCTTTAAAATTTGCCAGAAGGTCAGTCTCACTCTGTACCTTCTACTTTGGATGAAAGTTTGCTGCAGACCGCGCAATAAGTCATTTTATTTTCTTTGCAAAGACTATGGCCATCTGAAGTTTCACTCATAAACCTGTAAAGGACTCCTCAAAAACTAACTCTCTCTCTTTTTCTCTTTCTCTTTCTCTCTGTGTGTTCTGTGTGGGTTTGTGTGGGGGTGGTTCTAAGTCTAGAAAGACAAGTATTTTTTCCCCCAGGTTTCAACTTCTAATTCTTTACGGAAAATTTAACAGAAAAATTCAGCAAAATACAATAGGACAGTAGTTAACTGTGACACATAGGATCTTAAAAGTAAAAGAATTGTGCCCTAGGATATCTTACAGTATTTTATTTATTTATTTTTTTTACCTTTAGGAGGAACATCATCAAGGCAGAAAGGCTTCCTAGGATGCATCCGCTCCTTACACTTGAATGGGCAGACACTGGACCTGGAGGAGAGGGCAAAAGTCACATCTGGAGTCAGGCCGGGCTGCCCAGGTCATTGCAGCAGCTATGGCAGCAACTGCCACAACGGGGGGAAGTGTGTGGAGAAGCACAGTGGCTACCTCTGCGACTGCACCAATTCACCATATGAAGGACCCTTTTGTAAAAAAGGTATGGGTATTCCTGGTTTCCCATGTGCAGGGTGATAGCAACCATCAGGACACATCGTCCCCCTCCTCACTGTGCCCTTTCACTTGATTTCCTTCTGCTCGGAGGCTCTACATAGCTCCTCAACATAATTACATCTACTCATTTTCCTTATGAATGGACACTGTCGATGCAATTGAACTGAATGTATAGTTACAGAATGACATGTTGTCTGAAGCTGGGGAGCCAGCTGAAGACCAGAAGACGGGGACTTTCATTGCTGGATTATAAGTGACAGACTATTATTTACAGTTCTAATTCATCAGTGAACAATTGTAAGCAAAGGATCAGAGCATCTAGCTCTGTGGGAGCCTTTGAGATATTGAAGCCATCTTAAATCATTTTTATAAAAAAAGAAGAGTTGGGTAATTTTTTTTTTTGAGAGAGAGAGAGAATTTTTTAATATTTATTTTTCAGTTTTCGGTGGACACAACATCTTTATTTTTTTATTTTTTTATGTGGTCCTGAGGATGGAACCCAGCGCCCCGTGCATGCCAGGCAAGCGCGTTACCGCTTGAGCCACATCCCCAGCACGAGTTAGGTAAATTAATAAAAACAATAGCATATAGCCAGTGAAATCTCTCTTTTCCGCAAGTGATGAACATGAACATCTGAGGCCTTAAAAACCCTGTTTTGAGAACTCATGTTTTGCTTTTCTGGAATTGAAATGTAAAAGTTAAAATTCCTGCCCTGGGGCACTTTAAACATCACATCCAAATCTAATGAATTCATCATATCGACAAGTATATCATTATATGCTTGACATACCCTTTTGGTGAAAGAGTGATATGGTGTGACTCCTCTAGATAAATTCTAGATAGCTCTAAAAAATTGTAGAATCTTATTATTTGGGGTAAACACTCAGTATTTTTCAAACAAAGACAAAACCAACTATCAATCTTTGCAGGATTTTAAAGTTTATTTTCTTGATGAAAAATTGTTTACTGATCGAATAATGTAAACAATATATCCAGAGTACCATTTAAACTATTAAAATGTTTTAATCACGGTAAGAACTATTTACATAAAAATGATGATCATAATTATAAATAATTTTGTCAGCTTATTAAAGTACATCTTCCAAGTGTCTCTACCAATAATGCTTTTTGTAGTTCAACCTACTTTGGAACTTAAAAATGAAAGGAGAAACATAAAGCACCCAGTGTTTTCCTTGATGTATTCTGTATTTTAAGCTCTCCAATCTTTCATTTTAGCCTTCTCCTCAATTTAGGTTGAATTATGTGCTTATTATTGCTGGTAAGCATGTAATACTCCTTGGGAAAAATTAATGGTACAAATTTTAGGGCCAAGAGTGTGTTGGAAACCCTGCATGGGAGCTTGAAATATAACAAGTGCCATCTCAGTAGGTTCTTAGTATGAGCTAAGGCAAGCAAAAATGCTACTAGGTTTCACACTGGGCGAGATCTCTAAGTTACATCCCCTGAAAAGTTTGGATGCCATTGTTAGAGTGGTTCCACATTCTAAGAAGAACAAATGCAGAATAAACACTACCAGGCTTGGTCACTGAAGTGCATAAGCACCATCTTACAGTGTCCCCATCCAAGGCTACTGTCTATAGAAAAAAGCCAAATAGATTTCCCTGCATTTCTCCAGGGATGTGATTCCAACATGTGTCTTGTAGATCACATTGTTCTAGATTTATCTTTTTATTGTCACTTCCTTTGTCTGAGAGAATTCCTATTTAGTCTCATCTGGCCACCCCACTGTATCTGTTGCCTACATATGCTAATTTTCTGTGCTCTTGCACCCTTACTTTGATCTGTAAATTAAATGGACAAATGTATGCTTAGCCTTTTCAGGGAGCCTCGGATTTCACTATTTCCAAATTTCCCCTCTCTGTATTCAAAGGAAATAATCCCCTCTATGTTCAGTTATTGCAATGCATGGGACTTTTAACCATGCCAATTGACCCTGGGAAGTGTGGTGTGGAACTGAAATAGGAAGCCATCAGCTACAAGATGGTCGTGACCAAAATGCCCTTTCTGCAGGGGTGTTCTTCCATTCCTTTTACTGAAGCACAGGGTATTCCAGGAAATACTGAAAATATCTTGGGTGGAATTAGGGACATGTTCATTTCCAATCCTGGGCCAGAAACTCCATTGGCCCACTTTCTATTTCTTATGGTAATATGGAAATATGCAAGTCATAAAATTAACTGGATGAAGTGCAATATATATATATATATATATATATATATATATATATATATATATATATATATATTCCTTATCCTTTAACCAATAAAACAGGATTATTTAATATCTGGATTTAACATATGAGGGCTTCACAGAGGTATGTTAATCCTCTTTCTGTACCTGTGACAAAATGCCTGAGATAATCACCTTAAAAGCAAGAAATGTTTATTGCAGCTCAGAATTTCCATGGTTTCCATTCATGGTCACTTTGTCCTATTTCCTCTGAACTTGGGGTGGCATAGTACAGCATATCATGGCAGGTAGCACAGGGCAGCAGAAACTATTCAACTCATGGCTGCCAGGAAGCAAAGAAAAATGAGAGAAAAAGGCTGAAATCCTGATATCTCCTTCAAGGGCATGGCCCCAATTATCTAACTTCTTCCACTAGACCCCACCTCCTAAAAGTTGTGCCACCACCATAGAACACCACAAGCTGGTGACCAAGCCATTTTCATGTAGGCCTTTGGCAGTCATTCTAGACCCCAAACAGAAGATTTGGTGACTTGCTAATATGTTCCAAAGTTGGAGATTCATATAGCATATCTTTTATTTCTTTTTCTTGTTTCTTCTCATTTAATTCTGTACAGAACTATGATAATAGGATTTTATCTCTCTGAATATATGGGCTTTTGCTTTGTATGTCTTTTTCTGTTTTGTCAATTATTAGATGATCATAATTCACATACCATAAAACCCACATTTTTAAAGTTTGTGGTTCAGTGATTTTTAGCATTTTCACAGAGAGGCACACCATCATCACTATCTAATTCCAGAATATTTTCATCATCCTTTCCAAAAAATTTTATGCCCTTTCACAGTCACTTCCCATTCGCCTCACCTGCCCGTCCCTGGAAACCACTAATCTGCTTTCTGTCTCTATGAATTTGCCCATTCTAGACTTTTCATATAAATGGACCCATATAATTTTGGGCCTCTTTTAGTCTACTTTCTTTCACTTAATGCAATATTGTTAAGGTGTATCCATGTTGTATCATTGTTTTAGCATTTTATTTCTCTTTATTCCAGAGAGTATTCCACAGTATATATGTGCCATGTTTTGTTTCTCCATTTACCAGTTGATGGATTTGGGAATGGTTACAATTCTTTGGCTATTATGAATAACTCCACTATTAATATTAGAGTACATATTTTTGTGTGGATGTATGTATTCTATTCTCTTGAGTGTACACTTAGAAATAAGGTTGTTGGATCCTGTTGTAACTATGTGTTTTATGTTTTGAGAATTTCTAAACTGGTTTTCAAAGAGGTAATTGGGCATTACATTCTTACCAGCAGTATGTATGTATGTGTGTATGTATATATATATATTCAAATTTTCTACATTCTTGCCTACTCTTGTTATTTCTTGACTTGTTGTAATAGACATCTTCTGATTGTAACGTGTATCACAATAGGTGTTGACTTGTGTTTCCCTAAGTATCAATCACATTGATCATCTTTTCATGGGTTTATTATCCATTTGTATAATTTCTTTGGGAAATGTTTACTCAAATCCTTTGCCAATTTTTCATTTTTTCTTATACTATTCAGGTATACAGATTTTTTGTGTCTTCTGAATATAACATGTGTGTATATATATATATATATATATATATATATATATATATATATATATAATGTTTTTCACTTATTTTATCCCATTATTTGGGTTTACTTTTCATTTTATTTACATTGTCTTTTAAAGCACCAAGTTTTTAATTATGATAAAGCCCAGTTGATCAACTGTTTTTGCTATGCTTTTAGTGTCATATCTGAGAAATCATTGTCTCATCCAAGGACATGAAAATTTGCATCTATAGTTTATTCTAATAGTTCCGTAGTTTCAGCTCTTAAATTCAGGGCTTTGGTTCATTATGAGTTAATTGTGTGTGTGTGTGTGTGTGTGTGTGTGTGTATTGTGAGGTAGGGATCCACCTTGATTCTCTGGCATGTTCATATCCACTTGCTCCCATATCATTTGTTGATATGTATTTGTCCTTAGCCCCCCACCACTTACCATTAATTGAATAATCTGGGTAAGACTGTCATGCTGATATCATTCAAATATTTTTCCTAAATAAAATGTTAGATAATATATTTGGAAATTTATTTGGAAAACTAGAAAAGGTAAAACCCAATGTAATTACTATAATTAAAAAATGTTTCCTTCTAGTTCTTTTCTTTGCATTTAATAGAGCAGAGATAGTGCTACCCATTATATTTTACACCATGGATTTTATCTATTTTATTCCTATATACATCATAAATATCTGTAAGTATCAGTTTAAACGATTGCAATATATTCTATCTGGTGTAGTTACCTTCTCTTATTTAATTCATTCCATCACCACAGCATTACAGCCCCCCAAATCATATTGGAACTCTGCCATGAGACCTAACTAAATTCAGACCCTGGCTTGCCTGCAGCCTGCAGTATGTGACGCTGGTCATGTAACTGAACCTCAAACTTCCTTAATTTCCTTCTCAACCAAGTATGGAAAATGCAGGAATCTTTCACAAATAGTGAAATTTAGCATCCAATGAGCCCTCCACAAAGCACTTGAGATAATTCCTGCAAAAAAAAGGTCACACTAAATGCTTACAGTTCCTACTGTTTCAAAATTTTAGACCATCTGATGAATTTTAGATCAGATTTTGTTTTAAATAATATTACAATAAACAAATGGATTAATTTTTTCTTAGCAATGGAATTTCAGTAAAAATAATAGCATATATATTTTATGTACTTTTTACATAGTCTAAAACCCTGTTCAAGAATCCTTTAATATTTACATTTCTACCAATTTATATCATTTTGTTTTATTTTTTTCTTGTGGAAAATGAAAACAAACTACAGTACGGTAAAGAATTTAAGAATCTCCATACACCCCTTTTCTAGTTCAACAATGACCAACTCATTTATTTCATCAATATATGCATCTCCTGAATTCCTCCCTTATTATTTTGAAGCAAATCTCAGATGTAATATCATCTAATGTATAAATAATGCAGCAGGGATTCCTAAAAGATAAGGATTCATTAAAATCACATGCATAGGGTCATTTTCATAAGGAAAAACTGTAATAGTAATTTTTAATATTATGAAATATACACTCCATGTACACATTTCCAACTTACTTTTAGTATATTTAATTTTTTTTTTCTAAATTAATTGCAGCCTATATGATTTCTAGGTATCCATTACACTATACATTATCCTACACTGGTCTTTATTGTTCTCATTCTTAATTTAATTCTGTCACTATTATTAAGACTAGCTGCTGTTTATTGAATTAATATGTGCTGTGCTTTTCCACACTGTCTTCTAAATCTTCCATCCAACCTATAAATGACTAAATACCCCCATCGGTCTCTGAGAAACTGGAGGTTGATTTGGATTCTGTGAAAGCTAGAAATATACAAATCCAGAATCCAGTTTCAGATCAATCAGGATCCCTCCCTAGGGCTATCCCCATTTACTAGAAACTCCTCCTAGTTAATTTTCCACTTCAAGGTCTTATCAATGCTGAGCACCTCTTTCAGGTCTTAGGGTTCTCTGGACCTCAGGGGCATACATCTCTGAGAACCTTGGTCTCTGTCACTCAAACAAATTCACTCAAATCTTAGACTAAGTTCTGAAAGGGAGGGGGAAAAAAGATCAATTTTTTCAATCCTCATAAGCATAGAGTTGGGACAAAACTCTGTAAAAACAGACTAACCAGAGATAAACAAACAGATCAATTAGTCTTTGGAATTCATATCACAGAGAAGAAAATTTACTCAAAGCAGTGGTTCATGGATCTGCCTTTAATAATATTTCAACAAAGAACAATAAATTTTAGAGAAGTGGCACAACACAGGAAAAGCAATCCCAGGCTTCAGAAGTAAGAAAATAGGGAAGGCAAATTTATAGGAGGAAAGTGAGCCTGCCGATTTGGTTAGTGTCCATATCTTTGAACTGGTAATCAAGCAAGAATTTATCTCTCTTTAAGCTGGAGAGAAAAGGTTTATAAAGAACTTTCATTTTTGTGATTTCCTGTTCTGCTTCTAGACAAATAGAAGGAATATAGTGAGTACCCTTGTATTTTATTTCCTTCATATTTTGAGATAATACCTTCCAGTTTCCTTTATTTCCACTGGTATTTATTTGTTTAAATGCATGTCCTAGTATCTCAAGACCTGAACACCATGGCTTCATTTACCAAGTGGGTGTGCAGGGATGTTAGTATTGACATCACTGGTTGGAGTAGCACAATGAACACTGGCAGTCACCTTTGAATTAAATATTTTCTTCCATTTATCTCATTGTTTTGAATATCCAGAAACTCAATTTATTTGATCAAAAGCTGGTTCTCTGATTATAAAACATAAGAAGCAGAAAGAATAACAGAATCGAGGTACATTATTGAATTTAGCTTTATGCTAAAATAGGCAATATCTAAACATGAAAAATAATTAGAACTATGGATAGGGGGAAGAAAAATGACAGAAACTTGGCTTTACATATCTAAATATGAAATGCTTTTCATTTCTAATTTCTTGTCCTAAATATGAAAAGACATAAGCCAATATATAATATGTGTTATAGAATGCTTTGAATTAGACTTGTGAATATTTAAGCATATAGACAAACATCAAATAAAAGTCCTTCATTGGGTTAACTAGAAAACAGTAGCTCTAAATACATGATAAATGTCCCTTAGGAAGATTATTCAAGAAAAATACTTGGATCAAGCTGATGATTAGCCAAGATCTTCACTGTCACAAGTTATATGCTGCATATTTTTATAATCAGGAATACCAATATTGTAACTTGCTCAATTAATACAAAAAATTTTCTATGAATCTTTAGTAGAAACAAACTAGTATTCTCAACCTGCTAAGCAATATGAATAAATATGCAACATTAATTTTTTTGGCATGATTACACACTGGAGCAGAGTTTTCCCAAAGTGGAACAAATTTGCGAGTGAATTAGGAACCAAATCCAGGTTGCATTATGTTCTAGGTGCTACAAACTCAATCAAAGAACTTTATGAGAAACTAGGAATATTCTGCATGTCCTTTAGGATGAAAGGAAATTCATCATGTTAATAGTTAATACACGTTCACATTTGCCGTGCTGTTTCTATGGCAGAGATGGCTACCAGATGTAAGATGTGTTGCTCTACAAAGGAACCTTTCCTTCACAACCTGGTAAAGAGACGAAATTTTAAGTGAACTCAAGAGCATCCTTGGTCTAAGCAGAATAAATATTTCAGCATTTGGATGAATGCATGGTAAATAAAATGGTGCATTGTATGATGGCAACGGGAATGGGTTCAAATTAAATTTTCTTCTAATGTGGAGTTCAAACTGTGCCAAGCAATGCTCTTAAGTGTGTAAAGCACTTAAGAGCATTGCTTGGCATAGTTTCATTAGAAATACTAATGAGGTAGGTTATATTCCCTTTCGCCAGAGGAAAAGTCTCCATAGGATTCGCTACATTACCTAGGACCACAAAGCCTGCATGAAATCAAATCTAGTACTGATTCTTGCAGTGTTACTTCTATGAACTAAAATGATGTAATGGAGTGGGAGCATTCTACAAGGAGCATTGAGTGATTTTCAGTTTTCTGCTAATTGAACTCTATTACTTTATAGATGCCACATTTTTCCATGGTGTTTGTTGGCAGAGCTTCATCCAATGTGCTGTGTTATAGGGTTTGTGTGCCTAAGTCTGCTAGTTTTCGGAACTGAGTATCAATGCCTATAAGACTGATATCTATGCATTTGCTACTTTTTCAGAAAATTCCTTCTATACTGTTCCCCTTCATCCTCATGCTTGACCCAACATTATAGACAATGGCATCTGCCCATCCCCCCTGTCCTACTCTTTGTAATTGAATACCCATTCACATCCTGTAATCTCATACAGATAAATACAAATAAGAGCTATTAAGCTCTCTATTTTGATTGCAATATGGTCCCAGAAAAATGTCTTTTTGCACTATGCTAAAGTCAAGGACATTTACATTTTGCTTCTAACAAAGTTAGCCTGGGACATGATAGTCATTCTGCAAATGTATGTTGATCCAGACCTAAACTTTAGGAGGCAAATGTGAGCTCCCTTCTGGCTGTGCAACTTTATTCAATGTTCTTAACCTCCGTGAGTCTCAGGTTTCTCATTTTATAAATAAGAATAATAATTTTTGCCACTTCAAAATTATTATGGGGAGCATGTTACATAATACATTTAAAACCCTTCACATGGTGCCTGGTATGTAGGAGACAATACACAAGCAACTATAACTATTCTGAATGCTTCACTGACTGTTTCAATGTGTGCTCCCTTTTTACTCTTTTACAGAGGTTTCTGCTGTTTTTGAGGCTGGAACATCAGTTACGTACATGTTTCAAGAACCCTACCCTGTCACCAAGAATACAAACCTCTCATCTTCAGCTATTTACACAGATACGGCTCCATCCAAAGAGAACATTGCATTCAGTTTTGTGACAGCTCAGACACCCAGCCTCTTGCTCTTTCTCAATTCTTCTTCTCGGGACTTTCTGGCTGTCTTGCTCTGCAAAAATGGTGAGTGTAGATGACATAAAGTCCAATGGAGTGTCAGACTGGCCTGGAGGGAGAGTGCATGTCCTCCAGAACTCTGCATAGTTTTAATCTAAAGTTGGTCCCATTTGGGTAGCTTTTTTCAAGCCTGCCAGCCAAACTCTTGATTATACTTTACCTTTATGAGTTGCAATTGGTATTCAGGGCCAGCGTCAATTCACTGCTGAAGTCTCAAATGCATTGACTTTAATTTGCCTCAACTGTGTAGCAGTAATTCTTTATTATTTATTCTGTGCTGGAATCCATTAAGTGTAAAGGAGAAGATCATAAGCATATCTGAATTTCAGAAGGACACTTGCCACATATATCCTGTCATCTTTGCTGCAGTCCTTTTTACTGAGGGTTGTTAAAACACCTAGCAAAATGCAGGCTATATTAATAGATGTCAATTGTCCTGGTCTTAGAGAAAAGTACTATACATGAGTTATAACCTTGTGGAAGAGAAAATCTGCTTCTGAGAATCAGATTTTGGTTGGGGGAGACAAACTTTTCTATATAGTTAAAGACTGTGCACACTGTAGCATTTTCTATCTTGAAACAGCAAAATTTGGGATATTTTATTTTAACAAAACAATAATACTATTGTTTTTGTAAATAAACAATTTGTTATTTCCTTTCATTCTACAATTATTCCAACTTAATATGAAATTCACAAACACTTGCATGGCATTTTTTTCCTGAAATTAAATAAATAGACCCAATTATTTTTGAAGGTTATATATAATATATTATCGTTTATGCTTCTGGACTGGTGATACGTTCAGTATCATTATATTTGAAGAGAGGGCATTATTTTTCCATTTGTAAGGTATCTTATAGAACCTAGGCTTTCATGATTAAATTATCCATTATTCGTTTAAGAAAAAGGTGAGAATGTGGAAAGAATGTGGGCAAAATGGACTATGAGAAGATTAAGGTAATGAAGGGCCAGATTGTCTTCCACACAAGGAATGCTGAAGGTGGCCAGTTATTATGGTTATTAGAAGTCAGGATTTCTTCCCATATATCCTCATTACACCTTGCAAGAATAAGGACTCTTGTTATCTCTGTGGCCAAGGACACTACAAAATTAGAACCCCATGGGGTTAGTATAATCGCTTTTACAGGCAAAATGGCCAAGACCTAGATATTCCTGTTATATGATCTCCAAAAACACTGTCCTGTAATCAAGAGCTTCCCTTTCCTCCTCTTGAAATCTGCAGGTATTATGACATGGGCTTTTGATCAGTTCTGCAGGACCCACAATGGTATACTATAGGAAGGATTGTGGTGGCCCACAGTAGAAGGAGAGTTCAAGGAATGAAGCACTTATATAGCCCTTTCTAGACCTTAGGAGAAATTCTCAATAATTTTCTTTATCTACATTTTATTGGGTTTATTGTTCATTACTTCATCCTGCTTTTTGATGTCTAATGACTTATGACTTTCAAAGTAAGGGATGGTGTATTTGATTCTAATTGTAGGATCAAAATTGGGGAGCCTGTGGTTTGAACCAGGCCTGAAGTACAATGATAATAACTATGGCCCAGGTAATGCAAAAGGTTTCATTCATTGTACGAGTAACAGAGAAGAAGAAAGAGAGAGAGAAAGATGAAGAGGAGAAGAAAGAGTTGGAGGAGGGAGACAGGTCATTCCAAGTACATCAGTCCTTGAGGAATCTACAGGAGAGAAAGGTTATTCATTCTGCTATTTATTGGAAGACTTTTACATGATTGTCATTAGTACCACTATATCAACATGCCAGGTCTTCCACTTTGCCTTATAATTCCTCTTGAGGTTGATAAGACTGGCTGAGGACACTGGGAGATGCAGAGGTCAAGCAGGTTAACCTATGCCAAACAGATGATTTATGACAACACTGGGACCATAACGCAGATCTCCTGATAATCAGTCCAGAAATATTCCTTCTAAATCAGTTCATCCTCTAATGATGTGGATGGAACATATTAAGATGGTTATGGCTGGGTGCAGTAGTGCATACCTGCAATCCCAGCAGCTTGAGAGGCAGAGACAGGAGGATCGTGAGTTGAAAGTCAACCTCAACAAAAAAAATTTAAAAAATGAGGTGCTAAGCAATTCAGTAAGACCCTGTCTCTAAATAATATACAAAATAGGAGAATAGGACTGGAATGTGACTCAGTGGTCGATTGCCCCTGGGTTCATTCCACAGTAACCCCTCTCCAAAAAAAAAAAAAAAAAGATAGTTATGGATGGAGATTATCATGTTATGTGAAATAAGACAGTGCCAAAAACCCAAAAGACCCTGTATTCTCTGTGATGCTAATTTCACAATGGGTGTGGGGAGAAGGAAGAAGACAAGTTCATTGGATTAGACAAAGGAGAATGAAGGGAAGGGAGGGGGTATGAATATGAAAGACAGTAGAATGAATTGGACATAATTTTCCTATGTTCATGTCTGAACACATGACCAGTGAAACTCCACATCATGTACAACCACAAGAATAGAACATTATATATAATATGTCAAAATACACTCTACTCTCGTGTATATATAAAAAGAACAAATAAAATAAAGATAATTGAAAAAAAAAGATGGTTATGGAGAAGTAAGATGCAGGATTCTCTCCAAAGCCTCTTTTGAGTGTAACTTCACAAGCACATGTATTGCTGTCAGGCCAGAAGCATGAATATAACTGTCATGAATGCAGACAATGGATAACAAGACTGATGTTGTCTACTTAATTTAATTAACTCAGACTTTCCATGGTTCTCGAAGCAATTAATTGGTGATGTGGATATAACCTAAAAACCCAGTTTTCCATAGTTGGAGCTATTGAGGCACATAATCAAATAACTTCATTAAAATCTTTTAACAAGTAAGGGGCAGATTCAGGATTCAACCTCCCTTCCCCAGTCTGATAGCATATTCTGTACTCTAAGTCATAAGAGCTAAATTTGTTTGTTTTTGTAGTGCTGGGGATTGAACTCAGGGTCGTGAATATATAAACAAGTGCTCGACCTCTGAGTTACAGCTCTCTCTGTAATAATTTTAAAAATAATTTGTATATTTAATAGGGAAGGCATTCTTGAATTCTGCCATGTTCCTAGATTCCTATATCATCAGAAACTCAGCCTGACTCCATAGACATTTGTGTTTTTTAAAAAACACTAGCTAAATTCAAGAAATAAGGAGACCTGTGCTTTGTTTGTTTTATGGTTAGGTCTCAGGGCAAGTGTGAAAGCCCTAGGGCTAGTCCTTTTAGCTCAGGTTAAACCATAGAGATGGATGTCCACAACGTGGTTAGTAATAGACAGCCCCACATTGTTCCAGGTGACACTTCTGTGAATGCCTTGGAGAAGGACTAGGGCATATAGAATCCTGGGTATCACCTGTCATCTACTTATGCCACAGAGATACAACCAAGATCCATGATCACTCATTCATTCTTCCATTAACTCTTAAGGTCAGTACTAGGTTCAACTCTGTAGTATGAGAGACTGAGAAGACAGAAAAGATAAGTAGGACAGGGTGCTGTCTAGGTGATAAGGAAAAAGAGACACAGAAACTGTCTTCAAGTTTTAAAAAGCAGCCTAGTGAAAAGAGGGAGTACCCAGATTTCTAAAGCAATCTAACTAGAAAGAAGGCTTCAGGGATTATAACAATGGGATCAAATAGTCAAGTGGTAGCCTTCTCACTGGAGTTTTCAGATAATAATTAAATGACTATTTGTTGGAGAACCTGTAATAATTCCAGCAGCAGAAGAGAGAAAAAATAGCTGGAGTTTTTTTTTTTTTCCCTCCATATCTTAGATTTTCTGATTATTTGTTTTCTTCTGGTGTTGTCTGACATTAATATTACTTTCCATTAAGAATTTTTACAGACCTTGAAATGCTGCTTTGAGGAATTAAGAATTGATACCTTTACAACTTGTTTTCAATGTATCCATGGTATCAAGTTTCTGACCAAATTATTTGTGAATCATATGTGGGGTGAGGGCACTGCATTATCAAGAGCTAGGAATATTTTCAATGTGCCTTTGATTCACTGCAGTAAAAAAAAAATACATTACTGAAAATGCTATTGGAAATCAGGAATACTTTATGGGCAAAAAGATAAGGAGAGAAAAAATAGTAAAAGGTTAACTAGGAAAGGTCTTGTATCTGTAAGAGTTTTTATAATAAGATTGAGTCATACCTAGCTGAGATGGAATTAAGGGACTTGTGCTCATGCAGGCTTCTTAACCTTTTTTTGAATCTAAGACACTTTTGGGAATCTGGTGGAATTATGAGGGGAGGGCCCTATTAAAGTGAGTCCCTTTTGCTTTCTCAGGAGGAAGCAAACATCCAGAACAAGCTTATACAAAATAGCTTTAATTCCAGTACTGTGGGTTAAGAAGCCAAGGTGGGGAGTTAGTTGGATAAATTGTGCAAATGCTGAACAAAATTATCAGCTTGCAAACTTATTTCATATAATTTTGCAGGCCAGAGGAAAGATCAATGTGATTCAAAGTCATGCTTACAAGTCTTGCCCTGGCAAGGGTTTGATTTGGCTGGTTTGGAATTCTTCTTTGCCCTTTATCATTATTCTTGAAATTTCTCCAAACATGGATTTATTTGGATTTAAGCTGCTGCTGTCTTTTTAAGTGAAAACAGGTTCTTCTTCCTAAATGAAGAAAAGGATTTTAATTTGTGGGTGGAAGAGTGGAGGCAGAAACAGAGGCATTTTGAGGTCAGGTAGTTCTCAGGAGAGAGAGGGCAATTAGAGCTCCATATTCTGGGGCTTTGAGTCATAGGCAACTTCTCAGAGACTTGGCAATTAGAAGAGAAGGGTCTTTCAAATGAGGAAAGAGTCTAGAGAGGGAGCTGAGAGTGTTTTAAAGCTACACTTGACCTTCACAGCATTCTGCTGAGGGATGGCTCTGCCTTCTCTGCAGTACTGGGGGGGTTGTCCTTGAAGTTTGTCATTTGAAAATAGTCAAGGAGACCCTTCCACAAGCAGATTAAATTTCACATCTGAGAGAGACACAGAGAGAGAGAGAGAGAGAGAGAGAGAGAGAGAGAGAGAGAGAGAGAGAGAGAGAGAGGAGGTCAACAAGACCCTACCCTGCCTTACAGAATTTGTTTTGGGACAGAAATAAAGACAACCAACCATATAACATGGCACCAGGTACATATATGCTAGATCCTAGGTCAAGGTAGAGGGAAGTCAAATGAATCAATTTTCTCTGATAGAGAAGGTCAGAAAAGGCATCATGCAGTAGGTGAACTTTGAGTTATGAAATATAAGTCAGTATTCTCTATGCAGATATCATGTTCTTTAATAAAAATGTTTCTTTGTTCTGCATTTTGCCATTGTAATGCCACTGCAGAAATGTATATTCCCAATCAATTTTATTCAATATGGTTTTAAACATTAGTCCATTTTGGATCCTGAATTGTATAAAAAGTCAAATTTGAAAGATGTGCTAACTTTTAGGCCACCAAACTACAGTAAAGTGCTGTGAGTACAAAATCCAAATGGTGCTCCCAGGTCACCTTACCACGGTGGCTGTTCAGGTGCCCTTCAGCACCAAATGGTTTGTCTGCCTTTGCTTCAGTATTTCCTCTTTATTAATCTTTTTGAACATATACACTCATAAGACTCACTGTCTGCATTTCTGATTGTATACACCTTGGAGGGAATAATGATGAACCAAGACACTTCACATTTGGACAGATCCCTGACACAAGAGTCAGGGATCCAAAGACTCTTGTGTCTTCCAAGGACAAAACTCACTATCTGCTTTGAGTTGACCTTATGTTATCCTCACCATTCTTCCATGTGAGTCCTTCAGAGTTTAGTGCTGTCTCCTACTACCCACTCTCTGACACTGGCATAAGTCTGTGTTCCTCCGGCAGCAGGAATTCTGATAAACAGACTGAGAGAAGCCTCAGAAGCTTCAGAAGGCTTATTTGTTTTGCTTTACTATGCCCTGATCACTTGCATCTCAGTGGCTTGCATCATGCAACTTTGCTAGCTTTGATTTGAAATCCCCCAAATATACTGTGTTTTTCCCCAGATTTGATTCTGTTGTTCATTTCCCACATTTGTAGGCTTTCCAACTATCTCTTGTTGTCTGTCATTCATCATCCATTACACAATGTGGTTATGACATACTATGACCTCTAGGGGATGATCAAGAGTCCTCCTCTTCACCTCTCCCTCCTAGGGGAAGGGGAAGTGTCAGAGGCTGGAGCAAAAGGAACGTGCACTATCTTATATTTAGCATCCAGTGCTAAGTTGTGAGTCTGAGTGTGAAAGTAGAAAGATGTTGAGTGGAATTGTATTTGAGGAAACTTTCTTGTTTTTCTAAACTTTGTTGTAATGAACACCTTAATTTGTTAGTGTCCCTGTAGGTTCTTGAAGGTTGCTATGAACTTAGTTTTTCCCTTGCCCTCAATCTTCATTTTGAAATCCCGACCCCAAGTGTAGCTGCATTTACTGTAAAGAAGTTAGCACGTCAAAGATGCCACAAAATTGGAGCCCTGAACCAACAGGATTTGTGAGCTCATAAGAAGAAACACAAAATTGTCTTTGTGTTGCTAAATGCCATGTAAAGACAGAGTGAAAAGTCAGACTCTACAAGCTCAAAGGGCCTTTCCTTGGGGAAAAGACCAAATCATCTGGCAGCTTGACCTTGGACCTGCAGCTGCCAGAACTGTGAGAAAACAAGTTTCTCTGGTTTGGGTCACTCAATATATCATATTTTGTTTCAACTGACTGAACGGACAGAGATCAAATAAAGCAATGCAAATGGGCAATGCAAATGGACATGGACGTGCATTGCAGGCTATAATGTACAGAGCATTTTTATTTTCTTATTGATAATGGTAATAATAAAAAATTATTTGCATAATTGTGTTATCAGAGCATGAATACAAAGTTCAAGGTTAAATGCATTTGGGATTAAAATTTAATACAAAGAGGAAAAGGAAATTGCCCAGTGGCTAGAGGCTGAGCACTTGATGGGCAGAACATTAGTCTGAAGAAGGAGAAAGATAAGGCAGTGGGTGCTCACTCTGCACATTAGCTGATTGCCATTGGACACAGGCAGCATATTTTACTATCCAAGAGCAGAGAAACAATACATTTTAAGGATTATTTTCTCAAATGTCCTCTGATGCAGACCTTTAAGGAACAGGGAACTTGTTTGATGTTTCAAAAACAGAGAAAACTCTGGAACGGAGTAAACTTTCTCTGTGTAAACCACTAAGTCGGGCTCTGCAAGATACATTGGAGGAGATGTAGTCAAATGTGAGAGAACCGCCCCACCTCAACCCCAACTACTCTCCTTGTGGGGCAAGCTGGGCAGCAAATGCCAACATCAAGGAAAATCAACATGGGGGAACCACTCCTATTGATCTAGTTCTTTAAGTCCCTGGGGGTGGGGGACAGTAATTAAAGACTAGTACAGAAATAAAACTAACAAAAAATTCAAGTAACTCTACATATATTTTTTTTAATACACAGGATCTTAGTTTTCTATGGCTGCCATAACAAAATACCACAGATGGTTGACTTAAACAATGGAAATTCCCTTCCTTGCAGTTTTTAGAGTTTTGACATTCAAGATCAAGATGGTAGAAGTGCTGGTACCTGTTGAGTTGACTACCTTTTCTCTGCACATCCGAGAGAGAGAGAGAGAGAGAGAGAGAGAGAGAGAGAGAGAGAGAGAGAGAGAGAGATATTGGATTAAGTTCTCTACTGTCTCTTCATACAAAGACACCATTCTTTTTCTTCTATGAGACACAGGGTCTCTAGTTGTATTCCTAAATCCTTGATCCATTTTGAGTTTGAGTTTTGTGCATGGTGAGAGATAAGGATTTAATTTCATTTTGTTGCATATGAATTTTTAGTTTTTCCCAGCACCATTTATTGAAAAGGCTTTCTCCAATGCGTGTTTTTGACAGCTTTGTCTAATATAAGATAATTATAGTTTTGTGGGTCAGTCTCTGTGTCCTCTATTCTGTACCATTGGTCTACCAGTCTGTTTTGGTGACAATACCATATTGTTTTTGTTACTATTACTCTGTAGTATAGTTTAAGGTCTGGTGTAGTGATACCACCTGCTTTACTCTTCTTGCTAAGGATTGCTTTGGCTGTTTGGGGTCTTTTATTTTTCCAGATGAATTTTATGATTGCTTTTTCTATTTCTATGAGGATTGTCATTGGAATTTTGATCAGAATTGCATTAAATATGTATAGTGCTTTTGAAAGTATGGTCATTTTGATAATATTAGTTCTGCCTATCCAAGAGCAAGGTAGATCTTAGGCCCCAACTTCCTTAATAAGACTCCTGTGGTACAAGAATTAAAGTCAAAAATCAATAAATGGGATGGACTCAAATTAAAATGTTTCTTCTCAGCAAAAGAAACAATCTGTGAGGTGAAGACAGAGCCTACATCTTGGGAGCAAATCTTTACCTCTCACACATCAGATAGAGCACTAATCTCTAGGTATATAAAGAACTCAAAAAGCTAAACACCAAAAAACCAAATAACCCAATCAATGAATAGGCCAAGGACCTGAACAGACACTTCTCAGAAGATGATGTGCAATCAGTTAACAAATATATGAAAAAATGTTCATCATCACTAGCAATTAGAGAAATGTTATTATCAAACTCTAAGATTTCATCTCACTCAAGTCACAATGGCAGCTATTATGAAGACAAACAATAATAATTATTGGCGAGGATGTGGGGAAAAATGTACACTCACACACTGCTGGTGGGACTGCAAATTGGTGCCGCCAATATGAAAAGTAGTATGGAGATTTCTTGAAAAATTGGGAATGGAACCACCATTTGACTCAGCTATCCCTCTCCTCGGTCTATACCAAAGGGCTTAAAAACAGCATACTACAGGGACACAGCCACATCAATGTTTATAGCAGCACAATTCACAATAGCTAAACTGTGGAACCAACCTAGATGCCCTTCAATAGATGAATGGATAAAGAAATGTGATATATATATATATATATATATATATATATATATATATATATATATATATATACACACACACACACAATAGAATATTACTCAGCAATAAAAGAGATAAAATTATGGCATTTGCAGGTAAATGGATGGAGTTAGAGAAGATAATGCTAAGTGAAGTTAGCCAATCCCTAAAAAACAAATGCAGAATATTTTCTTTGATATAAGGGGCTGATTCATAGTGGGATAGGGAGGAGGAGCATGGGAGAAATAGAAGGACTCTAGGTAGGGTAGAGGGGTGGGAGGGGAAGGGAGGGAGCATGGGGTCATTAATGATGGTGAAATGCGATGACTGTTATTATCCAAAGTACAGGAATGAAGACACAAATTGGTGTGAATATACTTTGTATACAACCAAAGATATGAAAAATTGTGCTCTATAGGTATAATAAGAATTATAATGCATTCCACTATCATATATATATATATATATATATATATATATATATATATATATATATATATATATATATCACCAATATTATAGAATTAGGGCCCCAGTTTTATGACTTCATTTAAACTGAATTACTTTCTTAGAGGCCTCCATAAGTCATATTGTGGGTTATTCTTCAGCGTGTAAATTTTGGAGAGACATATTTAGTCCATACACTAACCATGTGCTATAAGCTATTCTATATGTCATAATAGAAAATTGAATATGATATCTTTGACTCTGGGGATATTCCTGAGTTTAGGAGCCATATATGACTCATCTTTATAACATAAGCATCTGGCAGAGTTCCTTAGTACAGAGAATATTCCTGGGTTGAATTTATGGTTTTCTGTTATTTTTGTTGTCATCATGGAACTACTGGAACCCATGGTAGTTATCCACTGAACTATATCCCCAGCTGTTCTTTTGTTTATTTTGAGGTAGGGTCTCATTAAGTTGCTAAGGATTGACTCAAACTTATGATCCTCCTACTGCAACCTTCCAAGTCTCTGAGATTGTAGGTGCAAGCCACGGTGCTCAGCAAATTATGCATTTTGAATGTAATAGTAGAAATAAATTCTATCTAGCAAATGTGGGAATGCCCCCACAGAATCCACAAGGAGATTTTTGTAACCAAATGAAATGGATTTTCCTCTTGGTGAACGCAAAGCCAAGAAGCACCACCAGGAGATAAAAGAGTGAATAGAAGTTTATCACTTTCACCAAGTAAGAAAAACATTGGGGATGATTCTAAAGGTGGGGTTCTTCCCAAAAAAAAGAAAGCAAGGGGACTTGGGAGGGAACAAATATATTCATATCAAAGAGACTCATCAGCACAATAGACACTGGACCATTTCTGAGTATGTTCACTTCATGGTCAATAAAACATTAAAAAATAAATAAAAAGGTAATTGAATGCCTGATGGTGGTGGAATTTAATATTATAATGAGCACATTTTACTTTAGATCACCTGAAAGGAGTGAGGCAGTTCTCTGCCATTTCACTGGCTTCTCTCAAGTTTCTCTGTAATCTTTATGTAAAACAAACAGAAAGGAAAACAACTTTGAAAGTGCAGTAACAGTCATTTAAAGAAGCGGCAACTTTTTTACTCGTGTAAATATAGAAGCTTTTTCTAAATGTGTCAGTTTAGCAGCTAACAGCTTCATAGGACTGCAGGAAGGCTATACTGAAGTGTTTTTGTCCTTCATAGTATTTTTTTCTGCCACCTGTGATATATGTGTGAGAAACAGGGCTGTTTATAGAGTGGGTCTCTGTGGAGCTGGTGTTCTGTGGCTTTATTTTCCAAGAGCTTTCTGTGTCTTCTCACTTTGTACTTTTCCAGTTTAAACACTTGAGAAATTTTTCCTAGAATTGAGCAGCTGTTTTTTTTTTTTTAATTTTTTTTTATTTTTTTAACAAGACCAGTTGCTAACAACTGTAGTGTGAGAATCAGGATAATTATTATCCACCCTGTGATGTTATATTTTTTGTAGAAAGGAAAAAGGAATGCTTGAGGTGGCTTGGTTTCTTCATCTGTACCTTTGGGATAATTGTGTTGGTCAAGGGTCTCACAGCAGTGCTGTGGGGGATTAATGAGATCCTATTTGTAAAGGGTCTGGAGGAACTCGGATGAAAGATGTGGGAAAAATACCAGAAGGGTTATTACAGAACTCTCCAAAGAGCTGGCTGGTTTCTGAGCCACCTGGAATTTTTTTTTTTTTTAAGCTGGGGTGAAGAGATTGGGGGATTGAATGTTTAGCTTTTGGACTAGAACTCTAATTAGAGGTTTAAGGATTAAGGAAATAGTTGGAGTCTGTTCGAAGAAAGCTTTTCTCAGAGAAAAGACATGTTTTGTTCTCCTCAGAGCACTTGACCTGTAAATACTTACATCTCGAGATGCAAGACAAACTCAGAAATTGGCCAAGCTCGGGGCTTGTTCAGTTCTCTGTGCAGTTAATTTCCTTTTGTGAAGCAAGTAGGCCTTGAATGATCATTATTTCTCCTAATTCATAGTTATTAAAGATGCGCTGCTGCTTGAACAAGTAGCCTGACTTCTCTATGTTTAAAAATGAGAGCTTTGGAAATCGGATCCCTTATTCTAAAGCCACAGTTGGCACAAAAGAGATGATGAATCATTTTCAATCCTAAGAGTTCAATTCAAATTCCTGATATCACCCACGTGCCATCTTCTTTGATCTCTCAGCTACAAAATGCTTCCTAGGAGCTAACATACTCATGCACTACAGAATGATGTTTTCTTCAAAGACAGACTACATATACATGTGATTCCATAAGATTATAATGGATGGACATTATCATCCAAAGTACATGTGTGAAGACACGAGTTGGTATGAATATACTTTGTATAAAACCAGAGATATGAAAAATTGTGCTCAATATGTGCCATAAGAATTATAACGCATTCTGCTGTCATATATAAATTAAAAAAAAATAATTTAAAAAATAAAAATACTATGCAAAAAATAAAAGATTATAATGGAGTTGGAAGACTCATATGAATTGGTATGTTACTCAGGTTTTCAACACTGTGACCAAAATCCACTGACAAGAACAACTTGGAGAAGGAAAAGTTTATTTTGGATTAATAGTTCCAGAGGTTTCAGTATATGATAGGCCAACTCTGCTGCTCTGGGTTCGAGGTAAGGGAGAACATCATGACAGAAGGACATGGTTGAGGAAACCTGCTCAGTTCATGGCAGCTGGGAATCATGAGGAGCCAAGGTCAAGATGTAGTCACCAAAGGCACACTGCCAGTGATGACTTCCAACAGCAAATGCCCAACTACATATAGATACACCCGGAAATTTCTTCAAATTATTCATTCATCAAATGGATTAATCCACTGTTGAAGTTTCCATCTCTCATAATCTTATCATTTTACCTCCGAACATTGCTGCATTGCCTAACACATGAGCTTTTCAGGGGACATTAGAAATCCAAACCTTAAACGTCTAGTATTTTTACTGTGCCTTTTCTATGTTTAGACATGTTTACATATACAAATACTTACCCCTGGGTTACCGTTGCCTACAATATTGAGTATAGAGATATTCTGTATAGCTTTGCAGCCTAAGACTAATAACTGTACCATATAAGCTAGGTATATAATATCCCATCTAGATTTGTATAAGCACATTCTATGCTTTTTTATACAATGACAAAATTGTCCAATGTCTAAAAGCATTTACAGAAAGTGAGATTAGAAGTGGAAGGGGGTACTAACAAAATATATTTGAAACAATTAATAGAATTAAAAGCAAACACAAAGTAAAATTTGTTCCCTTTCCCAGCATAAAGATTAGAAAACAACATGCCAAAGCAAAGTCCAAATCCTGTCTCCTACAAATAGAGGATCAGTAAGCAGGATAGCAAAGAGTGCCTTAACAAGAACATGAAAAATTTGCAAGTATTGGGAAACTATGTATACATTTCCAAGTGAAGATTTTCATTTTTATTGGTGTATTATAATTATAAATAATAATGGGACTTATTATGATATATTCATACATTCATGTGACATAATTTGGTCAATTTCATTCTCCAAGGACTTTCCCTGGCCCTCTTTCCTCCCTTCTCCTGGCCTTCTTCCTCTACTGGTCCTCCTGTTTTCATGATATGGGAAAATGATTTTCAAAATAGAATTCTCTGTTTAGTCAAATTATCACTTACACATGAGGTCCTTTTCAGTGATCTTGTAACAGACTTTTCTGAGATGCTACTTTATATACATGTGTTAATTTTCTAATGCTCAAAAATAAGTATCCCCCAATTTAATACCTTAAAACAGAAAGTATCTATCACAGTACAGAGTTCTGGGAGAGTCAGGAATCTAGGATTGGCTTAGCTCAATGATTCTAACTCCTGGTCTCCCAGGAGGACTCATTCTTGACCTGAGTTGTAGTAATCTGAAGGGCTCCATCATCTGCTTCCAAGCTCCATCAGGTTGCTATTCAGAGGAACTGTCAGGTCTTTGACTTTCCAGTCAGACCACTCAGACATTGTGTCATCTGGCATCCCTCAGAGAAACGGGGCGGGGGGGGGGGAGAGAGAGAGAGAGAGAGAGAGAGAGAGAACCTCATACAAGGTAGGAAAAAGCCACACAAGGATCTGGATACAAGAAGGCAGGGATTACTGAAGTCCATCATGGAGGCTGTCAATTACTACATGTTTCACCAATTCAAGAAGTACATAAGAAAGAAACATATGGAGTTCAGGAAACAGGGAACCACCTCAGAACAGGCCAGGTCATATCTCTAGAATGTGTTTGCCGAAGTCCAAGAGATCAACCAGTCTAGTCTTATAGGACTGTTGTTGTCAAAGGGGCATAGTGTTCCAAAACTCTCTGTGCTTCCTCTGGGGGATTTTTGGCAACCCCTGGAGATACTGTTCATTGTTAAGATGGAGAGTGCTACTGGTATAAGGTGGGTAGAAGTCAGAAATTCTGTGATATGTATTGAAAATCCAAGAGAGCTTCCCATGACAAAGAATTCTCTATTCTAGCTTATTGGTAGTTTTGAGGTTCCGAAAAATAGGCCTAGTATCTGGAAAGCAGAAGAGAGAGCTTTCCTAAAGAAAATATGCAAAGCAAAGGGTTGTATTTATATCAGATAAACAGTATAGACTGTGAAGACCAACCTAACCAAAATTGTTATATATATATATATATATATATATATATATATATATATGTGTGTGTGTGTGTGTGTGTGTGTGTGTGTGTGTGTGTGAGAGAGAGAGAGAGACACCTGGGTATGGGCCCATATAATGACTAGGTCTAAGGAAGATAATTCTTCATTCTCTGTTGTGGCAGGGCAAAAAAAATCTAAAATTGATAACATAAGAAGCAGCAGTATATTTAATAAAATAGTTGAAGGAAAATAATGAGAAAATGAATAGAACTAAAAGTAATTGCATGTGAGGAAAAAGGGCTGAGGAGGAGTACTTTATCACATTGTCTTTCTATACTATTTTGTAAATGCATTGCTTTGATAAAAAATAATTAAATGCTTGAAATGAGTGCACTGCTATAATCTAAGAAAGTGGTAAAGAGTTGTGTTAGTAGAAAATTAGTTTGTCTCCCCACAAATATGTCTGAATATCTAAAGAATATTGATTGATTAAAGACACATGAGATAATTATGTGCACTTTTGCATTAATGCCCAATTTTGATGTTATCCATGCATGGAGTCTTTCAATGAGTGAATGAAGAAAAGAACGTAAGAATGAATAATGAAATGACTGAATTGGAATTAACAAGTACAAAGAAAATTATATTACTTTCCCAACAATTAAGCATGTTTCATTTGGATAATTCAAGCAGAGACCAATAAGAAGCTCCTCATCTCCTGATTTATTTCAGACCCCCATTTCCATGAACTTCGTAGAATGTGTGCTCTGACAAGCATATTGAGAAGAGCTCTGATGGCTACTTCTCAGTGTCTTGTATGAACTCTCATCCTGAACCTAACCTTTAAATGTTCGCCTTCTTGGGGAAGTTTTTGCTCTTTGGGAGGAAAGATCTGCCCTTATTGAGATGTCTCACTCATTCCCATGACTTCAGATTGTGTAAGTTGATGAACTGCACATTTGTATGCCTAGCTTGGGTGGCTCCATTTGCTTTATAAGAATCATCTCAAATGCCTGTGGGGTCAACTTCACTTGACTTTTTCCTTTCTTCCAGAAGGATCCTAGCTCCACTTGTAGCCCCTCTTCTCTCTGAGATAAACCCCTTCATGAATTTTTCCTTTCTCATAGAAATATTCTACAATAATGCAAATGTCCAAGTCAGAAACAAGCAGTGGTCATCTCTTCCTCTTTCTTTGCATTCCAGAATCCAGAATCCAGGTAACTTGTGTTACCAAGTCCCCAGAATGCATTTTTATATTGAATCTTTTAATACTATATTACATTGTTTTGAATCTACTTCCTTAGTCTCATTAATATTCATTCAATTCATTTTTTGGGGGGTGGGGCTTGGGATGGAACCCAGGATCTCCTGGAATCACAGTCTCAGCTCCCTATATTCATCTAATTCATTACACTACCACTTTGGTTATCTTTGGTTTGGACCACCTAATTTTAGAAGCAAATATGGCCATAGTGTTCATATACTTCTCCCAGACTTTGTACCTGTTTCCTTTTAATTCATTATCTATTTTGACCAGGATGATCTTTTCAAAGTTCAAATATATTCATGTCATGTGTGTTTTGATAGTTCCCAAACACTTCACTTTCAAGCACTCTCTGGTGAAGTTTTAATTCTTAACATTTTTCTACCTCACTGTACCCTCTTATTGACATGCCTTCATGCAAAGCTCATCAGGAACCTGACCCAAAATTCAAGGTAATAAAAGAGACCTATACCAAATGAGGGTGGAGATCCCCAGCTTTATCCTGCATTCAGTTTCCCAGAGGGCAACTGCAGGTCCAACTGAAGTCACTTCTTTTGACAAAGGCAATCTCTTTAAGTGCCTATGATATAATGAATTATGTTTAGAACTCTGAGTGCATCATGTGCTATCTTTTCTCTGGTCCTTCATATTTTGTTACTGCTCTGGCTTTGTTACTTCCCAGAAAATTTTATATGTTGATGACATATACTGGTCCCCATCAGAGTAATGTCTGGAGGTGGGGCTTTAAGGAGGTGATTGCACTATAAGGGCTCTAAACCCCAAAATAAATTAGCTTATTTGATGAATTAATAATTTGGATGGACTACTGGGAAAACTAGAGGCAGTTGAGGCATGGTTTTAGGAAGTAGGTCAGTGAGGGGAGGGACCTTGGGGATTATCTATTGTCCCTGCCCTGCCCTTGCTTCTGGGCTGCCATGAGGTGACATATTTGCCTCTGTCACATTCTTTCTCCTTGAAGTTCTTTCTCATCTCAGGCCCATAGCAATGCGGCCAGCCATTTATGAACTGAAATCTAATAAACTGTGTTCTCAAACCAAACTTTCCTCATCCAAGTTGTTTGTGTCAGGTATTTTGGTCACAGCAATGAAAAGGGAACCAATAGAGTGAGCTTGAACATCCTTTCTTTGCCTGTTTCCATTCTTCCTTGCTGGCAAACTCTTATTCCTTCAAGTCTCAGTTTAACCTAATTTTCTCTGGGAAGCATTGCTGGTCTTTTCCCTAAGACAATGTTAAATGCTCTCTTAATGGCTTCCATAACAGTCTATTACAAAAGTGGTCATAATCACTGTTACTCACTTCCACTACAGTGATCCTGACTCCAGAACTTAGTACCACTGGCCTAGTGCCACATGGGATCCAGCATCCACACTCAATAAACATGCCACCATCGAAGACAGCTTTTTCTAGTAAAATTGCTTAAGAGCTTATTTGACAAGGGATACATTTTTCTAAGTAAAAGATCCTTCTTATGAGCATATTCAAGTGTTTGATCTTTAGAAGTGTTTCTGTCATATCTTTGTGGTTCACTAAGAATGAAAGAGAAGAAATTAAATTAAGTGTTTGCTGTCACATCTTTGTGGTTTACTAAAGCACGCCTAAGAATGAAGGAGAAGAAATTAAAAGCACGAATGTAAAATGAGGGAAAAATGCAGGAAGTGATAGACAATAATTAAAATGGATTCTTCTCATCCTTTGGCTGCTAAATTTGACAGGCACTTATCCTCTCCACGGATGTTAAAGGTCATAGGGGAAAAAAAAATCTTAAAAGAGAAAATTCAAAACAGATAACATACAACATTTAAGAAAAGACAAGGAAAAGAAGTTTTGACAAAATTATCAGCTCCATTTTGGTAATAATATTGGTTCTTTGGCATTGCCGCCCTTAAGTGGGACCTCTAAAAAGACAAATGAGATTAAAGAGAAGTCCCTGATAGCTCATTCAAATGAAAGCACAACAATAAAAATCAAAGGAGCAGTGCATATAATTCCCCTTTGAAGGTTGTGGTTTCCAGCTCTCTGTAGCAATAACTAAGTAAGCCTGGGTGTCCTGTAACATAGGCACTGACATTTGCCAGGCTTTTCAATAAATTGGCAATGAAACACTAAATCCATGCAAGGTGGGAGATAAATTAGCAGACAGCCAAAGGTACTGGAGAAATAAGCACTGGTATCATCGCTGAAATATTTTTTGATAAAGTAATAATCCCCTGTAATCTCTCTTCAGCTTTAAATAACCACTGGTCTTTGTGCCGGCAGTTTAATTTTGTTGGCTGCCCTTGTTTTACAAATATATTTAGCGGAGTATGGAATATCGTTTTGTGTGAAAGCTGAAGCCTTTGTCATGCTGAAGTCAGGCAAAGGTAATAAATCAAGGACGAAGTGAAAAAAGGAATAGAAATTGGCTATCGGAAACTTATTTCCCCTGAGCGGGCAGGCTTTTTTCTCATGCCAGCAGGTGTATTGCATCAGGCGTGTCCTCCTGTTAAGTGCCTGTGTTGTAAGGATATTGACTTACAACCACATTGCACCCTGGCTGGCACCGCTCCAAAGTGCTTAAGATGCCTCTATGGGAAATGCATGCCGAAAATAGCATCATGAAAATATGCAACCTCCCCTTTCCATTTTCCCCTTTCTTCTCTAAGATCATTCTTCCCAGGAAATTGTATTGAGCTGCCCAACCTCAACTTCTTACACTGGTTTCCTCATTTGTGTCTGACTAATGAATAAATGACTGTTCAAAAGTAAGAGACCACAATAAATTTAGAATGACAGGACCAAGACTCATGATCTGCATGGACTGTGTTTGCCTAATTGATAATTCTTGAGACTGAATAACTGAAAAACACGGCTGAACTGTTTATGGGGTGCTTCTTTTACTTTAAATAATATGAAATGAGCTAAAATCATATTAGAAAGATTATCTTGTATTTTGTACAAATATGTAACTACAAATCCTACTATTAAATATGATTATAAGGCACAAATAAAAATTGTTGAAAAGTTATCTCCTATTTACAAGGTAAAAATATATGTTGCAATTAGGATGACTTTTTAAAAATAATTAGCTTAAATTTTAATTAGGCTTTTAACAAAAGTTTAATAAATCTTTGATGAATTTTGTTTTTTGTAAAAGAGAGCTGGTTCTTGGATTACTATACTATTGCTGAATAATACTGTTCCATGAATACAGTGGTTAGAACAGTAGAAGTCGAAGTAGCATTCATCTGGGTGCTCTAGGTCTTCAGACAGAAATCAAAGTGTCAGCTAAGCTGTTTTCTCAACAGTCTCCCCAGGGGAAGTTCTGATTCCAAGTTTCCATAGTTTGTTGGTAGAATTTGGCTTCTTGTGGTTGAGAACTGAGCTCCTAGGTTTTTTTTTTTTTTTTTTTCCCCGTCATCCAGGCTCTATTCTCAGCACCTAGAGGCCATCAAAATTTCTTTCCATGGGGCACTGTTCACAGGTTCCTGCCCAAGAGAGAATGGGCAGAGGTATGGATGACAGGAGAGATATCCTAACACTTTTAAATGTAATTTGATCATGGGGGATCTAGTCTATCACCTTTGCTTTACTAATAGCAACTCCTGGGTTTTAGAAAAGCTCAGGAGTTGGTGTTCTGTATACACTGTATACATGAAAGACTCACCAACTCTTTTGTGCTTCTTGGTTATGTTAGCCAGCTTTTCATCTCTGTGATGAAAATATCTGACAATAGCAACTTAGAAAGGGAAAATTCCATTTTGGCTCATGGTTTCAATGGTTTCCGTCTGTGATGGGTCACCTTGGGCCCTGGGCATAGCAGAGAAAGCTACTCTACCCATGGCAGCCAGGAAGCTGAGGTGGGAGGAGGGGAGATTGAGGAGCCTAAGATATACCCCAAGGGTGCATCCCTGATGACCTGCTTCCCCCTGCTATGCTCCAGTTGCTTATAGTTATCACCTAGATATTTATTTAAATTATTAGTTTCTCTAATGGATAGTCAACTTATGAATTTACAGCTCTCTTCATTGCCTAAAAGCCCCAACTCTAAACCTTCCTGCCCTGGGGATCATGCTTTCGAAACATGAGATTTTGGGGAGTAACTTTTAGATCCAAACCATAGAGTTGGTCATTAAAAACTAGGCACTGTTATATATTCCCTCTAAGCAACAAGAAATAATGATGTATGTTGGCATAAAAAAATTGAGAAATCTCACAATTTTAACAGTGAGAGAGACCATACTTAAAAAAAGAAGGCACATTCTGTATGATCCTTTTCTTTTCTTTCTCTTTTTCATTTTTGGTACTAGAGATTTAACCCAGAGATTCTTTGCCACTGAACCACATCTTCTGAAGTCCTTTTTATGTATATTTCTTAGATGAGGTCTCACTAACGTTTTTAGGGCCTCACTAAGTTGCTGAGGCTGGCCTCAAAATTATGATCTTCTTATCTAAGCCTCCCAAGTTTGGGGGATTACAGACATGTACCACCATGGCTGGTGAACCCATTATTATTTTTTATACAAAATGAATATTACTCAGCATTAAAAAGAATAAAATTATGGCATGTGCAGGTAAATGGAGAGAGTTGGAGAATATTATGTTAAGTGAAGTAAGCCAATCCCCAAAAAACCAAATGCCAAATGTTTTCTCTGATATGTGGATGCTGATCCATAATGGGGATGGGGCGGGGAGCATGGAGAAATGGAGGAACTTTAGATAGGGCAAAGGAGAGGGAGGGGAAGAGAAGGAGCATGTGGGTAGGAAAGATGGTGGAATGAGATGGACATCATTACCCTAAGTATATGTATAAAGACATGAATGGTGTGACTCTACTTTGGGAACAACCAGAGACATGAAAAATTGTGCTCTATATGTGTACTATGAATTAAAATGCATTCAGCTGTCATGTATAACAAATTAGAATAAATAAACATATTAAAAAAAAACATGTTAAATCAATCTCTGCTATGTGAAACTAGAATAGCAGTTGATCTTGGGAGCTAGTGATGATAAGGACATGCCCTGAGGCCTTTAGGTGTTAGAATGTTATTTGCGAAAATGTTTGGAGCATTATACTTAGGATACATGCACTTTCCTAACCACAATTACATACAGTGCTTTGGTGAAAACAAAACAAATATACTTGGTGATCTTAGACTTGACATTTAATATGAATAAGCCTCATTTTTTTTTTTTTTAGTCTGTGCCATGAAGTTGGCCTTGATCACTTTCTATCAGAAAGTAGTTAGAGTTGTGTAATGGTTTGAAGGGTCTGTAAAGCTCACTGTATCATTGTGAACAGCCCATAATCGTACTGTCCCAAACACAGCTCTTACCAACAGAGAACATCCTTCGGCCTACACATACTTCTACCTACAGCGTGTGTGGCTTGGTTTCTTGTTTCCTGCTGGTAAAATTTCCTCAACTAACAAAATGGCAACATGAGCCTGTGTGGTCCTGACTGGTGATTGGTTGGGAATTTACACCATATGTCACCAGAGTTTCATCATAATCTTAACAAAATCAGTGAACAATTGACACTGCTTCTGGTGGAGCATCTCCTTTAAGTCAGCCTGCAGCCCATTATGGAAATAAACCATCTTTGATTTTAGAGTCAGTTTATGGAAACGGATGGGCTAATATTTAAATTTAGCTTCATGGCTAAATTTAAGAACCAGGATCAACAATATAGAATTAAAGGAAAGAAACAGAGAAGGGGAGGGAAGTATGGAAAGTAAGAATAGTAAAATTTAAAAACAAACAAACGAAAAGTACCGTAATTGAGAAACAGAGAGTCAGGAATAATAAAAGGAAAGAGGGAAACTAGTGGCCTCAATAGTGACTATGTCGAGGGAACTGAACGACTAACACATGTCCCTTTCTTGAAATTTCTTCAGGTTTTCAAACTCTTCCCAGGTGGCACTTCCTTACATATTAGACCTCTCTAGCCAGGAATTTTTTCTGGTAGGTGCAATTGCATTAGGGTCTCCTATTACTAGGAATGTATCAGAGCACTTAGATTCTGTTATTAACTCAGCCATTTAGTCCAACAGTTAAAACCAAATATTTGCTTGAAGTTCAGTTACCATTTTTATCCTGAATGGTTCTTGATTCTATGCTTTGGAGTTTCAGAGCTCACCTCTGCTCATCTTCCTGGCTAATGTCCATTATCAGAACCTCAGACCAGTTGAAGTTTCCCAAACCTATTTTTTGCTGGGCTGGCATGGAAAGATTCGTTTATTTATGTATTCATTCATTGATTCTTTTTAGTTATATATGACAGGAGAATCCATTGGATAGAATTTTTAAAAAGTACATACTATATCTGATTCTAATTAGGACCCTGTTCTTGTGAATGTACACTATGATGGGATTCACTGTGGCAGATTCACATATGTACATGGAAAATTATGTCAGATTCAATTCTATTATCTTTCCTTTACCTTTCCCCCCTTCCTTACCTTCATTCCTCTTTGGCTAATCTACTGAATTTCTATCCTCCCTTTTTATTGTGGGTTATCTTTCACATATCAGTGAAAACATTCACTCTATGGATTTTGGGGACTGGTTTATTTCACTTAGCATGATAGTCTCCAGATATACTCATTTATTGGCAAATCTCATACAGTCATTCTTTTTAATGGCTGAGTAACGATCCATTTTCTTTACCCATTCATCTGTTGAAGGGTACCTCAGTTGGCTCCATAGCTTAGCTATTGTGAACTGTGCTGCTATAAATATTGATATGGCTGCATCACCATAGTATGCTGATTTTAAATCCTTTGGATATATACTGAAGAGTGGCAGAGCTGGGTCAAATGGTGGTTTCATTCCTATTTTTTGAGGAATCTCCATAAGGCTTTCCAAAGTGGTTGCACCAAGTTGAAGTCCCACCAGCAATGTATGAGTGTACCTTTCCCCCCCACATCCTTGCCATCATTTATCATTACTTGTATTATTGATAATTGCCATTCTGACTAGAGTAGGTGAAATCTCAGTATAGTTTTAATTTGCATTTCTGTATTTGCTAGAGGTGTTGAACTTTTTTTTTATATACTTGTTGACTATTCATATTCCTTCTTTTGAGAAGTGTCTGTTCAGTTCCTTTGCCCATTTATTGATTGGGCAATTTGTTTTTTTGATGTTACGCTTTTTGAGTTCTTTGTACTTCTTGGAAATTTTTTAATGCCCTATCTTAGGTGCAGATGGCAAAGATTTTCTTCTATTCTTCTATTCTTTAAGCTCTATTATTTATTCATTTATTATTATTTATTTAACTTCTTGTACTTTAGATGTCTTGTTAAGGAAGTCAGTTCCTAAGCCAATAGCTGCAATGTGTGTCCCACATTTTCTTCTGGTATTTGTAGTTTTCCTGATCTAATTCATAGGTTTTTGATCCACTCCCAGTTGAGTTTTATGCAGTGTAAGAGACAGAGTTTAAAATTTATTCAAATACATCTAGATTTTCAGTTTTCCCACCATCATTCATTGAAGAGGCTATCTTTTCTCCAATGTATGTTTTTGACTGTCTTATCAAATAGGAGGGAACTGTATTTTAGGTGGATTTGCTTCTCCATCTTTTATTCTGTTTCATTGGTCTTCTTGCCTGTTTTGGTGTCAATGCCATGCTGTTTTGTGACTATAGCTTTGTAGTATAATTTAAATTGTGGTGTTGTGATGTCTCTGGTTTCACTTTTCTTACTAAAGATTGTTGTGGCTATTCTGGGCCTCTTATTTTTCCAAATGAATTTCATGACTGATTTTCCTATTTTTATGAAGAATGTCATTGGAATTTTGATATGAATTGCATTGAATCTATATAGCATTATTAATTCTGCCTCTCCAAGAACATGAGAGATCTTTCCATCTTCTAAGGTCTTCCTCAATTCCTTTCTTTAGTTTTCTGTAGTTTTTATTGTAGAGTTCTTTCACCTCTTTCATTACATTGATTCTATGTGAAGGTTTAAATAGGGGTGTCCAGGCATGCAAGTCCTGTTCTTAAGATTTGTATTTTTCTATTTACATCCTCCACTTTCCCTCATTATGACTTTGTCCTACTTTGTTCTTCCCCTTATCCTCTGAGACTACAATTATGGGCAGTTTTATCCAGTGTATTAAATAATTAGGCTCACTCTAGTATGCATTTGTAAAATACAATTCATTTATTAGGCTGATTGCCACTGTATGGATTGTTCATGAGAATGATGCAATTAGTAGCTGCCTTCCAAGAGGTATCAAATCATCATTTTTGAAAAGCATTTCTGCATCCAGAAGTCATTTTGTGTTTTCTGGAAATAAGGAAAGAAAGAAAAAAAAAGACTGTAGACAATGAAATGAGAGAAACAGATTATCATCTCAAATGATTTCTAGGCAAACTCTGAGTCATTTCACTCCAAATATGTGATGTTTATGTAGCAAATGCAGATGTTATGTTTGCTCACTTCAGAACATTTGCCAAAAGGCTTGGCTTGAATGGGAAAATTTTGTGGGATATTCTATTTGTGCATGTTTTTCCAGCTGAAAGAAATTTAGAGTAAAGAACTAATGTCAAGCAGAAATGGAAGTAGAGGCATCTTAGATGAAAATGTTGATAAGATGATATTTAGAAACAAGACAATCTTTTTCAATCTCCAACAATACCTGTGTGTGCATAAGGTTGAGATGAAATTTAGAGACACAGAATTTCATGTCTTCTGTAAATATACTTCCTGCCCTTATAAAGCTTATAGTTTAACTGAACAAAAAAGATAAGGAAAGCACAATATTTATCATACATGCTGCTATAAGTGTGACTTATTGTCAAAAGCAGAGAGTTCTAGAGGTGCTAATTATAATTTCACCCACACAACAAGAATAATTTGGGACTGTTATTGACATCAATTATATGGATACCCAGCTTCAGTTGGTAAGCACAGGTATGGAGCAGTAAGCTCTTAGAACCAACTTATCTATGGCTGACAATTCTGAGAAAGCTACCTAAGGCAACAGATCTAGTGCTAGAGGAACTAATACACTCCCTTGTTCTATTGGTCTGCAGATGCCCCTCATTATGTATTTATCAGGTGCTGTGTTGGGTGTTGGGTCTCCTTCTAAAGTTGTCTCATTATCAAATGCTTAGTCTCCTGAATCCAGTCATATTCCACCTTTGCAAACGCCTCAAAGACATGAGCTTCTGCCAAAAGTAAGTCTTATAGATTAAATTTAAACAGACTTAAAAGTCTAAGGTTTAGAAACATCTGTGTTTTATCCCTGACTTTATTGGAAACTGCAAATCTCTGAATTTCTCTAGTCCAAAAAAAAAAAAAAAAAAAAAACCAACCTATCAAGGTCCCTGTTCATCTTGTTCTTTATTGCCACCATTAGACTAAGCATTGTCATAGATACACCTACGGATAAATCATAGCTTTGACACTTATTAGCTGTGTGATCTTGGACAAGTCCCTGAACACAAGACCCTCATTTGTAACAGCAGCAGGACCCCAGAGGTCAGTTGTATGGACTTAGTACACAGTACATATAAAGTACTTAACAGAATACCTTCAGCTAAGTATAGGGTAATTAGCTGCTATCATTCTTATGATTGATGTTGCTGATTGTCACGTGGGCTAGCAATGAGTGAAGGTTCTGATGTTCTTTTAGACAAGTGACCATGTCCTTTCTCAGAACCATCTGGGAGTCATCATTCCATTTTACTGTCTTTGTATGCTATTTTCAATTTTCTTGCTAACATGCCCAAAACAGTTTGTTGCTCATTCCTCTGCTGCATTTCTAAACAGGAAGTAGCATGCTTGCTGGCAGGTGCTGGCTGTCTGACTGAAAGAAATAAACAAAAATCTGTGATGACACAGTTTGCTAGAATGTTTTATCCACCATGTGCAGTGGAAGGAGGTTCATTAGTTAGAAGCTTTCTCTGAAGGGTGCCTAAGGCAGAGTGGTCGGGGAGGGAATACTCAGCGATGGCATCTGGAGAATATTGGCATGAGAAAAGCCATGATTTTCAGTTATTTAAAATAATATCTTCTCTAGGCCTGGTGATGCTGTGGCAACTCCTATTGATTATTTATGGCTGCCCCAGGAGCAATCGTGAAGCCACTTTGGCCCTGGCTGGAAGGAGGGCATGATTAGTGATATCTGCCAAGAATGGCAGGACATCACTTATTATCCTACCAGTCCCAGTCCCTAAACTATTAGCATGCCGGCAGGACTGTCACACAAGCAAAATATCTCACACTTCATTTATTAATTGATTTATTCTCCAATAGGTCTTGTTATTACTGGATTTAAATTATTTGTCTGATCTCAGAAATGAAACAAAACTCTGTTTAAATTTGTTTCATTCTTTCCCATTTACCCTTCTTCTTTCTTCATTCTGAAAACAATACTGGAACAATATTTCAGCTACTCATAACAATTGTAAAAATGGCATAATGACCAATGAAGGAAATAACGGCAAAGTCGTGAGAATTACTTAATAAATGAAGATCATAATTATTTAAAGCATGTATATTGAGAATTTTTGATAAAAATTCTGGGGCTGGGGTTATGGCTCAGTGTAGAGTGCTCACCTTGCATGTGCAAGGCCCTGGGTTCAATCCTCAGCAGCACATATAAAAAATAAAAATAAAGTTATTGTGTACAACTACAAAAAATAAATATTAAAAAAGAGAAAGTTTAAAAAAAAATTCCATGCTCTGCTAGGTTCTGTTTATCATCCCTTTCCTCTCTGTAACACCAAGGACAGGATATGTATGACTTTTTATAATTAATCAGAATCATAAATTTATATTCTTAAAATTATTGAAGAATAGAAATTTATTGCCTCCAGTAGAACTTATTTTATGTGCTTTTCTTATCTTTCCCAAACTACTTGCTTGTATTCAGAGATATGGATGTCAGCACTGAGAATATTTCTATATAATTATTTATCATAAACAGTTATATCTTGAAGTCCACATTGGAGTCCTCTCCCTCAATGCCATACCTTAAGGTAATAAGAAAAAAAAACTATGAAAAGTCATAAAAGAAATTTGCCATTAATCATCGCCATTAGTCCCTTACACTGCAGGTAGAGTAAGACAGTAAGGACTTAACAAGACTGGATGCAGATCTTCATGGGGGAGAGATGACAGTATCTCAAAATTTCTTCCTCTGATATGAATTCCTTCCCAATCAGAACAGCAATTGTGTTGAGAAACATTTCAGGGAGTTATACTTACAGGTCAGGGATGCCTGCTGATCAAAGGGATCCTTTAATTCTGGAATCTGGGGATGAGGCAGAGGAGACTTACTTTTGGCAGAAGATCTGTTATAGTTTCTCCCCCAGACATTCTTGACATATGGACATGATAGAGACCCCAACCCAGGGACCCCAGGATTTAGATCCCTTTACTTAAAATCTTTGGTGATTCCCCATGGACAAGATCCAGGTTAGAACTTCAAAGTGCCTGGGAGGCTAACGTAGTAGAATTACAAGTTTGAGGCCCCCTGGATCCTCTCTTAAAATAAAGTAAAAAGGGCTGTGATTATAGCTCAGTGGTAGAGCACAGATGGGTTTAATCCCCAATACAGTAAGCAAGAAAGAAATAACTTGAAAATGCCTTTAAGTATAGAACAGTAAAAGGGCTTTGGAGCCTTTTTAAAATTATGTTGGTCTATTTAGTAGAAGTGCATTTAAAGGATTTAAATATCTAATTTTGGTATTCTTATATATTCCTATGCTCTACTTTTTAATATAGTGTATACCCAAAATATCTACATATTATGTTAAAATCAATATATTAATTTCAAATAATATTTTTAAAAATCTGTATCCTTTGGATTTTAAAATCTTACTTAGAGAATGATTGCCTTAAATATTAAAAACTAGGAGAGGTACTCAGCTTAAGAAACTTTATGATCATATTTCTACTTTATTTAAAGATTTTCTAAAGTACTGGTCTTGTTTTACTTATCATTTCCTAGGCTCCTGTGAAGGAAAATCTCTTAAGTTAATTGCATGGCCTTTCCTCAAAGACAGTTTGGGTCCCATAGACATTCTGTTTTCTTAATAGAATAGGCTTAGAATTGGAAGAGGGGATGTTCAGGAGACTCAAGAATGTGCGTGTAGGAGCTAAAGAAGTAGAGTGGTGGGATATGATGGTGGGAGATGCTTCCAGACCCAGTTCCCAGTGCCTCACCGGACCCTGACCTCTTCATTCTGGGGTTAAGCCCAGGTTTTGCCTCCCCTCTTTTGCTCCAGGGCGGACAAGTTCTCTGAATTTTTCAAAATGTGGTTGCTGGACCCACAGTATCAGCTTCACTTGGAAACTTGTTAGAAATGCAAATTTTAACCCCAAACCCCTGTCAGGGGATTTCAGAAGTGAAAAATGCCAGGATAGAGACACCAGCAATTTAGAGGATTCTGAAAGCCACTGAAGAAGCCAGATGATGTTTCCACAACTTCCTTGAGCTAGGACTCACCTGGAAATCTGTTTAGATATATACCTTTCTAGAGTGCTTTCTGAGAATTCTGATTCAGTGTATCTATATAATGCCCCAGAAACTCTAAAAACATAATATGTATTTCAAAGTGACCATAAGTAATATATTTGTTGCTCAATTTAAAATTTTTATAGGTGTCCTATATATAAGATGACCTAAAGGATATAAGTGTCTAATTTTGATATTGATGCTATTAGATCTGATGGGCTAATAGCATCAATAAACATTCATATCCTCAGCACACTTTGGCCCCACTGGGTAACCATCCCCACCACGTCCCATGGCACACTGTATGCTGCTGAAGGATACAGGAGATTTCAGCAGTTCTGTTCCAAAGCCAGATGGACCTGGGACAGTTAAATGCCCTGGACTCGTTTTCTCTGAACAACTATGTCTGTGTGCACCAGTGTCTCTACACATACTCTGATGAGAAAACTTACTAGACTATCAAGATCTAACCCCATTCACCAGGATAACCTACATTAACAGAGACTTTCTTTAATCATGTTCTTTGGTGGGACTTAAGACACCTGAATGAAGAGCTGTCCTGGATCCTCAACCTTGGACAGTTATACCAATATTTGAGGATAGATAGAAGAATCCATGGAGATCACAGCCTCCTTAAATTCTCATTTAATTTGTAAATTACCATTATTCACAATTTATTTTTATAATACATTTTCTTTTTATATTATAATTCCCAACTAAATGGACTGCATCCTTTTACTAGTAGCTCTATGTCAGGCTAAAAAGTGTTAATATCTATTGTATGTCATACTAAAGTCATCTTTAAGGCAGCTGTCGTTCCATAGGTTTTCTCCCATTTTCCTTATCGTCACCTATCTCAGATTGAGGCATTTGATCTACAGAAGGTCATGAAACTTGCTGCCTTTAATTTTCTCTGTTCTGGGTGAACAGTTGAAACAAAGAGTCTCCAAGTCAGCTCTCAGTTGTTCTTCCTCTTGGTTGCAGTGGGCTATGAGGTCAGATATGAGTGACAGAAGGAGTATTGTCATTTTACATCTGAGGCTGCCACCATCATAGCTTTGCAAGAGCTATTGAATTTTTCAGATCCCATGCCATAACATTTGGATAATGTTAGTCAGTCTTCTATTGATGTGAAGAAAAGAATTCACAAGAACAACTTAGAGGAGGAAAAGTTTATTTTGGCTGAAGTTCCAGAGGTTCAGTTCATGATCAGCCAATTCCATTGTTCCAGGTCAGAGAGGAGGCAGAATTCTCATCATGGTGGAAAGGAATGGAAGGCTGCTCAGTACATGATTGCCAGGAAGCAAATACAGCTCTCCTTATCACTGACAAAATACAAATCCCAAAGGCACACACTCCCAGTGACCTATTTCTATGGCCTCCCTTCCTGCAATTACCACCCAGTGAATCCATTCAAGTAGATTAATCCACCAATTAGGTTGCATCTCTCATGATCTAATTATTTTACCACTGAACATTCTTGCGTTTTTTTTTTCCCCACATTTGAGTTTTTGGGGGACACCTCATATCCAAACTGCAACAGTTGATGTCTATTTCTCATTTTAAAAGAATGTGCCATGAATACTGAAGAAAATGTAGAATATTTAAAGGCATGCCATCCCTACATATGTTAAGTAAAATAAGCCAGGAACAGAAAGACAAGTACCAGAGGATCTCACTCACATGTGGAATCTAAAAAAGCTTTGTATTAAAGAATATGAGAGTGGAATGGTGGTTTGTTATCAGAGGGTGAGCAGAGTCAGAGGGGGGAAGGGAGCTGAGGGAAAAAACAATTGATCAAATTACAGTTAGATGGGAGCAAGAAGTTCTAGTGTGCTATAATATAGTTGGGTGGTTATATATACTAACGTTGCATGTTATAATAATGTGTAATGTATATTTCCAAAGAGCTAGAAGAAAGAATTTTGAAATTTTTTACCATAAAAGATTAATGTTTGAAGAAGTAGTCTTTATCTGATTTAAGCACTGCACAATATATGCATGTATTGAAGCATCACATGATACCCTATTAATGTATACAATTCTTATGGATCAGTTAAAAACAATTTTTTTTAAAAAAAATTAAGTTTTATTCTCCTCTTCATTCTTTCTCAGCTATATTTGAATGATTGAATTTGCTTCAGACATGGCTTCTTTATACTGTATTATAAGTGTGGTAAGGTTTATAGTATACTATAAGTATAGTGCACACTCAAAGTATAGTGGCAGCATTTGCTAAAAATATTTATCAGAGATTTCCCTTGTGCCTTGAACATCAACCAAGAGACAAAGGGTGGTTACAAGAGAAAAAACTTATGTAGCAAGGCTCCGTGTGTAATTCTACGTAGTACACCCAGAGCACAATAATAAAACTGAAACAAACTAGATACTCTGCAGCAAATCAGTGCTCTTGACCACTATGCTACTGACTTTAGCTTTGAATGGCTCAGCAAGGAGACTGACCTCTAGTGCCTTTAATACCAACATCACCCCTACAACACACATTCACAAATGATGCTTCTCTTAAAAACACATTTTTAGACAATTGACTCTGTTGCTTCATCTTACTAGCTGTACTTTCTCTGAAGAGTGAATTTACTGAGAACCAATCCCTAGGGAGAACCAGCTAATTAAGGCTCAGGCTTCATAGCCAGCTGTTTCACACTGAGAGAGGTAGTTCATGTTTAAAGATCCAGGCTATAAAGGGGAGGTGTTGCAGCAGAAGGCTGCAAGCTGCCAGAATATATTTCTTGTTGAATGGCAATGGAAGCAGGGGCTGGCTTGCCAACATGATCTGTAAGTAACAGGTCTACAGACTGTAGAATCCCTCCCAAGGGAGCTCTCAGCAGAAACAGAACCACGGAGTCAAGAGCACTGTGACAGTGACAGTGACACTTGCATATCTAGTAGGTACATCCTCAACACTCTGCTATAGTGTATTTACTTTAAAGATAACTTTAAAATAGCTCACTACTAATACACACTTAATGAAGAAAAGTTAAAAATAAAAAAAAATGTACAAAAGAGGAAATAACAAATCACCCATAAAAATATCATCAGGATAAAGGAATTTTAAAAATTTGGCTTTAGATCTATTCCTATAGCTATATATTTATTTATTAGCAGAGATAAGAATTGAGCATTGGGGTAGAGCCATATTTCTTCCACCTGCTTGGAAAATCATAAAAAAAAAACCTTTTTTCTTTTCTCAGTTGTTAAATGGAAATAATAATACCTACTACCATTGGTTATTGTGAAGGTTAAGATAACATAGGTAAAGAACTTAGTGCAGTGCTTAACACAGAGATCATATTTAATGGTGATACTTATTCATCTCCCTATAAATAATAGAATGCAGACAGGCATGGTGGCACATGCCTGTAATCCCAGCACTTTGGGAGGCTGAGAAAAGAGGATCCAAGTTCAAGGCCAGTGTCAACAACTTAGAAAGACCCTGCCTCAGAATAAAAAGGAAAAAGGGCTGGGAATGTCATTCAGAGGTAGAACAGAGGTAGAACCATGCAGGGTTCAATCTCTAACACTGTAAAAAAAATATCAGACTATATATAGTTTTAGAATAATTTTCAATTAATATTATGTTGTTGACATAATATTATATTCTTATAAATTAACAGATAATTATATTACATTGTTTGCTTATATTTCCCTTACTGTTGGACACAGTTTGATTTTAATATTTTGAAATTAAAAAAATATTTACTTTTTAGTTGTAGTTGGACACAATACTTTTATTTTATTTATTTTTATGTGGTGCTGAGGATTGAACCCAGGGCCTCGCACATGCTAGGCAAGTGCTCTACCAGTGAGCCACAACCCCAGCCTCTAATATTTTGTAGTTTTTAAATGATATAATCAATAACTTACTACTGAGGATTTTAATCCTTAGTTATTTCCCTAGGTAATTCCTAAATGTAGAATTGCTAATGTAAGCATATGCATTTTTAAATCTAGGGAATTTCTAAAACTGAGTCACATCCTCAGCGCAAGATAGGGTCTTGCTAGACAGAATATTCATTCAGGCTGGCCTTAAACCTGTAATCTTCCTGTGTCAGCTTCCAGAGTAGCTACAGCCTGGATGTCAGGCTCCTGTTTCCTCTTCTATCTCTTTCTTTCTTTTTTTGGTACTGGGGATTGAACCCAGGGGTGCTCTACCATTGAGTTACATGCTCACCCCTTTCCTTTTTTATTTTGAGACAGAGTGTCTCTAAATTGTTCAGGCTGGCATCAAACTTGCCATCCTCCTAATTCAGTAGCCCTGGCTCCTGGGATTATAGGCATGGACCACTGTACCCAGACACATTTTTTATGGAGTATTTTATTATACACACACACATACACACACACACACATATATATGTGTGTGTGTGTGTGTATATATATATATATATATATATATATATATATATACTTAAACAAATTGACAGGATTGTTGCAGAACTTGTCAAGGTCCTTTGATTGCATGCACCTCCTTGCTAAGCTTCTAGAAAGCAAAAGCATTTACTTGAGTATGAGTGCCTTCTGGGTAGACACATCCAGATCCCTGCCAAAAATAATAATGTGGTATTAATGAGGTCTGGAACGAGAACCAATGGTGTCATGACCTGTCCCTAGGAATAGTGCACAATGTCAGGCTCTTAGACAATCACTATTTTTTTTTCAGTATCTTTTGTATTATATGCAACTCTGGAGAATTCTGTTGTTTTTTTTCCAAAATGTAGCAAAAATATCTGAGGAGCAGACATTAATATCCTTATTTTGTAGCTAGGAGCAGAGAGCTTACATGAGCTGTCAGAATACACACAGTAAAAAAAGACAGCTCAACTTTTTGTCTTCTGACCTAAGGAAGATCACAGAGGGGTTGTGTCTCTTTCCCTAGAGCACAAATATTGTCATATGTATGGAGACTCCAGTGCCACAGAAAGCATTTTGCTGTTCTTAGTAGATTATTGAGGGCATATAAGAAAGTAAAGGAGAATTCGAATGAGGTTGGCAGTCCATGGTAAAAACCTGCACCTTTCACCCTACAGTTAGCAGTGAACCACAGCAGTGTTTCAAGACGGGGGATAGAAGTGAGAAAGATAAGACAATGGTATTGTGGTTTGGATATGGGGTATCCCTTGAAAACTCATGTGTGAGACAATACAGCAATGTTCAGAGATGAAACAATTAGATTATGAGATCCATAACCTGATCCATGGATGAATCTATTCGATGGATTAATTTCACTTGATTTATAATTTGAGAGGTCTACTATACTGGGTGGTAGGCAGGTAGGGTAAAATTGAAGGAAGTAGGTCACTAGAGATGTATATTGGGATTTATATTTTGTCCCTGGATCCATAGTCATTCTTTACTTCCCGGATGAGAGAAATGATCTGAGCAGTTTTTCTCCACCACCAGTTTTTGTCCACCACACCTTTCTGCCATGATGTCCTCCCTCACCTCTAGTCCAGAGCAATGGAGTCTGACTATGGACAAAAACCTCTGACACCATGAGCCCAAAATAAACTTTTCCTCCTCTAAGTTGTTCTTGTCAGTTATTTTAGTCACAGCAACAAAAAGCTGACTAACACACTGGGGAAAAGATAGCTTTTTTAGAGATTACTACAGGGAAAAAAATGGCTAAAAGCCGATTTAAGGAAGCTATTCACCTTAGAACTTTTATGAAAGATTGCAGAATCAATAAATGGTTAGCAAGGTACTTTGTAAAACTCCATACAAATGCACTTATATAATAGTATTAGTCAGAAGGTAATAGGTTAGGGAAGATTTTATAAGACATTTTAATGTCATCTAAAAATAAAATCAGTCTCTAATATAAAATTTTTCTTGACATAGACAGCTCACCTCTTGTAGGTTTTCATTATATCCATCTGATCAAGTCAAACATGCCAAATTTGTGGACTTTTTTATAGAGGGAAGAATGGTGGACAATGATTTGTTTTCCGGTTTTGGTCTATGATTTTCTGGGAGAGCAATCTTGGCACATTTTGTCATAATGATTATTCTGCTGCTTCCTGCTTGTCCTCAAGTTAGCACAGCAGAGTCACCTCCCAGCTCAATGTGAACACGTGTTGCAGTCTTCAGGGATGAGAGTGGATTGCAATGTGCTTTGTCTATGATAGCTTCCATCGGTGTTCTTGAGCGATCTGCAAATGAACTCTCCCTACACCCGGGGGGAATGTGCCCTGGGTTGTTTTGAAATCATTTAACTATCTTGTATGAGTGTCAATGTATATACACATTCTTACCCAGAGAGGCCATAATCCCCATTGAAGAGTTATTAATTATACACATACCTCATGTTTGCATTCCCACTTTCCCCAGGGAGCTTGGAGCACTTTGCAAATATAAATTGCAAACAATAAATAATACCTTTGATTTCTAAGACTTCCATCTCTAAGGACTTAAGTTTATTTTTTTCAGGGTTTTAACAGTAAAGAAGCTCTTGCCACCCAAGGCAAGAGTAAGCACATCTTGTTTTACCCCCAGAAGGTACTGAGGATTAAAAGCTCAGTAGTAAATTATTGATTATATCATTTTTTTAAATTGCAAAATATTAAAATCAATTTTTGTCCAATAGTAAGGGAAATACAAACAATATAACATAATTTTCTATTAAGTATATAAAAATAAAATATTATGTCATTGACATAATATTGAAAATTATTCTAAAACTGTGCACTAGTAACAGGCCAGATTTTATTAAAGTTAAATCTGAGTTTGTGAGGATTGACTTCATAACTAGGATTATAAAACCAGGTAAGTAGCACTAAGTGGCCTTTGGAAAGAAAGCCAGGGCTCTGTACTACCTTTGAACTATTAGAAACATTCATTAATCAGCAATAAAAATTCAGGGGGAGGGGATTTTTAAAACATGGATTATAGTTCTACAATTCAGAGCTAATTGGCTTTGAAATACCTTAGTGACTAATTCCCAACTTTGGCTAAAATAACTCATTTCTTTTCCTACTGCAGAGAGTTTTCTAGATGAAATATATGCAGATCAGATGGCCCTCTTTCCTTCTTTCACAGCTTGCTCTATTTTTAGTTCCTCCCTTGCCCATGGAAAGTATTGGGGGAATTATGTGGGCCATTTTTTGGTTTAGGACAGAATTCAACTGTAATTGAATTAGTATCTAGAAAACATAATATTTTAAGCACAATTTTGTTTACAAAACAGCAAGTAAATAAGAATCATCTGGTTTCTTTCTATAAAAACCCTGCTACTTCCAGGAATTGATCTGTTCCAAGATTTTCTTTTTTTTTTTTTTTTTTTTTTTTTTTTTTTTTTTTTTAAAAAGATGACCTTTATTTTATTAATTTATTTATATGCGGTGCTGAGGATGGAACCCAGTGCTTCACACATGCTAGGCAAACGCTGGACCACTGAGCCCCAACCCCAGCCCCTAGTGTAAATTTTTTGTGGTATAATGACCTTCAACTTGGCTACCTCCTCACTCTCGGAGTTGAGAGCTGGCATTCTCTTATTTGAATGGACAGGTTTTATTTTTTGCCCTACCAGGAATTGAATCCAGGGGTGCTCTACCAGTGAACTACATCTCCAGCGCTTTATAAAAAAATTTAAAAATTTTTTCATTTGTTCTTTTTGTTTATACATGATGGTAGAATGTATTTTTGTACATGACTTGGTATTACGCTGGTTGTGTATTCATACATGAACATAGGAAAGGAAAGTCTGATTCATTCTACTGTCTTTCCTATACCCATTTCCCTCCCTTCTCTTCATTCCCCTTTGTCTAATCCAATGAACTGGATAGCCCCCTCCTCTTTATTTTGTGTTAGTAGTTCTGCATATCAGAGAGAACATTTGGCCTTTCATTCAATCCCCAGGAGAACTCCAAGTAGTGTGAGAACTGCAAAGTAGCTGCAGAGGCGGTTAGTAATGCCTCGCCTGTCAATCAATACTATTGGCAAAATGCCAGGGGCCATTCCGACTCAGCTGTGGCTCTCAGCAATGCCATAATTCATTCTTCTTTATGGCTGCATAATGTTCCATTATGTATATATACCACATTTTCTTTATCCATTCATCCGTTATAGGGCACCTAGTTTGGTTCCATAGCTTAGCTATTGTGAATTGAGCTGCTCAGAACATTGATGTGGCTGTATCACTATAGTATGCTGATTTTAAGTCTTTGGATATATGCAGAGGAGTGAGATAACTGGGTCAAATAGTTGTTCCATTCCAAGTTTTCTGAGGGAATTTTATACTGCTTTCCAGAGTGTTGCACCAATTTGTGGGCAAAAATTTGAACTGGAGATGAGGATTAGGTATTTGAGAATTCTTCTAGGCTGTTTCCTACCTAGCAAATTGTACATACTCAATTGATATCAATTGGTAATGAGACTAGCTCTCCAGGCGGCTGTTTCAATGTTCGACACTACACTCGCTTCTTTCCAACTCCCTGTTGTGCAAATCGAGCTCTTTAATATGGAGCTGCATTAATAGAGCTCTTTTCAGACTCATTTTAACAGTGAAAAAAATAATGACACAGAGGAAAAAGCATAAGCCAACTAGATGAGGAGGAGGAGGAGGAAGACAGTATGTTCTTTATCCTGATTTCTTGTGGAATTCCTGCAAATATAGTTTTGGAGGTGATAAAAAACAATAATCAAAATTGTAATTGTGATTCTAGTTAATGCTTATGAATGTTATGATTGAGATGCTCTTAAAGTACTTAATATGGCTTCAACCACACAGTTTTATGAAGTAGAGGCAGTGAGTACATCCATTTGCCAAAGAGGAGATAATGCACAGGGTGTTTGTTTGATCTGCCTGGGGTCCTCAATGCATTGAAATTTGACCCAGACAGACTGGTTTGAAATGTCTGCTCTCTCCTCCTTCTCAGAAAACACATGTTGTTAGATATACAGGCTCACCATTTGAACTGGGGCAGAGTGTCATGGATTCCGTCATTGAAATGGGTACAGGGCATCTTAGAAAAGAACATGGCTTGTGTCCCCTTGTATTATAACAGTCATTTGGTTGAGGAACAGGGAAGAACTAAGGTGAAGGTACCATTCCTAACTTGCTATAAAACAATGTCGTGCTACATGTGATTGAACTGAACAGGTCTGCTGTCTTATCTCCACAACTTCTTTGTTCATGGCTCTTAGACATACTCAGTCTCTCATTGCTTGCTATTTGTTTGCCATCTTTAGCTATGATATGTCAAGAGCTTTGTAATGTTTTGAACAACCAATAAAAAAATAAAAAATAAAAGTTAAAAAAAAAACATCCTATGTGTAATTTTGTGGTCAAACTTGATTTTTCTCATGCTTTAAAATTTCTTTTTTCTTCCTATATTATCTTCCTTAAATCGACTTATTGACTTATTCCTTTATCCATTAGATTTAGATTTATTAGCTACCATGTTTCAGGTGTCTTTGATAAGTACCTAAGATACAGAGAATTACAGAACATTGAATCTCTGTCCTACTGGATTTCACATTCAGCTGGAAGAATAACATATTAATAAAACGTCCACATTAATCAGAATAGTTGTGAACTGTGACAAGTTTCATACGAGAAATTACAGAGTACTTTATTCCTTTCAGAATACCATGTGAGCTCATTTCAAAATGGGGGATGGGGAAGTCTTCCCTGAGACAGACAGACACTTGGACTGAGATCTGGGGATGTGTGGGGTTGGTTGTGTTGGTTATAGCTGACTGCAGTAGATGAGATGACTTATGTAAAGGTTTCCAGATGAGAGAGGTTGGTATGTCAAGGTCTAGCTGGCCACAGACAATGAGGGTGATTGCCTTTGGAAGGGAATAGAGAGCAGGCTGTGTCCAGGTCCCCCTGGACCTAACATCCGAGGATCCTGGTTCTTTTCTTTGCCTCCATACATGCAATAATGCCACCAAATCCTGTCTGGGATAAGCTTTTCTTTGACCCAATCTTGCATGATTTCTTCCTGTAGCCTTTCAGCGATTCCCCATTCCCATCCAGCCTATAATTCTTTTTATTGAGGCCTGGGGTTTTTATTTGTAAATTTCCTAAAATACATCTTAGGATATTTCCTCTCCACTAGAATCGTCATGACTCTTCAGACTCCTGCTGTATAAACTTAGGTTCATAGTGTACCAAACTCTTTAGCATCTGATCAGGCCTAGCTAAACCTGGTAATTCAAATCTCCTTAGAAAGTTTTCTACATTTCCCACTGTTCTCTGAAATACAACATATTGCCAATTAAAAAGTGTTTCTTGGAAAGCTTCAAATATATTTTCTAAAAAATATCGGGAAAACCAAATGCAATTATTTTCCATCAAGTAGGCACACTTTTCAACTTTGCCATAAGAGAACAGATATACTTGACATAGTAGAAAAATGACATTAGTTTTCCTCCTGTGCACAGGTTTTCTGAAATGCAATCATTCACCTGGCAGGGATTTAAACAGCACTTACTATGGTCCAGGAGTACTGGGGGAGAAGTTATAAAGATTGTAAGTATGTGGATCTCTGTTGCATGGAATATATGGACACTAGGAGGGGGTTCCTGAAAATACAGCCAACAGATAGTTTGACAAAAACTCTGAGAATGCAGGCCAGGCTTTGGACTTCATTATATTACTACATAGGGAAGTTTCTCCACAGTGTAGCAGCACTACCATAGTCTTGGTGGAGAAAAGCAGATTTGATGTTGATAGGAGAGGACACTAGAGAAAGAATGGTCAATGGGAAGACAGTGTACTCCCTCAGGTATTTTAGAATAAGGAGGGAATCCCCTCAAACAAATTTGTTTTTTCTTTATACGTTATATGGTCCCACTGATCCTGGGACTTTTGCTCTGGGTCATGACATTAGCTTAGTTTATAGTTGAAGATTCACCTTCTGTCTTTCCCAGTAGATGTGAACTCCACAAGCTCAGAAGGGGTCACTGTATAGTCCCAGTTGTCAGCAAAAGAAAGGCACAGAGTAGGCACTCAGTAGGCATGCACTGGCTACTTGCCAATGAATATCCTCATCATAGCACAGTTCATTGTCATGTCACCACTCATGATTTCTGACCCCAGGTTTTTAGTCCTGATTTTCTTATCTGTAATGCTAGGGAAGGTTAGTTACATGATCTCTGACCTCCCTGTCCCCAGCATGGGTCATTATTCATGTTTGCATACGACATGACATTCACCCTCTCTGTAGAGAACAAGATTCCTTATTATTTTTATTTTTGTGGATGCAGAATGTTTAAATCTTTTTGAGAAGTTACACCATATAGAATCAGCCAAGGATATGACATGTGTATGTTATGAGTATGCACGTGTGAAAAAGCATGAATAAGAGTGTTTGTACATGGAGGGGGGAGATGTTCTTTATTATTCTTTCAGAATGAATTATACCACATGTTCAGGAAAGCAGGAATGAGGACAAAAATAAAAACTACTTGGACAGTTGTTATAGTCTTTTCTCTCTGTTATATCTGAAGTCATTGGGGGAAGACCCCTTCTTCACAACTTCCCATCTGCCTAAGTCCATGGTGTTTTACAGGCTTAGGGTTTAAATCTCTGTGCGACCATCAAAACTTTAGACCAAACTCTGACTTTCTTGAGCTTCATTTCTTTTTCATTTGTTACATGGAATAATAATAACTATTTCAAATCACTGTCACTGTCACAGTCCTGATGCTAGGGTCAGCTTGTCCCTCATGGGAATTGGGGCAGGATTCTTAGAGTCTGAGTCAAGAAACAGAGACTGTGAACCCGCACACAGGGGTATCCCCAGATGCCAACAGAGGTTTTCATTGACTGAAGTTTCATGTATAAACACACAAAAACCTTGCACAAGGCTTGGCATAGAATAGACACTCAATAGAACTCATGTTCCTCTTTGAATGGGTTTTTCAGATGAAAATCAATGATTCCATTTCTGAGGCCATTTTGGGGGTAAGAAAGACTTAGTTATCTGGAAGGCACAATGTCCTGGGCAGGGTCCTTACCTCTGCACAGGTGGGACTCCACAAGTAGAAGTTGTTGTACCGCACACGCCCACTCAGTAATAAAACAAAGCTCCCCATCTGATTGTCTCTGTGCATGAAATAAATGTTGTTACTATGTCTTCATGACTTTGCATTGTGGCCAGCGCCTGAAGTTACTCAAGAGCCAGTTATGCCATTTGTTAATGATTTTAGAAAGTGGTTCAGGAAATCATCTCCAATTGACCATCATTTATATTCTAATTTAAGGAAATGCCTGAAGCACTCACTAATTGCTGTATTTTCTGCACTTGGCAGACCATATGGGTCTGATAGATACTAGGAAACACATGACCTTGGAGTATGGGTAGAATTCTGACTAAGCTGTAACTTTCACATCATCAAACCTTAGAAATCATCACTCTGAACCCTGAAAATATCTTGGAATGTTTACTAAGTGAGGTGCATAATATTAGACATAATCTTAGTGTTGGCTATTAAATACTTTTTTGGATCAGCACCCTGTTATGTGGATATGTTTGTACTGTGGGTCAAATACCACCCAGACCACTCCTTGTAATGTAATTTTTAAAGTGTACCAGAACTACCATTTACAGTAGTGTTTCCTTTGAAATTATCTTCATAAGTAAAATTTAGGGGAAAAATGTGTTTAGGAATACCATAGGTAGATAGAGGTAATGGCTGTCTTGATGGTCAAAATTTGATTCATATTTCAAAATATCCCACAAATATTGTCTTGTACTTATTCTTCACAAGCATTCCCACTCTCCACACAACCACAAGACAGACAATCCATCTTCTTTCCCATCTACCTGCTATTGGTATACTCTTTTCTCTAGTAAAAGTATTTGTTTTTGTCTTGTCCTTCCGGATAATTTTTATGTCGTCTTCAAGACCCCAAATTCAGGTTTTATGTCCCCTGGCAAAACTTCTCTGATTTCCTTATCCTCCCATGTGGATAAATTCCTGCCCTGCAGTTCTCTTTTCTGTCATAGTCTGCTTATTGCTCTGAGTTGCTTGCTAGACTCTGGGTGTCTTGGGAGAAAGCACATCTTGCTTCTCCGGCAGGTACTCATAACAGTGTTCCTGGCACAACATAATGGATGTTGACCTTCTGTCTATGGCATGTTGATGGAGGACCTGCTCTGGCTGACCCCTGCACAGAAGGCTACAGAGATGAAAAAAATTGGCATAAGTTCTTTTTGAGAGAGAGGAAATAGTGGCTTTCAGCAGCATTTCAGCCAACTTAGCAGCAAGCTACAACTTGTGACCTAATATTTCTGTACATTTGCATCACTCCCAGTATCAGTGGTTATGGAAACTTTAAAAGAATGTTCAAACACACACCACTTGTTACAAATATTTTAAAATTTTAAGTGTCATGATCAAAAATGTCTATATCCAAAAGCAATTGCATCATAAAAAATGAACATAAAATTTACAAAGCTGCCTCATCCTAAATTCTTTAACGACTAATTACTATGTTGAGACCTAATGACTATTGCCTTCAAATCTCATAAATCATATACAAATAAGAGAAGAGAATTTCTTAAGTGTATGTGAGCTTTAATTGGGTCTCAGAAGAAAGCAAAACAGATCTTCAGTAGTTAGTGAAATCTCTAAGCACATACAGCATCAGCCAGTCTCTCCCAGGGAATTTTGTTGACTAACACTTTTATACATCCTGTGAAAGCTGATTTTTTTTCATTTTTTTATTTTAATGTGTTATATATGACAGAAAAATGCACTACAATTCATATTACACATATAGATCACAATTTTTCACATCTCTGGTTATACACAAAGTAGAGTCACACCATTAGTGTCTTCATACATGTACTTAGGGTAATGAACTCCATCTCATTCCACCATCTTTCCTACCCTCTGCCCCCCTTCCTTCTCCTCCCTCCCCTTTTCCCCTTTGCCTTATCTAGAGATTAAAGCTAAAATTAAAGAATGGACCTGAACAGAGGAACTTGTTTAGATTTACCTATGTATATCAACTGAAAAATAAAAATTAAAGAAATTCCTAATTTTATAATTCAATCTATTTTTCTCTTTTATTTAAAAAAAGCTGCTCTTTCATGAAGCAGGCAAAAGGGAAGTGGGTCAGAACAGAGTGCCATGGAAAAGTGGTAATTGGTCTGCCTTCCCTGGCAGTAATGGGACTCTTTTTCTATGTAAATATCTGTTGAGTTAAAGGTAAGACAGGTTGTGGGATATTTTGTGCTAACGTAAACAGAAGTGCTGAAATAGAAGAAGATAATTGTTCCTTATTAAAGTGCTTAGAATAAGGCTGAATAAAGTAAACTAGAACCTATAGGCTGCATAGGCTGGAGGATTTGGTACCTGTTTATTACTTCCTCTGAGAGTTTTCAAGGTTGTTTTTGAATAAGAAATGAATTGAGCCCTAGAAAACCATCATAGCTGAGTGGATCTGGGAATGCTCAGCGCTTTGTGGTTACTGATTCATGAGAAATTCTCAAATAGCTAAGAATATGTTCTTTAGGATAGCTGATTCTTTTCTTTCTAATCTGTCCTCACCTTGCCCAAGATAGAAACTATGGAGAACAACCTTAATGTTTGCATTTGCAGGGGAAAATGACTTTATCTTTCACAGAGTTTGCACTTTTTAAAGCACAAAATGTGTCTTTTGCCAAAAAAGTATAATATTAAACTTTCTAAAACATTTGAAGTCATCTGAGTGCATTTTGTTAAAATTTAACTTGACAAAGACTGAATATACTGAAGGTGCACAAATTGATAACTTCTCATGTATGCATATTGTGTCATGATTATCTCAATCAAATTAATTAACACAGCCATTGTCATCCATGCTGTACATTTGATCTCCAAAACTTGTCATCTTCATATTTTCCTCACCCTTCCTTTAGCAACCACCACTCTTCCTTCTGCTTCTGTGAGTTCTACCTTTGCAAACCACATATAAGTGTACAAGTGGGATCCCATGATGTCTTTCTGTGTCCATCTGGCTTACTCTACTTAGGACAATTTTACCAAAGGATCATGTGTATTGTAAATGGAAAAATTTCCTACATTTTCATAATTCAATAATATCTCAATTTATACAATATACTACATTTTATTTATTTATTTATTCCTCAATGTACACATATTTTTTCCCCAAATTTGAGCTAACTGAATCATGCTGAAATGAACACAGGAGTATAGCTGTCCATTTGTGATGCTGGTTTTATTCCTTTTGAAAATATACCCAGAAATGGGAATGTCAGATCACATGGTAGCTCCATTTTTAATTTCTTTACAAACATTCACACTATTTTCCATAAAGCCTGTACCAGTCTACATTCCCTTGTACAGTGTGTAAGAATTCCCTTTTATTGACACCTTTGCCAACACTTGATATCTTTTGTCTTTTTGATTATAGACATCTAAAAAGTGTTAGGTGGTACCCATAGTGGTTTTCATTTGCTTCTCTGATGAACAGTGATGTTAAATACATTTTCACATTCTATTGCTCATCTGTATGTCTTCTTTGGAAAAATCTCTATTTAGGTCATTTTTTTTTAACCTGGTAGTATTTGTTTTTGCTATTGAAGTATATGTGTTCCTTATATATTTTCAATATTATCCCATTATCTGATATATTATATTCAAATATTTTTACCATTTTGTAGATCACCTTTTAATTTTATTGATTGTTTTCTTTGCTGTGTAGAAACTTCTTAGTTTGGTTTAGTTCTACTTGTTAATTTTTACTTTTGTTTTCTATGCTTTGGTGTCATATTCAGAAATCATTGCCAAGACCAGTGTGAAAGAGTGTTCCCTCCATGTTCTCTTCTAATTGTACAACTTTAGATTTTACATTGAGGTCTTTTGATTACTTGAAGTTAATTTTTGTGTGATCCAATTTTATTCTTTTTGATAGAAATATCTAGTTTTCCCAAAGAACAATATCTGAAGAAACTCTGCTTTACGCTTCTCTATTCTGTTCCATGTCTATGTGTCTGATGTAGTACTACTACCAAACTAGTTTGATTACTGTTGTTTTGCAATATAGTTTGAAATTGGCAAGTGTGTTTTTTCTAGTTTAGATTTTTCTCAAGATTGCCTTCCCTCTTCAGGGTCTCTGAAATTCCATTTCCTAATGTTTGGAGTTGAAAAATATATATATTTAGTCCAAGCTGTGTAGTGCCATGACCAACGTGGCCAAATTAGCAGGTTTTGGTGAAGGGAGATGGGAGATTGGAAGAAATAAGATTTATGAACTCAAATTGTGAAAAAAACAACTGGGATTGGGTGAAACACTGCTCTCTGGTGGAAAAGCAAGTCTAAAGAATTACACCAGCAAACTTTATTATATATGTTTCATTCATCAGATTAAAGACTATGCAAGCATTATTCTTTGCATTCATGAAAGTTACAGAGTTAGCAACATTATGCAGCTATTTCCTCAGTTATATTCTACAGTTGCAATGTGCAATGTTAGGACCATTGTGTAGCTCTCAAGAAAGTCCATTGTTTAAAGTTACTATTATGCTGGTAGGTTCAGGAGCAGCAGAACTTGTGAAACAAGGTGGTTATCTTAGCAAGAGAATTCCTTCCTTCCTCGGAGCTGTGTGCCTGAGAGCAAAGTCAAGGATGATAAGACTCCAGCGTAGAGCCACCCTATGGAGGTCATTACCATAGCAACCAGGCATCCTGTATCTTTGCACAGAAACTTTCCCAGGCACCAACCATGCCACAACCATGAAGTCATCAGGGACCCCAATCTCAGTCACTGGTCTCCCTATCACTGTCACCACTCTCCATAGTGTAGGTTATCTTTTCATTGCTATGATAAAATGCCAGAGAAAATCAGCTTAGAGGAGGAAAGATTTATTTTGGTTCATGATTTCAGAGTCCATGGTTAATTTGCTCTATGATTTTAGACCTGTGATGAGGCAATGCATGATGGTGGAAGGGCACCGCAGAGCAAAATATATTCACCTCATGGCAGCCAGGAAGCAGAGAGAAAATGAGGAAAGGGACAAAAAAATACCATTTCAGAGCACTCCTTCAGTGACCAATGTCATCCAATTAGACCACACATCCGACAGGTTCAATCACCTGTCAATACTACCATTCAGCTATGAATCCATGAATTTCTTAATCCATTGATGAGTTTACAGCCCTCATGTTAAATCATTCCACAACACCCCCCACCACAACACACACACACACACACACACACACACACTGAAATTTCTGCACTAGGAACTAAGACTTCTACACATGAATCTTTGGGGGACATTCCATATTGAAATCATGTATCAGGTTAAGTGCCTCATACATAGTAGCCACGACATCGCACAAGGTATGACAGTTGCTTTAGTCTCTTTCAAACTCTTGGAAGATAGAAACATTTTAATATGATTATTTGTTTCTCTGGTATCTCATATGGAACAGATTTTGAATAAACATGAGTTTATAATTTGAAGAATATGATGATAACATTCTCCAGAGTGGTTGTTTTATTCAATAAACATTCTGTAAACTAAGATAGGTCATAGACTATTCCTTATAGACACAGTGATGAAAAAAGCAACTGTACATCCTGGGGAGCTTGAATTCAAGAGAAGGAGAAAGACAAAGTGCCATCATACATCGAGATTGGTAGTCAAAATGGGACAGTGGCAATACAGTGAAAGAAAAGATGGTGTTAGTCTTAGGGACAAGTGGAGACCGAGCCATAGGAACTGGGTTTAAACAGTGAGGGGAAGCTTGCCAGACAATCCCATGGGAGCAGTGGGGCATTTTCTGTTTAGCTGAGAAGAAAGTAAAAATAAAACTAAACAAAATGATAATAATTCATAGAGAAAAGGAAGAACATTTTCTTGGAGCGGGATATAGACTGCTCTATTGTGATTAAGATATAAACAATATGTATATGATAAAGTTGTAAAGGTAAGAGAAGGCTCTCAAATGTCAGGTTAAGAAGTTTGACATCATGAAGAATTAAGGAGCCCTTGGGATTTTTTAGGCAATATATTTACTTGGCCAGCTACTTGTTATAATAACACACCTTAATGGTAATATGGAAGACAGAGAGAGTAGGAATACTAAATGTGAGACCATAAAACAGAAAATGGTGGTCTTGAGAAATAAAAGTGCAAGGATCTTTACCTAAGATCTATCTTGAGATGCTAAACTGAATATTATTTTGGCTTTTCAATTCTTGGTTTACAGTAGGACATAACTAGCAAAACATGTTCCTACAAACTACTTGATTATCCTTTTCTGATTATTAGGACATCTTTGAACGTAGGCCCAACATCTCCCTAAGTGATCAGTTTCTCTATAACTGATTGGGATCCTTCCTGAGCCAGCTGTGTGTACCTAGATATATACAAAGTCATCATTGATCAACTTAAAGCCTAATCAAACTCAGTGATAAACATGTCAGATGTGGCATCTGGAGTGTGTGGTCCCAAGTATCAGTCCTGAGAGAGGGGCTAATCTCTGGGTCATGGCTTATGGGACTCAGGTCAGAGATATAAAAAGCTGTCTAGGGAAGATGTTACCAAGATGGTATGAGTTGTCTCTTTGAAGGGGCAAATATTATCCAATGTGCTCCTGAGAGACCAAGGAATTCCATTGGTCAAATATGGCTATGGGGTGGGGTCAAGATGAAAGAGGACAAGGCAGTAACAGTTACAGAGGGGTTCTCTCATCCCTTACTCCCACTAAAGCAACTCCAAGTCTATCTGTTTCTTTGCTAGATCCCATTTGAATAAAGTCTTCTGATTTAAAACATATTTGAAAAACTAGATTTATAATATAAGGCAAAGCCGGAGGTATGGAATCCTAAACACTGACTAGAGGCACAACACCCATGTCAGTTGGTGCCATCCAAACCTAATGCATTTCCTGAGATTTCACATTTTTAGACACAGGTGAGAAGGAGGCTAAACCATTGTAAGTTCTGCTCAGCTCTAGACATGGCCATGGAGAATTGCTGAGTTCCTTTGGCATGCCACCTTTGGGATTTTCCAGATAGATGAACAAAGAACTCTAGAAGAGTAAACACCTGGGTGATACAGTACCTCAGAACAATTGGTCTCTGGACTTCCTGAACATAAGTGCTACCCAGAGTTGTGTTGTCCCCTACCCCCTCCAACCTATGGAGTGCTTAACATGGGCCAAGCCCTGGGAATGCAAGACAGATAAGACACATCCTGAGCTCCAATGAGTTTGCAGATAAAGGTGAAGAATCTAAAAGAAGTAGATTGCATACAGTACTTATTAGAACAAAGGTGATCATAGGGCCTACTGGAGCAAGGTCAGCCAGTAGAAGCCAGGAAGTGCTTCCTGGGTCAGACAACCTTGTGCTGCAGTCTGAAGGTGAGTGGGAAAAAATGTAACCAGAAAGATCATCATGGAAACTGTTCTGGGCAAAGATGACCAATTAGGGCTGTGGTGGTCTAGAAGAAACCTGTGATCTTTTGAAATAGCTAGATTTAGTTTCTAAATCTGACTCTGTCACTGACCAATCACAATGAAAAGTTACTTCACAGCACCTCTGTTTTGTTGTTGTTGTTTGTTTGTTTGTTTAACTTTAAAATGAAGAAAATAAAAAAAAAAACCAACCTTTCAAATGAAAGTGGAATATTGAACAGGAAGCCAACTGGTATGAAATTTGTGTACTAAGCCAGGGAGTGTAGCTTGATCTAGAAAGTTCAGACAAATTTTAATAGAATGTGACTACCTTCCCTTTGAAGAAGAATACTTATCATTATGTTTAAGTCCTTTTTAAAAAACATAGATTTTCTACTCTTGTTTTTTTTTTTTTTTTTTAAGTGGCATTGATTGTATCTATGTTTAGTTCTAAACAAATGGTATGGATTTTGCCTAAAAACATTTTAAAAAGAAGAAAAATCAGCTAGATATAACTTGAGTGTACCAACATTAATAGAACCACTTAAAATTGTTATGAGGTACTTACTGTTGGCAAAAGTTCATTCCATTATAAACATATGTATTCCAAGAGCATTTTTGGAAAAAATGACCCAACTGGAGCTCAAATCAGATTGATTTTTAATTTCCAGATCATGAACATCTTATCTCTGTTCATATGCACATGTAAAATAACAGGTGACTTTTATATGATAGTGGTTTTAATATATATAAGAAAAGAAAATTTTAAAAAAGATTGAGACCAAATAAGAGAGAAATAGATAACAATGTGTTAACAAAATTCTAATGCACTCCTGGTCAGGACAGTTAATTTACTTTTGTGTTTATTCGGTTTATAGACAGCCCATTCCTTCTGTCCACTGTCTATGGGACTATAAATTGCAGTGTTCACCATTGGTGCAAGTCTGTGTAAGTGCACAGGGCTGGGGAACACTAGGGAGAAGATGGAAGTAGAGATATGAAGCAAGTAAGGAGGCAGAGGAGGGCCCAAGGTCAGGGGTATTAGTTTTAGGATTGAGGATTCTTCAGAGACAAGGGGACTTGGAAATGCTGGGCAGGAGGCTAAGTAACATGCTAAATCTCTAGAGGGCAGACTCTTAACTTCCTGACCAAGCAGTTAAAGAAGATGCTGCAGAAGGTGATTAATTCATTCCTTACCCCAATCCTGGGCCCTTCTCATCTCACCCTCTTTCCTTACATAGGACTTATTTAGAAAAGTTATGGATTGAATTTTCTTCTATTAGGATTCTGGAAAATGTGTTAGTGAGTGGTTTCAGAATATTGTGTTGGGGTATTTTGAGAGGCATGGATTTCATCAGAATTTCTAAGAAAATAAGAAATATTGGATGGTAGAAGAATTAGTTGAAATATTTTCACCTCAAATTAGGATATTGGAGATACTTCAGAACACTGTTAGGGAGATCGTCTCTGTTGAGATTACTGGTACCTAAGAGGAATGATTGTGAAGTTCATGTCAGTAAGGATGTATAAAATAAAAGTAATTTCTAAAATGGGAAAATATGTAAATAATACCTGTGCAAGCATAAATTACCCTAACAGTAGGATAGAAAGGGAGTCCAAATAGCCTGAAGAATGCGGTATTTATCACCATGCCTAGCACATAGTTATCCCACACTGATTTACTTTATTGGGTCAAATTTAAATATTAAAACACCCAGATTCTTAGAATTAGAAGAAGCCAGAAAAAAACAGAGTTAGCTATATAAAGCTTTGCCTGTTGACTGACTGTCTTGGGTGATGGTGGTATAGCCCTAAATCATTTTGTTCCATTTAGTTTTAGATTACTTTAAAATTTCATTTCACATTTATGTACTCTGAAATTCCAGAAGGAAAATTAAAAAAAAATATATTTAGAAGAGAGAGGGGCAGGGGGAGAAAGAAAAAAGAAAATTCCACTGCTTGTGTAAGCTCTAATATAAGTCATGGACATATTGTTTACTTATGAGCCATTGTTTTCTGGTGGTAGTTTAGGAAAAATGTGAGAAAGTCAAACCATATTTCTGAAGCATGACAGACTAAACGGATCAGGAAGAATCACCTTAATGCTTCTTGGACCAAACTTGAGTAAATGTACCTTTCTGCCCAATGGCCACAGCTTATAACACTGTTCCTTGATTGCAAGGTTCCCTTTCCCTATGTATGTTTAGAAAAAGAGCTTTTGGCATCTGTGTGTAAGATCTCCAATGACACCAGAGCCTAAGACCCTCAGAGTAGAAAACAGAAAATTCCACTTAGGCTACTTGGGCTCAACCACTTTAACCAATCATGTTTGGAGAGAGGGTAAAATAAAGATCATTTATGATAAAGTAGTCATTCAACAAATGTTTGTTCTTCCCCACATTGGTTTTCTCATATAGAATGATTTTCAGATTTTTAAAAATATGATCCATAGTAATTGTTTTGCATCTTGATGTATTATTTCCTATCCCTCCCTCCCTCCCTCTCTCTTTTTCTCCTTCCTTCCCTTGCGAAACTAATTCCCTTCTTGTCCTTAATAAGTCTCTTGGGACTCTCATATTTCTTTTTCAATTCTGTTCCATTTTGTAAGAAATATTGATTGAAAGCATTGAATCGATTTCCTGACCTCCAGTGGATAATGAACAGTTATTTGAAAAACACTATTCTAGTGAAATTTGAATGTCCTCATGGGCCACAAAGGGTTAAAGTTAGTCACTGTACCCTAACCATACCACAGTACAATTATCAGAGGCATTATATATCAACAGATGAGAAACCTAAGGACTTCTTTCCTAATTGAAAAGGATGAAGGCCACTGGGAAGAAAAGAGATACAGGAAGTTATAAGAAATTAACAGAGTAAAAAGAGGTCTTTACCGTCTCTTACTAGAATTTCTTACAATCCCATCACAAATCAAGCTCAAGATTGGTTTGTTTTTCAAACTGGCTTTTTAATTACTGATAACACACCATACACACATGCTTTAAATTTGCTATTTGAACCATGATGAATGCATGTAATATATTTTAAAAGTTCAAATTGCGGAAAGATTGAGACATGAGTCCCTAGAAAATTGAAATGACCAGTTAAAAGATAGTCTGACCATGGCTCTGCATTTTGTAATTACTATTCTTAATTCTAATTTATATATTTTTTTCTTTCAAGGAAGTTTACAGGTTCGCTATCAGCTAGGCAAGGAAGAAACGCATGTATTCACCATTGATGTAGAGAACTTTGCCAATAGAAAGATGCACCACCTGAAGATTAACCGAGAGGGGAGAGAGCTTGCCATTCAGGTATTTGCTTCCATTCTTTTTATTCTTCCAAGGCACCGTGGCTCCTCAATCAAGCTATTCTGAGCTTCTGACCTAAGCCAAGTGCAGAGCCAGGTGCTGGGAATAGCAATATGCAGCACACTTGGCCTCAGCCTTGGACCAACTCTTACAGTGGCTCTCAGAGGATGTGCTTTCACTTCCTGCTACCATCAGCGTGACCTGGGATGACATTAGCAATGTCAAATCTTGAGCCTCACATGTAGATTTACTTACTCAGAAACTATTCCAGAGGGGTGAGCAGCAGGTAACTCTAACATCTGCTTGAATTTGATAACCTCAAGTAGATTATAGTGGGGAACACAGGTCAAGAGAACTCATAAAATGTGGCAAGAGCTATGGGGGAAGTGAGCACAGGTGATATAGGAGCACAGAGGAGGGCACAGGTCACAATAGGCATCAGTACTTATCTCCTGTTCAATCATCTGTTTTGCTGCTGTGACTGACAGATCTGACCAGAAAAACTGTAGAAGAGGAAAGGTTTATTTAGGAGCTCATGGTAATTTCAGAGGTCCTAGTCCATAAGTGGCAGGCTCTATTCCTCAGAGCTCAAGGAGAGGCAGAACATCATGGTGAAAGGATGTGGCAAAGGGATGCAGCTCACATGATGATCAGGAAGCAGAGAGAAAACTCTACTCTCCATATACAAAATATGTACCCCTTAGCCATGCTCCCAATGAACCACTTCCTCCAGCCACACCCCACCTCCTTCAGTCACCACCCAGTTAATCCCAACAGGGATCAATTCACTTTTCACATTAAGGCTATAAACTAGTCACTTCTCCTCCAAAGCTTCCTGCACTGTCTCACACATGAGCTTTTAAGGGACATTACATCCAAACCATAACACCTCCTAGTGGAAGTTAGGAGAAAAACAAGCCTTGAAAGTTGAATAGCAATTGGCTAGTTGAGAAGGGAGAGAGGAGGGCTCAGGAAGGGTGTTCACATGAGCACTAGTAGAGCTGTCTGAAAGAGCATAGTGTGTCTTTATATGTAGGGCAGACATTAGGTGAGGGCAGGTCTCAGTAGAGAATAGGCAGAGTCTAGACTATCCCCTTTTCTAATAATAATCTCAAAGGAGCCCTAAAATCTGTCTAACAATCCTCCATATTGTTTTAATCTATCCATTCTCCTGTTTTTCCATCTGGCCATTTTTAAATCTTTCTCCTTATAACAATAACAATTGCAGTTTCATCTCCTCTACTTTACTTTCTTCTTTTGTGAACAATATAGCATTCAGGAGAGAATATCCATACACTTTCCGTAGCATATTATGCGCCTACTTGCACCTGACTTTTGCTCTCTCCTTCCTGTTGCTGAATTTGAATGGTTCATGATTCTATTGAAGGTTTGACCTGCTATCAGTGGGACAGATCTCATAGCCTGCTCACAAAACTCACTTTAGCATTCTGTTCTCTTTCTATACCTTTTTACTATTTTACAGCTCTATTAGATGGCTCCCCAAAGCATAACACAGGCAATTATCACATGGATTAACAACCAAAACAAAATAAACCATCAAACAAAAATCTTTCTGGGTCAATGGAAGAAATATCTCATACCTGATTTCATAGACTGTCCCATTTTTTTCTCTTATTTTATTGCCCATTTTTTTTAGAAATGTTGCTTATATACTTAGCTTTCAAATTACCCATTCCTTTTCCTTAAACCCGCACAAATGAGATTTCTCCCCTGTGCTGCACCAAAATTGTACTTCTCAAATCACCAATGGCCTTATCCTGCAGAACCCAGTGAGCATGCATTTTTACTCTTCCCCTTAGTACCATTAACACAATGATTTCTCCCCACCCTAGGGACTTAACTGAGCTCTCAATTGCTTGGAGGATACCCCTCTTGCCTGTTCTGCCTCTGTTGCTCATTCTGGTTTCTCATTGGGTTTCCCCCATCTGTTCAAACTCTATCTGCTAGAGCACAACAGGACTTCATTTTCAGATTCATTCTATTTTGTCGTTACACTTACTCCTCGGCTCATCTCATTCAATGTCCCATTTTAAAATGTCATGTCTATGCTGATGAATTAATCCCAACTGCATACCTAACTCCATTTCTGGCAGATTGAAACCTGTCTCTTTGACTTCAACCTTAAGCTCTCTACTACCCTAGCCAGCTTTAACTGTTTTCTCTTATCACCTAATGCTATCCAACATACACAATCGAATTTACTTATTTGTAGAACTTTCTCTCTGGTCTCTTTCCTCTAAAATGTAAGTTTCCTAACAATGGGGATTTTTATATGTTTTCATTATCAAAGAACCCCAACATTACCAAGCAGTGCTTGACATATGAAAGTTCTAAATAAATATTTGTAAAATACATGGATGAATTTTGCAGGACTGAAGAAAGTTCCCATGTGAAGGAGATTGAATTGACCTTATCATGAAGGGAAGGAAAATCACTGGATTTTATGAATGGGAATAGCATGGCCAAATTTCCACTTTCATGGCTTCCCTGTGATCATTGGATAGAAATATGGACATACATATTTGGGAGTGTGGACACATAAATCAGAGACCAGTCAGGAAGAGATAATGGGAGCCATGGAGAGAAAGATCTGAGAAAGTTCATAGAAGTAGTATTGGTAGCATTGGGTGAACTATTGGCTGTGGAATATAGGAAAAGAATGACTATTAATTATCTGAAGTAAATAGAAGTTTAAGAATAATAGCCCCAAATGGTGCAGCCAATATGGAAAGCAGTTTGAAGATTCCTTGGAAAACTGGGAACAGAACCACCTTTTGACTTAGCTATTCCAGTCCTTCGCAGTGTATACTCAAAGGACTTAAAAATATCATACTACAGGGACACAGCCATATCAATGTTTATTGCAGCACAATTCACAATAGCTAAACTGTGGAACTAAACTAGATGCCCTTCAGTAGATGAATGGATAAAGAAAATGTGGCATATATACACAATGAAATATTACTCAGCAATAAAAGGGAATAAAATCATGGCATTTTTAGGTAAATGGATGGAGTTGGAGAATATAATGCTAAGTGAAGTTATCCAATCCCCCCAAATCAAATGCCGAATGTTTTCTCTGATGTAAAGAGGCTTATTCATAGTGGGGTTGGGAGGAGGAGCAAGGGAGGATTAGACAAACTCTAGATAGGGGTGGGAGGGAAAGAGAGGGGACATTTAGATAGGATAGATGGTGGAATGAGATGGACATCATTACCCTAAGTGCATGTATGAGGACACGAACGGTGTCAATATACTTTGTATATGACCAGAGATATAAAAATTGTGTTCTATATGTGTAATATGAACTGCAATATATTCTGCTGTCATATATAACAAATTAGAATAAAGAATAAAAAAGAAGACTAATTGCCAAATATATAGTACAAGTGAATCTAGAGTTATCAGAATTTAATTGGTTTACTTCTAGTATTTACTCCTGAAATAAGTAGAGGGAAAATCTCTGAGCAGTTTTGGATTGGGAACAAACTGGGTTAGTAAAGTAATAGTAATGTTGACTTCTGACTTTTTTTTGACTGAGATCCCCATTGAAAAAGTAGGGGGTGTTCTCTTGAACATTTGAACGTAGGTCTATTTTATCCTCCTTTATATTCCCTTTTTCCTTTTCCACAAATACAGATATGATGATGAGAGATTCATTTCATTCCCTCTTCCATCTAAATAATTTGTACTCATTAAGAAGCACATATTAGGTGAAAACACATTATTTTCAAAGTATTGAGGTAGCATAAAGAAGTAGAGGAAAAGACTTTTGCTTTTAAGTAATTCTAATGGCATAGAACCATAACACGCATATGTCCCTTTCACTCTTATCTCCCTCACCCATTCTGGAGCTCTTCCTGTTCTACCCACTAGAATAAGCCCTTTAGTGAATACGTAGAGAAGCATTATATCTCCTGCCCCACTCCCAATCCTGTGGAGGAGGTCTCAGGTACTACTCAAAACCTGCTAGAGAAAAGGGGACAGCTATCACCATAGGCAGCCAGCTAGAATGCAGTCTCAAGATTAGATTCCCCCAAAATACCTCACCTTGACTTGCTCTTTGTCTCATTTACTATGCTCTTTATGACCATAGGAAGGAAAGCATGGGACCTGGGCTTGCCACCAAGAACAAAAACTCTTGGCAATGATATTGAGACTTGGAATTGGCTATTTATTTTTGTTTGTTTGTTTGTTTGTTAGGTCTGGGCAATGCTAGGGTTTCATACATGCTAGGCAAACACTTTATTATTGGCTATGTCCCTATCCCTGTCTAGAATATTTTACGGCTCCCTATTTTAAGGCTCAGATGCAACTCCCACCCCATGCCCTGATGGTGAAGGTGAACTTCAGTGCCATTATTTAAAATGTACTGATAATATTTTACAGATGAGGTCAGTTTAACCAAAGGTCAACAGAACACAAAGGAGGGAGCATTGTTTTTAAACTAACTCTTTAATTCATTCCTTTGAGAGATGAAGATCCTGAGGTTAAGAAGCATCCCTAGAGGGACACAGGCTCAAGTGTGAATTCATGCTCTAACATTTGTACTCTATGGTCTTAGACAAGTTACTCATCTTTCTGACCTTGAGTCTACTTATATATGTATCTCTACAACTGTATCTGTCTATATCTCTCTATATAAGGTTAAATGCAACCAGGCCAAGTCAGTTCTTGTAAAGATTATATGGAAAAAAAATGAAGCTCAAGGACCACATACACAGCCTGGCATCTACAGCTTGCTTTTCCCATTTATTTAATGACTTGACAAGGTCACTGAGTGTTCTTGGTTCTGAGATTGGTGGAGCCTCTCTAAGTCACATCGAAAATTTTAAACTCTAGGTTTAAAAGACTATGGTACTTTACCTATTGTAAATACAGAGCAAAATAATACTAAATAATAAAATAGATGTAAGGAAGTATGACAAAAATGATGCATTTCCCATTAACTCAAAATTTCTTAGTCCATATCATAGATACTGGAGTCTTCTAAAGAAATCTTTGTTAAACCCTTCCCCCCTTTTATTTTACTTTTGCCCTTTGCATTTACTTTTTCTTGGATAGGTAATCCAATTCCTCAACCAGTATTATGGTTTGAATCTGGAATATCCTCTGCCAAAGCTCATGGTTTTTAAAGCAGGATCCACGTTGTAGGTTTTGGGCAAAAATGGGGGCACTGATATCACAAGTGAATTGATCCCTTTGTTGGGTTAATGCATTGGTAGTTGAATGGACAACTGGGAGATGATTATATGCAGGTGGGACATGGATGGAGAAAGTAGGTCACTGGAGGAGTGGCTTCAACTGTGTCTCTCCCTGGCACTTTCCACTCTCTCGTTCTTGGCTGCCATGAACTGACAGCTTTCCTCTATCTTCCTCCACAATGCTTCTGCCTTGGAACTAGCCAACCATATACTGAACCTATGAAACTGTGAGCCAAAACAAAATTTTTCTCATCCAAGTTATTCTTCTCAGGTATTTTGGTCACAGTAACAGAAAGCTGACTAACACACAGTACCAACGTGCAGGTGCCCTTCCTCTATGCCAAGATGGGAACCATCCCCCAAGACATCCACAGCGCATTAGTAATGCGAAGAATGCTTTGAGTCAGCCCACTTCCTCTCCCACCTTTTACAGACACTCATTTCACTAAAAGCCTCTTTGAGTATCACTTACCCACTTCTCTCCTTCATTCGTCATCTGGTTAAAGTGCTAAGGAGCAGGCAGAGAAACAGTAGGATAGGAATGACTCCGGTACTTGAACAATTGGCTCTTCCATGTGTGGCATTTGAGCAGAGGGTCATTGTCCCGGGAATTGCTTATAGATACTAGCCCTCTGGGGCCTGGTGAGGAGGTGAAGAGCAGACACCAGAGGAATCTAAACTCAGCCTACAGTTCTGAAAATCCTGCTATTACCCATTACATGGCAGGACATTGTGGTTCACTTTAGCCTTTCTGCTACCTGGGCAGCAAATTATCTTGTGTCCTGCTGGGAAGGGAAGCCCCCCTAAAAAAAGAGTAAAAAGAGGCAGGAAAAACTGCTACATTAGGATAGGAAGAAAACTCCTCTGGGTCAAGAGCTGAATCCAAACCCATGAGCATTAAACAGATGAAGGATGGGGACCAAGAGTACTGAATACCTTGTGTTGTAGCTAAAGGTATGGGGGGGGGCACTAGAGATACACTTGTTTTATAATAAACTTCATAGCCCACCAGCTAGAAGGGGAAGTAATACAGGATGTTCTGTGTAACGCTGCAAACTTTGCCAATTGCTGTGCTATGACCTACAAAATACATGTGGATATATGGGATCTGAGCCCTCAAAGAGCCAATAAGTTAGTGTAGGGAGACTGAGAGAGAGCAAGATCATTATACTGCAATATATTAAATGCAAGGTTAGAAATAGAAAAAGTCATGATAAGAATGGAAAAGAAGGCAGCTAATCTTACCAATCCACAAAAATATTCTGGATGAGGTGGATTTATGGGGTCCCTATAGTCTGGCATACATAGATTTCAATTATTTGTTCAAAGTGTACACTAGAGATTCAGAAATGGATACAGTGTTCATTTACAAATCTCTCAAATATTTATTGAGGTATGACAAGTAAACTAGAGATGATATCATCTGTGGGCGGCCCTCTTAAAGATGATCAAGTCATTGATCTCTGTGACGTCCATCTCTAACATGGAGATAATAATAGCTAATTCATACTATTCCAGAGAGAAATAATTTGGAAGTATCCATTTATCATGTCTCATACATACCATTGTTTGATAAATTGCAAATATTTTTACAGAACAATTTCATTCACAAAATGGTAATAAAGCATATGATCATGTACCGTAGCTCATAGCCAGTAATTGGCAGAAACTGCCTCAGGACTAAGAAGTTACAGAGAAGGATCACTGTGAGTAGACATGTATACTGCTCCCCGAGCTGTGCAAAGGCAGTCACATAGCCCAGGAGATTCTTAGTCTTCTCTTTTTACAGGTGACCTACAAGATAACAAGGAGTCTTTCTATGGGTAACATTATATGGACATAAGAGTAGAGTCTGGAAGAAACAGGTTGGACTTGACTAGTCCAAAAAAAGTGTGGCAATGGATGGGGAGTGCTGACTAGGAACCAGGAGGAGGGGAACAAACAGGTGGCCCTGGAATTAGCAATTGAGGCAAGGAAGCATTCCTAAATACCCTAGAAATGCAGTCCTAGCAAACCTCAGAAGTGACTTTTGCTCAGTCCTGAAAAGGAAGGGTGATCTTCCAATTATGTCCCTGGCATCTGCTCAGTTAGCCTCTCCTCCTGCAGCCAAAATGTTTTGTCAAACTCCAGTCGTTTCCCAGGAATCCCTCAATTCACACCTGGATGAGAGCAGGTCAGAATTAGGGCAGAAAGGAGACCATTGGTGGCCCTGAGGAAAAAGGGGAGAAGTAGAGAGCAATAGGAAATGACTGCCTGTTCCCATTCAGTGTTAATACTGTACAGAAAGTTCCTCAGCAGTTTTCTTTACTTGTTTATAGCAAAGAATTTGGTGAGAAAACTTCAGAAGGAAGATAAATACCTGTCAAAAGCTCTAAAATTTCTGGGGAGAAGATGTCTGTGAAAACCAATATTTCACAAAGAAGAAAGGGATATTTTACATGAATTATGGGAAAACTAGTGAAAACATTCTCTTGTCTCCTGAGAGAAGATCCTAGGGGAGTTCAGATGAGTGTCTTTTATGCCCTTTTCCTGAGGATCTTGGCTGATGGACCTTTGTTTTTGTTTTCAAACAGATGGACCAGCAGTTCCGGCTCACTTACAACTTCTCCCCAGCAGTGGAGTTCAGGACAATAAGGTCACTTGTCCTGGGTAAAGTCACAGGTCTGTTGTTCTACTCTGCATCTTTGCAATATGATGTATCAAAATAAACTAATAAAAAAATAATATTTATTTTGAATTTTAGCAATTCATATCTGGAGCTTTTGCTCCCTTTATATCAAAGATCTAGGACTAAAATTTCTGATACATAAAATTCTAAGATGCATGTATGGCAGTAGTGGAGAATTGGATTTATTTCTCCTCTATAGAAACTTGAAAGAGGTAGATTAGTAAAGTAACTGAAATAGGTAATAGAATTTTTAAATAATTTTATTTGAAAGTTTGCACTTAAGTTTTTTTTTTCCTTTGATTTCCTTGATTTTTACTTAAAGACATGAGCTAAAGAAATTGGACTATTGAAAAGGGATTGGGATCTAATAGTGGATTTTTTTTCCTACTGCAAGTTTTGTGGATTTTCATTTTCTATATAAAGGTATTTAGTACATACATGCAAAGTTGAAATTTTTATATCTTTTTGATGAACTGAGCATTTATCACACTTAAATAGAGAGATTATTATCTCTTTTAACTTTATGTCTTTTGATATTCAATTTATTTTGTCTATTAATAACACAGGTATTATAGCTTTTCATTGGTTATTGTTTGGCTGGTCTTTTATTTTGGTCTTTTATTGCCTTTTCCTTTCAACCTTTCCTTTTCTTTAAGTCCTGTATATGACCTGATGAAGAATATTCAGTGAAATTTTGATTTTTTAAATCCATCTGGCCATCTCTACTTTTTATATTGGCAAGTGCTGATCCTTTCATGTTTTGTGGTTACTAGTATAGCGGGAGCTTTTTCTGCCTCTTTATATTCTATTGGTCAATTTTTCTTATGATTATCTCATGCTCTTTGTTACTCTATCAGTCATAATGCAGTGCAGAAAACACTGATAAGTTTAGGCATTTTAAGGGGGAATAAACTTAACACAAGAAACTTGCTTCTTATGAAATTGTGTTGGAATTTAGTGTGGATTTTTCTGAGGCCCTTTTGGAATGACTCCTTAGCAGTTCTGATTGGAGTAACACAGAGCTATGGGGAGTTGTTTATTACCTACTGTTGAGAGCAAGAGTCCAGAAGCCACAGTGGCTACAGTACAGCATATCAACTTGCAAGAGACAGGAGGTCTTGGAAAAATGGCTGCAGAGTGTGCCCCATGCTACCATAACTGCTCAACAGTGAAAGAATTGATAAAGAAGGGAAATGATTCCTATTTCACTGGCCTTCTAAACTGAGAAAGAGTATATAATTTCCAGGACAAAATGTGGATCCAGAAACTTAAGTGTATTAAGTCTAGAAAACATCGGTTTTAGTTTCCCAAGTGACAGCTAAATGAACCAATCAATAGTAAGAAAATTCTGGATATACTGTTGTTTGTGTCTTATCCTATTTCCCCCTCTTCATTATTATATTTTCTGTAGATACTGTTTATATTTTTATTTACTAACACTGTCACTAGCTTTTTATTTCCAATTCCTTCCTGTGTCTCAGAACTTTTTACTTTCTACCAGATTTGATTTTCTTTTTTCTGAAATAAATCCATTCAATTATCTCTTTCCTGTGTCAAGGTTCCTTGACTGTCAATTTTATCTGGAAAAGAAAAAAAAAAAAACGTTTCATTTCACCTTCATTCTCAGAAGATAATTTTGCTAGACATGCCATTCAACACTGAAGGAGATTTTTTTCCTCAGATTTTGAGAAAGTGTTCAGAGCTGTGATGGAGACAGTCCTGGCTCACATTAGGCACATAACACATATCTTTCTTCAGCTCTGCAATTAGTGATGTCACAATGGTACATTGGTACCTTGTATTGTCGATACTGGGGGGTGCTCATACTGTGGAAATCACAACACTGCATACCAAGATGCTGTATGTCTCTTCCCCCTGAACAGCCAGTTTTAAACATTCACAAACATACCACTTTACCCTTGTCTTCTGGTTTCAGTTGCTACTGCTGAAATGTCTGTCAATTTGTCCTCTGACCACCTCTACCCACACTAAGCTACTTTCAAGGTCACCTCATTTTCTTTGGTCTTCTATAGTTCTATAATCAGATGTCTGGTTGTTAACATTTTTAAGCATCATACTTGATCAGTTAGGCTTCCTGAATCTATTATTTAGTTCACATGCACCTATGTAAATAATTCATATGTATTATTAATCTGTATCTATCCAGGAGTTTTTAAAAATTCTCAACATACCAAATATTTTCTTTAACATTTTCTCTATTTGATTATTTTAGATCTCTATTGGATAATGCTTTTGACTTTCTAATTCTGTCCTCATATCTCTTATTTTCCTCTCATAATGATTTTTACTCTTTGACACAGTAGCTTGCATTCTGGACAATAAACTGGCTTTATCTTCAAATAATTGATCCTTCATGTGTACCAAATGCCGTCTAACCTACTTGATAAGTCATTTTTCATTAATATGTCTTTAATTTCTTCAAGAAACGTGTTGTTCTTTTGCTAAAATGTGGATCCATTAAGATAATTTCTTGCCCTTGCTCATTTCCTCTATTTCCAACTTTTCCTATCTTCAAACATTTCACTAATGGCTATTGAACTTTTGACTCTGCTAATTTCAGTATCTAAGGTCTTGGGGTCTAAATCTGTTACTTGCTACTTTCTAGCACTCTTCCATGGTAACTTGCTTTTACTTGCTTTTATCTCTGTGTAAGTGTGCATGCGTAGACTTGAACTGGTCCATACTTAGTAGAAATTAACTCGTAGTAATCTGGATGCTAAAATATTGGGAAGCTTTCATACAGGTCAGGTTTGTGTTTTTTTTTTTTTTTTTTTTTTTAATGATGCCAAGTGCCAACAGGTGCTATCAGTTTCTCCTTATTATTTTTATTTCTTATTTCCTGAACAGAGGAGGAATATAAATTGGAGTTTCAAATCTCAGTGAAATCAAGCCTCTTGGTAAAAATTTCAGCAGATATATTGATAATTTTAATACAATATATCATTTTGTTACCCTTTGAATTTGTTGTTTCTGTTTGTTTTTCAATTTCAAGCACACCAGATTTAGACAGGATTTTACTTTATCCCGTATTACATTAGATGATTTTTTTTTCTGATCCAGTTTTTCTTAAGTTGAATGTCAAAGTCTTGGTTTCAACATCTTCCCTTTTCAAAGGCACAAAGTTTGAAATTCCAAGTCTTTTCCAATACAACTCTTTTTTTTTTTTCCCTCAGTGGAATGCTAATATTAGTTTTGGTTTACTATCTTGGTTTAACTCTCCTGTCTCTCAAAAAAAAATCAAAAACTCAAATGCACAGGATTTCTCTTTTCTTCCTGAAGCTCAGGAAGGCATTAAAATTATGTGTGTTGGTTTTAATGAAGGAGAATTACATTTTTGATTGTGCAATCTATTAACATTGTCCTATGCTAAGAATATTTTGGACCATCAAGACCTCACTTCAAGCAAATCAGCAGAACCATGATAGGAGAGATCTAACTTTCTCACCACAAAGCTCAGACCTTTTTCATAGTGTCTGATGCTGTAAGGGAAGCTTCAATAATACCTCCTGCCTTTTTTCACTCCATGTATCTTGGTACTATGTGTTGCAAGCCTAGGACCCTTCAACCTATCAAGTTAAATGCACAATGAGAATAATACAATGAAATTTTAAATAAAGGTATTGCATATTTAACACCTTGGTATTTTTTTCTGATACTTTGTGATGATCATCAAGCAGGAAAGAGTTGAGAAAGAACTTAAAAAAAAAAGTCATTATTGTTGTAGGGTGGGAGCCCTCTGCCTAGAAATGAATGGACTTCCTTCCCATCCAAACTTCCATTCAACAAGAAGATTTGGAGTCATGACTGTGCTCGACATTTTTGGTCTGTGAAAGTTCTATAGCAGAATGTGAGGCTCCTTATTAAGGAGGAATGTTATTTCTGGAACCATTAGAAAGCAAAAGAACCAAGACCCATGCTCCAGAGAGTAGAATGGATAGGGAGGGAATAGGAAGGAATGGTATAGAACCAGATAACTAGAATACATGCCAAATGCAACCTCACTCTGTAATTTTACAAAATTACTTTGTAGGACATTTTCAACTATAAAGTAAGGATTTACAAGCATTTTTCATTATAGACACTAAGAGAAAAATGTATAGAAAATTTGTCTGTTTTCTTCAGAACCACTAATAGCATTCCACTGTAAAACAGAACCAACTTTGTTTATTTTCTTCTCATAAGAGGAAAGAGCAATTCTCTATTCTAGAGTATTCTAGAGGACGGTGACTTAGTATCATTCTGCACCAGCCTTGGTGCTTCAAATATGATATATAAAAAAGCTTCTTTTGTGAGGATTCTTATGAGGTAGACTTGTCCATGAAAAGAGCAGAGGCCATCATCTATGCCAAAACTGTATTGTTGGTTCTCTATGAATGTTGGTAATAATCTATAAGAAGATTCGAATATTGCTAAGTCTAAGGTCTTTGTGTATGTGTGTGTTGGGGTGGTGTTACTGACATTCCTTTACTTCCAAGGGGAATTACTTGGTTCTGATGAACTCTGTCAGTGAGATTAAGAGAAAGTAACATGAGGGGGGGTGGTGAATATGAGAATATATTTACAGAAATCATCCAATTGGAAAAGATCTTTTGTTTCTGGAAATTTACTTTATTTGAAAGTATAAATTGGGTGTTCCTCAGATTCAAGAAAAATGTAACATCTTTGTTTTTAGGTCTTTAAGGTGTAATTTGTTCCTATCACAGGAACATGGAGAGTCAGATTTTGGAATCCAAAAACCTTGAAGCTTCTAAAAGAATGTTTTTGTTGTTGTTGTTTTTAGTTCTTTAGTTTTTGTGTGTTGTTCTCTTTTTTATTTTTATTTTTTTTTTATTTTTTGGTGGTGGTGTAGTTGGGGGTAATGCCTGGGGATTGGTCCCATGACTTTAATCATGCCATTGAATTACAACCCCAAACCTGATTTCTTTTACTGAAGAGTGTATTGTTCAATATGATTGTAAAGTAAAAAATAAGCACTTTTTTGGTGGATTTCAGAATTCCAGAATTCATTATTATTTTTCTGAAAGAGAAAATAATATGAGACCTTTTGCTGGTATGCAGATTTAGGAAATAGTTACTTATTAAAATATAGAAACAAGTTAAATATTAGGTGGAAAGTGGAAAATAATTATAATTCTGCGTTTAAACCATAAGTACCATATTCTGAATAGACTAATGTCTATAGGATTTGTACTCAGGACGTGCTGATAGCTTTGTTTCTTTATGCATTCAATGTTTATTAATCCCTTGCCTACATGCCAGTTTGGTAGGTTAAAGCTTACAATTATAAGAGACATTTTCTGCTCTGATTGGTGTTTGCCCACATAGCTTCCAACATTCACTCAATCCTAAAAAGCCAGATAGAAATTGTAAAATAATCCTTTTCAACCCACATAAAACCCATCTAATCAGAAAATTGCAAAGCAATCTGTGAGCACTTATGTATGCTTTTGGTCTGTTAAGGTGATTTGAGTTCTAGTTGTACCTATTGAAGAGCAGGGTTGTTTAATTCTTCCCAGACCCTCAGATTTGAGCTTCAAGCCCTCCACAGCATCACAGTACTGTTGAATGAATGAATACCCTGAATGCTCTCCCATTAAAGCTTTTCCCAAGTATCTTGCAGAAGGGAAGGTATGACTGCCAAATGAGAAAACACAGAAGAATTTATACATATAAATAAAAGATGTGGCCTTCAATGTGTTCATTTGAGAAGACCATACTCTAATACCTTTTTGATTATGTGCACAGCTGGGGTGTTCTTATGATTCAAATCTGGTCCAGTCAATATTAAATTGAAAAATAAAATTAGAGTGAAAGATGTTCAGTTTTGTAGGGACAAACTGATGTGGATATCTCTTTCTGTCCCGTAATTACTGTCATGCAACTCTGATGCATTTATCTATTCTGTACTTCTCCACTGGTAAAATGAGAACATAATTCATTGGATATATAGAACTCTGTAAGGATTCTATAAGATTTTATATTCAAAGTACTTGGTATTTAGTATTTACTCAATAAATGTTAGTTTCAACAGTTTTTGAGTATCAAAGACTGAAGAACATAAAAAAGAACTGATTCACTTCCATTGTGTCTGAAAAGTAACTACAAAGGTAAATTCTAAGGATATGTGCTCTTAATGGGCAGTTCTGAAACATGGTGAGTTGTGAAGACGTGAATATGATTCACTGTCAATTAGCACTGTCCCAAGGGTAGATCAAGTTCTTCCCAGCATAAACAATGACAGCAAAAAGAGCCTATCATGCTTGATGAAAATGAGAGTTTCAAGGCATATGATTCTGCTGAAGTTAAAAGCTCCAGTATCCTCATAATCCAACTCCTTGTCAATCTGTCTGTTTCCCACTCCCTTCTTTGACTCTGCTTACCTCTTTGTGGAGTTTCATTCTCAGATAGGATTTCAGTGGTACATAATAGAACAATCAGCAACTCCAGTCTTAAATACTACCAGTTCAGCATCCCATATGGAAAGAAAGCCTTTCATTTTTAAAAGTGATAGTAAGTTCTGGGTTTGAGTTTTTGAAGAGCAATTTGTGCTGACTGACAATCACAGACTGTTACAATGTGCAGGTGTTTGAGATATTCAAAACAATAGAATACGGGGCCTGAATTATCTTCCCGCTACGGTTCTACAGGGGAAGAAGTTGACTCAGTGTTAGCCACCTTTGTTGAAAACAAGGACAGGTTATTTCTCAAAAGGAAGTTGAGATGCATTACTGGAGAGAGGTGGACTGTGAGAGGGGGAAAAAATAACAACAACCAAAATCCAATAATATCACAACTTTTCTCATTTGCATTTTGCTGTCTTTTTCAAGCAGGAGAAAAGGGGACAAAGTTATAGCAATAGGGCAGAGTTATGTATAATCTTGGGAAAGGATTGTGCTTATGTGCAGCAACAGTCAAAATGTGAATGTGGTGCAATAGAAAAACATAACAGTTTAGAGATACTCCTTGGAGAAATGCGTGCTACTTCCTTTGAACACATTTGTAGTTCCATAACACTCCAAAGATATAATTTCATTTAAATACATAGGTGTCTTTAATAATATTTTGCTTTGTTTATGGCCATATATGGATCCTTAGGAAATAAATAGATCCCCAAACTACTGACTGTGTCTTAGATTATAATATAGTGTAATTGTTTTACATTGTGTCCAAATAATTCTTAATGATACCATTTTTCTGAGTAATAAAATACTTCACATGCTTTAATGTAATCTGACCGTCTGCACCATGAAGTAAATGGTGTGTTTTAAAAGCATCCTGAAATATGATATTTCAGGATTTATCCCAACTTCTCAATATACGTGTCTTGTATTTTCTACTTTATAGATAACCAATGATGGATTGCAACTGGGTTATATAGGATTTTTGTTATTATTTCTTTTCAAAATAATGAACTGTATTTTTCCCCATGGAGAAGCTCAATAGATGATTTAGTTTCTCCTCATGTAACAGAAAGGTATGTTATCTTCTGATTTAAGATGCGATTTTATTTCTGTTTCTTAAATGAATCACTTCATGATAGAAGCACAGGCCTCCTCCATACTCGGCTGCTCTATAAAAGTTGACTGTTTTTTTTTCTAAGAGCAAAAACAGTCTCTGAACAGCATGCCCTTGAGTTACTTATTTGATATCCTCACTTGTCTGTTCTGTGTTACTAACAGGTTAAAAAATGAGTGAAGCAAAAGTATCGATATGTTGCTTCCAAATACAGAATGTCCTTAGCTAGGTGGAGCAATTGCAAATCCATTTCTAAGAGGGGTGGCCTTGCAAAGAAGTGCCAGACTTACCATCTTTGCCTGTCTGATTTAGGAAAGGATGGTTTGTATGGTTGACCAGAACGTACGGAGCATGACTGTTATTGATAAAAAGTTCAAATTAATTGTCTTCAAACAAAATTATTGATCATTACTATGGGTCACATAATGTGGTTGGCCATATTGATACTGAAACAAATGAACAAGTAAAAAATCTCTGCTATAAATCTTGCTTAACTTAAAAACTATTTTTCTCAAAGGAGTACTATCAGGGTATGATTAAGAATATGAAAGTTCTCCAAGGATAAATACTAGGTTTTTTTCCCACTATAACCAAATAATAAGACTAATACTGGCATAGAGTTTATGATACATTAATACTAAGATTATAATAAAACAGAGTAGTTATTATTGGTATTGTTATTTAATAGTATATTGCTTTGTGCCAGGTCTAAGCTTGTTTTTAGGTTAACTTCTTTTTGATCACATCCACCCAGGGAGATAGGTACTATCATTACTTATACTTTACAGATGAGAAAGTTGAGTCATAGATGACTTGCCCAAAGACAGGAGCCTGGTAGTGGCAGACCTGGCAGGGAAAGGCAGACACTGTAAGTCGGATTCCATATTCCCAGTCAACCCTGCCATAGTTTGTTTTTTAAGGAAAAACACGAGGAATTACAAGGAGAACACATTGCCTTTTCCTGCATCAAATGTTTGTCTATTCAGACTTAATGGGTTTATAGGAAAAGGAAGAGTGAGGCTTAGTCACGAAGAGGGTGTAGCATGTTTCTTATAAGTCAGTCTTTGGAATCAGCCCTGGGTTCATACTCCAAGTCCACTATTGACTAATGTGACTAAACAAATTGCTTAATTTGCTGAACTTTAGCTATCTCAATTAAAATACAGGCATAAGGTGAAAATGTAGAAGGTATACCTGACATATATTAAAATCTCAATAAATATATTGCAAGAACAATACTGAAGGATGATGATGATGATGATAAAGAAAAGAGATGCTCCCTCATCCAACCCTTTCCTTTTGAGAATGACATTTGTCTCCCATTGTGTTTCAGAGTAAGTATGTCCCATAGGGGAGAAAATATATGTCCTCTGTATTCTTGTATAATGAAACTGGATTTCCCTTTCTTTCCTGCTATGAGGGAGTGAATGGATGCAACAATGTGTGCTCTTGCCTCCCGTTGAAAGAAGCAAATAGTAGAAGCAGACAATATTCAGTTTCTGATAAGGTCATCTAACTCTACCTGATGTTATTTAAACTTAAGTTCTCAGGAGCTAAGCTGCTGGTAGTCTATAACAGTTTGATACTTGGTAGGTCAACTGAGCTTAAATTTATAAAATCTAAGCCAGACTTGGTGGTGTACACTTAAAATCCCAGCAACTTGGCAGACTAAAGCAAGAGAATACCATGTTCAAGGTCAGTCTCAGCAATTCAGTGAGGCCCTAATCTCCAAATAATTTAATAAAATAAAAAAGGAATGGGGATGTAGCTGAATGGTAAAGTGCCCCTGAGTTCAATCCCTAGTATCAAAAAAAATCATAAAATCTGATCTGGTATTTGAAGATATCAATCATTACTTTCCCCTTCTCAGAATGGGGTAATCATAAAATTGCAAAGAACTTATGGCTTTATTCTTCTTGCTACAATATTGGCAGGTACATATTAAGTGTTCAGTATGTTTACAAAAATTTTATATATGCACTATATAAAACATTATATATATAAAAATTTATATATATACATTTATGTATATATATATATATAAATTTTCATATATATATATATATATATATATATATATATATATATGCAGTAGTAACCTGAAAAATTATTTACACATTAATGGCCCCAATACCATGCAACTGCTTGCCACTAGGTTTTAGATGAGACTCTCCAGGCTCCCTCTATGCTATCTTTTCTTCTTACAATGGTATGTGTTTCTAAGTCGGAAAATGTATGTGTTTGGAATCTGGTAACTCTGACCTCAAATTCTATGAAGGTCACTTGCTATTTATGCCACTATTAACTTGAGCTCTTTGAGCCTTAGTTTCCTCATCTGTAATGTAGTGGTCATACTTGCTTTATGGATTTCTTATGAAGATGATAGATAAAACATGTAAAATATCTAGCACCTAGAAATATTTACAGACAGAGGCTATTGTTAATAAGATCATGCAACCATGCTGCCTATTGATTTTCTTTGGTTGATATTCCTCTTCCTTGCCAATGGCACTGCTATTGACCTGTTTGCCCTTTGCCTGGGGAATCTGGAACGGTATTATAAATGTCATTGCTGACAAGGTAATGGAGAGAAGAGGGTATGGATAAGAGTAATGAACTCCCTGTAACTGTCTTGTAGAGACATCTCCCAAGCTTGTTGAGAATAGAAGCACTTAATTGGTTAGAAGCTAAACGAAATGGATAGAAAACAAAGATCAGAATTTTAGATGCCTTCCCATGGGGAAGAAGAGGGAATCAGAGGCTCAGGAAGATGGTGTGGCCATTGCTCACTCATTGACTCTACTGAAATTTTGTTTTTGCAGAATATCATTAACTAAAATAGACTGAATATTAAAATTGGTTAAAGTACCATGAAGTCCATTTCACTAAGGAGTTGTAATATCTTTTCATCATCTTCTAAAAGAGATTTGCCTTGTGTCCCCAGATTTTTTATTTTCCATTTCCACAATTGTTATTACCAGTTATCAGTATCAGAGTTAGGGTCTGATGGTTAATATTCTAAAGTTTCCTACTGTTTGGTTATTAAAGATTCACAATGCCTGTTTCCCAATGGATAGAATAAATAAGTAAATCATTATATGTAAAAAAAATTTCTCACTTGAGTTCATTTCTTTAAAATGAACTACTTTCTGCTCTAATCAATCCAAAGATTTGGATATATGCTTTAATTTGCTCATTATTTCCTCACCATTTTCAAAGTACACCTATTGAATATATTCTTTGGATAGGGATTGCCTCTCTTAAAACATAAACATAACATAAATACTTGTTATTAGGAAAATTACCCCCTAGAATTATTTGTAGATAATTAATTTACTGTATGTCTCTTAAACATCTATGATAGGAAGGCAAGGTAAAAGTATGAAAATTTTAAATAGGTATGGCCTATGGGGCTTTGTTACTAAAAAACAAAACCCATCTATGGAGATATGATACTTACTTAACAATCATAATATGAGTAGTTTTGATAAATGATATGCAGATTTGATGTGCTTAGGGTTAATAAGAAAGAGAGACCTTGTGTCTTAGTTTGTTTACTGCTGGTACAATACAATACCACAGGCTGATAACTTATAAGCAATAAAAACCCAACAGCATGGAACTAGCATCTGGTGAGGGCCTCCAGGCTGAATCATAATATGGTGACAGGGCAAACACACACATATGAAAAGGAAAGGAAAACTGAATGTAATGCTTCCTTTCTATCAGAATAACCCACTCCCAGGATAAGTAATTCACTTCTACAGTGACATCACTAATTCATGAATGAAATCATTCACTTCTGCAGTAACATCACTAATTCATAAATAGACATAAGAAATTCCATTCATGAAGCCTGTTATGCTAGGAGTATGGTTTATAACTTAAGGATCCATATATGTTGAAGGTTTGGGCTGGGTGCAGTGGTGCCTGCCTGCAATTCTAGCAGCTTGGGAGTCTGAGGCAGGGTAATTGTGAGTTCACAGTCAGCCTCAGCAACTTAGTGAGGCCCTAAGCAACTTAGCAAGATCCTGTTTCTAAATAAAATATAAATCAGTGGTACTTAACCAGTGAGTCACATCTTAAGTCCTTTTTTTATATTTTGTTTGGAGACAGTATTTCAATAAGATGCTTGGGGCCTTTCTGGGTTGCTAAGGCTGGCTTTGAACTTATGATACCCCTCCTCATCCTCTAGAGCCACTGGAATTATGGGCTTGTACTAGTATGCCCATCTTATTGTGTCATTTTTTAAAAATTATGCTAGCAAGGCAAAAGTGGTATTTTACATGTTGTCCAAGAAAAGTATATTTCAGAAGTAATTCCAGTCTTAAATGTGTTATGCCCCAGTGTTGTGATACGCAAATATGTCACTTCAAAAACTTATATTTGTAAATACATATTTATAACATCAAAAATTAAATACAATATAAAATAAAGGGCTGGGGAGGTGTCTCAGTGGTTAAGTGCCAATGGGTTTAATCCCTTGTACAAAAAAAAAAAAACAAAACAAAAAAAAAAAACAGAAAATGAATATTAAAAACACAGTTTGATCTCCAACATCTATATAATGTTGCGAGGCAGAAGCTTCCGGAGGTGAGATCTAATGGGAGGTCTATAGGTTCAATGTAGGCATTGCCCTCAGAGGGAATTTTTCTATGGACCTGGTTAGTTTTTGAGAGAATGTCATTTTAAAAGCATGAGCCTGGACCCACCTAGTCTGCCTTTGGCTTCTGATTTCAGAGGTAACTGTTTTCTCTCACACATGCTCTGGCCCCTACTACCCTGAACAATGTAATGCAACTGAGAGTATCCCAGACAGAACAAAATCAATGCTAGCATCTTGTCTGTGAAACTCCAAAGCCAAATAAACCTCTTTTTCATAAGTAGCTTGTCTCAGATAGTTTATAATGGTGACCGAATGCTGATTAATACAAGACCAGGGAATTCATGACTTAGTCACCTCTTAAAGATCCTATAAGGAAAACATGCATGTTGAGATAGGAGGACATTACAGAAGACATACAGTGCTCTGCAAAAAGAATCCAAATTTTACTGTGTAGGTCGGAGAAGAAGTCAAAGAGAACTCTCATGGGCAGAACAACTGTTGTAAGTCTCTCTTGTGGATATCAAGTAGGATGGAGAAGAAAGAGACTTGGTGTGGAGGGTATGTAATAGCTATCCTTTAAGAAGGGAACAAAAGAGTCTAAGTGGGGAGGTTCAGGTGACAGATATGAAATAGAAATTGGAAAACTTGGATAATCAATTGAGTAGGAAAACAGAAATGGAAGCAACAATAGGAATGGAAAAGAGGTGTAACTTTGGCCAGTCAATCCAAATGGAAATCCCACAATCCTGGTCTGGCCTGCATCAATGTTTACTAAAATGGGGCACACATTATAAGGGATGATGATACTGAATTCTTTTTCCTGCTTCTTAAGCCAGCTCTGCAGCCTGCTCAGCAGCTTGTGGATTTGAGAAGTGTTTTTTTTTTTTTTTTTTTAGAGAGAGAGAGAGAATTTTTTTAATATTTATTTTTTAGTTTTTGGTGGACACAACATCTTTGTTTGTATGTGGTGCTGAGGATCGAACCTGGGCCTCACACATGCCAGGCGAGCACGCTACCACTTGAGCCACATCCCCAGCCCGAGAAGTCTTTATCATTAAGGACAGGAGGGAGAGAAGCATATCAGATTGTAAAGAAGAGAGAGTTCCACTTGGAATCCTGGAAAATCATAGAGGGGATTTTGACATTAGTTCACAGTTGCATGAGACCTACCCTTCCTCAACTCAAATTTGTTCCCATTTCACTGACTTATATTTCTTTTCTGTATATATTGCAGCTTCCCTAGGAAAGGGAATACTCCCTAGGAAAGGGAATACTCTGTGTGAATGCAGAGATTCTTTGTTATCCATAGTCTTATTATTCCTACCTGGAAAGAAGACCTTGGTGCTCTGCTTATGATTCAGATCTATTTTACAATGCAGTTCTTTTGATTAGTGCATTACAGACAAAATACCTGTTTCCACCACAGAAGAAAAGTGTCTGTGTTTGTATTGCTGATTTTAGAATCCATGTTAGGGTGACCACTCATTCTGATTTTCCATGTAATAAAGCATTTTTAGGGACATATGATTATTGGTGCTAAAACTAAAAGTCCTTGGCAAGCCAGGACATTAGCCACCGTTTACCATGCTCAATGTAGGGATTTTGAATAGTTTAATAGAAGTGGGGTCAGAGTTTTGAATGATAGGTGAGCAACTCTTTTTTCTCATGATTTTCAAAGTGACAGCTGAATATAGCTGCCCCCATCCAAGATGGTATGTGATGAGTTGACCCAGGTGAGGCTGAGGAAGGATTTAAAGTAAACCAGTCAGCTTACTGAATAGCATACACTGAGTCCTTGCCAGGGTGCAGAACACAGTATCCAGGTGTGCCGAATTGATAGAATAAGAGCATGAAGGCATTTCTTCTCTTAAAAGGCCAGTGGTCTGAGTGTGGAAAACAAACTTGGGTGCAAATAGTTAATTATGGAACCATTTATATTTAGAATGTAAAAATTCTATTCTAAGATTATAGAGAAAGGATAAATCAAAATAAAACTGTCAGTAACCAGGATGCTGTTCTGCTACCCATCCTAGGTAGAGGGTCAGCTCCTTTTACCCTAGTAGAGGGTCAAGTTCTTGAATGAAGGAGGCACATCAATTGTAGCTTATGCATAACAGTGGTGTCTGGGCTGGATAATATCTAGGTGTCAAGTGCAAATCACTTCAGTTGCTCTAGATTTCTAAACCGGAAGTCCTGCATCTATCATTCATTCTAACAAGAGCTCACATTGTCTTGGGACCTGTGGGGGCTACTTTGGCATATTGTGAAAGGTAGGCAAGGGCTTTGTTCATGCATTTATGTCTAGTGCTATTCCCCAAATATGTATCAATAAATCTTTTATACATGGAGACAGGAAGACAAAGTCTTGGAGATTAATATTGAGCTTCAAGTTTGAATTATCTTTTCTTATCACTCTGAGTATATTAATAGCCTCTGTGTGTATGTTTGTGTGTCCATGTACATGAGAATATTACTTTCTCATTGCTTTGGAGAAATCCATGAGAGGAGAGAATTTTCAAGAAAAAGAGGTCTGTTTAGACACATGAGTGCACACGTGTCTTTGTGCATGTATATCTTTATATATACATAATTGTGTGTATATGTTTGTGTGTGTGAATACAGATGTGTGTGTCCATGTGTATGTGGCCTTTGTTTTGCTTATCGCTGCACATTTTCTTTTCCCAAGTTTTTTTTTTTTTTTTTTTCTCATTTAAGTCACTGGGTCTCATTCCCTCATTTGAGGGTTTCCTCAAATTTCCATGCCCTGGAATAGTCTGCTTATGTTTCAGAATGAGTTTGGCCAGATGCCTTGACTGGGATCTACCCAGAAGAAGAGAAAGGAGTCTCTAATTAGAGGAACTCCACAATCTTTTTCTTTAGGCCATTCTTGGGGGCAGGCAGATTTCCTAGGAAAGACTTTCCAATCTCTGGCTTAAAGAGGGAAGGTTCTGAAGTTCCTGTTGGGGAACAGAGTCATGTCCAGGATTTCAGTATCTTCTGAGTAAAAGCCCTTTCATTTGTCATTTTTCAGTTCACATCCTTGACTTTAGCTATGAGTGTTTTTTTTTTTTTTCACCTGTCATATCCCTGCAGTGTTATGACACTTAGATTTATTCTTTTCTCCAAAAATATGGGTATGTCAGGTTATAAAGTGGACTGTTTAGAACTATTTCATTTTCCTCTAAGATTTCTATCTTGTGAGGAGACTGTGAAGAGTTGACTGAGAGAGGACTAAGGACATTTAGATGACAGACCTCCTAGTTTTACAACCCACCTTTGTCAGTCAGAGTTCAAACAGTGAAGCACAATCAGTAGTGATCATGCACTGTGACTTACTGTCCAGAATTAGTTCCTGTGGTTATGGAGGCTGGGGATAATATCTGCAATCTATAGCTCGAGAACACAGGAAGTGCAGGCTGAAGCTGGAATTTCTTCTTCAGGGAAGTTTGAAAATCCACCCTGTTATAAAGGACTTGAACATGCTGGAACTTGACCCACCCATATTACCTAGGATGATTTTTCTTACCTAAAGTCAACTGATTATGAACTTTAGTCACAAAATACCTTCATAGCAATGCTTGTGATTAGTCCTTGATTAAGCAACAGGAGACTGTATCCTATTTAAGATGACACATGACCCATCAACAGATCTTTACATCACACTCTGTTTTTTCTTATTAAGGTGAAATCCACAGGAGATAAAATTAACCATTATAAAATCAACTACCTTGATTTGACCATTATATACTCTATATAGCATCAAGTTACCTCACTATATCCTATAATGTGTACAATTAATTTAGTAATTAATAAAATAAATTTAATTTTTTAAATTAGAAATATGCAACTCAATGGCATTTAATTCAATTACAATTTTGTGAAACTATTACTTTATCTACAAAACATTTTCATCATTTACAAAGGAGACCCCATACCCTTAAACAGTCACTCCCCATCCCTCCCTCTTCTGAAGCTTTGAAAAGCATTAATCTTTTTTCTGTGTGTTTTGCTTTTCCTTTTCAGAACATTTCATATAAATAGAATCATACAACTGGGGAAACTTTTGTGTCTGACTTCTTTCACTTAGGATACTTTTGAGGTTTATAACATTACTTTAAATGTCAGTACTTCCCTCCTTCTTATGAATGGATAATATTACATTGTATGCACTATAATGTATTTTTAATGCATTTAGTATTTGATGGACATATGGGTTATTTCCACTTTGGCTATTGTAAATAATGTTACAGCAAACATGTGTTTACCTGTATCCATTTGAATACCTATTTTAAATTCACAAGTGTGGCTGTGAAGGTATTTTGTAAATGAAATTCATACTCAGTCGACTTTAGGTAAGAAAAACTATCCTAGGTAATCTGACAGGATCTGGTTTCTTTGGAAAACCATGAATACCCAAGGCTTAAGTGAGTGGGATCAATCCAGCAAATCTTCACTTATAACCTATGTTTCCCACATTCTCATTCCCCTCCTTATCAATACAAGAGAATCTTCAAAGATAACTCCTGGTTGATTTATTCTTTTAAGTACCTGCCTTTGTGTGTCACTGAGAAACCAAACATACTACTAAATGTTACACTATTAAACCTGAAATATCACTTAGGATAAGAAGAGTCACTGTGTACCATTTCATGGTCTTTCTCCAATCCGTGGTTCAAGGATATGTTGTTAGCCCCCCAACTGATGATAAGCAGTAGGTGCACAGGCAAAAATGTCTTTGTGCTCACAGAGCTGTGTGACACTGAGCAGCTGCTAAAACTCTCTTGGCTGTGAATTCATCCTCTTTGAAATGTCAGGGACTGCCAGGTGATCTTTGAAGTTTATTCTAGTTTTGAACATCCTGTGATATTGTGATATATGGAAATTTGATGAAATTTGACTTTGAAAATCCAAAGCAGACCCTAAAGTCATATTTAATTTCATTTTTAAAAAGGGTAAAAAAAAAAGAAAATTGAAAGTCAATTTTGCCGACCTAAATTGGTGAATTTCTAGGTTACAAGAAAACCTACTTTTCCATTTCTGTTGAAAAAGAAATTGAGCTTGGTGATATTCCCAGTTAAAATACCAGCTTGCACTCAATAATTGTATGAAGGAGAAGTATGGGTATTTTATGATATATGTTTTGTTTTTTTTAAGCTTGTGTAACTCCAAACTCTCCTTGCCTTATCCTCATACCTGAATGTGCTCTGACCACACACTCTGAGTTCCCATGGAAGAAATCTTTCAATTGACTGCCTATTGCAAACACAGGCCCAGGCACTTGACTGTCTGCAATCTCTTGCTCTCTCTTGAATTATATCATTACTTTGGTGTGTAGAAGTATCTAGTCACACCTCATCTTTTTCCTCTGTCTTCACATAGTGGAGAGAGTATGGAATTTGGAGGTATATGCCACCAGTTTCCACTGAACTTATTTATACAGCATCATAGTTTTGTCAATCCTTAAACCTTCTGGATAGGAACTTCTAATTCATAGAATTTCATCAACTTAAATTATGAAAGCTCATAGTTTCATTTTAAGGGCAGCAGTGTGAAGGAATTTAGGACTCAAGGTGTTGGCCTTGCCAGGGCTTAAAAAAAAGGAAGAAAGATATCCAGAGAGCTGAGATAGTGAACTAGACTCAGGGCTTTCATTCAGCCTTGTGCTCTCTGGTAAAAGGTGCACTTGAAGAATACTCAGGAATTCTGATTCTTTTAGAAAATCATAGTGCTAGCTTTTCTGTGGCCAAAAAGTTTTTCATAGGTAGCATTTATGTTCATCTTGCATCCTGTCATCTTTTTTTTTTTAATTTTAGTTACTCTTTCTTTATTTTGGTTTATTTTATTTTATTTTTTTGTGATTAAAAAGAAATTGAGCTTGGCAATATTTTATACCTTTTCTTTTTACTCTAATTTGTTATGTATGACAGCAGAATATATTACAATTCATATTACACATATAAAGCATGATTTTTCATATCTCTGGTTGTACACAAAGTAGAGTCACACCATTTGTGTCTTTATACATGTACTTAAGATAATGATGTCCATCTCATTGCGCCATTTTTCCTACTCTCATTCCCCCACCTTTCCTTTCCCTCCCCTTTGCTCTATCTAGAGTTCTTCTAATCCAACTATGCTTCATCCCCTAACCCCATTATGAATCAGCCTCCTTATATCAGAGAAAACATTTGGCATTTATTTTGGGGGGATTGGCTAACTTCACTTAGCATAATATTTCCAATTCCATCCATTTACCTGCAAATGCAATGATTTTATTCTCTTTTAATGATGAATAGTATTCCATTGTGTTTATATACCACATTTTCATTATCCATTCATCAACTGAAGGATATGTAGGTAGGTTCCACAGATTGTGAATTGTGTTCCAATAAACATTGATGTGGCTGTATCCCTGTAGTATGCTGTTTTTAAGTCCTTTGTGTATAGACCAAGGAAAAAGATAGGTAGGTCAAATGGTGGTTCCATTCCCAGTTTTCCAAGCAATCTCCATACTGCTTTCCATATTGGCTGCACCAATTTGCAGTCCCACAAGCAATGTATGAGTGTGCCTTTCCCCCATATTCTCACCAACACTTATTGTTGTTTGTGTTCTTAACTGTTGCCATTCTGACTGAAGTGAAATAAAATTTTACAGTAGTTTTGATTGGCATTTCTCTAATTGCTAGAGATGTTGAAAAGTTTTTTCATATATTTGTTGATTGATTGTATATCATCTTCTGAGAAGTGTCTGTTCAGTTCGTTGGCCCATTTATTGATTGGGCTATTTTTTTTTGGTGTTAAAATTTTTGAGTTCTTAAAATTTTTTTTTAGTTCTTTATATGGCCTAGAATTTAGTGCTCTATCTGATATGTGTGTGGTAAACATTTGTTCCCAAAATATATGCTCTCTATTCACCTAACTTATTGTTTCTTTTGCTGGTAAGAAGCTTTTTTAGCTTGAGCTATTCCATTTATTGGTTCTTGATTTTAATTCTTGTGCTATAGGAGTCTTATTAAGGGAGCTGGGGCCTAATCCCACATGATGGAGATTAGGGCCTGCTTTTTTTTCTATGAGTTGCACGGACTATAGTTTAATTCCTAGGCTCTTGATTCACTTTGAGTTGAGTTTTGTGCATGGTGAGAGATAGGGGTTTAATTTCATTTTGTTGCATATGGATTTCCAGTTTTTCCAGCAACATTTGTTGAAGAGGCTATCTTTTTTCCAATGTATGCTTTTGGCACCTTTGTCTAATATAAGATAATTGTAATTTTATGGGTTAGTCTGGGTGTCCTCTATTCTGTACCATTCATCTACAAGTGTATTTTGATGCCAATACCATGCTATTTTTGTTACTGTTTCTCTGTAGTAAAGATTCAAGTCTGATATACTGATGTCACCTGCTTCAATCTTCTTGCTCAGGATTACTTTAGCTATTCAGGATCTCTTATTTTTTCCAGATGAATTTCATGATCTTTTTTTTTTCTATTTCCATGAGGAATGTCATTAGGATTTTGATTGGAATTGCTTTATATCTCTATAGTGCGCTTGGTAGTACGGTCATTTTGACACTATTAATTCTGCCTATCCAAGAACAAGGTAGATCTTCCCATCTTCTAAGGTCTTCTGTAATTTTTTCTTTAGCATTCTGTAGTTTTTGTTGTAGAGGTCTTTCACCTCTTTGGTTAAATTGATTCCCAGATATTTTATTTTTTTGAGGCTATTGTAAATGGGATAGTTTTTTTCTTTCCCTTTCAGAGGATTTGTCACTGATATACAGAAATGCCTTTGATTTAAGGGTGTTGATTTTATATCCTACTACTTTGATGAATTCATTATTAGTTTTCTTGTGGAATTTTTTGGGTCTTCTAGGTATAGAATCAAATTATGGGCAAATAGTGCTAATTTGAGTTCTTATTTTTATATGTGTATCCCTTTAATTTCTTTCATCTGTCTAATTGTTCTGGCCAGTGTTTCAAGAATCATGTTAAATAGAAGTGGAGAAAGAGGGCATCCCTGTCTTGTTCCAGTTTTCAAAGAGAATGTTTTCAATTTTTTCTCCCTTTAAAATTATGTTGGCCTGGGGTTTAGCATAGATAGCTTTTATAATGTTGAGATACGTTCCTGTTATCCAAAGTTTATCTAGTGTTTTGAACATGAAGGGGTGCTGTATTTTGTCAAAGGCTTTTTCTGTATCTGTTGAGATGATCATATGGTTCTTATCTTTAAGTCAGTTGATGTGATGAATTATATTTATTGATTTCCATATGTTGAACAAATCTTGCATCCCTGGGATGAATCCCAGTTGGTCATGGTGCACGATCTTTACTGTATTCAATTTTTCAGAATTTTATTGAGAATTTTTGCATCTATTTTCATTAGAGATATTGGTCTGAAGTTTTCTTTCTTTGATGTGTCTTTTCCTGGTTTTGGATTCAGGGTGATACTGGCCTCATAGAATGAGTTTGGAAGTGCTCCCTCTTTTTCTATTTGACAAAATAATTTGAGGACTATTGGCATTAGTTCTTCATTAAAAGTCTTGTAGAATGCAGCTGTGTATCCATCCAGTCCTGGGCTTTTCTTGATTGGTAGGCTTCTGATGGCATCTTCTATTTCATTGCTTGAAATAGATCTGTTTAAATTGTGTATATAATCCTGATTCATTTTGGGCAAATTATATGACTCTAGACATTTTTTGACTTCAATATTTTCTATTTTATTGGAGTACAAGTTTACAAAATAATTTCTAATTATCTTCTGCATTTCTGTACTGTCTGTTTTGATATTTTTCCTTTTTTTCACATATGTTAGTAATTTGAGTTTTCTCTCACCTTCTGTTATCATAGCAAAGGGTTTGTCAATTTTATTTATTTTCTCAAAGAACCAACTTTTTGTTTTGTCATTTTTTTTTTCATTTTTTTGTTTCAATTTCATTTATTTCAGCTCTCTGATTTTAATTATTCCCTATCTTTCACTGCTTTGGTGTTGATTTGTTCTGGGGCTTTGAGATGTAATGTTAAGTCATTTATCTGTTGACTTTTTTTTCTCTTAAGGAATGAACTCCATGCAATGAACTTTCTTCTTAGCACTACCTTCATAGTGTTCCAGAGATTTCAATATGTTGTATTAGTGTTATCATTTACTTCTAAGAATTTTTTAATCTCCTCCTTGATGTCTTTTGCAACCCATTGTTCATGAAGTATCATATTATTTAGTCTCCAGGTGTTGGAGTAGCTTTTATTTTTAATTTTATCATTGTTTTCTAGTTTAATTCCATTATAATCTGATAGAATGCAGGGTAGAATCTCTATTTTTTTGTATTTGCTAAGAGTTGTTTTGTGGCATAATACGTGGGTCTATTATAGAGAAGGATCCATGTGCTGCTGAGAAGAATGTGTATTTGCTCCTTGAAGGTTAAAATATTCTATATATCTCAGTTAAGTCTAAGTTATTGATTCTATTATTGAGTTGTACAGTTTGTTTGTTCAGCTTTTGTTTGGAAAATCTAGACAATGCTGAGAGGTGTGCTAAAATCACCCAGAATTATTGTGTTGTGGTCTACTTGAGTCTTGAACTTGAGAATAGTTTGATGAACGTAGATGCTCCATTCTTTGGGGCATATATGTTTATACTTGTTATGTCTTGCTGGTGCATGGTTCCCTTGAGTAGTATGTAGTGTCTTTCTTTATCCCTTTTGATTAACTTTGGCTTGAAGTCTAATTTATTTGATATGAGAATGGAAACCCCTGCTTGCTTCTGCAGTCCAGTGAATGGTATGATTTTTCCCAACCTTGCACCTTCAGTCTGTGGATGTCTTTTCCTATAAGATGAAACTCTTGGAAGCATAATAATGTTGGGTATTTTTTTGGGGGATGGATCTAATTTGCTAGTCTATGTCTTTTGATTGGTGAGTTTAGGCCATTAACAGTCAGGGTTATTATTGAGACATAATTTGTATTCCCAGCCATTTTTGTTTATTTTTGGCATTTAACTTGACTTGGTTTCTCCTTTGATTGTTTTTCCCTTAGTGTAATACTTTCCTGTGCTGATTTTCATCATTCTTTTTCATTTACTCTTCATAGAATATTTTGCCAAAGATGGTCTGTTGTGCAGGCTTTCTAGTTGTAAATTATTTTAACTTTTCTTTATCATGGAAGGTTTTTATTTTATCATCAAATCCAAAGCTTAATTTTGCTGGATATAAGATTCTTGGTTGACATCCATTTTCTTACAGAGCTTGGTATGTGTTGTTCCACGATCTCTTGGCTCTAAGGGTCTAGGTTGAAAAATCTGCTGAGATACAAATTGGTCTCCCCCATATGTGATCCAATTCTTCTCTCTTGCAATCTTTAAGATTCTATCCTTGTTCTGTGTACTAGGCATTTTCATTATAATGTGCCTTGGTGTAAATCTGTTATGATTTTGTACATTTTGGTGCCCTGTAAACCTCTTGTATTTGATTTTCCAATTCATTCTTCATTCTTGGGAAAACTTCTGATATTATCTCATTGAAGAGATTGTGCATTCCTTTCATTTGAAACTCTGAGCCTTCCTCTATCCCAAAAACTCTTGGATTTGATCTTTTGATGCTGTCCCATAATTCTTGGATTTTCTGTTCATGGTTTCTTACTATCATCACTGGGTGGTCAACTTTATTTTCCAGATTGTATACTCTGTCTTCATTATCTGAAGTTCTGTCTTCCACATGATATAGTCTGTTGGTGATGCTTTCTATTGAATTTTTCATTTGGCTTATTGCTTCCTTAATTTCAAGGATTTCTGAATTTTTTTTCCAGAGTATCTCTTTTTTGAAATAATATTTTGCTACCTATATTTGGTCTCTTATCTCTTTGTTGGAGTGATCAATATTTGCCTATTGTTGCTCACTTAGGTCATTCTTTAATTCAGAGATCATTTTAATTATGAACTTCTCCAACATTTTATCACCTGCTCTGTCCATGGGTTCTGTTATTGTAGTATCTTTGTTTGTTTGGGGCACTTTCCTCCATTGTCTTTTTATGTTGTCTATGTGTTTTCTTTCTTTCAATATAAATCTGAGATATTACAGTTACTACACTATAATCTTATATTATCCATGCATATTATCTGTACTTCACCTTGATATTGGGCTTTCAGACCCTGCAGGTGTCCCTCCATTTATGCTACTACAACTAAAGGTAGTCTCAAAAATAGTGGAAGTATCTTAAGATAGCAGTGGAGGTGTCCCAAGATGGATGCAGCATCTTTCATAGATGGAGCTAAAAGGTTGGGCCTCACACTGTCTTTGAGATACCTGCTCGAAGATGCAGCTGCTTCTAGGCCCTGTCTGTTGTCAAAAGGTAGAGGCTACTGTGTGGGGAAGACTATGGTGACGTCTGCAGTGTCCCAAGATAGAAGTGGGTTAAGTGTGGGCTCCCAGATGCAGGGAGTGGACTCGGATCTACCCTGGGCCTGGGTCCCCCACAGGTTGGTGTAGGCAGATCTGGGCTGGGCCTGAGCTTCAGTGAGAGTCTGCTGGTCCGAGGAGGCGGTCCTGTGCCAGAGCCTGGCTTGTCATCTTGATAAGATGATAATTCCTTTGTATAAGGTTGAGTGGAGAAAATTTAAATCAAGAGAGGGAAAAGAATTTTTATATTTTTAGCTCCGCAAAAAGGGAATAAAAGGGTTAATTTTATATGTCAACTTGAATGGGTCATATGTCCCCTGACATTTAGTCAAACATTATTCAAGTATGTCTATGAAAGTGTTTGTGGATGAAATTCACTTTGGAATTGTTAGAGTAAGGCAGATTACCCTTCCAAATGTAAGTGGTCCTCATCCATTCAATCAGTTGAGGATCTGAATAGAAAAAATAGGTCAGAAGGGAGCAAAGCAAAGGGCACCCCTCTTTCTGCTTGGCTAGTTGAGCTAGATATAGGTCCTTTACTATTGGAATTCAAAGTGAAACATCAGTTTTTCATAGGGTTCTAGTCTGCTGGCTTTTGGACTGGAATTTATACCATCAGCTCTCCAAGGTCTCTAGATTTCTGTGTGTGTGTGTGTGTGTGTGTGTGTGTGTGCGCGCGCGCTCATGCATGCAGATATACATACATGTGTGTGTATATGTATATGTGTTTGTATATACATATATATACACACATACATATACATATATATACACATTGACTTGTTGAAATACAACATTTTAGTAACCTTGAGGAATACTGATTTCATATTTTGAAGTATTGCTCTGTGTTCCCCTATGTCTTACTTCAGATAATGGACAAAAGTCTTAAGTGGTCATAAGCCATGTAAAAACTCTTCCTATGTCTTCCAAAGACGTGAGGGATAAATTAACATACTTTTCTATGGTAGTCAGGCATCTCTCCCACCTCCCCAAATGTTGTCTCTTTCTAAGTCCATTTTGCTCCTTCTGGAGAGAGCTATGTATTCATTAAGCATCTGAGCAGCAAGTACTGAAACTTGCCTGGTTCATAAAGTCAGGAGAAGACAGGGGTAAGTATATGAGCTCTGGCTTTGGAAAGGCTAGGCTCAATCTTCCATCCTAAGACATTGGTAATTTTGCACTTCATATGACCTCAATTTCCTTATCTATAAACACAGGACTCACCATGACTACCTATGTGGATTGTTTTGATGATTATATAATATTGTGAGTACGTATATGTATTATGCATTTATACACACACTGTTTAGCCCAGCACAGTGGCTGCTTGATATTTAGATGCTAAGTAAAGGCAGTTACAGATACAGGATTTGGAAATGGAAATGGAAGAATTTTTGTGAAATTCAACCTGAAAAGAAAACTTGTCACATGGGGACCACCCATGCCTCCTAGAGCTCTCTCTTATACAATGTCTTCACTCCCTGGAATGGTTCCCCAGGAAAAATTCCAATCTGTACAGCCAGGCTCCCAGAAGCCAGAGTTAGTGGGGGTGGGATAGACTAGTAAGTTAAGGTCTCAAAAAGTCAGGATTGTTTGTCTGCTTCATTTTATCTAAGATAAAAAGGCAAACTATGGATAGTTTTAAACAAAAAGGTGAAGAAATTCTTAAATACAGAATTTCCTGGTCTTTTCCTGGAGGGCTTCTTTTTTAAGTTGTTGTTTTATGTTTTTGATTATAGTGTCAAATATTTCTGTAGACGTTTACTCAAAGGCTCCTTTATGACATAGCTGATGCTCACTGATTAAGTTAAATGAAAATATGCTTTACATCTGTTACTGCTAATGCCAATAATTGCTGTGATAAAAATGATAGCAAGTGCTTTTTGTTTGTTTTATTATTATTTCACACAAGGTTTCTTCCTCTTGCTTTTATTACAATATTTGAGTGATTTAAACCAAGATGGTTTTATCTCCACTCTTATCTCTGATGCTTGTAGGTTGCCAGGAGTAAAATATTTCAAAATCAGTCATGTGTTTTTGTATTTAGTGGGATTACTGAGTTTTAGTCAACTATCATTAATTGCATCCCAGCTGTTTTCTCAATTCCATTCTCTTATGTCTGTTGATGGCACAAGGGTAGGACTTTGGGAGGATTAGAAATTACACAGAGAGTTCGTCATAAGTTTGGATTTATTATTTTTATCCTGGTTTGAGAGATGAAGAAATCCAATTTAGTAACTTGTCCACGTATTTTAGCAGATGCTATTGATGCTGTACTCTATTGCCTTCCCTGTACCACTTCCATGCCAGCTCACTTCGAATTTACAAGTCTTCACATTATCCTGGTGGCCATCTCTGTCCAGGAAGCCTGCTTTGCCTATCTATATGGCAGTGCGGAAGTGCCAGGTTTTTGGTGTCTGCTGATAATAATCCTTAGCCAATTACAAGATGAGCTGGTATATTGATATTCCTGCTCGCTCCCATCTATTGGAACAAGAATGATACATGTGATCTCCTTTGGCTCCCAGAGTTGTCCTAGCAAGAGAAAGTGCTCATTGCCCACAATGCTGGTTGGTTTGATAATGTACCTGTTACATTTTCTTCTCATCTGAACTCTTTCATAACCTTGCCAATGCTTTCATCAGTTCTCAGAAAAAAAAATACTTGTGTTCTAAATGGATGCCTTTGAGAATTCAAACTATCACTCCTCTGTTCATTAATTGGCTGACCTGGTATGCAAAATCAGATTTTCCTGACTTTAAAAGTTATGTGTATCCTGCTATACCATGTATTTTTAAATAAAAAGCATGTAAGTTATAAACCTAACTTCATAGAAATTGCAATATTACAGGGCCAAAATGTTAGTACACAAAAAGAGGAGAAATTATAAAAAGGCCGAATGAAAGCAAAATATCAGCTGGAAGTCTAATTTAGAGCAAATGTAGTTCTGAGCTGATGAGTGCATGACAAAATCCTACATTAGATGGGAAATCTCTTACACAGATAGATATATGAGGTCTTAGAATTTAATATGTAAGATAAACATTGAATATTTACCATGTGCCAGGCAATAAGTTAAGATACTTATCTTCAATATTATATTTAATGTTCACAACAAATAGGTATCTATTGTTGTGTACTAAATTATACTACAATCAACATCAACATAGCTTTATATAATATCCATTTTAAAATTTCTCACTATTTGGGGGGTTCAGAATTTAAATAGAGCTTGCTAGGTTGGCGCTTTGGCTCTTTATAATGTTGACTAAGTCACTGAATTATATCTAGCTAGGGGTGTGGCTAGTCAGGAAAGTCTAAATGAATTCACTCCTGTGTTTGGTGGTTTTGTATAGACCAGCTGAAAGTCTAAGCTGAGCTGGTCCCTATATTCTCCATTTGGTTTCAAGGAATTTCCACATATTCTCACATTGCTGTAACCAAAATACCTAACAAGAAGAATTTAGAGGAGGAAGTTGATTTTTGCTCAGATTTTAGAGATTCAGTCCATGGTGGGATGGCTGCATTTCTGTGGGTCTAAGGTGAGGCAGAACATCATGGCAGAGGGTGTGGTAGAAGAAGCTATCCTCTTCAGGGTAGCCAGGAAGCAGAAAGGGAGTTGAGAGAGTGCAGGAAAAATGACCTCTTCCAGGACACACCTCCAGTAACCCACCTCCATCAACCATGCCCCACCAGTCTACAGTTACTACTAAATCAGTCTATTCAGATGAGAACAGGAGCTTTCGGTGAGTGCCTCATATTCAAACCATAAGGTCTATCAGGCAAAAGATGAAGGCTAATCTCAGAATTGGCAAAATATAATTTCCAGTGGATTCCACTGGATATATCATTTGTAAGTCAGCTCAAATTCAAAGAAAAAAAATGAAAACTGCCTGTCTCTCAGTGAAAGATTCGCCAAAGATTTCTGTCCTCTTTAATCTGCCATATGCATGCACTATATTCATCTTCATCTCATAGGTTAAATGAAACTGAGTCCAAGAGATGACATAAAGTTTGGCCAGATGTTACCAAAGGAAAGAGTTGAATGTTGAACGAGGGAGTGTAATTTGTTAATGAAAAAAAAAAAAAATTAAACAAACAAACAAAAAAACTGCCGAGTGGGAAAAATGTTTAAATGTTTCATTGAGAGAAGGGATCAAAAAGAAAGTTTATTTGGCAGAAAAGTGTTGAGCTAGAGACTGCTATCCATCCATTAATGTTCAGTGTTAATTCTCCCTCTCTTCTTAATTAAAAATTATGGCATTTTTCTTTCTTTTTTCTCTTTGTTGTTGTAGTTGATTTTTTTAAGGGAATAGTGTACCAAATTAAACATGTTTTATTCCATATCCTCCACTAAGTTAAGAATAGCCATGTGACATTCTCCTATTCCATGGGCTATAAGCACTAGAATTTTCAGATGGATGATTTCACACATATGTACATCTTTGTCCTTCACTCTTCTTCTTTCTTTTACCTACAACATAAGGGCATGGCTGAAGATCCTAAAGTCATCTTATGAAGAGGAAGGCAAAGGCTCCAGTCTGTAGAGAGAGGAGCATAAATCTAAGCAAAAGCAATTCTGATTCTTTGGTGCTATCTGAAGCAAAGATGTGGATGCCAACCCTAGGCTGCCTAATAATAGGCTTCATATTAACTGGGGAAAAAAAAGGAACTCTGTGTTTATATGAACCATGTTATCTCTGATAACATGTGTAAACTATAAATCATAAATTATGACTTTGTGTTTCATAGGATCAGTTGGAGTAAGAGAGAAGGTAATGTTTCCATTTTAGGTAAATCAAAAAATTCTTATAGAATGACAATGATAGAAATTTCTGAAAGCCAGTAACTTTGAAAGCTGGAGCAATTCCTCATGTGTTCTTTGCCCTGTAGAGAAGTCAGAGGATGACTTGCTTTTACTCACATCTGCACCATTGAAACTTGGCAGTCACCTCATTGTTTATTAAAAAAAATCTTGGAGAGACAAAACAAAGAAGCATTAGTTTAAGTTTTAAGCAAGACCTACAGACAAGGAGTTCTGTAACATCCTTCTGTAAAGGATGTTGTGGATCACTCTTTATTTTTTATTATTATTATTATTTTTTTAATTTTGTAGTTGTAGGTAGACAGCATGCCTTTATTTTGTTTATTTTGATGTGGTGCTGAGGATGGAACCCAGTGCCTCACATGTGCAAGGCAGGCGCTCTGCCACTGAACTACAGCCCCAGCCCTGGATCACTCTCTTTAAACATGGGCATGGGTAGGAGGTTTCCAGGCTGGAAAAACTGGAGAGTGGTGAGTGCTACAGTGTAATTGTGATGTGCATGCTCTAAAAACTAAGAAGTCAGCCCATATGCAGACAGCATAAGCAATGCTTTGTGCTCAGTTCATCCTCATTAGTATTTTTCGAATCAACTTTGTGGTATGATTCGATGCAGGCTGCAAAGCATACTAGTTTCAAAATGCCACTTGTAGTGAAATCCCAAAATATGCTTCTTCTTATCATGAATACATCAAGACAAATTCTAAAATATACATAAGCTATCTTGAAGAAGAGCACAGTAAACAATCATCAAACATGATTACCTCATTAGGTTTCCAGTCAGTTAGCATTTCCTTTCCGCAGGGAGGAAGGGAGACAGGCTCTCTGGGTTGAGCAAACTTTGCTGAAGATAGTTAATAAGTTGAGGGGAAGTGTTTGACAAATTCTCAGAAAAATATCTAGAATACAATTTAAAGGTCCAGATACTAAACGTATCTGTTCAATAATAGATATCAAGTTCCCATACTTGTTACACCAAGACCCTTTGTCTGGAATAAGACTTCACCATTCACTGTGAGACCTGGGACAATTGCTCTGAGCCTGTTTCTTTCATCTGCAACACAGAAATGAATAATTTTCACATACCAAGGTTGTTGTCATGAGATGATCATCACACACAGTTGCCCATTGAAATTGAGCAGCATGAAGTCTAGTACATAGCTGGTGTCCTAGGAGCATCAGCTTCGCATCCTACAGCCTAGTCCTGAACTGACAAATGATGGGTTCAAATCCCAACTCTGAGACTTACTGACAGTTACTTTCAGTATTGTTTACGTTTTCTTTCTGATGTCTTGTCTTTAAAAGGGGCAGAGTAACCCAGAAGATGTTCTCTAGTCACACGGCATGGAAGGCAACATTTGGCACATGTTGAGAAATCCAGTCATGATAATATGCAGGCAGTCCTCAATTTCTCCAATACTGCAGGGTTATGAAAGTGACTGCATGAGCTAAAACTGGGTGTTTGGCTTGTAGTCTTTTCCTCATATCTCTTAATAATTCACGCAAAATTTATGGTGGTTCTATGACCTTTAAATTTCCTTTGTCAAAGCCTTAACATTATCTGATTATATAGGAAAATTAAAAATTAGTAAAAGAGAGTGCACTAAAACAGTGTACTGGGTATACTGCAATATAAAGCTCTAGAAACATTGAGAAATTGTCTTTTTATTTCTGTCTAAAAGCTTATCAAGAATCTTTTGAACTGTGCTGTCCCTCTGACTGTTTGACTTAAATCTTTGTTAAACCTTGGTGAACTGTCATCCTCTTTTCTAAGTCAGGATCAGCTTCTAACATCTCATCCTTTGTGCTTTCAATCCTGTAAAATACCTAGGAGGGTCCTTTCATGAGAAGGTTTTGGCTAACATGGCTTCCTGTGGGAAGTGCTCTTTGTCATGACTGCTTTCCTTTTCGAAGTCACTAATTCCCTGTGGCTGTGTACCTGCGGTCTCTCACACAGGGTCAATATTGGCATTTCCCTGAGCAGCCATTTCCTCTCTAGCGCCATGTACATTTGAAATTTTTTCACTTCCAGCATTTTCAGGTTTCATTTCTTTGCCACACTTTCAAATTTGCTGACCAAGTTTATTACCCCTTTATTCCCTTCTCACTGTGTGAGTATTCATGTATTTGTACATGTGGTACTGAGGATTGAACCCAGTGGTGCTTTATCACTCAGCGATACCCCATCCCTTCTTACTTTTTACTGTGAGACAGTGTCTCATTAAGTGGCCCAGACTGGCCTCCAACTTTCAATCCTCCTGCCTCACCTCTGAAGTACCTGAGATTATAGGTTTGCAGTGCTACACCAAGCTTTAGTTCCCTGTTTTGATTATCTATCTTTGTAAAATGGCACACCAGCATGTTACTAGGAAAGAAAGAAGCAATATTAACTATACATGTTGCTTTTTGTGTGTGAACAGATATGCAGTGCCCAGTCACCCACAGACCTTGAAAGAAATTATGGGATAGAACTTTGATCCCAAAACTCACAATTATTTTATATTCATTTGTGAAAAAAGAACTTACAACAGTGTTTGCACATTAGCAGTTGCTCACAGTTAAGATACCATTGTAAATGAAACTTCAACTATTATTTTGGGAGGAATGGTGCTATTTAAATCATGGCAACTGAAATGCAGTCATAACGAAAGCAAGAAAAGTAGAGATTGTTTCATATTACCAAATTTATTGAATAGCAGTATTTAAATGAGAAAACTGTTATTGTCGTATAGTTGCTTAAATATTAATATCTAGGCATGCTTTAAATATAGATGCAAAGAACCTCTTAATAGCATTCACAGAATGTTCCAAAGTATACAATTTTTCTATTGCTACTACTGGTAACTGCCACACACTTGGTAGATTAAAACTGCATACATTACTATCTTATAGTTCGGGAAGTCAAAAGCCTTCGCTGAAGTTTTGAAACTAAAATTAGTGTATCATTAAGGCTGTATTACTTCTGGAGGCTTCAGGAATACTCTAGTATCATTTTATTTTCAACTTACAGTGGTCAGTGCATTCTTTGGCTCGCATTCTTTTCCTCAGATCTCTGTAGTGTTGTACTTCTGCCTTTGATCTTCTTAGTCTTCTCTTACAGGACCCTTGTAATTACATTGAGTTTATCACGATAATCCTTAATAATCTTTATGTCTTAGTATCCATAATTTAGTCATATCAGTCCAGTTCCTCTTGCCATTTATGGTATATAATCACAGGCACTGTGAACTTGGTCAAGGGCATCTGTAGGGACTATTAAGAATAATATCAGGAATTGCTATGAATTGCACATGACAGGTGTCTCCCAGGCTCCTGTGTTGATGCAGGAACTTTTAGGGTGAAATGATTAAATCAAGAGAGTTCTAATCTAGTAAGATGATTGGTACATTTGATTTGATCATTTGGTGTGTTAATGGTTTGAATGGACTAACTGGGTGGTAACTGTAGACAGATGAGTTATGGCTCGAGGAGATAGGTCATGGGAGGATGCCCTGGGGTTTGTATTTCGTTTCTAGTGCCCAGCTCTCTCTTTGCTTTCTGGCCACCATGAGTCAATCATTTTTCATCTGATGGGCCTTCTGCCATGATGTTCTTCACCTCAGGCCCAGAGCAATGGACTGAGTTGGCTGACTAATGACTGAACCTCTGAAACAGTTATCTCAAAATAAACTTTTCCTCCATTAAGTTGTTCTGGTTGGGTATTTTGGTCACAATGACCAAAATAACTCAGATCTTATGTTTGTTTTTGTCTTAAAAATCCAACTTTAGGGTAAATACTATGACCAGCTCATTTTTACATTCAAGTCAATACAGCTTAAAAAAAGGTATCTTCTTCATGGTCCCCATGTCAGAGAAAGTGTTTCCATTAGATATTGTAAGTAATACAAAAACACCAATCACATACTAGATTACAGTCTGGACATACAGAGACTTACCTCTATCACCCTTACCTCAGCAGGCCCTTGGAACAAATGCATTGTTGTTGGTTTTCAGAAAAATCCTTTTCCAGGCAGCCAGACTGCTGTAAGCACATCCCTGCCATGGACAAGTGGCTACTCATACACAGAGTTCAGTCTGGTCAGGTTAAGGATCTGCTCTCTCCAACCACAAACCCAAATCTTTGTCCCAAGACATTTGAACAGAGCTCATCTTTAGTAGTTTTTTTTTTTTTTTTTTGTAGCCTTGATCTACTGCAGTTTATCTGTACTGTACTAGGTGACTGATGGTGTGATATTATAAAAACAGCTCTTCTGTAAAGTCAGATTCAGTCTTAAGCATAGGTTAATGAATTCAAAGGGATAATATGACATGCAAGAAAAAATTAGTAATTAAAATCTAGGAATTCTAGCTACTATGTAAATGGGCATCTTGCTGAATCATTATGAGTTTTGTTTCATGATCTGCATGGTGGATATAATGCCACACTGTTTTGTCCTTTCCAAATCTTAAAAGCAAATTTGTGTCATTTTTCTGTATGATGTTTTATCACATAATTCGATAAAATTGTGGTCGCTAATATTCCTATGGAGCAACGCTACAAAGGTTACCCTGTGTGACCCATTATGTTATCGGACTGTATGTGATGCATGATAAAAGTTAGAACCGGAATACAGGAGACTTGGCATAAACAAAAGTCGCTCTCCATGTAGGCATTATATATAGGGCAATTTTTTTCTATGGCTACTAGATTATATCAGCCCCCAAAGAATAGCTCTACTTTTCCTTATTAACAACAGCCAAATTAAGGTCATTCAGTATAGACACCAGAATTCTTATTTAGGTCAGTTTATGACTCATCAAAAATAATTAACTTTTAAATTAAAATTATATATAAACATAGATGATCAAATTATATGAGTATACATGTACCATCAGAATATTTATAGAAGTCAGAATATAACCCACTAAAAAACTGCCTCTTAAACTAAATATAAATATAATTAAATTTTGTTTTGATTCCAGAGATTGGCTTGCATGTATATAACTGAACTGTACTGATTGCCTATGCAGCACCAATTTGGAATCCCCTCTCGCTTCCTAACAGAATTCCAGTTTTGTGTAACTATTCTTCTTCTACAAGTTTACACGCTCTTGAGATAGTCATCTCTACCTGTGATAATTAAGGATTCCTCCTAGTTGTATGATCTGTTGTATGTATTTGTTGCAGGTATCATTGGGGGAAGCAGATCTTGAGATCTTTCCAAGAAACCAGTTGGTCAAAAGTATCTTCATTTTCCCAGTAGATGTTATTTGCCTTTTTCATCCAGTTGTCTTATACATATAGTTAGGTTTATTCAGAGGTTGTCCTGTTTCATGATGTCATTACTAAGTGAACTCATGGAGAGTGTGTTGTGGACTCTTGTTTTAAAGCTTTCTCAGTTTTGATTTCTAATAAAAATGGACATCTGTAGATTAAAAAATGCACACAGATGTCTAAGACCTTTTTAGGATTTTCTTTTTTTAAAACATGTATTTTTTTTTAGTTGTAGGTGGACACAATGCCTTTATTATATTTTTATGTGGTGCTGAGGTTTGAACTCAGTGCCTCACGTGTGCCAGGCAAGCACTCTACCACTGGGCCCCAGCCCCAGACCATCTTTAGGATTTTCAAAAGTTGAAAAGGGATCTTGAGATTCCTGGTCTAAGCAAATGTCCATGTCTTATGCTAGTGACCTGGATTAGGCATAAAAATGACCCACATCCAGATAATTAGAAGAAGCCTGTGAGGTGGCTGAGTCTATGAGGTCCTGGGGCAGGATTTTCTTTCTAAAAGATGAGACAGACGCTTGTTCTTTTTTCCGTATTGTCCTTCTTGCACCTAGACATCATGTCTGGAGCTCCAATAACACCTCATTCCAGCCTGACATTGAGACAGCCACAGGGGGTGATCTGGTATCCTGGAACCACAGCTTTCTTTCCATGCTTCTAGACAACTTCCTATGTGAGAAAATTAGCCCTTTATTGTCTAGATTCCTTACAGTTGAGTTTTCTGTTACCTGCTGTAAAAAGCATCCTAACAAAATTTGCATTGCATAAACCCTGTAAATAAAAACAACATCAAATCACCAAAGTTTCCTGCCATAACTTTTACTTCTCCTGATGTTTTAACTCCATCACTTGTAATTCCCCATCGGAGTATTATATTTCTATAGATTATTTTGTGCTCTGCCAAAGATTCTCTATTGGGACATAATGTCCCCTAGTTTTGCTCCTTTCTCTTAGCAAAGTAAACAACATTGTTGTAAACCAAAACATGAGAGTCCTTCAGTTCTAGCCCCACATGAAATAAATAATGAACAATCTAGGAAGAATTATTTTTGTTTCTTTGAATCCCAAAGGAATGAATTTCTACATTAACTTGCAAATCCAAGTCTTAAAGGCAGAAAAGTTGTTTTTATATGGAAAATAGACCTTGGGAATATGATGTCTAGAATTCCAAAATTTGAATAGGTGGTTAAGGTCTCACTGATTCGGCAGTCACTGTCCTGTAACCACAGAAGGGAACTCATATGATGTATGGTACCAGGCAACCTAATTAAAAAGTGAAAAATGTGTTCAACCAGTGAAATTTTAGGTTGAAGTAATTAATTCTCAAGTGATAGAATTTTTATTTACTACATTGATTTTTTTTATTGGCTTCTTACATTGTTTCTGTTTATCCATCCATCTATCCACCTACCTGTATTTCTGTGTATTTACTTAAAGAAAAGTTGGAGTTGAGTGTGGTGACACCCACTTATAATCCCAGCAACTAGGAAGACTGAGGCAGGAGGATCTGAAGTTCCAGGCCAGCCTGGGAAACTTGGAGAGACCCTCTCTCAAAATAAAAAGGGCTGGATATGTGGCTCAGGGTGTTCAGCACCTGCCCTGCATGCCTTATACCCTGCGTTTGATTCCCTAGTACCAAAAAAAGAAAAATGACAGTTGTATAAGACCTTCTACCTATCAGACCCCATGCAATGTAGACCTAGTCAAACATTCAAAAATATTTAGCAAAGTTTATGTACAAGGTTATGAATTTGTTAAGAAATTGGCAGTTACCTGGAAGGTAAAGCATATTTTCTTCATTAAACTTATTGTTTACAGAGGTGCATAAAAGATAAACCAATAAGCAAACACACCTGTGCACCTACACACCCACACATATGTGTATGTGAAATTACAGTTACAAAATTTATAGAAAAAAAATTGAAAGGACATGAACTGGGTTTGGTGTTGAGAAACAGAGAAGGGAACAGGGGATGTGCTCTTTAGGTACCCATGAAAGTCCTCTCCAAAGAAGAATTTTTATCCTGATATCTGAAGGAAAAGAGCCCCAGGGAGGTCTCCCCAGCATGTGAAGAGTCAGTGCATAGGCCCTTATGTGTAAAGTGTGTAAAGTCATTACAAATAGTATTGACACCATGCTGTGTAGCAACCAAACTCACCTACACATGCAGATTTCATATAGACACAAAAGTCTGAGAATAATGGAGAGGTATATTTCTTGTACACTCCTAATTATAAGAGATATAATGAAATTTTTATCAGAACTTGGCCTGCCTCAGCAGAGTTCTGGATAACATGTCATTTGTATGAATGTAAAAACAAAGCCAAGGTATATGTATAAATGGCTAGAATGGAAAAGTCTGAGATCTACCTATTAATATATCCCTGATTAAACTGCATTACAGTTGATAATAGAAAATGTTTTTTCATTCATTAATTCCATTTACTAATTCTGTTAGCCAGCTTCTCATTGATGTGTCCAAAAGACCTGACAACAACTCATAAAATGAAAAATTTATTTTGGCTCACAGTTTCAGAGGTTTCAGTCCATGGTCAGCCAACTCCATCACTCTGGGCTTGAAATGAGGCAGAGGATTGTGGTTGAGGAAAGCTGCTTAGCTCATCAAAGTCAAGAAGCAGAGAAACAGTGTACGAAGCCAAAGGATAAAGCCCCCAAAGTGTTTCCCCAATGACCTAACTTCCTTCAGTGACTTCCAACTTGCCTACAGTTACCAACCACTTATTCCAATCCAGTTATGAATCCATCAAATGAATTAACCCCTTTCATTAGATGAGAGTTCTCATCATCTAATCATGTCACTTCAGAATATGCCTACATTAACAGGAGTTTTCTGGGGACATTTCATGTTCAATATATAACACTAAAGTTAACTAAATTTATTCTACCTTATTCTGCATATTGGGCAATTTATTTTAGTTGAAGGAGATAAAGATTTGAAAAAGAGGGGCTTCTTGAAAGCAAGAAGAGGACAGACATTATCGTGAAGTAAAATCATGCAATAGCAGTAGGAAAAATGCCTTGGGAATATGAAAATCATTTATGCTATACAGCTTCTACCAATCTCTCCAAAATCATCCCTTACCTTATTTAACACAAAATTAACTTGATTTTTCTTTGTATTACATGTGATATACTTTGTCCCTTTATGCCTTGTGCTGGCTTTGTAACTGTACTCTATTCATCATTCTAGCATTTATTTAAGCACATTTATCCCAAGCAATCTTTCCTAAATCAGTGTTTCTCAAAGAACCATCTATATGGTTTAGATGGTTTCTCATGAACCATCTATATCATAACTGCATAAGAAAGTTATGATATATATTTTAATACACTTCTCTGGAAGTTCTTTTGCATTCTTAATGTTGTTTTCTCTATATTGTTCCAGAGTTCCCCTCTACAACCCCACAGCCACAGTGATCTCTCTCTATTATAAGATTTATCACCTGATATCTTTGCTGGTCTGTTAAACTCATCCTCCATAATGATTGAAATTCACCAAGATGAGAGAAAACTTCATCGATTAGCTATTACAAATCCACCACTATGAATATAGAACTGTATTTTACATAGGTGGTCAATAAATAGATATATGTTTTGCAGAAGAGGAAAGATGTTAAGCATGGCATAATAGAACAACAACAACAAAATAATAGTAATAATAATGGTAGAAGCCAACAGACCTAGGTTCCCAGGCTTAGCTTGGCCAAAGACTGGTTAATTTGATTTAGAAAAATAATTTGAACTTATGTTTTTTTCCCTCTAATTTGATAGTGTGTATACTTATCTTAATCTTTCTCATTTTATAAGGATGTAGTTTACGTGGGATTCTGTGCAGATGACCATAATGACAAAATATGAAAGCAAAAAACAAATCCCAAGTTTGCATACAAACTTGTGTCTGTGTGTTTAATCCAGTTTGATGATCTCCTTTTACAATTAAAAATTTACCTGAGAAACATGTTCATAGACTCTGCAAACTTCTGGTTGTGAAGTTTTCAGGCTGTTTGCCCCCCGCCCCTGAAACCCAAAGAACTCTTGAGACAGAAATTCTTCATTTGTGTATGCTGCTCTTACCTTCCACTGACTTCAATTCCCCTTATTTATATTTTATCTTGGTACAACATTTTACTCTTATAAGTCTAGGTCACATGGGTCTGCATGGCTTGTTTTGTGACACTTCAAGATTTGAATATCATAAATGACTTTTAACATACAGCAAATGCCATGTTACATTCCAGAACAATGTCTGTTTTTAGCAAAGTGCTGATCTCTCCTACTCTATTTTTTTTTGTATTAAAAAAAAAAAAAACACACTGCAAAAAACTGCCTGCATAAAATTAGCCTGGATTTGCTCTATCTGACTCCTCTTGTCAAACAATTGCAATTGTGTGAAGCATTTCTGGGGCTAAAATTGGTTCTGTGCTACTTTCCTTGGCATCTCAAATCCACTAGATTTAATAGTGAAGTACAGCTTTACTTTGAAGAAATAAGACTGTTTGCAAATTAATGTAAAAAGTCAGGTTTTAAAATGCCTGAAGAAGTTAGTCTATATTAAATTAGCCAGCTGAGTCATTAAAACTTTGAACATTATGTCTATTCAACTCTGAGTCCATGTGAAGTGAAAATTTAGTAGAAAAAGATTGCACAGCAAGCAAATCAACATTTACATCTTCTTTCTCAAGCACGGTATTATTTGGGCATATTGAGGGGTCTTGAATTCAGGTAAAGAGGTTTGGAACTGATGAACGGTAGGAGGAATAAAAGACATTGGTACTTCTGAAACTACTACTAATGATAATATGCACTTGTTATGAAAAGATGTTGGTAAATCATGAAAATTTCAGTTAGACCAGGTAGATATGATCAAGATATCTGCTGTATATCGTGGTGGCTGCAATTAATAAGAATATGTTTTGTGTTTGAAAATTGCCAAAAGAGTGAATATTTAGTGTTCTCACCCTAAAAATAAATTGATAAGTATGTGAGATAACAAATACACTAAATATTTTGTTTAGCCATCCCACAATGCATACCTATATCAAAACAGCATATTGTACCAAAACATAAAAAAATAAACAACAACAACAACATCAAAACACCAAAAATGAATCATGGGTACTGAGCTAAGAATTATACTATATCATTATGTTTATTTCTACCATGATGCATATGGCAGATCCAGTGATCACTATTTTATCATGGGCAAAACTGGAGCTCAGAAATGGGGAAACAGAAGTTACTTGTGCAATGAACACTGAAACTTCAAGTTCCACCTATGAAAACAAAGAGGCAGTGCTGCATTAGCTATAACAACAGGTTGCTGCTAGCTTAAGTGTGCTTGCTTGCCTGACTCTGGTTGATGGCACACCCTCTTATAGAAGTAACTGATGTCTAACTTCCCCCATACCTTGTCAGCACTCCATGCTGCTTCTACATCAATATTTGAGAGAGGGGTGCTGGGATATAAAGTGAATCAGAAACTGTATTTTGATTGGATTTAAACTGTGTTGAGAGGGACAAACTAAGTATTTCAAATAAGACCAATGGAAATACTGCAGATTTTTCCTTCTAAGACACCCGTGGCTTCGCTGAATGATAGCAAAACTTTGCAATTCTCCTTTTTTTTGGATGAGAATTTTATACATTAACAGAAAATCTAAGGAAGAGTGGGAAAGAGAACCTTAATATTTTTTAGTAGCAGTACTTTTGCATTCTCATCCCATATGCTTCTGGGAAACCACTTTCACTCTTGCATTCTTCTGGGATATTCATTTGTTAGCTGAGCACACAAAATAGTTTCATCACTTGGCTCCTTATGAGTCTAATGCAATTGTAACCCAAAAACTGAATTAAATGAATTGGTAAATACATTATGTCTTTCATGTAATACAGAGTTCGGTAAATTGCATGAGACATTCAACAAAAAAAAAACTTCATGTTTTTCTTAGTTTTTGCAACCTATGTTTTTGAAAATAATTTATGTAAAATTATTTTACTCTGTGTATAAAATATTTTGAAGTTTTATTTATTTATTTAGTTGAGAGTTATCGTATCTTAGATAAATAGTATAGCATTTAACATAACAACTTGGGTCTAAACTTCAATTCTCACTCCACTGTATCTTTTACGTTCTCTGGTTCTCAATCCCTTCCTCTGTAAATTTTCTAGAATCATAACAAATACATGGAAGAAAGTTTGAAGAAAATCTAAAAATATTTGAGTAGCAATTATACACTGTTGTATAGTAGTTGTTCAATGATTGGTGAATGTGAGTTTGTTCTTTTTTTTCTGCAGCTTCTTATTCATTTATTTGTATTCCCTACTACTTAGTAGCTAATACTATCATAAAATGCAAAAATCATTTGAAACAGTTCTATGGTTTTTGCCTTGCTGTTTTTACTAAAAATCTGAAAAATTACTATCTGAGATCTCATACTGAGATTATTTTCTCATACCAGGAATTCCTTGCTCTCTTCATTTCTTTCCAGAAATATCTCAAGTTCTCTCTTCTTATTCTACATCTAGAATAAACATATTTCACTAGAGATAAAACTTTATTCAACACAATTTTCCTGTAAGTAGAGAATGCTACTCACTGGCATTTTGCCCATTTTTTATCTCTGTACCTATTCTTGCACCTGGGACTGGTATTTATGACAGCCACTATAGTGATGTCCTCCAATGACCTTGGCACCAATGTCAGCAGCATTCCAAGTGAGTGTTGAGAATGAGATCTGGCACTTTTGACTAAGACCCTCAAGGCATAGCTTCAATAGCATGTCACTTTCCACTGCTTTTATATCCTACAGTGCAAAAACTTCATGACAACTTATGCTTCCCGTCTCTTCTGCTTCTTCATCTAGATACTACTGATTTCTAATTTTACCCTTCACTAACAACTAATCAGAAATTCACATACATTCTCTATTACAGCTGGGTACACTGAGTTCTGATGACACTGGTTAATAGCCTCCAGCTTATTGCAGCTTTTTGATCTAGAAAACTGTTGTATAACAAGGTGCAAGAAATCTCATATGGGACACAGTCTTTTAAAATCTATGCTAACAAATAAACATATGTGGTCATTTACTAAGTAAAAAATGTGTGCCATGGATGGAGGTTGTTTATTTGAATATTTGGAAGTTATCTGTTTCCTCCCACACCCTACTGGTCTCTTACACTTAAGAAGAGTAGTATTACAATGGTATTGAATCTTATTTTCCATCACCAGGACAGCTCTTACAGCATATCTGACATGGAATCTTAGGCAGAATAATGAGCCACCAAGATTCCATGTCCTAATCCCTAGAACTTCTGAGTATGTTAGAGTAAAGGGCAAAGAGGAATTAAGTTTGGGAATAGAATTAATATTTCTAATGGTTTGCACTTAGAATGGAAATATCATCTTTGCTTATCAGCACAAATCCAATGTAATAACATGAATCCTTAAAGGTGAAAGAGAGAGGCCAAATAATGGAATCATAGGTGTGTGTGACTATGAAAAAAGGAACATAGAAATGCAACATTGATTCCATTGAAGATAGATGAAGGAGACTAAGCTATGGAAAACAATTGGATTCTAGAGGCTAAAAAATGGAAAAGAAAATGTGTTAGCTTTTGATTGACTAAACTTCCAGACAAGAACAACATAGAAGAGGAAAAGTTTATTTTGGGCTCACAGTTTCAGAGGTCTCAGTTTATGGTTGGCCAGCTCCATTGCTCTGCTCTGAAATGAGGAAGAACATCATGGTGCAAGGGCATGGTGGAGGAAAGCTGCTCAGCTTATGGCAGTGAGGAAGCAAAGAAAGAAGCCAGGAACAGATGTAGTCCAAAGCCACATCCCCAGTAACCTAATTCTTCAACCATGTCCTACCTTCCTACAGTTACCATCAAGTGGGCTATTCAAGTTATTAATCAACCAAATGGATTAATCCACTGATGAGGTTACACCTCTAATAATACAATCTTTTTCATCTCTGAACATTGCTGCATTGCCACAAAGATTCCATGTCCTAATCCCTAGATTGATGAGCTTTGCAGGGGACATCCCAGATTTATAACAGAAACGTATCATACTGAGACTCCAGAAGAAATCAGTCTTGCTGACACTGTGGAGCCAGTGAGTGCTATATCAGACTTCTAACCTACAAAAATGAAAGATAATCAATTTGTGTTTTAAGCTATTTGATATAAGTTGTTTAAGTTTGTGATAATTTGTTATAGCAGCCACATAAATTTAATATGCAATTACTCTCTTCTCATGTAAGAAAAGAGAGATGATAAATTGATGAAGGTTACATGGGTATTGAAGAGGGAGGTAAATTGAGGGCATAAATTAGAAAAGGCATTATCAAGGGATGTTAATTTATTATTTTCAAATATAATCTCATCACATCTTTTCCTTAATACTGCCAACATAATGCATACTTACAGATCCATGAAGGCACCCTTTGACCATTTATGAATCAAAATAAAATTGTAATGTACAGTGTTAGTTAAGAAAGTAGCTGCCCCCTTCCAGAAAATAAAAAGATTATCATGATAAAATAACCATTTGAGCTACCTAATTATGTTAAAACTCTCATATCTTAAGAAAATGGTTTATTATGCATTGAAGGTTTAGGTAACTGCATCACAGCAATTTGTCCAAATGACCCCTTTTAAGAGAAAGAAATGTGATGCTGAGTAATATCGCTACAAATCTTGAAGAAAATGAGACATTTGATCTTATTGTGAATCCCAAATTATTGCATCTTCATCTTTAATAAAGACTCAAAACTACTTTAGGAACTTGAATGCTGTCAAAATAACAAAGCAATCTCTCACCAGTCAGTACCATGGGCAGAACCAAGCAGGTAGACATTTTCTCTAGAGGTTAATCTACACAGATACCTTAAAATAGTAAATACAATAAATATATGGGAAGACCATTTTGATTTCTAATCTCATTGTCTACATCTTATCACTTTTTTTCTTGTTTCATTTTTATTGAGATTTTTAATGAGAATTGTAGTATGGATGTCCTAATTACCTGCATCCACAGATAATGGTAATAGAGATGCTGATGCAGATTCTATTAAACACCAAGAGTATAGGACACATTTGCTGTCCTTCTACAGATAATAAAATACATGAATACAAGTTTTGTTTTGAAACATTTCTATCTAAAAGCAGAGATGGGCTAAGCAGTTATCTACAAAATCTGGTTGATACATTGATGCTTGCAGTGTGGGGTGGGTAAAGTTGGAAAGAGGATATAAAGACAGGAGAAGTTTTTTCCTTACTTAAAGAATAATAAGATCATTTCAGTTATTTTATATAATTGTCAAAAAACATAGAGCATATTTTTAAAATATATGTATATATATCTTTTTTTTCTGGTGGTCTTTTACATTGCAGATAATCTTGGATTGGATTCTGAAATTGCTAAAGTGAATGCCCTGGGTTTTGTTGGATGCCTTTCTTCAGTCCAGTACAATCATATAGCACCACTGAAGGCAGCCCTGCGTCATGCCACTATCGCACCTGTGACCGTCCAGGGGACCTTGACGGAATCTAGCTGTGGCTCCATGGTGGATTCAGAAGTGAATGCAGTAACCACTGTGCATTCTTCATCAGGTAGATTCCTGAGAATGCCTAGTGAAGTCCCCTTACTAAGACTACCTTATCTGTCTTCTAGAAGCTTCCAGTTTAAAGAGCCAGCTAATAGTACTCAATTCTTTACCTTGAATTGGGTGATTTCATACATATTTAATATAATACTATTTCATGTGATGAACAATTAGAACTAAAGGCACAATTTTATATATTTTACATATATATATATAATCATATTATATGTGTATATATGTGTGCATAGTTCCTGTTGTTTAAGTGGCTGCTGTTTTGAGGATCAAAGTATCTAAGTGTAAGGGAGGTACAGTCTGGTTGCTGAACTAATATGTAAGTAGATGTATGAATTTCTAGTGGAGTTTAGCATGTTTAATAAATCACAGAAAACTCTGGGAAAGTCATCATACAGATGCAGGAGTCTAGCATTAAAAAAATAGGGAGTTCTTATTAAACATTATGTGTGTGTGTTTTCATATTTATACAGACAGATATGGAAACATAGGGGTATATAGGTATGTATTTAAATGAAGTCATTCATTTTTGAGAGGGGGACTTACAACTCACAGTTGGCTTTAAAATTGTAAAAGACAATAGAGACAAACCATCAACACAATACTCACCAATGAATATATAGATTAACACTCTGAAGGATTATTTTCCTGGAGGTACACATCCAAGCATGGATTAATCCTGTTATTTTAAAAGTTTTGTAATCACGTTACTAAAACCATCATCTTATCATCTCAGAAGTGTTTTATTTGTGGCTCCAATAAATATATCAGAGAGTTAGAATTAATAAACTGAATTAATATATGTTAATACAACAACAACAAAATGTGTTAGGTATTGAAAAATCTGGGTTAAAACCAAGTCTGCATTGGTTTATACAGTTACAAAGTAGTGCATAGACTAAATTAAAGAGGAATCAATGCACGTTGGAGTAAAAACAAACCATGCTCTGAACCTGGCAGGTAGCTAAGTTTATATATGTATGGCAAAGTGGGAGGAATTCCAGGAAGGAATACTGGCATAGGAATACAGAATAACAGCAGCCTTTAGAGGACACAGGAAATATAATGACTAAATGGTTTTGTTTTTCTCCCTTTCTTCACTTCTTCATTCCTTCATTCCTTCCTCCCTCGTTTTCCCTCCTTTTTCCCCTTCCTCCTGCTTTGCCCTCTACCACATTCTATATACCCCTTCCTTTTTCTCACTTCTTCTCATCTCCTCTTCTGATTTCACATTTCCACCTTTCCTTGTCTGTTTGCTTTCTGTGTGTGTCACACACAAACACCACCATCACTGTCACTCCTGTTGTCATCAATCTCATGTATGCATACATGCATGTAAACTAACTATCTGAACATCCAGAGATGATTAATAGCATTATCAAGTTCCACAACCAAAGTTCTTTACATTAGAACTACCCTATAAGTACTGCCAACCCAGAATGCCCAACCCATACCAATTCCTTGAATGTCCTTCCCATTTGACTCCTTCAGTCTCTCTTTCCTAGGATTTTTTTCTGAGCTCCAGTTTCATGAGTCTTAGGAAAAGTTCCCCAGAATGCACCACAAGGAGTATAATACTGTTCACCCAGTTCCACAAGAAATACTATATATTTATATTTATATTTAAATATAAATATGGCTATTTATTAAATGTGTATTATCCACCAGGTTTTGAATATTTTTATGCATTATATACATGCACATAAGTATCCCTGCCCACTTTTAATATGTGTGCAACTTATCATTTCAAAAGAGATCACAATTTTACAGCACAAGCAAGGATTCAGAGCCACATCTGTCTGTGTACTTTTAAACTTGCTGTTTTTCTTTTCTTTTACTATAATATACATATTATTCACTTGTACCATGCATGTATCTCTGTGAGGGCTGCTCCTAGGAGTATTCATTCTTGTCTCTGCCAACGGGCTCAGAACCCTCTTGCAACTGAAGAAAACCCTCATGCAGAGAGGGATGTGTGCTTACAATAAGAAGCCTACTCATATACAAGAACTATCCAGCAAAGCAGCAAAGGACCTCAAGGGAAGACTGAGGACATATGGGCAAGAAACCAGTATTCCCTGGCTCAACTCTTTATCCTGTTATTTACATATAAGCTAAGAGGGTCTAGGAACTGTGGGTTATAAGCAGCATATTTAAAATGCTTCTTTTTGTTTTCACTGGAATTCCTTCCAAAATGCTAACTCACAATTATTTGAGTACATTTGGTATAATCTGTAGGTATTTTATATTCTGTTTCTGATGGTTCCAGTGGAGAGTCAAGTTTCAGGTCTTTTTCTCCTTAGATCCCTTTGGGAAGACGGATGAGCGGGAACCACTTACCAATGCAATTCAGAGTGATTCAGCGGTCATTGGAGGTAAGCCATTCTTTGTTGTTGAGAGTAGAAAAGATAAAAATAATCCTCTACTTTGGAGGAAGTTATCTGAAACCGTCCTTAACTACAGCCATCCCAAACCCAGAATCCCACATTATCTGCAAGACCATGAGCCTTTTTAATGAATAGTCCTGTGTGCTGCATGATCAAAGACACCCTTTCCTCAAATTCCAGCAGCTCTGTGAATTCCTCCTGCCTCTGATTCATTAGCAGCTGAGCACTGAGTCAACAGCTGGAGCATTTACTTACAGACAGGCAGCCTGCATCCTGTTCATCTCATCCAGTTGTCACTTTTCCTAAAGCACAAACAAAGCGGACCCATAAAACTACATATGGGGAAGAAGCCAAGTTGGGGCAGACAGATGGGTGAAGCTGTAGTCCTGTCGGGGGCTTTCTCCACCAAGTGATTTGGGTTAGATCTAATGAGCAGGGCGAAGCCCACAGGACTATAGCTTCAAATCCAGCAGCACATGTGGTTACAGATGCAGATCTTGTCTGCTGTGTTGTAAACTCAGCTCCTGACTCCCTCCCTTACTTTTCCATTTTCTAACTGCATGTTGGCCTCACCCCCTTTTTATTCTGTCTCAGCTTGGCTGCTGCCGGCAGTAGCTTGATTTTTCCATCTGGGTCTTGCAACACAGAATGACTCCCAAACCTTGTTTAATGTAAGATGCCTGAGAGAGAATAAATGAATTTTCATCTGAGAACTATCAGCCTAGCAGGTGCCCCCATCCCTACCTGCTGGCAGCCTAGATAAACCGCTCAGTATCTGGTACGATAGCATTCTCCTTTTAAAACTTTGCAGTATCTATTCACTTAATTGATATTTAATGAGTCCCAGTAGCAGGGCAGGTCCTGTGCTAAGCATAGGGATATGGGTTGAAAGATAGGGACACTGCCCTCAGAAATTACAGCTCGACTGGGATAAGCAAACTGTAGAAGAAGGAGCGATGACTGTTCTGAGGGAGGAGTGGAAATAACAAGGGGAGCCAGTGGTACATCATCATAATGCAATCACAAGGAAGGTGATCCATGACCATTATTTATGGAAGTTCACAAAACATCTGACCTGAATTCCTGCTTAAGGAAAGAACGTTGAACTTAATTTCTGTTTGCATCAAAAATGTCAGAAAGTATCCTGTGCCTGCTTGTCTTCCTGTAAGCTTTTATTTGACAAGAGAGGAAGAGACTTGTGACTGCTGACTTTTCTCCACTCATTTGCATGCTTCTGTGAGTCTCTGTAGGAGTAGGAAAGTTATCTCAACCCTATAGGAAAATTCCCAGAGGCCTGCATACTTTCCATCTCTGAATCAACCAGGCACTGGAGGAGTAGAAAACCGTTCCCTCTTTCATGTCTTGAAGCTGTAGCACACTCACTGGGTCACTCACTGCCATCCAGTTTATCCATATATTTATTGATTAGGTGGTTTTACTCTGCCTTCTTCCAAAATAGTTGAACAATGTTATCTAATGATTAGAGAATACATAAAAATGCAAGCAATCTTAATTTGGTCCCAGCTCGCAAAAAAAAATGGTGAAGGCATGCCAAGAGCATATTTAATCCTCTAGTATATTTGCTTGCGTAAATTGTAACACAAAGTCTCCAACAACAAATTTCTTTTTTTTTTTAAAGAGAGAGAGAGAATTTTTAATATTTATTTTTTAGTTTTCGGCGGACACAACATCTTTATTTTTATGTGGTGCTGAGGATCAAACCCAGAGCCGCACACATGCCAGGCGAGCGCGCTACAGCTTGAGCCACATCCCCAGTCCCCAACAACAAATTTCTAATGTAAACATTTTTTTCTCAACATTTATGCTACTTAGAAAAAATTTAACCAGAATATAAAATTATTAATAATGGAATATCTTTGATTATCAATAGTATTTTGAATGGTTTCAATGCTATAAAACCTGTATTTGTGTAGAGACATATTCTCCCACCCACATTTCACCAGTTTTACTTGGACTGTCTTTTAAGTCCCTGAAAATTTTCTAGCAAAGGTAGGCACAAGATATTAAGGTCAATGAGGACAACTTGCAAAATAGATCCAGAACTACTACATACAATCAAAGTAAAGATGGAATTAACAGAACTGGGCTGAGTTTACCATCTCAGTTAACTATAAATTTTCCAAGAACAGCGATGTTCCTTGTCTGAGTTAGCAGAGTGTCCATCAGTGTAGAAATGCCCTAAGTCATTAGTAAGTATTTATTATTAATGAAATTTTAGCAAACAAACATAACATAAAACAAACATATATAAGCATGTGTCAGGATGTAAGTTTTTAAGCATTGTTTTCTAGGATGTTCAAGTAATTCTAGAAGCCTTAGGTACGGGTGACAATGAAATATGCTAATTACAAATGATTCGGACACATTATTTAAGCAGATTTTGAAAAAATATATGAAGAAATCCTTTGCTATTCTCATTCTGTCTTTATAAGGTAGCATTCTTAGGCCATGAAATAAAACTTTCTGTGACTTAAACTGATTTTCTCCCTCCCTAGTGTGGAAGAAGGAGGTTTTATAGTAATTGAAGACTAAAGTCATGTAGCAGGTCTTTCTTTCTGGGTTTGTGGTAGAGTTTGGTTTGTGTATTTGTTTTGTGTTGTTTTCTCTGAAGTGCATCCCTGTCTACATTGAATCGTCTCTGAGCCAGATGATCTGTGGTAATTTTCTTCTCTTTTCCATCTTCCTTTCCCCACAGGAGTAATAGCAGTGGTGATATTCATCACCTTCTGCATCATCGGCATCATGACCCGCCTCCTTTACCAGCATAAGCAGTCACATCGCACTAACCAGATGAAGGAGAAGGAATATCCAGAGAATTTGGACAGTTCCTTCAGAAATGATATTGACTTGCAAAACACAGTCAGCGAGTGTAAACGGGAATATTTCATCTGAAAAAACTACAGGGTCACCTGATACTCATTTCTGTGGTTACTTGTTAATTTTTTCTCCTTCTCTTCTCTCTTTTGTCTTTTAATTTTGGTTCTTCTCTCTTAAATGTTTGCCATTCCTTTTTTGGAACATAACCTGCATCTACCACAACATCAATCCCCTTGACCCAGCTCAGGAGACCAGGCAGCTACAGCTACTGCCTTCCTGTCTGACACCTGTATCTATCGTGGTGAAAATGACCACTCAAGACACTGACTTTACTGTTCTAGACAAAGAAGAGACACGTGTGCACACACACATAATCAGCTTTGTGTTCCACTTTCTAAAATGCACTTTTTAGTTTTGCAGACTCCTATTCTGGCAGGCTTACCTTGAACTTGAGCTCTGTGACTAAGGCATCTAATGGTCATCCTTGACATCCTCTCCCATTCCCAGTTCATCTCTACCAGGGAAGCCAGGGCAGAGAGATCCTTCAGGCCTGGTTTGCATTGGTGGCATTTTACAAGGAACAAGAACAACTTGCGTTAATTTAATTTCCCTAGGCCCCTTGCCCTAACTCATCGCCCTTTTTTGCTATGACTCTTATCCCCTGAGTATTTTCAAATAGAATTGCTGATAGTAGTGAGCAATTACTTTGCTCCTTTCTTATCACTGTCTCCTGGGGCCAAAACTTTAGAAACAGCACACAATAGCATAAACCTAGAGGAAGCATGGAAATAGTCGCTTGAAATTAGGAGGTAAAAAGAAAGTTGCTAGGAAGTAGATGTTCCATAACTTCAAAAAATGCCTCCTCCAATTTTCTAAGACATGTTAGCTAGGTTATTCCTGGGATTATTATATTGAGGTAAAAAATATATATACACACACATATATATGTAATTTGCTGCAGTATAAAGAAATTCAAATAAAAGTCTAAAATAGTACCTGGTTCCATGAAAAAGCTTAAACCATCTTAACTCAGCTTTAAATAAATATATATATGGAAAAAACTGCATGAAAGAAGTGAAATATTAGGCAGAATTCTTCCTTTCCATCTACTCATGAAAGACCTGGTGGAGAAATTGAATGTCAGTTTGCAGGATTTACATTTTTGAACAGTTATAATGAATCCATCTCTGTCCACTGAGCTGTTTCTAGGAGGTTTCGGACATACTGACACATGTGGCATTGTAGTCACCTCCAGCTGACCCAGTGATTGATTTCAGAGGAGCCCTTAGGTTCTGTAGCACACACCATTTTGAAATCTGCTGCATTCTGTACATTGAAAAGCCTCCACTTACACATACTTTTCTGCAGACTTATATTCCCAGATGAGGCAGCAACAAATTTCAGGCTCTTTGCCCCTTTTAGTGACAAAGTATGGAATTCATCCCTTTGAGAAGCCATCCTGAGACTATCTATGGATTTTGATAATAAGAATTCTGATGATTTTGCTGTAGCAATATGCCTAACTCTTTGCCCCTGGACTACCTTGGAGAAAGATAAGGGATAAAAGATATCAATGCTCCAGGGTCCTGGCGATGCCAGTAAAATGATTCAGAGTTGAAGAAAATACTTACTGATTCTTTTTAGGTAAATTTGATCTGCAAAACAATTACCACCTTACCTTTGGCCAGCCTTGACATCAGACTGTCCATCTTGCTCTGATGTCCTTTGCCTCTCATTCCTTAACACTCCTCTTGTGTTAGGAAGCTCACAAGGAGCAAGTGATTAGCTTCATTCCATATCAATCCCCCAGTTTTTCTTCCAGTTTCAAAGCTTGTGAAGGAGGGTTGAGTTTATAATCATGTCTCGACTTTAAGACATTGTTCTAAAGACAGTCTTTCCTTACAATTTTCTTTGAATTTTTAGTCATCTCATCAGTTAATATATAGTCATCATTTTCCTAGTAAATTTATTTTACAGTGATTTTAAACAAGAATATGTTTTTTTAAAAAATTAGCTTTAATAAGATGAATGATAACCGAATAAAAGGATAGATCTTTAAATACTGTATTCTGCCGCCCTTTCTTCCTCTTTCTCCAGTTCTCACTTTTGATTTTTTTTTATTTCTATAAAAAGGTTGTATAAATCAGGCTTTTGCTTGACTACATATTCCTTTGTCACCTGAAATAAAAGTCACCACGAAGTGCAGTGAGTTTAGCCCGAAGCATCTCCAAAAGAAAAATGGAAAGGAGAAGGAAAGTATGAGCAATAATGCTGAAACTCTCCCTTATTCAAATCTCTGAGAAGCAGGTCCCATATTTTGCCGACGTGGAGGACTAGTAAAGGTCAACTCATCCTATCTGAACTTTTCATGGACTTATATATGCTTGTAGATAGTTGTATAGGTTGGAGAATTTGTGAAGCTCTGTCCTGGCCATGTGGACACCACAAACTACTGGTCCCTGCCCCCATGTATGGACTCTGTATATAAGAGCTCTGGGTACCCAGGCCAAAAGGCAGATGGATACCCAGAAAGTACAGTCTGCACAACACTGCTATAAATAGTCTCAGTGCCGAATCAGAAGTATTCTTACAAGACTGGATTTCTTCACAACCCCAGAAAACACTATGACTTTCACTGGATGTGTCTGAAAACATACTTTTCTAAACAAAAACATACTTCACAATTAGGAATAAATGCTAACTGTACCTCTCTGTCTTTTCTGGAACCAAGATCTGTTCCATTATCTGTAATTATGCAATTTTGTGAGTATTTCAATCTTCAGGCAACTATAATCTAAAACAAGACTTTGCATTCTAATCCTCCTTTACCCACCCTGTTCCACTGCCATATTCATTTCCTGACAGCACCATGTGGCCACGAGACCTCCATAACCTCTTCTGGTTCCACACTCAGTCTTTGGTAGCTGCTGTTTATAGAAATATTTCATGGAATATAGTAACTTCACACTAAAACCAAAAAATACCTGTGCAATTTCACATTCTAAGGGGGCTGTTCCACTGATATTATTTCCACCAAACAGATTTATTTATTCAAGCAACAGAACATTTGCTTACCAAAAAAGGCTGACTATATCATTCACTGTGTGTAGAGGGCAAGTTTCTCACGGTTTCTATGAGAATCCACCTAAAGAAATAGACATTGTGCATTTCTCTAGATATATTTTTATGAATAGCTTAGCCTCTTCTATTCACTCTCCAAAACACAAGGGGGGATTTATTTTAAGAATCCTGCAGCTGATGTTTTAAAATGATCTTTGTTCTCTTTAGTAATAATGGAAGTGGTACTAACCTGATTTCTTCCTTTTGTCAGAAATGTGCCCAGTCACAGTGTAACAGGAGCAAACTAAAAAAAAAAAAAAGAAAAAGAAGAAGAAGACATAGGTTGTTCTCTTCTTTCTATTTCATTCAAGAAGTATACATTGGATGCCCTCTACTCCAAGGATTGTGCTGGGCATTACGTATACAGACATAAATTATACCTTGTTCTTCTCCTTGGGGAGTGGAGAGTCTAGCAGGGGTGGCATATATTGTTTTAATAGGGGTATGCATAAAGTGCTATGAACACAGGGCAAAGACTCTGTGCAATTATTTTTGTAAAGCACTTGTGAGAGACTTCAAGAATCTGGCAAATTTATACATGATACTTATAATTTTGTTTCTCAATTATTACTTTCATCTACAATAGACTTACTCTCAAAGTAAATATCTATTTACACAAATATATTTCTATGGAAACAAATTGATCATGTCTTTTGGGAGAGCAAGAATAAATGATTCTTGTCTCTGACATACTTTTGAGACAGCGGAATTCTCTGTATTCTTGCTTCAGTTCTAGTTGAGGTATATTAGAAGACTCCTTTCTTTCCCATGAATTAGACCTAAGAGGAAATTTGGGATTACTTGGGATAGAAAAGGGTACTCTCCACTTCAGCTCCTCTCCTCCTTTTTTAGGTCTTTTACTTCCATTCATTTAAGCCATTCCATACCATTCATATTCTAGATAATTCTGAAGTTAGATTTGTGATCCTCTATCACATTCTAAGATTCTCCTCTCTTGAATAAACTTTGGACTCTATTTAGGAACATCTATGAGAGGTAGATGAAGTCTATCCTTGAGTAAATAATTGACTTCCATTTGTGCCCTGGGTGAATTTTTTCCAGTCCCAAAGATCGTGCATGCCATCTCTCTGTACCACATTAATTCAGTTGGGGGCACTACACCTAAAAGTTACTATCAGAACAATGTCTCTAATTTATCTAGAGATACAGGAATCAGGCAAATTGAATTTTTTTCCAGAAAAAATCTTTATACTATGTCTTCCACCTTCCCTGGCTTCCTTTGGATTCCTCTACAGGTATAATCCATCAAACTCTTGCTACAACACCATCCTGACAATAAGCTTTTGAGACATCTGTATAGTTCTGTCATTCATTCCTCTTTAAGCTAAAGGCCTGGATGTACTTGTAGTCCTCGATTGTCCTACAGGTCAAGTGTAGACTAAATCAATAAATAGGCTTTATTGTTCTGAGCATGGCACAGGAGGTTAATGGAATGTGATGTAACAAATTCCAAACTGTTGGAATATTTGGAGGATAACTGAGTGCTATTTCATGTCTCTTACGCGGTTTGAAAATGTTATCTTTAAAAGACACACAGTGTAATAGAATTACTTCCATACACTATTTTTGGATCTTTCTTACCCTGTGCACTGCACCCTCGCCCATACTCTTTCTTGTTGATATATCTAGTTTGCAGATTTTGGTTGTCCCTAGTTCTCAACTCCATTCATAAATTCCAAATAATTGAACCACCTAAAGGGGGAAAAGTGCAACACACACACACACACACACACACACAAACACACACAAACACACTGTAAAAAGTAGGGCTGTTACTTAAGTATTCTCCAGGAAATTTTACATACACATCTGCTTGATAGGGACAGAAACATTCCCACTTTGTGTTGACAATTATTTTAATCCTTCATGTAAGTTTTTAATAATTAACTGTTTTACTATTTTTGAGTGATTTTTTCCCTCTTGTTTTTCACTAAGGTACTCTGTGGAAGAACAGGAAAGCACATTTTCTAGTGAAATACTGTATTCGTAAGTTAGTTGTCCATTTTTTGGTAATGTTTATAGTCTACAAAGTGGCTGAGCAGATATGAGCTACAAAGTGTAGGGCAAACGTTGGTTTTGGTGTTTTGACCAAGCCTGCTGGGGATGTATCAAAAAGGAAGAAGGGATTTGTGGCAGCGGTTGGTGGCTTTTGGAGGTGAGGAATGTCATTGCTTCTATCATGAATCAGTGAAAGTTCCTCCACTTTCTAGCTCCTAACTCAGGCATCTCTTTAGTGCATTTGGACCCTTGTCTTACACATTAGGGAAGAGGCAATATCACGGGCTTTGCATGAGGAATTCTCACTTACCTTTGCATGACATTTTTTGACCCTTCCCACCCCTACTGTGTCTACATTATTTTCTAAGTTTTTATTTCATTGAGATTTGCCCAGGGTGCTTTAGAACTATCACCACAGCTATTCAACCTGCCCAAGTTAAGCACCCAGATAAAGCTTTAAGGAAAATGAACTAATAAAAAACACCCTAGGTCCACTGTCCTAAATAGAGCTTCATCAGTGGAACTCCTGAGACCCTTTAGTCTGTCTTGTGGTCTTTCTTCCTCCTTCCCTGGTCCTGCCGTCCATAGACATGTCATATGGTAAGAAGCTAAAATACTCTCCAGCCCTGACAGTGCACACTGGAGTCACCATCTAACACTATCTCCCAATACTAATCACTGTCAATATATCTCATCTAACACTGTTTCTCTCAATCCTCCCCAGTGACACAGGGAAATGCTTTACAAAAGAGCAGGGTAAATTTAGGGGACTAGTCCTAAGTCATGACCAAAGGTGAAGCTAACTGTGTTAGTGGTGACAGCCTGGTCTTATGTCATTAGCATCATATTCTCCCATGCCTCAAATGCAAACAGTAGCCTCAGATAACATGAAAAAAGGCACTGAGTATGCAGAAGATGCATTGCATTACTTTTCAGACTCTTTGAAAAGTCTCCCCACAGGTAATCAATTCACATGCAACTTTACAGGATAATATTAATAGGCATCTGCCTATTCATACTTTTTAATTATAGTCAACTCCAATCCCAAAGGTTTTACATGAAATGTTAGCATAGTCTCTTCACGTTGAATGGCAGAATCAACCAGAGTAACATTGTCCTGCCTTAAAAACTCTTGCAAAAAAATACCAAATGTTGCTTAAAGTAGCATAGTTACATTGTAAGAGGGATTTTGTATTTGGTGAGGACCAAGACCATGAATTTTTTCCTGAATCTGGCAGTTGACAGGCCTCTTGATATTCTGTGTTGTCTTGAGCAGACACTTATTTTTGTCAAAATGGTGGCCATTTGTAAATGGATATTCATGGCCATTTTCCAATAAAACTTTATTAATAAAATCAGGCAACAATTCAGATTTGGTTCATGAAATGTAATTTCCCAATCCCTAAGGTAGAACATTACAGTTCCCATTTCAAATGGGAAATTAGTCCTCCTCTGACATGTTCAGGCCCTCTTTATATGAAGAATGAGAGAGCAGGGGAAATTACCTTTAACAAGTAAATACTAAAATGAAAAAAGACATAGATAATCTGATACATATATATCTGATATGTATATATCTGATATGTCTATATCAGATTATTTGTGATGGTAAAAGCACAAAACAGGTCATATCCTTTGTGGATCTGCTGGAGACTCTCCTTTCCTTTGGATCTTCTTATTTTTGTTTCTATAACAGAATCCCAAGTGATGTTGCCTCATTCCAAGTCAGTTTTGTAGACCATGTAACATGTCTTAATACACTGTATGGGGAAAATAAAAGTTAGCCTTAGATTTATTTGTTTTCTATGGTTATTGTTGTACAGAAGAAAGACTTAAACTGTAAATAATGTATATTTAATAAAGAGAGAATTTTGTATGATTTTGTGTGGAAGACAAATGTGTCTTGCTGTGTTGTTCTTGGTTAATGACGAGTCAAGCAATTAATCCCTGTGTTCCCATTTCTTAGACCATCATTAGCTTCTTATTCCTTGGACCATTAACTCCCCGTCAACATGACCTTTGGGGTTGCTGGAGAAACATGAAACAACTACTCCCTGGCTTTATTGATTTCTGCATAGCTAAAAGTGCTGTCCTGGGTCCTCTCATTGCTCAACTGAATTATCCTAGATTGCATCTCTGGCTCAAAAGTGTTCAAAAGCAAGCTCATTGATTTGGTAAAAAGTCAGGTTCAGGGTTCTGGAGCCATTCTGGTTTCAGGATTCCACAGGGAACACATAGCCTCTGCTAAACCCTCATCTGTGTCCCCTCAGAGCAGATGCATTTCTTATGTCATGTTGCTGGTATCTTCTTGTTATGATTCTGTGTTTGAAATTCCAAACCAACTGCTATGAAAAACAACCTACTTTGGGTGGTGCTTCTTAAGACTTCTGTACATGGGATAATTAGTTAACATACAGAAACTAGAAACTGAAAGGAGTTTTTGAACAAGGTATTGACAATATCAGGTGTACACACCCAAAAACCCATCTAACAGCTCAATGGAGAAAGGACCATGGTGGAATGGGAAGGACAAAAATGTTCAAACCAATAGAGGCCCTTTCAGAAACCTGAGAGAAGCCACAGTACCTTAGACTAAGCTGGTAATAGCTGAGAGTACAATGGTAGATGGCACCAGAAAGAACCAACAGGGCTTGCTGATGAATTGAAAGGGAATGTTAGAAGAAAGAATCAAGAGATTAAACATTCGGCTTATGCAATGAATGAATGTGAGCAAAGTTTTTGTTTTACTTTGGGGAATGGTGGCTCTAAATTTAGAACAATGGATCATTTGATTTTGAGATTCTCTTACATTTGAGATTCTCTTACATTTGAGATTCCAATTAGGTGTCAAGTATAGATATTGGACAGGCAGCTCAGAATATGTCTGAAGCTGAGAAGAGGTCTCATCTGTAGAGACATTTGGCAAAAATATCTATGTATAGGTATAGAAATATATATCTGCCTATGTGAGTATGAAGGAGAGAGAGAGAAAGACATGTTGAGATCATCTAGGGTACACATACATCTAGAAAATAGAGCCAGGATATATGATTTGCTAGAGGAGGATAAGCCAGACAAAGGGACTTAGACATGTTCATGGAGGAATGAGAAAAAAAAAAAAGCAATTAATCTGGAGACCATAGAAGAAACTGCTTCATCAGGAGAAAGTCGAGTGTCATTAAATGCTGAGAAATTAAGTCAGGTGAGGATAGATAAATGCCACTGACTTTAGCAATCCTCAAACACTAATGACCCTTGTTAGAGTTATTTAATGAAGGAGTAGGTAAGAAATATTATTTTGAGTCAGCTAAAGAGATAGAGAGACTTGAGAGTTTCAGGAAATGAGTCTCCAAACCCCAGATCTGCAGGAGAAAGGCATGGACAGTAGAGCAAGATAAAACAGGGCTCAAATTCCAAAGAATTCTGTTCCCTAATTTTGTGACTTGAAATAAATAAACCACTTAAATCCTTAGATTTTGCAAATGTAAATTGGGAAACCAAACTAAATCAAACTTAATAGGTTCTGAAGATCAAATTATTTTGTTTAAACCATCGTCCATCGTCACTAGGGCCTTCCACAAGGCTACCTGCCATAACTTAGATATTTACCATTCTCTAATTTGTAGAAAGAAAATGACACACATCATGCGTGGTAGCAATTTGTAAGCAACTTGTGTTGGGAATAGGTTTTGAATTCTAGTTCTGTCCCTGCCATAAATTATCTTTGTAACCTTGAATAAATTATTTGCAGATGATCTATGGAAAGCCTTTGAGATGTCCTCCCTGAAAGAGAAAACATGACTCTAAATAATGAATCAAATCAATTTTCCTAATAGAAATATTTGCAATAAGTAAATAAGACAGCACGTGAATGGGTCCTGTCTGATCATCAAGGCTCAATTCTTCATCACTTAAAATATTTTAAAGAAACACTCATGTGCTTAATAAAAACATTAGTTTCCCTTCCTATCTCTAGCCATAAAACATAATCAAAGAGTAAAATGAAAAATATGTAAAGAACTCTGTTGAATTGAATTCTTCTTTAAATATCTGTATTTGGTTTAAGCCAATGAAATAAAAGAGGATAAAATGTAGCTCTTAGTACAAATAAACATACAATATGTGGGAGGGGGCAAAGCCATTTAAAAATATTCAAAATTTTAAACTATTAATTTCTGGATTCTATAAAAAATTACAACAATCTGACTGGCTTATAAACAACAAACTTTTTTTTTTAAGATTTCTGGAAGCTGGAAGAGTAGGGTGACAGTATAGCTGTGTCAGATGAGGGAGCCATCCATTCTGGGTTGCAGAAAGTCACTTTCTTATTGCATCATATGGTAGGAAAAAGAGGAAGCTTTCAAAAGACACAAATACCATTCACAAAGGCTCTAACTTCAAGACTAAGTTCCCACCTTCCAATAGTGTGACTCTAGTGGTTAAGAATCCAACATACTAATTTTGTGGAGGACACAAACTTTCAGTCAACGTCAAATTAAATACAAGCATATTTTACTTTTCATGATGGTTCAAAAAGAAAGAATTTTCCTGAGCCAAAATCTGATCAGGTAAATAATATCACAGTGTGTGCTTATCTCAGCCAGAGGCCAGGCTGAAAAGCACTGTGGTTGCAGGAGGGCTGTGGATCAGCTCAGTCTGATTCCAACACATGGAGTTTGCTGAAAGCCAAGTTCATGTATGCAAAATCCATCTCTGGGGAGGACACATAAGTGTTAATGACAGCATTGACTTGTCAGAAAGGTAAATCCATTTCAGCTGTGTCCTCTGAGGAGCTCCAACTCTTCAAAAGGGCCTTGGAGAATTCAAGCCTGTCTCAGAGCATATCCTTCACCGGTATCGGGGGAAGAAGTGCCTTCAACTTGAAGGGCCGAGTGTGCTCCCAGTGAAAGGGCAGGCCTAGCAGCTCTCTTCCCACACACACTGCTCTGGAGGATTGGTCAACTTGCCCTTGTCTCCTAGGATCCTTGGTTTTACATAAAGCTCTTATTTAGGAAATACTGACTCTACTTATATGAAGCATTTAGAGGAGTCAAAATCATAAATAAGGACGGGAAGTTGAATGGTGACAATTTGGAGAAGTGGGGGAAAGAGTGTGGAGAGTTATCATCTCATGGTGTTATGGTCTGGAATAGTCAGTTTCCCTATAAAGTGCATGTGTTTAGCAATGCAGCCCTGATCAGAGATGAAGAGGTTGGATTGTGAGAGCTGTGATGTTATCAGTGAAATAATCCATTTGGTGGCTTAATAATTTGAATAGACTGGGTGCTAACTGGGCAGGAAGGGAGTGGCTAGAAGAAGTAGGTCACTGGCAGCATGCCTTTAGAGATTGTGTTTTTGTCCCTGGCTCCTTGCCGGCCCCCCGACCCCCTTTCTGACTACCTTAAACTCAACAGTTTTCCTCCACCATTTCTTTCTGCTGTGATAATCTGCCTAACCTCAAGTCCAAAACAATAGAGCCAGCTGACTATGAACTGAATCTCTGAAACTGTGAGCCTACAAGGGACTTTTCTCCTCCAAGTGGTTCTTGTGAGGCATTATGATCACAGCAATAAAAAGTTGACTCAAACAGATAGATGCAGAAGTTCAGCTTGGAAAGATGAATTCTGGAGATGGATAATGGTAAGGGTTATAAAGCAATGGGGATATATTACATATCACTGAATCGTACAACTTTATATGAAATTTTTTTTTGCATATTTTACTATAATAAAATTGTGGGGAAAAAAGAAATATTGTTTTTTTTTGGAGAGAATTTAAATGAGTCAAGAATTTTCAATGATGTATAGTAATAATAAATATAGTAATTGAGCCATTTGTTGCTGACCTATTGTATGACCAGTCCTATATTCATGTTACCAATTTCTTACCACTTATTGTCTTAATCAAGTCAGAAAAGATGTAATATGTGTTCTAATTTTGAAGATAAGAATATCTAGCCTGAAGTTAATTTACTAAAATTAATACATTGTCTTTGATGTCTAAAACACTTTGTTTCAACATTCTTTTTGTTAAGTATTATCTATGAAGAGTTGGGGAAATCTTTTACCCTATCATGACTCAGTTTCTCTCTTAAAAAATGAGAAAGTGGAATCTATTTAGCAGAATTACAAGGTTAAGGGAAGCTTCAAAATCTATCCATTTTCCATCTTGAATTACACCCAGCTCTACCTCCCTGCTTCCAGGAGTAATTCAAGGCATGCATTTTGGCTCTGCTGCCAATACTCTGACCCAGACCTCTTCTGCAACATGAAATTAGTGGGAAATCTTCTTCCAGGAAGATAAGAAGATTTTAAAGAAAGTTGTTAACAGTCATTAATGTCACCATGAGGCTTTCTCAGGACAAGTACACACATGCAGTGTGGAAACAAAGACAATAGGGACACTCAGGGACACTCCTTGGTGAATGCAGACTGTAGCTGGTATTTTCTCAGAGGATGTCTAAAAAAGCTCAGTTTCCTCTGGGGGAATGTTCACATAAAGCAGGGAACAAAAGGAAACTTCTTTGAGCACATGAACTTACAATCAGTTAGAAGTCAAGTATTTCTCCAAATAAGCAGGTAAAGATGTTCACCACCCAAGGCACCATCTTGAAACATTGGTAGTATATTCACATAGTGGTGTGCTCCAGGGCTGTGGAGCTTCCTTTTGGGTTTTTAGAAGGAAACTGGGCAAAAATGAGGGTGCAACGTGGAGAGCTACAAGGTGCTGGATGCTGAACTTCCCTTTTAAACTCTATGAGGCAGAAAGCCTTACCAATCAAAATGACTGGAGGCAAACAAGCTGGGTTCAACTTATTGGGTATGTGGATATAGGTTATTTAGCCCTTTATCTTACATAAAAGGACTTTTTAAATTTTGTCCTTCTTTAGGATTTGTAAGATGACTTTATAGTGTTACAGGTGAGTGTTCCTAATCCAAATAGGCAAAATATGAAATGTAAAAAAAAAAAAAAGTGATTTTTTTGACAGCATGACACCACAAATGGATAAATAACTTCACACCTGACCTAATGTGACAGGTCACAGTCAAAATGCAAGTGCACTAAAAATGTTATATAAAATTATCTTCAGGCTATGTGTACAAAGTACATATTAAATATAAATGAATTTTGCATTTAAACTTGTGTCTCATCCCCAAGATATCTCATTATGTACATGCAAATATTCTCATATCTGAAAAAAAATCTAAAATCCAAAACTCTTCTGGTCTCAAGGGAAGCTCACAGTATTACAGTGAGTAAAATCATCTCTAGCTTATATTATCTGGAAAAAAAAAAACCCTATTGATTTCTTCCACAATGCATTTATTCATTCAGCAAGTATTGGCCAGCCCTTTGACATGAATTTTGAGTGAGGTAATAGGAATAATCACTTGATAAGATTGACAGGTATGGCATGTTAGAGTCTGTAAACAAGTCTGGATGGCGCCTGACATTTTGCCAGAGGGAGTGGTTTATGAAGTAACGCCAGTGAGCCATTAAGTGTGGAGATTCCTTATTGGTTGACTGCTGTATCGAGTTTATGTTAATTAAGATAAGCTGTGTGGAATGTATATATACCGCTCGCTCCTGTCCTACAATAAACGGCTCCCACTCCTTCTCTATCAATGTACACAAGTTGTTCGCCACCCCCCGGTTATTTTGCTGCAGCCGGACTGCGGCAATGGCACCTGCTTGCAAGGGGCCTCAGTTTAAGGATTCCAACAAGTGAACAAGAAGCATGAATTTCAGGTGCTATGAAGAATGGCCCATCCAGGAACAGTGGCACATGCCTGTAATCCCAGGGGCTTGGGGAGCCTGAGACAGGAGGATCGTGAGTCCAAAGTCACCATCAGCAGTGGCAAGGTGCTAAGCAACTTAGTAAGACCCTGTCTCTAAATAAAATACAAAATAGGGATGGAAATAAAGCCCAGTGGCTGAGTGCCTCTGAGTTCAATCCCTGGTACTCTTCCCTGACCCCCCAAAAAGAATGGCCTAGATTTTTTATTTTCATTCAGGAGCTGGAACCTGACTAAGGGAGGTATTGTTTGTTTAAGGTCTAAAGAATGATTAGAAGTTAGGTAGAGAAGTGACACTGAAGAGAAAAGAGCAGGAAGTATTCAGGAGGGGATATGGGCCAAATTATATTATTATATGTACAAATATGTAACAATAAATGCCACATTATATACAACCGTAATGCAACAATAAAAAGGTAAAAAAATAATTTTTGAAAAAGATAGAAAAGGACCAGCATTTGAAAGAAGGCATAGAACAAAAGCCAGTGTGAAAATTCAGAAAATTACACATAGCTCAATTCAGCTTACAACTAGAAAATTGTGATCAGAAATGGCAGGTTGCCCAGGAGAGATGTGAGGATGCCTTTTTATGTGGGTGCTCCTAAAACTGGGATAAGGAAAGCAAAGGTGACAGAGCACATGTAAAAGTGAAGTGGTATTATATTTAGGTCACATCATGACCAAGCAAACATGAGATGATCTATTAGTCAGGGGTTCTACAGAAAGAGAGAGAAACAGTAAATAGGAATACAGACACAGGAGAGAGAATTTATTAGGGGAATTGACTTACACGATTACAGAAGTGAGAAGACCTATACAGGTTATTGTAGACTGAGATGCTGGAATGTGGGTAATGTGGCTTAGTCCAAGTTCAAAGGCATCAGAAACAGAGAAGTCTGTGTTGTAACTCTCATTCTGAAAGAGAAAACTTGACTGGAGGACAGTTGGTGTAAGTCCTAGAGTCCAGAGGACAGAGGGGCTTGCAGCTCTGATGTCCAAGCCAACAGAAGGAAAAATCTACCCAAGCTCTCACAGAATAAGACAATTCACCTTCTGCATTTATTTTCTTGGGACCCCAGCAGATGGGATGGTGCTCACTTACATACAGTGCAGATCTTACCTATTTAGTTCACCCATACTCCCATGTTCATTGCCTCTAGAAACCATTGAAATAATAATTTACCACTTTCTAGGTACTCCTTAATTCAGCCAAGCTGACAACTACAAATTAACCACCATTATATATACACACACACACACACAATGAGTATAAAAATATTTACCTGACTTGGTTGTTAGGAAAAGTAAAAAAAAATGAGAAATGCAGAAGTTTTTTTTAACTATATAGAGCAATAAAAATATTAGCTATCTATATTGCATCTATAAGCAAGGAGGGAAGAAAATATCTATCAATAGCAGATGAGTACTGGAAAATCTTTTCTGTAAGTGGAAAGATTGTAAATATTTAGGTTTCAAGGACCAGTCTCTGTTGGACTGACTCAACTTTGTCTTTGAAGTGTGAAAACAGCTATGGACACTATATAAAATAATGAGTGCAGCTGGTTTCCAACAGAAGTTTATGTATTGAAAAATGAAATTTAGATTTCATATAATATTCATGTGCTATGAAGTATTCTTCTTTTGATTTTTTTTAACCATTTAAAAATGCAAAACAACATTGTTAGCTCGTGGGCTGTACCAAAATAGGCAGTTGGCCTGGTTTGACTTGCAAACAGAGTTTTGCTGATCTCTGAATCAGACAAGTACTCATTGAATTTGGAGGCGAGCCTCTCTTAGCATGAGGAGTGGAGATATAAAATATATGCTCTTTTACCTTAGGAAAAGAATGCCATTCAAATATACATACAAACTTTAAAAAACAAGATTGGAAATGCTGAGAGCCAGCTCTCTGAGAGATGTAGAATTCAAAAGAGATCAAGACAGCTCTTGAGTTAGCTGAATAAGAAAGGCTAAAGCAGAGGGGTCCCTTGAGTCACAGCTCTGACAGGCAGGAGCGGGAAGAGGACCTGAATTTCTCACTTACCTCAAAGAGTCGCCATGGAAACGAATAACAGAAGAATTGCAAAAATGAAAACATGTGTTAACCATAAAAGTGTATATAATTTTGTGTTTTGATAGAAATAAACCCTCCTTTTTGTTTGAAATCTTGCTTGTCTGGTTTGGGAAACCAAAAGGAAGTTCAAAATTTTAGAAGAAGTCTCAGGGATATGACTATATTGTACATTTACCTATGTGAACAAGTTAACTGGGCTGAGTCATTTACAGGAAAAAAAAATTGAAAGGGAGTTTTACTCCCTCAGCATAGATGTCATTCATGGATTCCAAGGTGGATAGGACAACAGAAAGCTCCCAAATGTGAATTTTACATGAAGAGTGGGAAGCCAGTAAGGTATTGATTTCCTAAGAGCCTTAGTGAGGAATGGCAGGATTTAGGGTGGCTGGGACATTCTGATTGGTGGCCCTGTCCTAGGTTCTAGAAATGATGTCCTGCTGAGGCTTTGTGGATGGTGGATCAAATTCTCTAATTCCTGATCCACACTTTGGAATTGAAATTTAAAAAAATATGAATTAAGAAACTAAAAGGAAAGCATAAAGAAATGGACAGGATTTTTAAGGACAAAGTGAGAAAAATGACAGCTGGCTACATAATGCTAAGAGAAAGAAGATAAAAGATACAATGACATAAATTTCCATTAGACTATGGGTCAAGAAGTTTTGTGTTGTGCTGAAAAAGAAAAGTCCTTACAAAAAGCCATAAAAATCCGGAAAGTTTCTACAACTTTTTCACTTCTCACTTAAAAAAAAATGATGTGAATTTTTGAGTTGAACAACTGTCTGTTTTATTGCAAAGTCACAGGTAAATATTGAAAGATGAGGAAGAGCTAGGAGGAGCACCACATGCATATCAGAGGAATTGGGTGCTAAGCCATCCAGCTGGTTATGATCTTTAAGAAAGAAAAGAAAACATTCTGAAAAGTTGCATGTCACTCAGAAAGAAAGTGAATTCCTTGTGAACCATGGTATGACCTATCTGCAGTGACCTGAACGGGGCCTGAGATTTATGGTGCTAGAATACAAACCTCTGATGAGAGCAATTCTTTCTGGGTTGACTTAGTTTCTCTCATTGAAAAGGTACAGAAATGTAAGAACACAATGGAAATTATATCAGATGTCTATCTTCACAAAGTCTTTGATTAATTCTGCCTCATCAGACATTCTATTCAATAAGATAACACTTTGCATATTTGGGTATAATATTTTGGTAGAAGAGTAACTGTCGTGTGATTATCTGTAACTCAGTCTTAACTAGGGCCACTGATATTAGTTCCCAGTACTGCCTCCTGGAGTATGCCATAACCTAGCTAAGAGATTAATTATATATGCATCATATATATAGATAAACCTCACTGGGCTCATCCCAATGTAAAAGAAATATGTTTTAAGATGCTATGATACATTGTCTTAAAAAAAAGTTACTACTGAAAACAGAAAAGTGACAAAATGGAATAAATATGAGAAAAATAATAAATACACCTAAATTCAGAAAGAGGAAGAATTTGTAGAGGGAAAAACTGAAGAAGACCACAGCTTTTCTTTGAATAAACATAAACATCCCAGCCGTTTCCCTTAGCTTTCCTTGTGTTGGAACTTATGGCTGTGCTATTAGGATGTTGCTGCTCTAGGTTTACCTTTCAGTCCCTGAGCATCCTGATGTCAGTGGTCAAACATTAGTCCCCTTCCTTATATACTGCTGAACACATGGGAGACTTTAGCCTCCTCATTAACGTTGTTGGATGGGTCAATGGTTAAATGTCAGATTGAAATACCATGACAACATTCAAAAGGAATGTAAGCCAAGACAGGAAGGACCCTGGTAAGTTTTTAGAAAATAATATATTTGAAAACAGATATTTGAAATTTTATGAAGACATACAGTATAGCCTAAATAATAAGGTGTAGCCTAAATCCCTGAAAATGTTGAACAGAAGTGAATAATTCATATTTCCTAGAAAACTTAGCTATTATACCTAGCTTCTTGTCATCCAATATTTATAGGATTTCCTGACATTGAGTTTGGGTCTGAGGATGTGGTTCACGGGTATAGTGCTTGCCTAGCATGCATGATGCACTGTTCCATACACAGTAACCCATTAAAAACAAACAAAAAAAATAATGAGTTTAATAAATGTTCTTTAAATCATAACCTTATGATAAGGCAAGCACTTAAGAATATATATGTGTGTGTGTGTGTATATATATATATATATATATATATATATATATATTTAATTTAATTTGTAGACACCTAAAGCTAAATAGTCCTGGGCTGGGAGTGTATCACCTGGTTCAATGGTAGAGCTTGTATACAGAGGGCTCTAGGTTCTCTCTCTAGCACCAAAAATAGTCTTTCTAGAGAAAGACTTCTAGCCAATTTATTAAAATACCTCTCAACTGTAGCATGGCAATCTGCAACAGAAATACCAATTCCATTTTGGTTTAGATATTGAGCTAATTGCACATTGTCATCATTTTATTATTAAGAATATGAAAATAAGTAGTACTATTTAATATTCACATTGCACCCACTATATGCCTGATGTTTAGTGGGCAAAGAGATACAGGAATTGCCAATGCTTGTTCTTCAATGAAAACATTGTTTAGTTTGAATTAAGGTCATGGGTGTTGAAACAGTACGTGCAAACTGTGGTCTGCGAAATTGTTCCAAAATCTATGGTTAGGTGTTCTGTAGAGAAATTAAATACTATGCAAAAACAAAAGGATCACAGGAGTAAGTAATATCTGAGGAATAAAGTATATTCTTAAACCTGGCAATCCAATGTATGAGGAAAAATGAAACCAACCAGTAGAGTAAAAAATACATGAGGTTTGTTTATCCTGTTTACGCCAGTGTTTTTCAGCATGTGATATATTCTCCCAAGCCCTTGGTAGAATCCAAGATTGAGATCCATTTCTGACTCATTCTGTTACCTTGAACTTTAAGCTCAGTAATACAATTTCCACAAATGTAAAATTTGAGGGCTGATACAGATGAGTCTCAGAACCTTGTCTGTTCTCAGACAAGAGAATAAAGTCTGTTTGTTATTGATTTTTCACATTAATCTAGATCGAACCAAAGAATACATAACATCAATCAAGCATGAAACCGAAGACTGATAGAGTTAATAATTTTCAATATTTTTAATTAACTAATTAATTAATTTTGGTGCTGGGGTTTGAACCTAGAGATTCACACTAGTAACCTCTCTGTGGGAAAATAAAGAAAGAAAGAACATGCAAAAGAAAAAAAAATGCCTAATAATTTAGCCATGGATGTGATCTATGTTCCTTTAAGATCAGTATAATAAGGTTTTGATAGAAGAAGCCAAGAAATGCTTTGTGCAGGAAGGTTTAGTTAACTACCCTAACTTCATCCACAAGGTGAAATACACCTCCTCTAATCCCTATGTCAATATCCATAATCTCCCAAGGATCCATTGTTGATAAACCAGTCTATCCTCCTTCAACAAACAACTTTAGTTGCTAACATGTGTCTAGTGGTTCATTTCTTGGGTTTGACTTCCATAACAAAACTATTTTTATTTGTTGTATCAAAACTAATATCCTTAAGGATTAAGGTTGCATCGGTCTCGCTAATATTTTGGGATGAAAACTCTCCATTTTCTTCGATTTTTCTGTCAACAGCCACAGTAGCTTCTTCCTTATCGTTATGTGGGGTGATTCTCTAGTCAGGTACTTCCTTAAACACTGTGACTTCATAATTTTTGAAGAATGAATGCAAAGCACTCTCATTATTTTACACACAGAGATGCCCAAGACAAGAAAGATGAAGTTCAATGTCTAAGGTCACACTCTCAAGGGTGGGATTTTGAACCCAGGTAAAGCTGAAAGGGTGGGCAGGGAAACGCAAGAGCGCCACCTGGAGGTGAATGTTGGCCTCGGCCCCATCACTGCTCTGTCTTGAAGCTTCCTTCCTCATCACACACCCCGGGGGCAAGGCAGCATCCTAGCTACACAAGTCTGAGTACAGAGCCCCATATTAGGCTTCCTTTCTCTTTTCCAACCCTCACAGATATAAGCTAAAAATGCCCCATGGTTTAGTCTGCTTTGCTCTCTTGTTTTTTTGGCAGGAAGAACTCCCTGCTGAGTCCATTCACATAAATAAAAACATGCCCTCACACCCCGGGGACCTCACTCCCAGGTGTGAGAAAAGTGAAGACTGAAGAGATAATGGACCTGCAAAGCAGATGCAAAAGGAGAAATTGGGAGAATTGACATTGTTCAGATGAAAATGCTGAAGGACTTCCTGAATGCAGTGCTGTTCTTCAGCTTACGAAATTTGACTATGAAAGCATCAATCTGATGAGAGCAAGCCTGTCCGTGTTAGGGACACTCTTCTGAACAGCTCTGTGGAAACTGGGACAAGATAGGAGATACAATCACTCTTCCTCTTTTAAAGAGGTTAGGGATGTTAACTGGAAAGATTAGGGTGTATTTCTGTGCAGAAAAGATTGCTCTGAAGCTGTGCTAATGTTTGAGAGTGAAAAGACAGATAAGAAGGACAGCAGGGTTTTGATACCAGCAGAGGTTTAATATGAAAATTAATGAATGCTGTTTCATAAAGCTGTGAAACTCCTCTAACAGGTAGATTCTCCACCGAAGGACCTGAGTGGGTCCCACCGAGTCCCTTTCAACTCTGATCCTAAGTTTCTTCCCCTTCAAATGAAGGAAATAGAAAAGCTATATACTGGAGTCCTTCCCTATTCAATTTATGAGTTGATGATTCTATTCTGAGGATAATTAAAAAAAAAACTATTGAGAGTTCAATAAACTTTTTCAGGATTTTTGAGGGACAATTACATAAGACAAATTTAATAATATTCTCATAATGAATTAAAGAATCCTTAGTGTTTATCGTGATAAAATTCTGAATTGAAAATAATGATCATCTATTTTTTTCTTCTAGCTAAAGTGTCAATAACAGACATGAAAGCTTCTACTGAGCTAATGCTGTATGCACTGCAGGTTATATAGTATCTTTTATTCTCACAAGTCTTCTACAAAATAAGACCCAGAACTTCTGCTTTCCTGATGAGAAATTTAGTCTCCAAAAGACTATAACTTCTCTAATAAATGTTCTTCTAGTCATTGTTGGAAAAGGGTGAAATGGGACATGGAATGAATTGATTCCAAATGCCTGTTCTTCTGTGAAACCAATACCATGAGAGTCCTAGCTGATATTGTTGTAACAGAAGAAAGATTAACAAGAAAGAAGCATGACAAATTTATTTAATCAAAATTTTAGGTGTCACAGGAACCTTCTAAATGGAGACCTGACAACCCAGGGAAAGCTGTGTATTTTTTATGCTAAGACTTGTGAATGCAGGATATAGTAATGGAGAAGAACCATGATTGGACAAAGAGGATAAGATCTAATAGGGATCTAATAGGAACCCAGCAATGCCTAAATGTCCAAGTTTTTCTTTCTGTGTCTCTGTAGAACATTCATTCCTTGCTAGTATGAGATGGGATATTTGTCACAAGAGGATTTTCAGGAGGAAAAGAGGAGACCAGTTTTCTAGGGGAGAAAAATTTTAGTTTTTATGGTTCACTTAGGAAATGGATCAATTAGGAAGAACAGGGAGCGGCCAAAGTTCAGACTGACCTTCCTTTTGAGACCCTGCCAGTCATCTTCAGTTCAAGGTATTCAGCACAACAATGCACCATCATTGTGGAATACTGTATTCTGAGTCCCTGGTCCTAAAGTAACCAAGTAGTTAACTGTGGCAAAAATGGAGACTTCTTTTGTTAATAAGTTTCTGAAATAGATATAGATAGATAGATAGATAGATAGATAGATAGATAGATAACTGGTCAAAGATGGATGGGTAAACAAAAGGATGGACAGACACATGAATATATGAACTGACAGAAGAATAAATAGACAGATGAAATAGATAAATAGATGTTAGATGAGACAGGTAGTTAGGTAGAAATATACATAGATGAACAACACATCAAACAACAATCAACATAGACATTTATTGAAAAATCTTAGTGTGTCAAGCCTTGTGCTAAAAGTTTTATGTTCATTATCTCTGATACAACAGCTTCATGGAGAAGCCCCAACCCCCTCCCCCTTGTTTCCTTTCTTTCCAAATTTTCAAATAAAGAAGCATAGCCTTAGAGAGATTAAGTTTCAAGGTCATGCAGCAAGGATACAGAAAGGATTTAGAGACAGATCTTGAATCCAAATCCCATGATCTCAACACTGTGTTCTACTTCTCTGCGCTGGTAAAATATAGGCAGTGAGAAAGCCTGGCTTGAGACCTGATATTATCCAGCTTAGCTCTTAATACTGGGTGAACGAACGCCTGCCAACTCAAGCACCTCCGTGTATGAGATGCATACATGTGAGGCTGGTAATTCATGATGAGATTATATGCTGTGTTCTAGGTCAGGAATTCAGTCAAAACACCCACCTTGATTAGAATGCAAGTTAAAGATGCTCGAACCTATAAACTGGGATGTTTTCCAAACCTTGAATTCACTGACCTAGAAATTAAGCAATGGCCACTTGTCATCAGTGATAGAGAGTAACTCCAGTTAAGGGAGCTAATTAGCTAGTGCCTTATTGGATTTTGAACACTGGGAGTCTAACTGCCACCCTCTTTCCTTTTTTTAATTTTTTTTTGTTATCAACATTATTTTTTCATCTGAAGGGAAATGAGGATTATAATTCAGATTGTAAAAACAGACACAGGTACACTGTGTGCCTACTGCTACAATTGCTCCCCCATTTCATCTTCACGCAAGTACTAACCAAAATAACAATGTGGAGGTTACAGGATCAAAGAACAGACCATGGACAATATCTTAGAGTTCACTCAGCCTAATATATTTATTTTTCAGATGACAAAGTTGAACAATCTTAATGTAAATTTCTCATTTAACCCCAACTCTCTACTTAAAAATTCATGAGAGCTCATGCAAAATACTCAATTTATGTCAATCCTCAGGGTTTCCAATCAGAAAAGGAATGATCATCATAGTAAAAGCTATAGCATGTGATGAATCTAAAAGTGCTTCAAAAAGTCAATAGAAATCACTCAAAAGAGTACCCGAAACAGGGAAAGTGTTCAGGAAATGTTGCCAAATTCCAAGTCATATGGTGTCTCTTTCTTACACCTGTGGAAGTCCTACCCTCTCTCCGGAGCTCCATGACTACTTCGCCAGTGAAGGACAACTTTCTTTGGCTACCTGTCATTTCATCATTGTCCTGGAAAACTTACCAATTACTGGAGGCTTTGACTTTCAACTATTTTCTAGATTTTCTGCAGAACATATACTAAAATGTCTTCAGTATTTCTCACAACTCCACAGTGAAAATCTCCATTCCTAGGTCATAATATGTTTTCCATATTCCAAAGTTCAAACTGACCTTCCTTTTGAGACCCTGCCAGTCACCTTCAGTTTAAGGTACTCAGTACAACAATGCACCATGCTTGGGAATACAGTATTCTGAGTCCCTGGTCCTAAAGTAACCAAGTAGTTAACTGTGGCAAAAATGGAGACATCTTTTGTTAATAAGTTAACTTTGACTTGAGTAATTAATTTTGAAAAAAAATTTAATCAACTTAGAACCTGTACCTACTTTAAGTAGCAAAATAGTTTGATAAGACTATAAATAGCAAAATAGTTTGATAAGATGAAAAATCAGTTCTCTGTCTCACCCATCTTCCTCCCCGACTTTAACTCCCTCAAAGTTGCTTCTTCTCATACCATCCTTTATTTTTCTAAATATCATGTACATTCTGCTAACTTTTGATTTTCCAATTTTAGGCACTCTAAATGCTTTTTCTATTGTGAAAAATAGCCTTTACCCTCAACCCAGAAGAATGATAATTTTGCAAAATTGTTTGCTACATCAAGTAGTGTTTACAGCATTATGAACACATAAATGTTAGTTGACTCAAGACAATAACTGTGCTCTAATTGCATTCATTCTCTTGTAAATCTCTCTTATATTTTCATGTGTTTGATGGCCTACAGTCTGTGGCAAATCTATCTTGAAACTGCATAGAGTGTGATTCTCCCTTCTGTATGCTAAAACACATCATGTATGCGGTTTCATTTCCTCCTTGCCTCTCCAAGTCTTTGATCTTACTGCTCCAGTCAAGACTTTTGCTCACCAGGGCCTGGTGCTCTGCGGTTCTCCTGGGCTTTCCCTTCACTGCCAGCCAAGATATACACTGTGCTTTATTCTTCATTATACTTCCTTTGCAAGATTTCATGTTCCTTGGCGCTCTCTCTCTCTCTCTCTCTCTCTCTCTCTCTCTCTCTCATTTGGGGATGGGGTATCCTGAAACATACACCCCCACACATGCACACAAGAAGAAATTGAAAAATTCTACATTGTGCTTATCTGAAAAATTACTTCTTTCTCATACTTGCTTAGCTGCTGCTGGGTCAGGTATAAAATTTTTACCTTGAAAATATTTTCTCTTAGCATTTTGAAGACATTGCTCCACTGCAACATTAGCTTCTAAGATAGGGAACAAAAAGGCCTTTTTACCATATCAGTTCCTTATAGGGTGACCACTGATTTACCCCTCATCCAGCCTTTGTGCTTTTCTGAAATCCATGATGATATCTTTTGATGTGAGCTCTTTGCTATGCATTGGAATCTGAAAGAACCAGGCTTCTCAGGATGGAGTTCAGAAAAACTCAAGAATTTTTGGATACATTATGTTTTGATTTCTCTGTATGGTTCTGTGAAATAAAATAATTTGAAGCATCTGGGTCTAATTCTGTTTATCCCTGCCATAATTTTACTCTTCCTTCTGAGTATTTTCTTTAATGCTATCTGCTCTCATTTTGAGCTTTGAATTGACGCTAGCATAGTTTTTACTTTCATAATTCTTTCTTGTTGTAACATTTGGCTCTTCTCTTTCTTCACTTTCTATCTTCTACCACATGGACAAATATAGTTTGAGCAAATCTACATTAAGACTGAGGACATCTAACAGTTTTGCTCAAATGCACATTTTAATAGTTTGGGAAAAAATTCAGACATGCAAACTTGTCTTTAGGAAGACTACTATCTTCAAACTGAATTTATTCAAAATACATTTGTGGTACAGTTATGGGAAACACTCCTCATCAGAAGCACTGGTCAGACCAGAGTTGGATGTGGGCTTAACCTCTCCATTCCCTTCATAAGCCTATTCAGTTGTCCTGTCCTCCACAAGAGCTCATCCCATCGTATCAGCTGCCACTATGCTGCCAGATTCTGTTAGAATAAAAGCAGCATTCAGCAATATTTGTCAATTGATCTTTTCTCTACTGGGTTATTTTATGGAATCAATTGTGTTCCCCCAAATCCATGTATTGAAAACTGATCTCCAATGCTATGAGATTTGAAGACAGGGGCTCCAGGGATGTATTAAAGTCTAGTGAGGTCATAAGGGAGAGCTCCTACCCCAACAGGATTGTTACCCTTATAAAGAGAGGAAGAGACTCCAGTGATTACTGTTTCTGAGCATACAGAAAGAGATGAGGGATGGAACAGCAAGAAAGTGCCATCTGCAGGTCAGAAAGAGAAGCCTCGCCAGAGACAACCCATCTGCACCTTGATCTGATCTTGGACTTTTGGAGTCAAGAAATATGAAATAATAATTTTTTTTTGTTTTTTTTTTAAATTGTTTAAAAAAATTAAGCCACCCATCTGTGGCTTGGTTATATCTCCCCTAACTAACTCAGTTATCAAATAAATAAATTAAATATTTACAAACTAAACTATGTTGTAACTACGTTAGGCTTGTTTGTGTGGAGCAATTCCAAACAGTAATTTTTCAGAATAACCAGCTTACAAGAAAAGGAAGAAGGCCCATTCTCTGTTCCTGATGTGAAACTTGCTCAGTCTGTGTGACTGTCTGGTGGTTCTTAGAATAACTAGAATACCTTAGGTCCCAGTCAGAGTCTCATTTGAGAAACTTAATATGTCCTGAAGCAATTGGTAATCAAAATATTATTAAATTTAAACTTAAAATCCCCCCTTTTCCCAAGCAGGATCCACTGCTGCAGGCTAGAGGGTTATTTATGGAGAAGTACTGGTCAGATACTCCTATCCCTGAAGAACATGCAAGGGATGGTTTCCAATTCTACTTTGAAGAAGGCAGATGTTTTGTCTTTCAGGCAAGGAACTGAAATGAATTTCAGAACACAACCCACACAATCATTTGGAAAGTGAGTTAGTGCTGGTGTGGAAATGTTCAAGCTTGTTTTTAGTATAACCCCTACAGTATCACACAGACTCCTATTGAAATGAAGCATTGATTGGGCCATGAGGAAAACATGAAGAAACAGAACTTGCGTTACTTCAAAACTGATAACTTTTTTTTTCTTCAGCACGTGGAACAATAACCAAAATCATTTTTATGTTTTAAAATAGGTAAATATTTTTAAAACTATGTATGTATGTCTACTTAAGATAGATTTTTTTTTCATTTTGTTTTTCTTCTGTTTCAGATAATCTTTTTTACTAATTTATTTTAATTGCACATATGTGTGGGGTACAGTGTGATAATTCATGTATACAACATGTAATTATCAAATGGGGGTACTTAGCCTACACTTTACTTTCAGGAATCATTTCTATAATTTGAATCTGCTATTCTGTTGTCAAACCAATCAGAATTATTATTTGATGAAACACTTTAAGACATGAGAACTATGAGGTATATCATTTATTACTTAAATACAAAATTTATACATGTAATGACATTCATATGTACATAATATCTTTAAAACAGAAACTTATCCCTCTGATTGTTTTGCTTTGATAACACTGTAGTGCTCACTTTAATTTTCGTTTATTGTTTCATTGCTCCCTGACATGATTACATGGACAAACTTCATTAAAAAATTATTTTACTGCCTATATTTCCTTTCATTGCCATCGCTATTATTAATTTTATTGAATTATTAGTACTGCAAATAATTTTGTCCTATAAAAAGATTACTGAACAAAATGTCTTGCTGTGGTTATAAAATAAGTTCATGGTGACACTGGGGAAACACATATCCATACATCCTGGTTTGCACATAGTACTGGACCCTGGCAATCTCTCCACCAGGGAGCTCAGGAAAGTGTCCTGCACTGTTTGCTTTGAGGACCAACCTAAACTCCTCCTCTGAAGCACTTCTCACCTACAGCTTGCACTAGGTATGGCATCTCATGTCTTCATGATGTTGGTCCTTCAATTTCTCCTCACTGGAATTTCCTTTTCCAATATGCAAACAATGTACCCTTATGAGTCACTAAAGGTCACTGTATCTTCTTTATGTAATCTTTCTTGTCACAGTTCTAGGAATAGCATCCAGTTCTTTATCTGAGCTCCATGACATTTCACAAAGACCTCTGCACAGGCACTTATACAAAACTTGAAATATTACAGATATATCCTGAGACTAAGTAATTAGCGCTTTGATTTATAAAATATTTCAAATATAGATTAAATGTGCAGGAAAAAAACCATAAATCTCATGTTCCCACCACCCAGAATTAATAGCTGCAAACATTTTGTCAAGTTTGGTTCAACATGCTAATTAATAATAATGTTGTAATAGTAATGTTGTTATGACTAAGAACACAGACTCAAATATGTGCCATTGAAAGTCATTTTCCTTTGTATTACCATTCCCCTCCATCCAATAACAGAGGTAACCAGTATACTGATGTTGATATGTGTTCTTCTTAGCAATGCTCTGAACATTTGTTATTAAGATATGTGGCAAACTATATCGTATACATGCATATATTCATTTATATAAATATATACCTATTAGCAAATATATTGCATTCAAATACTTTGTTAAATTTTTATTTAAGTTTTATTTTTAATTCATATATTTGCTAGCTGGGCACAGTACCTCATTCCTATAATCTCAGTGTGTCAGGAGGTTGAGTTAGGAAAATCACAAGTTCAAAACAAGCCTCACCTCATCAACTTGATGAGGCCCTAAGCGACTTAGTGAGACCTTGTATCAAATTAAAAATAAAAATAAGAAAAGCTGGGAATGTGGCTCAGTGGTTAACTTTCCCTGGGTTCAATCCTGGGCACCACCCTCGCCCCCCCAAAAAAATATATATATGGTGTTGTAAATCATATCTTTCTACTACTCATTTATTTCTGCTGACTTGATTTTTCAGGTTTTGTGACTTTGTATTATAATTATGATTTTGTAATAAAAGCTACTTGTATAAAATATTTTATTGTACATACCATATTTTATTTATTATTCTAATAATGACGATAATCAACATCATACCAATTTATTTGCACACTGTCCATGCAGAAAAATGTCTACTTCTATGAGATTTTTTTTGATCTTTTAAGCACATGCAACTTGGTGGGTTTGAGAGGAGATGATGGTGTTTTTCTGTGCATTTTTAAATATTGATGATAAGATTGTTTTATTGCACTGAGCACCTCTTTGTGCCTGTACTGTTTGCAGCTTCTAGAATATTCAAAAGAACACATGGCGCTGACACCTGGAGGGAGCTATAGACCCACACAATAAGCTGAAAAATAATGCATAAGTAAATTACCAAGTACATACTTGATATATACTTGAGTATACTATACACATATTTCATTCACAAAATATGAAACATACTAGTGACAATTAGAGTGGAAAAGACTTAATCAAATTATCATTTACTTCCTTCTACTAGGAACAAATATAGAAATAATTTCCTTTTCATGAATAATTGCATCCATCAGGAAAAAACACCCATATAGATGCTAAAAGCATTGTATCCTAACTTTGGTTGGTCTCAATACTTAGGTTGAGAAGCTTAAATTAATTGTAAAGAATAAGTGTTTTTTTTTTTTTTTTTTTTTTTTTTTTTTACTAGCAGATGTAAAAGTCTTCTAGCTATCTATTGCTGCATAATAAACCTTTCCAATGGTAGCTTAAGGCAATATCAAGATCTATTTTTGGGCTGGGGGAGTGGCTCAAGCGGTAGCGCGCTCCCCTGACATGCGCCAGGCGCTGGGTTCGATCCTCAGCACCACATACAAATAAAATAAAGATGTTGTGTCCACCGAAAACTAAAAAATAAATAAATATTTAAAAAAAAAAAAGATCTATTTTGCTCACCAATGTGGGGGCTGATTAGACTTGGCTAGGCAGATCCGACTTGGGCTTTGACACACCTTTGTAGTCAGATGGGCATGAAGCTGGAGCCATGTGGGAGGCTCCCTCCCTGGTGTACCTGCCTCATTGACTAGGAAATTCAAACAGCTGGGGGTGGAAAGATGGGGATTATTGGATGTCTCTGTCTCCATGATGTCTCTGCAATGTCTTCCCACATGGTCATCTCAAGATAGTGGCACATCTTATAGGTCAAATCAGATCTCTTGGAATGACTGTCCTAGGTGAGACTAGAAAAAAAATATATACATCCCCTTTTAAAATAGTCACAGCAGTCATGCCATGTAACTGTTGCTTCCTTTCATTTGTTGAGGCAGCCCCCCAAAATGCCATCCAAGATCAGGGAGAGAGAATTTAGACAGCCTTTGAATGGCAAGAATGTCAAAGGATTTGGAAACATGTTTTAAAACCACTATAATAGAAAATCATAAGCACATCTTTAAAAATCTTTAAAAATCAAATTCAGAATTTTCACCACATATATGTGAAATAAAGACAAATAATTATATTGAAAATCCTTTTCAAACCATGTCGATCTTACCGGTCAAATCAGATAACACGTCCACCCTAAAGACTCTGATGAGTAATTTTTTTTTTTTTTTTACCTTCTAGATCATTTCACTATCAAAATGTTATTCCAATAATGTTGAAAAGGAAATAAAATAGCTCAGTGTTACACAGACTACATAGATAGACTTCTATAGAGAAGAGGTTTTGACAAATGTATTGGGGACAAAACAATTTCAAAAAGGACAAGAAATCCATTAAAAAGTGATACATATTTTACTAAAAAAAATGACCCTCTCTACAAGTATATAGTATCTTATACTTGAAAATTTCTACTGCACTAATCTCCCATAGTAGATAACAGCAACTGGAGTTACTAGATTAAAAAAAAAAAATGTATGTCTTTGATCTTCAAGGTGTTGTGGTAGAAGATTAGGATGCAGAAAAACTTTGGTAAAGATTATCCACCCTCCAAGAGTTTACAATGGTGGTAATTAATTAATTACCATTGCAGCAACAACTTCTAGAATGTTGAAAGTATGCCAAATACAATGATTATAACATCTGTTTTTTCTTGATAAGATTTATGATGTGCACATTTTCTACTCATCTTGTAGCTAAGGAAAGATGAAGGTGAGGCATGTGATTACAAACTAAATTCCTATCAAGTGTTTTAGCCATGGCACAAAACTAAGATCCATATATAAGGCCAATGTGCATTATGCACTATGCACAATGGTTGGCAGGGACTCTAAATATCATCTAAATTCATAAATGTGAAGCACAGTATTCACTTTGGGGATTGTAATATATTGGAGGACAGACAGAGTTTGAGCTGACCCTTGAAAGATGACTCGATGTGATTTCAAGAAGCAATGAGAGAGTGAAGGAAATGACTTTAGCCACATCAATAAGTTTTTCAGTTTTTATGAAAAGAAGAAAAAAACATGAAGGAAGTGATTTGGTGTATAAAATATGATCTGTCTGAAAGATAATTTGGAGAACAAAGTAATAAAAATGCTTTGTCTCTAGTATTGTATATAAGGAATTTTTCAGAAAAAAAGTATTTTATTATATATGTCATTCAAATAAGGGTTTATAGATTCTTTATGGACCCTTTATGGATTTGGAACTTATTCGTTGTGTGTGGAATGGAAATTGTGAGTTTATGTGAAACAAAATCTTTGACATATGAGGAAGGGAAACATCAAAACTGCACCAATGAGTTTGATTCTTGACTATTGCTGCAGATTCATAAAAAAAAAAAAAAAACTCATACACTTCTACTTGAACAGAATCTGAAAGAATTTTCCTCAGAAAAAGGCAGCCAACTGGAATCATAGAGAAATCTGACAGTGACTAAGATAAATATCTAGAGAATTACAGGTAGAGGACAGTTGAGAAGAAGAAGAGACAACACGTTCACATTAGCCCCAGGATATGCACATGGAAAGCAAATCTTATCCCTGAGTTTTTCATTGCATGAGTCCTGTTGTATTAACCAATTTGGGTTGACTTTTGTTGTTTATTTGCAATTAAACAAATCCTAAGTGATATATCTTGTTATATATAGTATAACACATTAGATCAAAGTCTAACCACAATGAAATCAGCCAACAATCTTCATTCTTTCATTGATAAATTTATCACATAGTTAATTTTACTTCTACCTTGTAAATGAATCTGGCACCTAACTGAAATAGGCAAAACATATTTCGGACCAGCCTCAAGGTTGCATAGTGTAGTAGAAGTTCCTTATGCAAATAGTTATAACCCAGTGTTAGAAATAATACAAAGAGATAGAGTAAACATTACCTGGACCCGGAGCATATAAATGTATTTTGCAGACTGAGAAGAATGGGGAATGTTGTCTAAAATGAGATTTAAAATGTCCAACTTGTAATCCTCTCTACATTGCAACAATTGAATCAGGATATTTTTGAGATTTATGATTCTATTTTTTCTCCCAACTCATCTTAGAGTCATGACATTAGAAGCATCTTCTCTGAAGCAGTGTGTGTGGAAATGCTCAGCAGCAAACCCCCACCCAAACTCCAGGTATTGATTCTAGGTATTGATTCAACCATAGGTAGAGCGATTGTTGTTGTATAATTTCACAAGGTAAGAATTGGGACAACTTCAAATGCAGGTCATCAGCATGTGCTCTGTGGACTTGAAATGCAGTTCATGGCTTTTGACATTTACATGAAATGTTCCTGAAAACATAATCTGTATCTCCAAAAGGCAGGGGAAAGAATAAATGCCTATGTCTTGTTCAGATTATTTCTGTTTAAGTGACATTTTGAGAACAAGACAGGTTTACATAGAGTTGAACTCAAGACTGTTGTGTGGCCAGGAATCATCTAATTCCAGGTGGTGAGGACTGTAAGCCATCTGACCTTCCAACCTAGATTCTTACAAATTCAGCACTCACAAGAGCAAGTAGAGCAACCAACCCCAAGTCGTTTGAAAAATTACAATATCTTTGACTTGCAATTCTTTAAAATTCTGATTTTATGTTTTCCAAAATTTTATTATAAAATTTATCCAATCTGTAGTATAATTGGGTGAATTTTTCAGTGAATATCCTCTGGAAGCTACTATAGACTGCTGGCTTGATCACATCTAATCCTTTCTTCATCCAGATCTCCACCAATTAATCAACCTTATCTTTTGATTCATTTCACAGTAAGTTAAATAAACATGCATGATAAATACTTCAGCCTGTCTATTGTCAAATAGAGTTCAATATTGTTAATAATGTTCATATTTACAAACAATGAACTACATAAATCTTAAGTTCTCTTGCTTAGTGTTAATCAATGCGTGTACTCAGGTATCCAAATACCTATCTACAATTGAACTCTAGCACCGTCTCAGAGAGTTTTGACATGATACCTCCTAGGTGTTTCCCATGACCAATACACTGGGCAATACACAATCCTGGTTCATATTTTTTTCTCATAGCATTTAGTACCATCTCATATATTTGCCAATATTGTAACAGATTTACTGTTCCTCATACCTGCTAACATTTGTTATTACCAGTCTTTAATTTTTACCATCCCAGTGGGAGGTAATTGCATTTCGGTAGAGTTCGTGGATGTTTTTCTGCAGTCTAATAATACTGAATCATTTTTTTATGAGTTTATTGTCATTTCTTCTTTTGTAAAGTGTCTGTGAAAATGTTTTGCTTGTTTCTAGTTGTATTGATTGTCATTTTATTGTTGAAATATAGGAGATTTTTATAAATCCTGAATACTACTCCTTTGACAGATATATATTTTATTTTGAAAAACATATTTTCAATATATTTTATTTTTAAAAACATATTTTCATTGTGTATGGCTTGTCTATTCATTTTCTTAATGATGTATTTAATAAGTGGAAATTTTCAGTTTGTCAAATTCCACTTTTTTCCTATTATTCTGCTTTTGATTATTAACAGCAGCTTTTATGATGTTTAGTTCTGGAAAGAGACAAACTCAGGAATAAAAATAAAAGTTTTAAAGTGATTTGAGCATATATCTGATTTGTCTGATATTGATAACCTGTTTATTCAATTTTTTTTAGTTCCATCCATGTACAGTATACTTTGCCAAAATGCAAGTGTGAACCTTACCCTACTAGAGTAATAAAAGGGTAAATAAGGCATAGAAAGAGGTTAGTGACTGCTGGAGAATCTTATTCCAGATGAAATCAGTAGGAAATGAATCCATGATTAATTCTTATTTTAGACAAATACTATAATAATAGCAAACATTTTTATGGCACATTTTTAGAGTCCAACAGGCTGATGGCTCCATTTGCCTTTTCCGTTTCTTCCTCCCATTGCTTTATAAAAGAGTTCCCCTTCTTAGAAACCTGTGATACTGTAACCCTGCTTATTTATAGGACAATTGTTTTAGTCAGATTTTTCATCAGTGTAAAAGACCTAACCAGAGCAATTAGAGAAAGAAAAGATTGTTTGGGGTTCATGGTTTCAGAAATTCAACCAACTCCACATTTCTGGACTTAATGTGGGATAGAACATCATGGTGGATAGTTGTGATGGAGACAAGCAGATCAAGGCATGGCAATCAGGAAAAACAGAAATCTCCTGTCACCAGGGAAAAAATACATACCCCAATGGCATGCCCCCAGTAACCCACCTCCTCCAGTCACACCCCACCTGCCTATAGTACTGCTGAGTTCATCCATATCAGTGGAATAATTATTTAGGTTCTCATAACCTAATCTTTTGCCTCTAAACCTTTTTACATTGTCTCACACATGCACTTTTGGGGAACACCTCATACTGAAACTGTAACAGCAATGAAGAAAATGGAAGAAGGAGGAGGAAGAAGAAGAAAGGAGAAAATGAGCTTCAGATATGAAACAAACTGAATCCTGGTCTTCCTGAATCTAAGAACTAAGGTCTTACCCATTCTATTTTATGGAGTATTCAGCTTTGCATTGCTGTGACCAAAAGACCTGACAAGAACAATTTATAGAAGGAAAAGTTTGTTTTGTTATGGATTCAGAGGCTCAGATCAAGGTCAGCTGACTCCAAAACTGTGGGCCTCAGGCAAGGCAGAACATCATGGTGGAAGGGCATGATGGAAGATATTTTTCAGCTCATGACAGCCAGAGAAAGCAGAGAGAAGTTGCGTGCAAGGCCCAGGAATAACATATTCTTGAAGTGCACACCCCCAATACAGTTATCATCCATTAATTCATTTAAATGATCAATCCATTAAATGGATTAATCCACCAATTTAATTATGTCTTATTATCTAATCATTTCACCTCTAAACATTCCTGCATTGTGGAAAATACCTCCTTAAAACATGGAAAATTAATTTCTAATTTTAAAAAAATTGTGTTTGTATGTGATGGTTAATCTTGTGTAAACTTCTCTGATCATGGTGCCCAGACATTTGGTCAGACATCATTATGGATGTTTTTGTAGGACAAGTTTAACATTTAAATTGGTGAACTTTGAGTAAAGCAGATTAGTCTTCTTAATATGTGCGTGGGTCATTAGTTAACAAGTTGAAGATTTAAATAGAATGAATTGACTTCCCCAGAGTAAGAAGGAGTACTTTCAACATATGGCCTTTGGACAATAAGCACAGCATCTAATTTTCATGGGGTCTCTAGACTGCCAGTATATCCAACAGATACTGAGATCTTAAAATAAATTTATCTATCTTTCCAACCATACATATATCCATCAATATATTCACCCATCTATCCACATATTCTTTTCGTTGTATTTCTCTGGAAAGTCCCCCAATGAGCAGCTCCGTGGTCTGAAAGGGTGGGGAAATAGCCAAATGGGCATCACCACAGAGGAGCCAAGATTGCTGGGGCCGCTGTGAGCCAATCATCAGCTGGCAGCTGGAAGTTTGCTGGCAGCTGAAAGTTTGCTGGGGCCCCTTCCGCTGTGGCTCTCAACATCTCCCCCTCTCTGTTTAAACAACAAGCATGTGGCTTAGGGACCGTGCCTGCCTTAGGTTGTCCAATAGTACATATGGTGCTTACCCATCATCAAATGAGCTGACCTCAAGGCGTCAGCCTACTGTCTTAGGTTGGTACCATTGCAATTGGGTCTTACCCGTCATTGACTACCTGTCCAGCATACAGCCACACCTGTGGATAGGTCTTTATACCAGCAGGGGGGTGAGGTTCTTTGCCTCACCTCTGTTGACCCCCAAATTTTAGCTGAACAACCATCACAAGCAGAAGGGAGGAGGATATACCAAGCCAATTGATGGCTCCTTTTGGAGAAATTGTACCACTGATGACACCATCAGCATAAATACCCCAACACTACCACAAGTCCGTGCACCAATAGATAGTTCACAATGCATACAAGTGAGTTCACAATGCATACAAGTAATACATAGTCCAGGCAAGTTCTGCAAGCAGTTCAGTGATAGCTATTGCAGAAGCTGTAGATTGGTTTTATCTTTGTCTTCACTGGCACTGGGATGAAGATAGGAATTCTGGCAATAATGGCTAAAGAAAAAATTATGTAACATTCCAGAAGGCACTAAAAGAAAACAATTTTCTGAACAATTTACATTATCTTGAACAGAATTATTAAATACAATGAAAAGGAAAGGTGAAAGTAAACAAACAGATCTGTTAATCTCCTTTTTTGTTCACATATTAAAACAATCCTCAACAGCTTTTTACCCAATTTAAATTAAACCATTTAAATCACATGAAAAAAAAATATTTGGATCCATTTTTTTCATGAGCGCTCATCATATATGATATATGGACATATGTATATACAAACATACAACATAAAACACAAGTGTGTACACATAATATAATACATACAACATAACATAATGGTAAAAGCCTTACAACTTTTTACAGGTGAAATCTCCATTGCAATGTTTAAAAACTCTATAGTCAAAAAACAGAACTGATCGGCAAAACATTAAGCTAGGTCTGTATGAGCTCAAAAAACAAAATAGAACTTCATGATGTGGGAAAGGGCAATAATAAAATAGATATTGTAAAAAGCATCCTGGTTCTGTCGCAGATGTAAGGGTAGCCAAACTGGATCTCTGGATATCAGCTGTTATGGATTTGAGCCAAATCATCTTCTTTCTGGTCTGTAGAAATCGCTTTAGTTAATCTCTTTGGAATCCAAATCGGCTGCTGTTTTCCCTGTAGAAACACACAAACAGACCCCTGACTCCAGACAATTACTGGGTCAGGACCTTTCCATTGTCCTGTTAGAATATCCTTCCAAAGTACCTTGGGCTTATGTACATTTTTTGGACACATATGCCTTTCCGCAGCATTAAGCCCTGATGAATCCAAATTTAAAAAGTTTAGAGTAAAAAGGGTTATTTTAAGTTTATCTTTGGGGAATGTATACCCCTTCTCAATTCCCTCTTTTTGCTTTAATAAGTACATTTTAATAGTTTGATGAGCTCTTTCAACTATGCCTTGTCCCTCTGGATTGTATGGGATTCCTGTTATATGAGTAATGCCAAATGATGAGCAAAATTGTTTAAAAGAGGTAGAAGTATAACCAGGGGCATTATCTGTTTTTAACTGTTTTGGAACACCCACAGTGGCAAAATTTTGTAAGCAATGAGCTATAATATCTTTAGTTTTTTCTCCGGCATGAAGGGAGCCCATCAAAAATCCGGAAGAAGTATCAACTGTAACATGTAAATATTTTAATTTTCCAAATTCTGGCAAGTGTGTGATGTCCATCTACCAAATATAGTTAGGTATCAGTCCTCTAGGACTGACTCCAAGATTAATTTGTGGTAAAAAGGTCACACAATTTTGACATTGTTTTATTATTTGTCTAGCTTGTTCCTTAGTTATTTTAAAATGCTTTTGTAAAGTATTAGCATTAACATGGAACTTTTTATGAAAATTTGTAGCTTCTTCTAGTGTAGAGAAAATATGTATGTCAGGTGTGGTTTTATCTGCTAAATCATTGCCCAAACTAACTTAGTTGCCTTAGTTGCCTTAGTTGCTCCAGGCAATCCTGTATGTGCCCTGATATGTCCTATAAAGAATGGATCTTTTCTGGCCCAGATTAGACTTTGTATAGTGGAAAGCAAAGAGAAAAGAGTAGAGGAAGGGGAAATCCTACCAGCATCTTCAAGGGATACTATAGCATTAACTATATACTGACTATCAGAAAATAAATTAAATACAGAATCTTTAAACATCACAAAAGATTGTAATACTGCATTAAGCTCTACCTTTTGAGCTGATTGTTTGGGTTCTAAAAATGTAAAATTTTGATCAGGGGTAACTACTGCTGCTGTACCATTATTTGACCCATCAGTGAATATATTTGGAGCATTCATGATAGGTGTTTTTCTTGTCATTTTTGGAAAAATTACAGGATGCAATTACCAAAAAGACAATAAAGGATTAGATGGTAAGTGGTTATCAAATGAAACATTAGATATGCACATAATTATTGCCAAGTATTTAACTCATTAGCTAACTCATCAATTTGATCCATAGTATATGGAGTAATAATTTTATTGGGAGAAATTCCAAACACTCCCTTTGCTGCTTTTATTCCTTTGAGTATTAATTGTCCTACAGCCTCAGGATACCTAGTAAGAATACTGTTAGGAGAATAAGATAAATGTATCCATAATAATGGGCCTTCTTGCCAAAATACTCCTGTAGGAATATTTTTTGTTGGTAGTACAATAAATAATAAAGGCAAACTTATATCAATTCTATCCAAATGCATATTTTCCATATATGTTTCAATAATTTTTAATGCCTTTCTTGCTTCAGGCGTTAACATTCGGGGTGAATTTGGATCTGATGGACCTTTTAGGATATCAAATGAAGGTTCCAACTCTCCTGTTGGTATACCTAGATAAGGCCTTATCCAATTTATGTCTCCTAATAACTTTTGAAAGTCATTAAGTGATTTGAGTTGATCTACTAGTATTTGAATTTTTGGTGGACGGACCATGGTTGAGGATAATAGAACTCCTAAATAATTAATTGGAAAATTTAATTGTACTTTATCTATTGCTATCTCTAGATTATATTTTCTTAATAAGTTTATAAGTGTGGCATAATATTCTAGCAATGTGTTTTTATCTTTGTATACTAATAATACATCATCCATATAGTGAAATATTTGTAGTTCAGGATTTTAATTTCTAAGTGGCTGGATTACTTTGTTAACATAAATTTGACACATAGTTGGGCTGTTAGCCATCCCTTGAGAGAGTACTTTCCATTCATATCTCTGATCAGGACTTTCATGATTCAGTGCAGGGATAGTAAATGCAAAATGTGGACTATCCTCAGGATGAATTAGAATTGAAAAAAAAAAACCCAATATTTAATATCTATAACTAAAACATACCAGGTTTTGGGCAAAGCAGACAATTGAGGAATCCCCGATTGAGCGGGTCCCATAATAACCATCTCATTATTAATGGCTCTTAAGTCTTGCAATAATTTCCATTTACCACATTTCTTTTTGATGACAAAAATGGGAGTATTATGTGGAGATACAGAAGGTTGTATATGTCCTTCCGCTAATTGTTATTTGACCAGATCATGGGCTGCTTGTATCTTTTCTTTAGTCAGGGGCCACTGAGGAATCCATACTGGTCTTTCTGATTTCCAAGTAATTTTTATTGTCTCAGTGACCCCTCCTTAAAATCCAATCCATGTCTGTCTGTTCCTTGATCTATTTGTATTGGTGCTGCTATACCTTGTTCTTGTTCTCCTAATCTTTTTCCTTTCCTAAAAACTTGTCTAGCCATAATAGTGGGCACATTTGGATTGATGTTATTTGTTAATGTTAGTCCTAATTGATCTATGACATCTCATCCCCATAAATTTACGGGAAGATGATCCAATACATATGGCTATATAGTTCCTTCACATCCTTCAGGATCCTTCCAATCTAATACCATTGCACTTCTATGGGGATTCGTCGCCACTCCTAGGCCTCTAAGCGTTTGAGTGGCTTGTTGTAATGGCCAATGTTTTGGCCATTCTTGACAAGAGATGATGCTAACGTCTGCACCTGTATCCACTAGCCCATTAAATTCATGTCCTTGAATATTTAGTTTTAGCATGGGGTGAGAATCTAAATTTAAATAAAGCATATCCCCAATCTACACCTGTGGAGCCTAATCCCCTGGCACCTCTTTCTACAGTACGACTGGAAAATTTATCATGTAGGCTGGGTATTATTAGTAACTGTGCTATTCTATCTCCTGGTGAAATTACTGATATACCCTTTGGAGAACTGGCTATAATTTTCATTTCACCTTCATAATCATGATCAATTACCCCAGGACTTATCATAAGTCCTTTTAGAGTAGAAGAACTGCTTCCCAATAATAAGCCTACTATTCCTTTGGGAAGAGGTCCTTTTACCCCTGTGGGAATGATTTGAACTCCCATCTCTGGAGTTAGTACTGTTCTGGCAGAGGAGCAGATGTCCAACCCTGCGCTTCCTCTGGTTTGTCTAGTGAGGGATTTAATGGACAATGTGTCCTGGGCACTACCCTGATGGGGTTGCTGGGTTCCTCCAGTGCTCCATATTTTTGTGGTCTTGGGCCCTGGAGCATTGGGCCTCCCTGTCCATTTTTTGGCAATGGAGCCCGATGCCTTTCTCCATGATATTGTGGATAAACACCTGGCCCTTGTTCGTTTTTTTGATAATGGAGTACCCTCTATGGTGGTTTGAGAACGGCATTCATTAGCCCAATGTCTCCCTCTACGGCATCGTAGGAAAATACCCAGGATTCTACTCCTTTGATACCTATGGGGCAATTCCTTTTAAAATGTCCTGTTTGTTCACAATTGTAGCATGTTTTTGGCCTGGCATCTAAAACCTGTTGTACTTCAGCTGCCACGACTTGCCCTTGTTCATTAATGTCTCTCCATAATTTAATATATGTGTTTAAATCTGCATGTTTCCATGGTCTAATGACTTCTCTGCACTAACGATTCACTTGCTCATAAGCCAGTTGTTTTATTAATGGCATTGCTTGTTCTGTATTCCCCAAAACTCTGGTAGCTGTTTGAATAAGCCTATCTACAAATTCAGCGTAAGGTTCATTAGCTCCTTGTATTACCTTAGATAATTGACCTTGTAAACCTCCATGCCCTTGTAAAGTCTTCCATGCCCTAACTGCATCTGCAGCAATTTGTGAGTATACACCAGAATCATATGCAATTTGTTGCTGCTGATCCTCATAAGGTCCCTTTCCTAACAACATATCTAGATTTCTCTGAGGATAACCAGCTGCTGCATTTCGCCTAGCCATCTCCTTGCAAAATTCCTCATTGACAACCTTCCATAACAGGTATTGTCCTCCATTTAGCACAGCTTTACACATACTAGCCCAATCTGCTGGCATCATGTTCAAGTTGATAATGGATTCGACCATGCTTACAGTGAAGGGTGTTTGAGGAATATGTTGTTACAGCCTCTTTTAGCTTCTTCACTGTTTTGAAATCTAAAGCATGGTGAATTCGCTGCCCTCCTGCCTGCTCAAATACAGGGCATGTTAATATTTGAGGTCCTGTCTCAGGATCCCATCTATCAACTGCGGGAGTTGGGGGCCTCCCAGCATATGGAGGTGGCACTGTTGGTTGGACACTTACGCCCTCTGGTGATAGAAAGGTGTTAGTAGCAGTCTCCTGTTGTAACTTTTCCCCTGATGGCTTTTTCTGCTATAAACTTTCTTCCTCCTTCTGACTAGCTTGAGAAACATTCTCTTTTACTTGAATCAATATGTCTTCTCCTTCCTCTACCATTGTCTGAACTGAAGGCATTGGACTAAGCAAACAAGATATGAATGTCCACAATGGTAATGTGCCAACTGGCAGAGTCCCTGGGCTTTTCTTTTTAAATCTTCACCAAGATGATTCCATTGTGATATATTTAACAACTCCTCCTTAAAAAGCCGTGGGCTACATTTTTGTATTGTATCAAGGTATGCTATGACTATTCTTGATTTTACTGAGATGCCTCCTTCATCTAACAATTTACTTAACACTCTTTAGGTTTGTTTTTTACTAATTTCTGATCCCATATTTCTAATATAACTATAATACAACCCAACAAGATAACGCCAAACAAAACTGAAACAGAATGAAACAAAATTGGAACAACAAAAAATCATTATAATAGATTTTCTATCCTCCTGAAATGTCCATCTGTCCTTTCTCCCTATCTGTTCCTCAGATGTGAGCGGTTTTTCTTCCATCTTACACATCTCCAGGGACAGGCAACTTAAAACAAAAGTGAAACAAAACAAAAGAAGAATCTTAAAATGGCTACCCATCCTCTCGCCCTGCCCTCAGGGGCGAGCAGTTTACCTTATCACTTACCCTCAGTCATTCCCCTTGCGGGCCACCAAATGCAGCAGTCTGGCTGGGCACAATTCAGGAGCCACTTATCAAGCAGAAATGAACTTTATTTTTAAAACACACAAGCCACACCACACGAGCTCTTCAGGAATTCCCTCAGAGCCCAACTGCCACCACCGGCTTCCCACAAGCCTCTCAACCCCCCCACTCCTCCTGCTCTTGAGGCCGATTGGCTGGGTCACATGGGCGGAGCCAAAAAAAGTCCCCCAATGAGCAGCTCCGTGGTCTAAAAGGGCAGGGAAACAGCCCAATGAGCATCACCGAAGAGGAGCCAATCAGCTGGCAGCTAGAAGTTTGCTGGGGCTGCTGTGAGCCAATCATCAACTGGCAGCTGGAAGTTTGCTGGCAGCTGGAAGTTTTCTGGGGCCCCTCCAGCTGTGGCTCTCAACAAAGCACAGCATCTAATTTTCATGGGGTCTCTAGGCTGCCAGTATATCCAACAGATACTGAGATCTTAAAATAAATTTATCTATCTTTCCAACCATACATATATCCATCAATATATTCACCCATCTATCCACATATTCTTTTGGTTGTATTTCTCTGGAGAATCACAAGTAATACAATGTGTGTATGTGTGTGTGTGTGTGTGTGTGTGTGTGTGTGTGTGTTTAGGCAGTTTTTTCATTGCTTTGATCACAAGAACAATTTTAGAGGAGGATAAGTTTATGTGTTGCTCATTGTTTCAGAGGTCTCAGTCAATAGATGTCCAACTTCATTGCTGTGGGCTAAAGGTAAGAAAGAACTGATCATGGCAGAAGGGTATGATGGAGGAAGGCAGGCAGTGACCTCCATGATTCCTGGTGAACATGAGAAATATATATATATATATATATATATATATATATATATATATATAGAGAGAGAGAGAGAGAGAGAGAGAGAGAGAGAGAGAGAGAGAGGCAAGATAATAATGACCGGGTCTTGCAAAAAAATCACAGTCATTGAATGTATAAATGCCTACTGGAGGCAAAGAAGAATGGCAGGGTACAGAATTCTGAATGCAAAATGAACTCTACTCAGTTTCCAGAATGCTGGTGGTAGTCAGGCCTCTACCCTTTCATCTGGAGGCTGGCAAATGTTTCTCTGATAACTCTGGCAAATCCAATCAAAGAGATCAATGTAATCTCCATCAGGCAAATGCAAGATACATATTCTCAGTGTTTACAAAGAGGTTTTAGTTTCTTCTACTTAATTTTGAATAGACAATGAGATTTTTATCTGAAAATTTCTCTAGCATGAAAGATTGAGTACAGATATAATCATACACACAAAATTAAGAAAGCTTTGTCAAGACAAGCAAAACTTCAAATAAATAACTATCCATAAGTGAGTGACTTTAGAGAAATATGAAAATATTTTGTAATTATGAAGCAAGAAAAGAACTTAGAAAAAATAAGAATACTCATAGAGCAAAACAAATTTTCAAAGGTATGCATATAAAAATTTTTAATAGAAGTTTGAAAATGTAATTGGATGCATACTGGATACAGAAATCTTTTGAAAAATAAGACAAAAAACAAGATAGGTAATAGAAAGGATTAAAAAAAATCAGAGAAGCTATTAAGAATTATATGAAGCATGTTCCTAAGTCATGTTTCATAGTGATTTAGAATCAACAACAGAATTATTGATTGAAAGAGAATCTTTATATGCCATGTGTGAATGCCCAGGGTAAAAAAGCTCAGTGTACCTGGGCATTGAATGAATATAAGCCCAAAACATGATATAGGAAATACACACACATACACACACACACACACCACATATAAAAATAACCAGCTGTCCAAATACTTAAGATTTCTCTTATACCAACAAAAAAATGTGATTTTTTAATTTAAAAAAATCAATTTTGATTTAGAATTCTGTTGCAAGCTAAATTAACAATCCATTGACAAAGTAAAGAATTTTACAAAATATCTTCAAAAGCATAACTGGTGTACTACATTTTTATTAAGAAGCTATGGAATCATGTGTCTCATTGGAAAAAGAGAATAGACCAATAATGACAACAGGGATTCAGTAATCAAGGGGCCCAAAGAAAATTACTATCATGGTGATTCAGAAGAAACCCATACAGAAATTTTGTGCCAGAATCAGAGATATTCAGTGTCTTTAAACAAGTCAGACGCTTTTAAGAATATATTGATGTGTTTTGTAATGATGTTAATGTCTTAAGAGAGCTTGTGGTGAGATTCATAGTAATTCTGTAGTGAAAAAAATATCAGGTAGAACAAAATAAAAATAAATTTATTCCTTAAATTATTAAAAAAAGTTTTGTTGGAAAGTAAAAGTAACTTATTTATTGTTTCAGCTCTAAATAGCATTTAAAACTTCAAAATAATGGAAAAAGTAATGATTAAATTAATTTAAATTACATTTTTATGGCATTTTAAGGGTGAGGAGAGAAGGAAGAAAGATATACAAGTAAATGGTTAAAAAGCACTTGAAAAGATGCCTAATGTCATTAGGAAAATTCAAATCAATATAGCAGTGAGATATTCCTTCCTTCATATTTACTAACACTAATGATAATAATAACAGATGTTGGCAATGATATGGAAAAATTGTAATCCATTTTACATTGCTGGCAAGAATGTAAAATGGTGAATAAATACATTTGCCTAATGACAAAGAAAACTCAAAAATGTCTGCTTACTACTCATATATAGTATAGCACTGAAATGTATTGCCAATGTGATTAAGTAAAGGAAATAATAGGAATATATATTAAAAAGAGAAAATGTTGTCTTTATTTTCAGAAGGGTTTATTGTATATGGAGAAAATCCAAGGAATCTACAAAAATGATCCCAGAACTACTAGGCAAGGTCAACAAGATTGCAAATACAAAATCACCATACAAAAAAGCAATTATATATTAATAATGAATGTCTGCATTGAAATTAAAAATATAATTATGTTTATTATGTTCAAAAATTAAATATTTAGTTGTAATTTTAATAAAAACACACAAACTATACTGAAAATTACATAAAACTAATGAAAGCTATCAAAGATGAACTAGTTAAATGGATATACATATATTATATATATATATATATATATATATTAGTATTTTGTAATCTTTTGTATACCGCATTAATGGATTAGAAGGCTCAACACAATAAAGATGTTATATGGGCTTAACACAAATCTTATCAAAATCTCAGTGATATATTCTTACAGATTTCACAAGATTTTTCTAAAATTTGCATGCAAAGCCAAAGATACTAGAATAGCAAAAACAGTTTTAGAAGACTATTAAGTACAAGGGAATGGTTTATTTGGCTTCAAGACATCATATAGCAACAGTAGTCAACACCACATGCTATTTGTAAAAGAATAGATGTTAATAAATTGAACAGAATAAGGAATTTAGGAGTAATCTTTCATAAGTATCCAAATAATTTTAGTCAAGGATATAGAGGCAGATAAATTGGGGACATTTTAAATAAATGATATTATAACAACTGTACTTCCCTGGGCAAAATAAATGAAAAAAAGGAAAAGAGGTAAGTAACAAAAATAAGCCTAAAATGTTATGAAAATGATGACTTAAAATGGAGCACATAGCTAAATGTTAAAGGCAAACTTAGAAAATTTAGTAACATAAGAGGAAATTTGTAGGATTCATGATTGGACAGGATTTTTTTAAATATGGAAACAAAAATGCAAGTCATAAAAAGAAGAATTGATAAACTAACGTCCTAAAATTAAAGATTTTGCTCTGTTGAAGGCCTTATAAAAAGAATGAAAAGATAACCTATTGAGGAAGAAAATATTTGTAAACCCCATTTCTGCTAATGAACTAGAATCTAGAAAACTCTCGAAACTTAGAATCATAACAAATAATCCAATTAGAAAAGAGGCAAAAGAAAGAAGGATATACAAATACTTAAAAAGCACAAGATAAAATGTTCTACATCATTAGGTATTAGAGAATTCTATATTCTAATCACAATGAGATAACGATGCACAACTATTATAAAGGCTTTAATGAAAATAGAACAAGGCTGTTCAGTGTGAGAAGGAACAATCTCTCAGCCACTGCTGATGGGGATATAAAATACTATTATCTTATTCTGGACCTAAGAGGTGTCTTTACTGAGCTAGGTGCCCTGAGGTGCCTGATTAGTTTTTGTGTTAAAATTTTGGTTTGGAGATTTTTGTCAACTACATAGTTTGTGAAACCTGTGCTTGCATTCACAGGTGCCATAGATTTGGGGCTCACTTTCTCCCGAGAGCTGCTATAATTTGCTTGACACTTCTGCAGGCCTTTGAATGAAGTGGTTTTAGTCTCTCTTCTAGGTAAAAGATAGCTATTACTGAGTTTCCTTCTTTAAAGTCCTTAGTTCCAATTTCACGCAGCTAGAGGAGGCTGCAATAAATGACCAGTCAGCTTTGATACCCACACAAGAGTACAACTTAAAGATTTTCAGTGGCACACACATGCTGTTATCCCAGTGGCTTGCAGGGCTAAGAAAGGAGGATTTATGAGTTCAAATCCAGCCTAGCAACTTAGTGAGGCCCTAAGAAACTCAGAGAAACCCTGTCTCTATATAAAATACAGAAAGAAAGAAAGAAAGAGAGAGGGGGGAGGGAGGGAAGGAGGGAGGGGGCTAGGGATGTGGCTTGGTGGTTAAGTGCCCCTGGGTTCAATCTCTGGTACCAAAAAAAAAAAAAAAAAAAAAAGATTTTGATGCTTTTCTGTATTATGTGCTCATCTATCAACAAATTGTGTTTTTCCCCATCATTAATATCAATGTTATAGGTAATATTCCTTGAAAAATATTTAAGGTGTTTCTTATTGATTGACACTGATTTATGCCTAATCATTTTGAAAATTCACATTTGGTGCTTAGTGTTTGTCTTTCAATTATACGCACACAGATTTCCACCAACAAACTCTTGTTGTTTTTTTTTTTTTGTTTGTTTGTTTACACTTTTTTGGTGTATGTATTTTCACCCAAGCCTCAATTTTTGACTCATACCCAATTTTCTCTTCCATAAAAATAAATTTTAGGAATCTCCTCTTTTGATTTATACTTGCTTTTCCTATGTTTTAAAAGTGATATCTATTGTCTTATGTTTAAATCCATCATCAGTTCACCTAATTTGGAAATAAACCAAATACATTTTAACATCCAGGACATAGGATTAAACATTTGAAAATTATTTCAACAACTATGGAATAGGTAAACATGTGGGCAACATAGTATATAGATAATAGTAGATAAGACATTGACACTTTTTAGTTTAAATAAAATAATATTAATATATATGAAAGAATTATAATGGTATAATTAGTTAACAATATAAAAATTATAATATAAAATATAATAGTGTAATTAGTTGACAATATGAAAAATCATATCTGCTTTCTAACAACATTAAAATAAGAAGGTATTTAATCATCTTTTCTTGCATAAAAAGAAAGTCACCATATTATGTTTTATATGTTCATATATGAAAAGCATTAACCTTCACAGGATAGTTCCCTTTAAACCTACAAGTTAGCTTTAAATCTAATTTTTAGAGATAAGTGGGGAGCTGGCCACCAGAGAAGATGTGGACTCATCACACCTCCTTCTACTGTTTACCTCAGGGTGTAGCAACAGTTATGTGCAGGCAGGTGTCCGACTTCTCAGAGCACTAGTGGAGGAGGAACACCCAACAGGAATTTATGTTGTGTGGAAATCAAATCGCTAGATATGAGGTAAGACTCACACAATCAGAAGTACAAATAGAACTTTAACTCAATGGACTTCCTTTTTATTTTTAACATTTGAATTTTATTTTCATTTTAGAAATACTATGATTCACCAAAATTAGGAACAAGACAAAATTCACAGGCAAGCAGATGACTCTGGGATTGGAAGAAAGTTAGCACTGACAAAATCAGATTTCTTTATGCCTCTTGGCTTGTCCATGTGGTCAGAAATGATACTTCTTCATATAAGGAGATGCTGGAGGCTTACAGTCAAATAATTTATAATTTACCTAATATCACAAAGAAAGACAAGGATATATATCTATCTCTAAACTTCTGGAACATATTGCCCAATTATCTATCTCAGCCTGAGGATATTGCATGTATAAAAGAAGGTTTTTGTGGATTTTTTTTAAAAAAAAAAGGGTAGAGGGAAGTACATAGGATTTAGAAAATCTCTTATGGAAAGGCACAGAAACATGTCACATATTCTGAAAGATAAACATCTTGCTAAAGCAGAATTGTGTAAACAAGACTGATTAGTTAGTTGGCCCACTCTGGGGAGCTGTGGTAGTTAAAGTTATCCACTAAATGAAGTCACCCACATCTGATAGTATCAGAAAATTCAGTACATTCATCATCCGTGTCTGCAGTTTCGATATCTATGAATTGAAGCAACTAGGAATCAAAGAACTTTGACAAAACAATTATATTTGTACTGAATGTGCATATACTTTTTGTCATTATATACTAAATAATATGGTAAATCAACTACTTACATAGCATTTGCACAGTATCAGGTATTAGAAGTAAATAAAATAGTTTGAAAATATACAGAAAGATACACATAGGTTACATGAAAATACTATGCTATTTTATATAAGACATCCTTGAATTTTGGAATCTACAGTGGATCAGAGAACAAACCTCCATGGATATAGAAGGATATATTTTTTGGGGGGTGAGGGGTTACTGGGTATTGAACTCAGGAGCACTCAACCACTGAGCCACATCCCCAGACCTGTTTTGTATTTTATTTATAGACAAAGTCTCACTGAGGTGCTTAAGACCTCATTTTTGATGAGTCTGGCTTTGAATTTGCAATTCTCCTGCCTCAGCCTTCTGAGCCCCTGGATGTGCCACTATGCCTGGCAAGGGATGAATGTATCTTAAGAGATAACATAATTTTATTTTATTGGAAATGGGTTTATATACATTTCAAAATAAATTATACAATGTAATCTATAAACTATGATTACAAACTGATAAGAACAAGTGATTTCACTTAAACGTCTGTGCTCTGGTATTTTTAATCAGTTATTTTTTTTTCCCTAAACCATATTCTGTATTATTAACATTGTTGCACTTTAGACTTTCAAGGGCTGGTGTATTTGTCTATTTTTTGTTACTATAATAAAATACCTGAAGCTGAGTTCTTTATAAAGAAAAGAAATTTATATAGGTTTACATTTCAGGAGGCTCAAAGACATGGTGCTCATTCTGGTGAGAAGTTTTTGATCACATTACAATACAGCAGATAGCATTCCAGCAGAAGTGCAGGTGAGAGGGAAGGATTGTATGGGAAAACAGGAAGCCAGAGCAGTTGGGGTGGGCCAGGTTTTTCTTGTATTACAACCCTCTTGGGAAAACCAATCTATGAAACTATCTTAATTTCTTTTGAATAAGCCAGACCCTTCTACTGAACCCTCCTCTTAATGGTGCCACCACCTCAAAATCATCACACTGGGAATCAAGCTTCCAACACAAACCTCAGGAGGACAAAACACATTCCAACCATAAAAGTTGTCAATACAATTTTTCACTCCATTGCGTCCAGTCTCTTATAATTGGTTGAGCTATCTTGGATGTTGTGTGAACTTTTAAGGAAAGTTCTTTTGGTTGATAAGCCTTCCTATAACTTTGGTTCATGGAATGTGACCATTCCTTCTCTGATTTCTCATTGGGGTAACTGTAGCCAAAAGAAGACCTGTGTAATTTTTTTTTTCACAAGACTTTCCAATAAGTTCAATTCTAAAAACAACTTCCCCCTTCCCCGTGGGAAGACAAATGCTGATTGCATTTCTAGTTTTCTTATGTCTTTTCTGCACAGGTTCTCACCACCTCTCTATGCAGCTGCATTGGTGACACTCATGTCTCAGATAGGGCTCATGTACCATCAAACTGTAGTTCCAAATGAAGAATGTCAGTCCCCAACATGTTATTATCTTTAGAGTCCAATATTAAATGACTATATGAAGTACAGTATATTACCTTTTAGTAGTAGTGGGTAAAGGCTTTATCCCTAGTTCTCATGGAATGAAAGGTACAAAAGCCTGAGACTTGTCTCATTTGTAATGGAATAGAATCGCCCCTTCCTATGAGTGGGGAAAATCATTAGGTAAGCCTGTGTGCCTGTGTGTGTGTGCCTGTGTGTGTGTGCATGTGTGTTCATGTCTGTGTGTGCAATAGGGAATCACTTACCTGGGAAGAATAATTAGGAGAGGAGTGTTGGATGACAGAATCATAATCTTCCTTTATTATACCAAGATTTTTATGCAAGAGTGTGTATATGTCTCCAATTCCACTCTGCTGTCTTTATTGCATTTGTTAGTGAATCACACATAAAATTGTTTTGGAGTTGGGGAGAAACAAGCTTTAAAAAGCTCACAATTTATCCCCCATTCATGCAGTGATAAAGCTAGCTCCTTGTGCCATCTTAAGTATAAAATATTGTAGTTTACATTGTGTTTATTTTCATGGAAGTATGCTCCCAACATTCTTTCCATAAAACAGATGTGTTTTGAGGAAAATATATGTTTCCCATGTGCCCATTTATAGATATAGGGTTTCTCGTGGGAGCTGAAAATATTTTCACTTTTTTCCTCTTTCAAATCCCATTAGAGGTAATTATCTACTTCCATTTCTTACTTTTATAATGAAATAGAAACATGTGATATAGTTACTAACTCAATTAAAGTTCTTAGCCTCCCAACTTGAATCTCTTGATACTAATAAGTGGGGTTTTGGTACATTTTATCTTCTAATAAAATTAACTCAGAATAACATGTAAGCATCTTGTATGTTTCATGATTTAAATTATTTTAATTATATATACATATAGTCACTATTATATGTGAAATAAGATAAATTAGTAAAATATGCACAAAGATGCATGTGGAAAAATAAAACTGCCCTTCTCTTGGGGGGCCTCATGACTTTATAAGCAAAACTATGTAACTAGTATAAAATTTTGTAAGTAATTTCTATTTTTTCACATGGTTTTAGTACATAAAGTATAGTAGACAAAAAATAGTGAGCCAAGCATGGTGGCAAACTCCTCTATTTGTAGCAAATCAGTAGGCTGAGGAAAGAGGATAGAAAGTTTGATGCCAGCGTCAGCAACTTAAGACGACCTTGTCTCAGAATAAAAATATAAAAAGCACTGGGAATGCAGCTCAGTTTTAGAGCATCCATGGGTTCAACCAAGGTACCAAAAACGAAAATTATATATGATATTTCAATTGGATTTATCTATGCCCATATCTGTATCTATTTCTATTTTTATATCTGAACTGTATTTATATATCTATCTATATCTGTATCTGTATCTGTATCTGTATTTGTATCTATCTTCACCCTGACTTAAAGGCAGTTTAGTTATCTATCCAGTGAGATCTGGTAAGGACAGAGAAAGAAGACAGAGTACCCAGTTAGAACATTCTTAGCATGTTCCTTTTTTCCTTTAGAATTTCACCCTCCCCTTGTTTGGTCAGATACAGTTTGCTGTGGACTCCCTGGTGAAATGTGTGCGTGGCAACTTTCTTCCTCCTTCCTCACGCTGAAGTTGCTTGTTCTGAGACAAAAGATGCTTGAGCACTAGTGTCTTTCCAAAGAGTGAGTGTGTGGACGGTTCTGGGGTAGGGTCAACATTTGTACACCAGTGACTCATTCTCAGTCTGCCTTGCCCTAATCTTTGACAGGTTTCTAATTTGTACTTCCTTATTTATAATGTGGACTGCTTTCTTCCTCCTTTTCTATCTTCCTTTTTTTCCCTCTTCATCCATCTATATATATATATATATATGTGTGTGTGTGTGTGTGTGTGTGTGTGTGTGTGTGATGCTTCACATTTCACAATGCAATATGTCATCCCTCCTAGACTCGCTGCTTTCCCTGCAATCCCTAAAGATACCCATGTTCATCCAGTCACTTCAGATATGCAAATATATCAAGCAAAGTCTCCAATCAGAGTAAATCGACATACTTTCTTGTTTGATTTCAGATCTGCAGTAGTGCTTAACCCTTCTGAGAGAGGAAAGTGGACACCACTGTTCTCAGGTTCCTTGTGGACATAAAAGCTAAATCAGGTAAGGGCGAAATGATCTAAAGACTTAAGACCCTGCAGGGAAAATGAGATTGCTGTGCTTTTGTTTTTCTGTCTTTTACCTTAAGAAATCCTCGTTTTATTCTTTAGAACTTTTTATAAATGTCAGTTCTCCCCAGACCTGAATAATGAAAAAGCTGGCATCCTATAGAGAGAAATCCTAAATAATGAGTCCTCAGAAATGATTATTCAACTCTACCATGGAGTCTAGCTCTCCCTCAAACGTTCCCCACTCCTATCTGCTCTTAGCTTAAGCAGAAGCTAAAATGCTTCATTACTTTTTAGCGCATGGTCTTTGGAAAATTATGCCTTGTTGTTTTAAGGGTTGATCAAGGTAATGAATGTATCATTTAAGTCAGACCTGGAGTGTGGGATGAGTCTTGTTTTTGTTCACAACATAAGGCAAACTTTAGATGGCTTACAGAATTCCAGAAACCCAGAGGGAAAGCCCAAATTCTGGCATTACCATCTGATTTTAGCCATGTTGCGTAGGATGGTCTCTGGTGAACAAGACTGGACATGAACAAAGCCCATCTACTCTCAGCTTCACATCAGCCTTTGGGTAAAATGAGGTATTTATTTTCTCTCTTACTCTCTCGCCATGGAGATTCCTTTTATATGAATCATGTGTGTGCATCTCCTTGTACCACTTTAGATTCTTTCTGTCAGCACCATTCTATCTACATCCAAAGGAAGATTCCCAAGCTGAAAGCCCCCGGGGTGGAGTATGCACAGTAACATTTAGCTTAAATGTGGACTCAGCACTGTATTTTGAGACAGGTTATGTCTGCATTGACGATAACAAATGTGATGTCACTGAAAAGTTAGCAATCTCTCCTCTACATATTCATCTATGCAGGAAGCTGCATTTTGGCTTAAAGAACATTTCTGCATAAGCCGGGGTAGGAACTACTTTTGGTAAAATTATTATTTGGTAAAATTTGCTTGGTCTATATTTTCCCTGCTTATGCCACACACCAGGGCTTTTAATACTACAGATTCCCAGAAATTATATCAGTGTCTCTAAGGGTGAGATCCAGTTATAAGTATTTTTTAAAACTCCCCGCTGTGATTCTAATATACAGAAATCTTGAGAAAAATTCAGTTAAGGAATATCAGGCACTTGAAGTTATATGTGAATATATTGTGAGGGCATTCAGAAATTTGCCCAAGAAACCCAAAACACCATATTTCAATCAATGCCTATCTATTCCTTCTAGAATAAAAATGATATTCTTGAACACAAATTTGAGGGACATTATTCAACTCACCACAATGATAGCACTTATTCAGTTGCTCTTTCTTGAATCTGGGCAACACTTTGTTCCAAGGGACTTTCACATAAGATCTGTTCCTTTACCTCACTCTAGTCAGTTAAAAAGGCATTGGAGAATGAAGACAAAATAGTGGCTAGTTTCTCCTCATGGCCAAGAGCATTGCACAGAACTACTAAATCTTGGATCTTAAAAATCACAAAAAATAAAATGAATCTGATAGGACCTTATCAAAGGTTATATAAAGGTGAAACTGGAGTGTAAAAGCACGTAGAAAGCCGCAACATATTTTCTCCAACAGAACAGAATTTAATGGGATGTTGATATACTGTGCAGAAGCAGTCTCCATCTCACTGTTTTTTCTTTCAATATTCAATATCTTTCACTTGCATGTGCCACTTCATAGAATGTCCTGAGCTCTGAGGGCAAAGGATAAATGTCTACTCATGATGTTCAGATAAGTCATTCTTATTGCCAGAAGCATGATGCTCTCTGAAATCTCTCCATCTATGTGAATTTGAAAAATCAGGGAGACAGCTATAAAAATGTCTAGGCTGAATAAATTTCTTTTTTGAGCCCATTCGTTGGTATGATACCTCTGGAATTATGCTGTATTGGTATTTGTGTTATAATTCGATGATGATCTTTCTTTATATGCCCAATTAGATCATTTGTCTTTTCAGCATCTTCTCAAATCCTCAGAACTCATTAAATATTCATTGACTTGCTGACTGATAGACAAGGAGGATAAAGACCTATAGGTCACTAAGGATGGCAACCTAATCAAGACATCAAATACTTACAAATCCATGCTCTGTAGGGTGCCAAAGGCAATGCTGAATAAATAGCAAAGGATATGAATCCTAGCCCCCTTTATACTGGTCCACATGACATGTAGCAAGCCAATCAAAGTCTCAACTGAGCAGCTTTTATAAATTACACAACAGAATACAATAAAATATGATAAAAGGTAGCAATCTATCCAATAAAAAGTGGTCATAGCTACTTGGCATCAAAATTTATAATAGACCTGATAGTAGGCATATTTACCCAAAATGTTTTATTTAATCTTTATAGTAACTCTTGACATAAGTGTTATTATTACTAGCATCTAGAAAATGACAAAATTGGGATTTATGTCAACTGAGTCACTCACTTGTCCAAGGCAAGGTTCATCCAGGATTAGCACATGGTTTTCTGGCTTTATACTTCTTTGGATTATAATGCCTCTATAAGAGTCTAGGGTGAAGAATCATCTGAGGCCCTTTTCTAGTTATAACACTGAAGATGCTCTAGTGTAGATGAAATGGTGTTACGATTTGGACTTGAAATGTCCACAAAATCTCATGTATTGAGAATATGGCTCCCAATGGAACAAGGTTCAGAGCTGGGGCTTTTAGAAAATGATTGGATCTTGAGGGATCTGACCTTCCCTGTGGATTGATCCATCAATAGCTGAACGGACTACTGGGAGATGGGACCTAGTTGGAGGAAGTAGGTCAGTAGGGGGATGTCTTAAAAAGGTCTGTCTTCTCCTCCAGTTGTCACTAGATCACCATATTCCTCTGTCACACCCTTCCACCATGATGTGTCTGTCCTGGAACCAACCAACCCTGGACTGAACCTCTGAGCCACAATAAATGTTTCTTTCTCTAAGTTGTTTTCAGGTCACAGAAACAAAAATCGAATGAACACAGATGGTAAAGAGGGTTGATTTTTGGTACATGCCTGGTAAAAATTTGCACAGTCTATTTTTATCATCACCATCTACTCTGAAAAAACAGGCTACCTGAATACAACACATTCTTACAACTCCTTTTTCTGGTCCACTGACTCCCTGCTGCTCTCTACAACAATGAGTTTTGTTCTCCACTTTTTCTACCTAAATTCCCTCTTACATCATTCTCTCAAGCACAAAAATAGCTGCTCTCAGTTAACTGTCAGTTGTTGTCTAGAAAAAGGCCAAGAGATGGTACAGTGGATGTTGTATATTCTGGAGATTCTGGCACAGGATTGAGCTTGTGTGTTGAAGGTATGGATAGAAGGTGCGTTCCTCAGGTATAATGAGCATTTGTTCCTCTCTAGTCCTTTGTTGTGAATGACTTGGGGTAGTTTAGACTAGGAGAGGCCAGTGCTCCAGACCAGCAGAAGGAAACAAGTTCAGTTCAGGATCCACTGTGCTTTCCATCATTACCCTCTGCTGGGAGGACAAAGGTACATTCTGTGTGACCAGAGCAGTTCAGGCCTCCCTCTCCCAGGAGGAGCTCAATAACCTACAAAGCAATTTGCTTTTGTTGTTAAATTGCACAAGTGGCCTTTCATTGTTTAGATTCTAAGGAAAAGTCATGAATTTGCCTGAAGAATTGCCATGACAGCTTGCGAAAATCTCCAAAGGGGAGAAAAAATAAATAGAAGGACTGAAGGCAAAGAACAAGACATTTCAGTTGACGCTAAGCTGACTTTTCTTCATTTCCCATAGGTCACACTCAAAACTCTCTTTGCATTTGGATAGCTAATGGAGGCTAGATGTTCGTGATGGGAAATGATGGCCTTTTCTGCTGCAGCCCCAGTCACTTCAGTGAAGTTGATGACAAAAGGAAGATGAATGCAAAATCATCTGAGGTCTTGCCCTCAGTAAATCTCAGGATCTGGTAAATCACAATAAGCAGCTAGCATGAGGGAAGTCCCCCAGTTCCAATGAAATGCTCTGCTGGTTCTCTCCTCTCTGAATCTCTGCTCTCCCTGCCTTTATAAGAGAGTAGTATTTTGCAAACTCTATGATAACTTTAAGGTCAACAACCTCCAGCATAGTTCAGGTAAAGCTGACCCCTGGGTGGGGGAGTCATACTTTTTCAAGTCTAAAAAGAAATTTTTATCCTGCTACAGTTGACCGTGATGTTTTGTTATTATTTTTATTTTCAATGTGCTTTCCCTGCTCAGCAGGTCATATATATATATATATATATATATATATATTCTGGTTTACAGAATAATATTAGAAATGTTGCCCCAACCAGACACCTGACAGCACATTTTCTCTCCAAAGAGGACTGAGATGACTCAGGAACAGTGACAATTTTATTGAGCACTCACTATAGAAAAAGCAAAAGTTTTTTGTAAGAATATTTACTCAATATCTATGGTAGTCTGCTTAGGATCTATAACAATGTGTGGACACAGGAGAATAAAACTAATGTATTAATTGGTTTATACCCAACAATACCTCTTTCCAGGCAAAGCTGGATCCACTGAAGACCAGCAAATAGGGAAGTGCAGATCCAGGAATGATCCTGGAATCATAATCAACTTCTTCTTGATGGTCAGTGAGCTGCCCAGAGCAGACATAGTTACCACCACAGAGATCCTGACCTCTACCGTGTCTGAGCTGTGTCTGTAACAAACTTCAGAGGGTACCAAGAGGTATGGCAATAAAAAGGCTGGGGGGATAGCTCAGTATTGGAGTGGGTGTCTACTGTGCTGGAGTCCTGGGTTTCAGTATGAAACAAATAAAGGGAATAGAGAAGGAGAAGAAGATGGAGGAGGCAGAATTGGGAAGGTTTAGTTTTTATGGATGCAGGAAATGGGAGCCTGAGACTGGAAGTGATGAGATCTGGTTCAAGAAAATTTCAGAACCTTTCTGGTGGGTGCTGAGGAAGGAGACAGATACGTTGACAGGTCAAACAAGCAGACCCTGCTACACAGTAGGGCCACCAGGTGACTCCAGTGATTACTCAGGCTCCTGCTGCAGCAGACCAGTTAAATCAGGATCTCCAAGGTGGACTGTGCTGCTATAAACACATTGTGGCTGCATCACTGTAGTATGCTGATTTTAAATTCTTTGGATATATACTGAATAGTGGGATAAATCTGATATGTGGTTGATAACATAAAACAAAGGGAGGAGAGAAAGAATAGAAGTTCAGTGGGTCAGATAAAGGGGAATGAAAACGGAGCAGGGATAGGAATAGGAGAAACAGTGGAATGAATCTGACATAACTTTCCTATGTACATATATGAATACACCACAGTGAATCTCCACATTATGTATATCCAGAAGACCGTGATCCTAATTAGAATAAGACATACTCTGTGTTTGTATAAATACTCAAAAAATAGACTCTATCATGTATAACTAAAAAACAAACAAACAAACAAACAAACAAAAAAAAAACCCAGATAACAATTTTTTTTAAAAAAAGTATCTCCAATGTGGTTCTTGGGCATCCATAAATTTCTCTTGTGACTCCAATGAGAAGTGGCTAAGCACCTGTGAACCAGGAAGTTGAAATTGGCGGACAAGCCCAGCACTGGGTACTCTTCTGCTTCCAGCTTGCTTTGTTTCAGTCTTTCCTGCCCCAAGCCTCAAAGATTTGGCCAGAGTTACTCTTCTTCGTAAAATGCTTCTACCTGTTCTGACTTAGGAATCTCATTTTCCTTCCAAAACAGAGTTCTTCATTTCCCGTAGATATAAGCACTTGGACGTTTTTAACTACTCAGACTTAGAAAGCAATCAGTAATTCATTACGGCATTTTAACTAACTATGCTACATGATTAACATTAATGCTGCAAGGTAGAATCCAGGAGCCTGTTTCCATGTGTTACACCAAATGCATTTGATACCTGATTTCACTTAATCCTCCTAACCATCCTATGAAGTAGGAACTGGTTCATTGCTTTTTACAGATAAGGCAACAAAAGCTTAAAATTTAAGTCACTTGGCAAAGATCATTCTGAAAAATTGTGATAAATATTGGGCATGAGCCCAGTTCTGTGTGATTAAAGCTTCTGACCTTAACCACAGTGTGACATGGGCATATGCTGTACTAGTCTGTTTTCTATTACCATAGTAAAGAGACTGGATAATTAAAAAAAAAAAAAGAAAAGAGGTGTTTTTGTTTGTTGGTTTGTTTTTTCCTCACTGTGTTGAATGTCCAAATACCATAGCACCATCTTTGGCAGGTACCTCATGGGAAATAGTAGAAGCTGGAGTAGTGGAAAGAGAACAGAAAGGCAGGGAGCTAGCTGTTCAGTGGTCAGGCTTGCTCTTGTAACAGTTTGCTTTACTGAGTGCTCAGTGGTTCTACAAGAGCCACTTTAATCCCTTCCGAGAGTACACCACCAAATGACCTAAGAAATTCCACCAAGGCCCCTTCTCTTACAACTTCCATCACCTCCCACATTGCCCCACTAGTCACCAAGCTGATGACCCATTATTATGTTTTGGAAATGAGGTGTATCCCCAAAAGCTTATGTGTTAATAATGCAGAAATGCCTGGAATAAAAATGATGAGATCATGATAGCTCTCTTCATAATTAGATTATGATGTATTTGACAGATTATTAATTTGAAAGGAATCCAGTACTGGGTAAAAAGTATAGGAAGCCAAGTTATAGCAGTGCTGAGAGCCATTGCCAAGTAGGAATGACGCATGGCAATTTCTTTGTCAGCCTACCCCATGTTGCTTAGAGGAAGGACTCTCCATTGTGGACCCAGGTCATTTGCAGTGACTTTGCATGAAAGGTGACCTTGCTCAAGGACCAGGGTGGATCTGGGTTTAGGGTGGATCAGGGTTTAGGGCGGATCAGGGTTTAGAGCGATCCAGAGCCCGGTGGAGAGTGTGGATTTTCCCCAGAACGTGAGTGTAGAGTGCCTGTGGATTTTGCCCAGAACGTGCGTGTAGAGTGCTGGTGTGAGTTCGGGAATAAAGAATTGCTGTTTGAATCTACAAGGCTGTGAGTGGCTCGTGATTTTGTGCCCAGCCAGACTGCAGCATAGCAGAAAGAATCAGATTACTGTGTATTTGGGGTGCTTTTTAGGTTTATAATTTGGTTCTGGTGCCTGCCTTTCTTCTTTACAGCTGCCATGAGCCGAGCAGTTTTTCTCTACCATAACTTTCCGCCATGATGTTCTGCCATACTTCAGGCCCAGAGCCATGGGGTTGGCTGATGATAGACTGAAAGTTCTGAAGCTATGAGCCCAAAATAAACTTTTTAATTTTTTTTTTTTTAGTTGTAGAAGAACATAATACCGTTATTTTATTTTATTTTATTATGTGGTACCCGGGATTGAACTCAGTGCCTCATGCATGCTACGCACATACTCTACCACTTTTTTCTAAGCTGTTCTTGTTAGGTCTACACCTAACCAAAAGGTCGCAGCAGTGGAAGCTTTCTGACACATATGTGAGTCTTTGGGTGTCAAAATGAAACAAAGTCCAAAACACAGATTATTTCAACTAAATTGGCTACTAGGAGCATCCATCACCATTGCTGGACACTGTTTTTCTTTTGATGTTGGTGCCAAAGTCTCAACCCCACAAGAGTCCCTCTTACCAAACCTAGGAAGACCACGTGGTCTTTCTCTACCCGTCAGCCATCCCAGGCTGATCATATATTTTAGGCAGAGCAGGGATAGTGTAAGGCAGTGTGGGTTTGAAAGTCAGACTCCTGCAATTTTATGTGACTCTGATTGAGCTATTTTACCTCTCTGATCTCTGGTGTACTCTCTATGCAATGAGGGAAAAAATTAAAACATTGTTAATGAGGACCAAAGGAGAAAGCATATAAAATACCTATTAAAATGCAAATGCATAATATATTTCTAATAAATGATAGTAGGTGGGGGAAGTGGTTTGATTGCAATTCTGAAGGCAAGCAAACCACTTCCCTCACCTAACCAGGATGTTCCAGACACTGAGCCTTCTTCCCTTCCAGGCTACTGCTGAGGATAGTTCCACCCAGGGGATCAGAACGAAAGCTTGTACAGCATTCATGTGGGCCTAAAGAAGGGGCCCATAGCCAACACTCTTGCTCCCCTTAGTGAGGACTGCCAATCACTGACATTTCTTTCATTGGCCATTGTGGGAAATGACTGCTTCTGGTATAGCTTCTCTACCTGTCTTCATCAAGGCCACCTTCACCACTGCCTAACTTGCTCTTAAAATCAGGTTACCAAGAATTATTTTTAAGGTGAAGCCACTCTAAACAAGCACTCCAAGGATTCGCCTCAGGCTCAAGAGTGGAGATTTCATTTGCCATCTCTGTAGCTGACATTTTCGTTCTGCAAAAACCTGCTTATTATGGAAGTAGGGAAGAAACCTCTGGGCTTCCCAAAGAACTTCTCCTGGAGTTTGTGTCCATGGGTCTTGAAAGGAACAAAGCCTTAGTTTATATGTAATTGCCTCTAACTTTAAAGCTGTGTAGGTGGGAAAATCTGAGAAGTTTTGGAGAGGTGTGGATAGACAGGTAAATGAGGAAAGAAAATGTGCTATTTTCGTTTGTTTCCAACTCAGCTACTTCAGAGTTACTTGCATGGGTCACTGAAACTCTGCACTTCACTTTACCTACATGCCAAGTTGATCGCTGGGCTGAGTGTTCTGTCTCTATCAATTCACCAGCTCCATGTTCTGCCTTACCTTGGTTTCTGGAAGTCTGACCTTACGTACAGCAATCCCAAGGAGATCATGGCCCTCTCAAGCTGGGAGAAAAGAGACCTGGCATGATGTCCCCAGGTCCCTTCTTCATTTTGGTGGGGTCCTGTTGCACAGGCTAAATTTCTCTAGGTGCTAGCTTCTGCTGGAATTTGAAATTCCCTTCCCTAGTTTTAAGTTCTTAGACCCCTCCCGACCACTTAACCTTGCCTACACAATTTGTACATCATCCTTCAGGAAGTTCTACTATTACACTTGTTAAGCCATTGAATTCCTGCCCTACCCCAACACATTGTGACCAAGAGAATATTAATATCTACAAGTGCTGGATCATTGAGGTTATTTACACATGCACAAAGCTGTGTACAGTGGGCATTTTGTCCTATTAAACACTGATAAAGTGATAGCTATGGTTATAATTTGTGTTTAATTCTCGATAAGAGAAACAGAGAGACCCTGTGCTTGAAGAGATGTGTATTCATAGAAACTATTGTTCTTACTACCTACGTACAGCCTCACTCACAAAAATCAATGAGTGACAGCATTTTTGGTTTTGGGGGGTTTTCCTTCATCTAGCTTTTTTGCCTTTGTGAATGATACAACGTGATTATAGAAGACAGACACATTTGCTTCTCGCATTGTGCACCGCCCCCCATCACACCTCACCCTTGAAGTGAAAGTCTCTGATGGGTCATTTGGGGATAGGAACAAATGAGAAGAGGGAAAGCAACTTGGCAGAGGCTTCTGGAGACACAGGACAGAAAGGCCAAGGTCTTCATACCACAAAATATACATAGAGATGACACCTCAACCCCCACTGTCTTCCCAATACTCTGTTAATGATGGATACTAATAAGAGGTTTCCACAAATCCTTTTTCTGCTGGTTAAGGACTTATATATTTCACGTATTTCATGGTTTAATTAATGATTTTATGTTCTATATATTACCTTAGCTTATAAATTCAAAAGGGCTTTTAGAGGTTCTTCAGGTAGGAAATGCCTTCCATAAAAGTAAGGTTGTTATTAATCTCGATAATTAATTTTTAATTTTAAAATGAATAATTAACCCATTCTAATTCTACATTTTTTATGGTATCTCTGCAACTCCTACTTTCTTGCGTGTCTGATCCACAGCACCTCACTCTTCTGGGGCTGTCTTTGGCTTTGAAATGTCAAGATTTATGTCATCTTTTCATTCGGTCTCTGTCTCAGTAAGGGCTCCTGTTAGCATGTCACAGATGCAGATTAGGGATCCCATGAGACAATGTGGAAATCATCAAAAGGATACCAGGGAGGGGAGGAATAGCTGTAAAGTATGGAAAGCCTGCCTTGTAAATGGGCAGGAACCAAGAGCAGCCACCGGCCAAACTGCTGCTCCCGTCCCAGCACTGTGGGGGACATCATTGCTTTCATCAGACCACCCTGGAGGTACCACCATGGTTCTGAGTGGATGGAGGGCCTAGGACTGCTGCTGACCATGGAAACAAGGCAAGCTACCAACAGAGAGAATCCTCTGTGTAGCTGCCCCCACGTCACTAGTTCCTGATCTGCTATGACAGCACATGAATATGTTTCATAAAGTTCTTTTTATACCCCAGAGATTAATTAATTCTCTGAGGTGAAGGTGGTAAATATTTTCTCCCATTCTGTAGGCTTTTTGCTCACATTCTTGATTGTTTCCTCGGCTGTGAAGTACTTTTTAATTTGATGCCATCCCATTTATTGATTTTTTGTTTTATTTCTTGCACTTTAAGAGTCTTATTGACAGTCTATTCCTGAGCCGACATGAAGGTCAACATGATGATTTTTTTTGACATATATATATTAAAAGACAAAAAACAAAAACCCAAATAACTCAATCAATAAATGAAAAAAAGGGAATGAACAGACCTTCACAGAACAATGCGTGAAAAAAATGTTCAAAATCTCTAGCAATTAGAGAAATGCAAATTAAAAATACATTGAAATTCCATGTAACTTCTGTCAGAATGGCAATCATCAAGAATAAAAGTAACAATATATGTTTTTGAGGATGTGGGGAAAGAGTTTCACACATACATTGCTGTGGGAACTACAAATTGATGCATCCACTCTGGAAAGCAGAATGGAGAATCCTCAGAACACTTTGAATGGAATCACCATTTGACCCAGTTATCCTACTCCTTAGCTTATAACCAAATGACTTAAAATCAGCATACTATAGTGATGCAGCCACATCAATGTTTATAGAAGCTCAATTCACAATAGCCAAGCTATGGAACCAATCTAGGTGCCCTTCAGAAGATGAATGTATAAAGAATATGTGGAATATAAACACAATGAAATATTTCTCAGCCATAAAGAAGAATGAAATTATGGCATTTGCCAGTAAATGGATGGAACTGGAGACTCTCATGCTAAATGAAATAAGCCAATCTCCCCAAACCAAAGGCCAAATATTCTCTCTGATATCTAGATGCTAAAACACAATAAGGCAATAAGGAGGGGTAGGAAAAATAAAAGTACTTTGGATTACACAAAAGGAAATGAAGGGAAGAGAGGGAGAATGCAAATAGGGAAGACAGTGGAATGAATTGGACATAACTTTCCTATGTTCATATATGAATACACAAACAGGGTATTCCCACATCATGTACAGCCACAAGAATGGGCTCCTAATTGGAATGGGTCATACTCCGTGTACATATGTTAAAATACACTCTACTATCATGTACATCTAAAACAAACAAATAATAATTTAAAAAGGAAGTAAATAGCTAAGCATTAAACCAAGCATGAGTCTCCTAGAAGTATGCCATACTGTCAACCTCACAGGTCACGTTCCATGAAGCACAACTGTCTGTGGAACATTGTTAGTTATTGGTTCAAGAAAGATTTAGTCATTGATAGGAAATACTTAAATATTTTTAGTAATTTTACATTTTCTTATTTGTGATCAGAAGACATGTCTCATTGAACAGGATAGAGATTGGTTTAGATACTGTCAAATCTATGTGTTAAGTTTCATGTGGAACAAGCTATTCATTGGTAGTGCCAGGTAGAATTACCATCAATGTAACAGATTGAAAAATAAAAGATAAAAAATGGTTCTTTGTGATTGACAGTTTAAAAAAAAAAAACTAAGTTAAAAAATATGATGTAATATGACAGCACCTGGCAGATAATTATATAATTGGTGACTATTAATTGTTTTATCTGTATTAATTTTTATGTTTTTTGTTATTAAGTGTGTGAGTATAGTCATGAGATCTGCTATCTCAATTTTTTTTTGTTTTTGTTTCACCCTTTCCTTCTCTAATCCTGACTAATCATTATGATTTACTCCACTTCTTACGTAAAGCCTTCTATTACTCCTATCCTTCTAACTGGTGAGTGGCCACTCCTCCCCACTCAAGGGTCCATCTGCAGCTTTGCTTTTAGCATATTGTGTAGTCATTATTTGGGTATCTCTTCATGACTCAAAAGATTGTGATGTTGTCCTCGAAGGTAAAATTTATGATTTATTCATATTTGAATACTGAATTTTAATTCGGTATTAGATGTATGATAATTGCTAAAGAATTATTGGAGAATAGAAAAAGGAAGAAAGATAAACATAAGGAAAAGACAGGTCAATGTGGTGGTGTACACCTCTAATTGCAGTGACTTAAGAGCCTGAGACAGGAGGATTCCATGTTCAAGACCATCCTCAGAAATTTAATGAGATCCCATCTAAAAATAATACTAATACTAATAATAAGGACTAGGAATATGATTCTGTTGCAAATTACCACTGAGTTCTACATCTAATTAAAAGGAAAAAAGAATGAAAAACAATGAGACCTCATGATCTAAAAGAAAGAATTTTTTGAAGCTCGAACACTAAGAAATGATACACTTTTGGAAAGATAGTAAACTCTTTTAAACATTATGTAACATATGCATGTATTAAAATAACACATTACCCCAGTAATATATAAAATTTTTATGTTTTTTATTAGTCAAAAATAAAGAGGAAAAATGAAAGAGAAAGAATGTGTGACCCTAAGCCAAGGATTTAGCTACCTGACCAAGAATTCAGTGTTTTTCAGATGTGCTTCCTGAATTTCTTAGATAATCCATAACTTCTCCATCTCTTTTACCTTCATCAGAATGGCCCCCAATCCTCAGGATTGATGATATTGTGTGTTCTTATGGGTTGATCCTAGGACTTGTTCCTTTGTTGCATTTGTCTTCTCTGCCTAAAATGTCTGCCTTCTCAAACATTATATTTTGTGGCTACAAGGCCCTGAGTTTAGAGACAACACACTCTAATTGTTTTAAGCCTATACAAAGTTGTGCCTGTTGTTCTGGAAACAGAATTAACATGGACGTGTTCCCATTGCTCACTCCTAGAGCTTACCCCAGACTTTGCCTACTCTATCTTTTCCTTGTGTTGATTTTGATATGAATCCCTTCTCTGTACTAAACTATGACTGTGAGTATAAAGCCTCAGTGGTTTCTCTGAATTCTTGTAAATTATTGAAGCTGAGAGTAACTTTGATCCTAAAACTAACCACAATTAAGTTTGGTGGGCTCAAGTTTACCTACAAGAATGCCCTTCTGATGCCACCTGCTTTCCCAGGAAATCCGATGCCAACATTTGTCTGAATACATCCTGCCACTGAGACTCATGATTAGCCTGATTGATCCCTTGCATAATCATACCCATTTATGCTAAAGAAAACCCCAATAAAATGATCTATTCTTATTAAAAAATGTGTTAACTTGTGTTTCTTTTTTATTGTTTCATGTTGTTGTTCTACAAATCCATAAAAAACGTATCATATAAAATATCTAATATTTATGAACATGATTAATAAAAGATTGTTTTTAACAGAGGGCATCTTGGAAAAAAAATTATAACAATAAAGAAATGACTAGGTAATTATGGAGTAATCTTTCAATAGAACAATATACAGTCATTTTAATACAGTTTAATAAGTATATTTCATTACATACAAAAATGTTCATAATGTATTGATGTATTAGGTTTCTCTGGAGGAACAGAACCAACAGGATCTGTATATGTATGACTATAAAAGGGGATTGATTAGATAGGTTTATACCATCAGAAGTTGGACAGTCCACAAAGGCCATATTGTAATATGTACAACCAGAGGAACCAGTAGCGCCTCAGTTCTCAAAGTAAAAGCCTCATAACAAGAAGACCAATGATGGAGCCCCAGCCCAACGCTGAAGGCCTGGAAACTCCCTAGAGAATCACTGGGAACAGTCCACACTGAAAGACTGAGGAAGTTGATATCTGATGTCCATGGACAAATCTAGCAGCAATAAAAGCTCCTTCTCAAGATAGACCTCACATCTGCCTCCAGTTTCCTCTTTCCAATACCATTTGGTCCATCTGGACCTCCAGCATGTTGGACAGTGCCTGCATTTAAAGCAGGTCTCTTCCCTCCGTTCACTGTGCCTCATGTAGATCTTCTCTGGAAACAGTCTCATAGACACAGCCAAGGTCCCTTAATCCTAGGCATCTCTCAACCCATCAAGCTGACAATCCAGATTAACCATCACAACTGGGAAATAGAAAAGCCCAAGGTGTCTACTTTATTTATAATGTGCTCATGCCTCTGATTATTACTTTTTTGCACTTTCCAAATTACATGCAACTTGCATGTGTATTTTGTAATAAAATGAATGAACTTTATTGTCAGAGCAACTTCAGAGACAAAAGTTTAAAAATAGAAAATTATGCTGAGGCTGGAAAGCCTTTTTGTACCAAAAGTATCTTTTTGACTTTTCCACATTATTCAAAGGGACTCAAGAGAATCTTTAGAAGTTTGGGAAATTTTTGTAAGACTAAATTAAGATTTTATTCTATTGTAAAAATGTGTGCAGATGTCTTATTTTACTCAATAAAATTGATACTTCTTTTAATAAAAAATAGAGCATTTATCTTGAGAAAAAAATTACAGTAGAAAAGACCATAAATCAAATTTTCCAATTGTTTATTGCACACGTTTTTCCATCTGAACCTTTTCAAAATCTATGAATTTAGCCAATATGACAATTCTTTTAAATTATATATATATATATATATATATATATATATATATATATATATATATAGCACACATTTTTTAGAGTTTAAAATTAAAAGAACCCCGGCTCAATCCTTTATTCCAGTGACAATACTGGAATGAGATCAGATGTCCCTGTCTTGTTTTTAGGAAATATGCATTGAATAAGAAGAAAATATGAAGAAACTTTGAATGGAACCACCATTTAATCCAGTTATCCTACTCCTTAGCTCATAACCAAAATGACTTAATGTCATACTTATCTTATGGCATTTATGCCTTTTACCACATACTTATCTTATGGCATTTGTGCCTTTTACCACATCTGGATGAGCCCCTGGTTAGTCACAATTTCTTCATTTTAGCAACATTGTCAACTTTGAACATTTTAACAGTGATATGTAGAACAAGTGCAAAGATTCTTTCTTTTAACTGTTGTTGTTTTAATGTTTTCCCTCATAACAAAAATATTCCCCTCAAAACAATTTGCCTCTGTCCTGAACATGTACAGAACTTTGCTCATCATCTTCCCTAAATGAAACTGTATAACAACTCTTTTATATAATGTAGGTTGTATTAGGGGTTAAAATAATCTACAGATGAATTAAAGTAAGTGGGATGATGTGCATTGGTTATAAAAAGATACCAAGCAATTTTATGTAAGGGAGTTGAGCATCCAAAGATTTGGTATTCCTCCTGATACCAAGTATCTGAACGTTCAGCTCCCTAACATAAAATCAAATAAGACTGCCTAAGTTAGAGGTGGTTGTTTTGAGACAAATATTGACAAAATATATTGTTTTTCTAAAAGGAAACTGACGAAGGGGAAAGAAATTTGTTCAAACACCAGTTCCCTTGTTGGTGGGAGTGGAACATTTAGTGCTTTCTTGCTGGTGGTTCTTGTGCTTCTAGTTGAGGTCCACAGTGCAGCAAAGTCCTGGATTTCTGAAATCTGACCTGGGAGTTAGAGGATGACTGAGGACCATCAGGTTTATGTGAGAACAGAGGAATCTATGTTTCTGATCTTAGTTATTCTAGGGAGGTGAACAATGCAGTTTACCTAACTCCAGAAAACAAAATCAGCAATCCTGTGTACATCTGTAACACTTTGATGATCTGCAACTTAAACTGTAAAATAAAGGAAGTGATGCTTACTCTTGTCCAACATTAGAATCACCTAATATAATGCAAATGCAATCTATCTTCCCTAGATGCTAGGCATGGAACCAAGGGCCTATTACATGTTATTTAGGTACTTCACCATTGAGTTACACAACCAGCCCGGGAAATGATTTTTAAAGATGTGTAAGACATGCATGTGAATTAGAATTGCTACTAATCATTTCTAACCATAGTTTTGTACTTGCACAGACTGAAGTCAAAGGAAGTTCGGGAAAGATGAGTGAATGAAACTTGAGTTTCACTCAAATGATGAAAATGATGTGAACTGAGTTGGTCTCCAGGAAAAAAAAAAAAAAAAAACAATAGCTAAGAGGAGCTTAAGTAAAACTTTTTTGTGTTTGTTTTTTCTGACTAATAACCATCAATTTGCCCTTTTTGCAGAATAACTCTTGTCTTCTTCCTGAGTTAAAACCTAGCCAACCCAGCAAAGACAACAAAAGTACACAAAGCAAAGTTAAGAACCTTCAAATAATAACAAAGCACAAGTTTGAGGCCATCCTGGGCAACTTATTGAGACCCTCAGGATCTCACAAGAAGCACCTGTTATAACCTAAGCCAGTTTCCAGAAGTAAAGTTAGTAGATTGAAATAAGTATTAGATATTTTCTAAAAACAAGACAGGGACATCTGATCTCATTTCCCCTAGGAACCCACCTTTTTCACACCAGGTGGAGGCTGTGGCCTCCAACAGAATGCCAATTATATTTATTTGTATCTAAATCTTCTATTCCAATGCTTTCCCCTTCCAACAGGGCCTCTCCTTCCCATGATGCAGCTTCCTATGCTGCAGTCAATTAGCTAATGTACTCCCCCATGCGTCCCCACACTGCTTTCTCTTGAAAGTCAACTCAGTACAAGGGAAGACAGTTCTCTATCCTGTTCTTGGCATTCAGACACAGTGGGCCTCGCCGCTATTGGACCTCAGCAGTACCGATCTCATTTCCATCATGCACAGCACCTCAGCATGCCCTTTTCAATGCCCCCTTTTATTCCTACACTTGCAACTCATTAAGATAATTGACTTTTTAAAAAAAAAATTTCTATTTTATCTGTAACATAAATTTCACTCCTTAGAATAATGTGACTGCCTGGCCGGTTTTAAAGGATGTTAAGGCAATTGTAATGACAAGTAGCCACAGGAGGAGGAGGCATGAAGTAGAATGGTAGGGAGTAGCAATTTCCATTTCAGTGAACAAGAAAAAAAATGGGCTTACCCTGAGGGTGAGACCTGGAATAGACACTCCCCAGGACCTCTTGGGAGTAAGAGGTGTTGAACACAGAAGAGGGAGGCAGAGAAGGGCATGGATTATGATTTCTGGGAATTTAGACAACTGCAATAACAAGAAGCCCAAGAAGCTACAGACAAGTGAAGGAAATGATAAAGCCTTGCAAGCCTCGCAATGAGCGATAAAGGGGACAACAGGGTTTGGTGTGGATAAATGGCAGGGTGCGGGGTAAGGGTGGAGGAGTCTGCAGATCGTATGTGGAGCTGGATTATAAAGAACTCTGTGGGTTAAAATATTAATTTTATCATGACAAAATATTCACTTAGAGGTACAAAAATGTGTATGATGAATCATAAAGGAGTGAATAAAAAAATTAACAAGTTAGTGAAACAGCTACTAACACCATAGCAGTGGTAGTAAATACATACAGTATAAATAGACGGATAAAACATACTAATAAGGAGAAATCAATTGGCATTGTTTTTTTTAGGTCACAAAGGGCTCCCTGCTTTCTGCTTTTGTATTTTATTTTATTTAAAATTCAGTCCTTATTTTAAACTTTAGAAAGAAGATGTGTTCAAGACTGTAGGGTGTTATCTCAACAGAGAATAAAGTTTGAAAGTAAGGTGGAATTTAAGCAAAGTATAAGTGTTTAAGGTATTTTAGGAAGCAGGAGAATTGTAACACTCAGATGTAAGAAAAATGAGACGCTTCTGGAGAACTGCAAATGCTTGGTACTTCACAAAAGAGGAGGCCAATAGTGAAAGTTTTAGATAGAAAAGTAGACCTGAATGACCTTGTGCATCTGGAGAAACACAGTAATTTGTGAACATTGGAAAGCTACTGAATGATTTTAAGCCAGCAATGAAGCACATTTTTTTCATTTTCTCTTTAGAAAAATTACCCTGGAAATAAAACATAGGTTGAAGGTAATGTGACCAGATTTCCTCATTGTCCTGAGGGAGTCCAAGTTTGTCATGTTATTCCAGAATAATTATTAATTATTTCCCTTTCCCCATCGAAAGTGACCAAGTATAAAAAAATGAATTAATGAGCTAGACATGGTAATGCATACATGTAATCCCAATGACTAAGGAGGCTGAGGTAGGAGGATCACAAGTTTGAGGCCATCCTTGGCAACTTATTGAGACCCTCACAGATTTATCAAGATCCAGTTTCAAAATAAAAATAAACATATAAACAAATAAAAGTATTGGGGATGTAGCTCTGTGATGAAGCACCCTTGGGATCTATCCCTAGTACCAAAATCACGACAAATAAAAGCTGGTGAATTTCTGCAAGAGGAGAGTAAACCCAGAAATAAGTTGAAAATTCAGTGTACCAACTAATGTCAAAGTGACCAAGTAATAAAATAAAGCATGATGTATCCAATATACTTAAAGAAGTTCTATATAACTTCAAAATAAAGTACTAGAAGGAGGGAAGCAGAGGCTAATGAGGTACGTAAAAGCCAGATCACTGGATGGGAGTTCTTGTAAACCAAATTAAAATATTTAGATTTTAATGAACAGGAGTTTGAAACGATCAAACGTCTCCAAAAATAGGGGCTACACAGTTATATGTGTGGGTACAGCTGACCAATGAGGTGTCCATGTGGAGAACAAATTTATAGGAATAGATTAAAGGCAGAAAGACTAGATAGAAACATTGTGATTAAATGTTGAAGTAGTTCAGAAGAACAGTAATCTGTGTCAAAAGAAGAAGACAGGAGTATATTTATTCAAGTTTTTCTTATGAAATACAAATACAGTGAGCAAATAGAAATGATGAGTAAGAAGAAAAGAATTTGAGGATGAGTCTTACCATTGGACTTTGTCTAGGATTTTACTAAATCACTCAAGATGAAAACCACAGGAGATAAATAAATTTTAGAGAGGTTGGTAATTATTTTTCTCTTTTTATTATTTTTTTCTTAATTATACATGAAAGTGGAATCCATTTTCATAAAATTATATAAGCATGGAATAGATCTTATTTTAATTAAGAGCCCATTCTTGTGGGTAGACACAATGGTGAGATTCACTTCGGCATTTTCATATGTGTAATAGGAAAATTATGTTAGATTTATTCTACTGTCTTTCCTATTCCTAGCCACCTCCCTTCCCTTCATTCCCCTTTGTCTAATCTACTGAACTTCTCTTCTACCCCTCTTTATTGTGGTTTAGTTTCACATATCAGCAATAAACATTCGATCTTTGCTTTTTGGGAATTGTCTTATTTCACTTAGCATGATAGTCTCCAGATCCATCCCTTTACTGTAAAATGTCATAAAATCATTCTTTATGGCTGAGTAATATTCCATTGAGTATATATACCACAATTTCTTTATCCATTCATCTGTCAATAGGCATCTAGGATGGTTCAATACTGAAACCATTATGATTTGTGCTGCTCTAAATATTGATGTGGCTGTGTCATTGGAGTATGCTGATTTTGCACTTTAAAATATATGGCAAGGAGTGGAATAACAGCATCAAATGGCATTCCTGTTTTTTTGAGAAATCTCCATACTGCTTTTCAGGGTGGTTATACCAATTTGCAGCTCCACCAACAATGTATGAGCATTCCCTTTCCCCACCAACATTTGTTCTTACTTGTCTTATTGATACTTGCCATTCTTAGTGGGATAAGCAGTTTTAATTTGAATTCTCTAATTGCTAGAGAGGTTGAAATTTTTTTCCTGTGTTTCTTGACCATTCGTATTTCTTCTTTTGAGAAGGGAATTTCCAGAATATAAGAAGAACTCAAAAAACTTAATGTCAAATAAGTAAATAACTAAATAAATATGTAAGAAAGAAAGAAAAAAGAAAAGAAAAAATAATAGAAAACCAAATAACCCAATCGATAAATAGGCAAAGGAAATGAACAGATCCTGCTTTCTGATGGTGGTGCAACCATAACATCAGAAAATGATTGCAATCTGTGGAGGATAATGAGGAATTTTCCTGAGTTCATTTTAACTCAGGGTTGTGTATCACACATGTATGAATAATCTGCAGATGGCCACACGTGGATCTGGAGTTTAACTGCATAGAGTGACTGTCGTAGGTTGGGCAATGATGTAGTCCGCCTTTAGATATGAGCTATGAGTGCTTCAGGAGAGATGCAGGTGAGGTCAGAGAGCTGGTGATGGCTAGCATGGGGACAAATACATCACTTTTGCACTTTGCAATGTAATATACAATATATTTTCATTCTATCCCACCATAGTGAGATATAAATGATAAATATGTTATCTCCATCTTTTAACTGTAACAGAGAGTTCTGAAAGCTATTTATTTTCATGTACTTCAGTATAAAGTAATAGAATAAATGTCTTTATGCCATCTTGATCCTGAGCCTTCTGACCATAAAATGCAGCAGAAGATGGGAGTCAGCTGTCAGGACATCCACAAATCTCGAACATCCTTTGCTGCTATAAATTCTAGTTTCACTCTTCTCTTTCTACTGATACTTGAGACCCAATGTCTATTGGCTCTCTTGTATTTGAACTTTCCCATCACCACTAATGAAATAGTTTTACTGACATATTTCACAAATATATTCTTCCTTACATTTGGGGGAAAAATTATTACCAAGACTTGGTTCTTTGTCAGAAGTTAGTTTCACAATGAATCCAGTTTTCTGAGCAAGACATAGAAAATTCTAGTGCTTTGTACCTCAAACAGATCAGCTCTTAAAAATGTTTTACTGTGGAGTGTGAAGAAATTCTAGTTAGTTGCAAGATTGCTTGGCTTCTTCATCCTGGAGGGTCAACAAAATCTCTTATTAAGAGGTAAAAGTTGTAATAAAATATAAAACTTCAGACTCATTATATGGAAATTCAGTGATGGTAGGTCACCATATTTACCGTCATGTGATCAGGAGATAATAGACAAAGCTTCCCAATATAAGTGTCCAGGCCACCTTATTGCCCCATAGTAAGTGGTTGTTCAACTATTGACCAGTCCACTGTGACTATGGTATTCTTGATTACATCAAATAAAACTTGACAACTTGATGCTCCACCAATCAAGAGAGTTGAAGAGATTGTTTCAAAAGTTGAGAATATAGTATATAATGTGACATATTTAAGATCATCCCAAAGATAATTTCTACAAATGTTGTAGTCGAGACCTATGTGAAGGTAAAATAAGAGACATTAACATTTGAAAACAATTCTATGAACAATATTTTCTAAAGAATGGTCATACTGTTATATCTCATGAAACTATCCCAGGTAAGAAATATATGTGGGCATATAACATGTTCCAGGAATGGAGCCCAGCACCTCTCTCTGTTAATTTATGTGAGAACCTATGGTGATTACAAATATTAAGAGAGTTAATGGTTAAGAGAGACTTATAGTAAGGAATAAAGAGAAATAAATGGAATTGATGGAAATAGATATCACAATCCTTATCTATTTTACATTTTTTTCTAGCCCTAAAATGTGAGGGTAATTTCTAGGATGTAACAGATAAATTTTACAGCTACAGAAATCCAGAGTTTAAGGAAAGATAACAATATATATTGGAAGAAAAAAGCTGTAGTTCTAGCTGGGCACAGTGGTGCACGCCTGTAATCGCAGTGGCTCAGGAGGCTGAGACAGGAGGATCGCGAGTTCAAAGCCAGCCTCAGCAAGAGCAAGGAGCTACACAACTCAGTGAGACCCTGTCTCTAAATAAAATACAAAATAGGGCTGAGGATGTGACTCAGTGGCTGAGTACCCCTGAGTTCAATTCCCAGTATCCCACACACACACACTTAAAAAAAAGCTATACTTCTATCCACAGTGTTTTAATAAATACAGAGTTCCCAATGTACCATGATGCAATGCATGGTTTTTCAAATTTACAATAGTACCAAAGTGATCCACATTCAGTAATGACTGTAATTTGAATGATTTTTATTAGTACCTTATGGTGACACATAATAGTGGGGTTCATTTTGACATACTCATAAATGCATATAAGACAGTTTGCTCCATTTCAATGCTGAGTACTTCCTTGTTTTCTCCCCTTCACCCTCCCTTGGTCCCCTTTCTCTACTCCATTATTTATTTATTTATTTAAATTGGTGAATTAGAGATCTAAAATTGGAACCCAGGGTGGTAAAGTCATATATGCCAATAGAATAATTTTGTCAAATCCATTTCCCAGTTCTTCCCCTTTCTCTTCCCTCTTCACTTTCCATGGGTCCCTGCTTCTGCTCTATTGCTCTCACTTCTTTGTTTTCAAGATTTCCCTATTTAATTCTTTCTTTTTTCTCTAGCTTCTGTATATGAAAGAAAATATTTGACCCTTGACTTTTTCAGTCTGGCTTATTTTATTTAGCATGGATGTCCTCCAGTTCCACCCATGTCACAGCCAATGAGATAAATTCATTCTTTTTTATATCTGAGAAGAACTCCATTGTGTATATTATCACAATAACCACATTATGGAACCAGCCTAAGTACATGTCAGTCTACAAATGGATAAGGATAAATAAATGTAATTCAAATTTACATTTTTGATCTTTCCCAAAGCTAGTTATATTTGATCTTATGGTCTCAGAAGATGCAGGGCAGTGGAAGAGAGCCACAGGTCCCTGGTAGCCAAGCCATCATAATTGGAAAAAACTCATACTTGCAGTGTGCTGTGCTGTTGAACTGACTGTGTTCAGTCAGTTAAATGAGCTAAGTGAATTCTTTGGTTCACAATACTTTTTTGCTGTCTGATGGGCTTATTGGGAATGTAATCCCAATGCAAGTTATAAATTGAGGCAGATCAGTAGATACTTAGAAAACCAAGAATTTCTGAGACAGCAAATTTGCCCTGGAAATGGTGGAGAAGAAGATACATTGTTTGACAATGGTGGCCCTTCTGTTTATTTTCTTCCCTTATATTAATTCACTATTGTGATAAATGATAGTTGAGTTAATTTTGACTCAATCATAGATGCATGGAATTTGATTTACACCATTTCAGTTCCCCCCCATGACTCTTCTTTCTCTCTCCACCTTCCTCCCCATATACTTCTACTCTCTTGAACATTTTTAAACTTATTTATTCACTTATTTTTGATTGGTGTTTAATAGATATACAAAAAAGTAAAATTCACAGTGATATATTTATACATGCACTTAGCATGATTTTGTGCTATTCATTCCGGTTTCCTCCCCCTTCCCGTCCCCCTCAATCCCCTTCATCTACTCCACTTATCTTCCCTATGTCTTTTTGATATCCAATATCCCCCTTTCCCTGCATTTTTTTCTCTTGCTTCCACACATTAAAAAACACACTTAATTCTTGAGGCTGACTTATTTCACTTGGCATGATGGTCTCTAGTTCCATTCATTCACTAGCAAATGCCATATTTCATTCTTCTTTAAAACTGATTAAAACTCTATGGCGGAGGTGACGCGGCGGCGGCGGTGACGCCGAGTGGTCGCGCGCCCCTTCCGGCGAAGGAAGGACACTGAAGATTGGGGCCCACTGGGCCGCAGGGCGCCTCCAGGGCGGTCAGGGGATGTAGCTGGGGGACGGCGGTGCCCAGAAAAGCCTGCCCACCCGGCCTGTTTGCCATCACAGGGAGGTCTATGCTCCCTGGGGCTGAGCGATCCCAACCTGTTCCAAAGCTGAAGCTGCAGGGTACTGAGGTACCAGCCAGATGTCTTCCCATGAAGGACCAGTGGTGGCCCAGGGCAATGGGGCTCCTGCTAGTAACAGGCAAACGAACTCAGTAGAACTGGCTAAGCTGAGACCTCTGCCCAAAGAGAAGGGCAAGCGGGTAATTGCCAACCCAGACAAGGCTGAAGAAGGGCAAACGTGCCCACTGCCCAAGGAAGAAGAGGAGGAGGTACCGGTACTGAAGCTCCCCCTGCAGGCTCACCATGCCATGGAGAAGATGGAGGAGTTTGTGCATAAGGTCTGGGAGGGACACTGGAGGGTCATCCCGTTTGAGATGCTCCCTTACTGGCTGAAGGACAATAACTATTTGCTACATGGCCACAGACCACCCATGCCCTCCTTTCGGGCTTGCTTCAAGAGCATCTTCCGCATCCACACAGAGACTGGCAACATCTGGACCCATCTGCTTGGTTTCGTGCTGTTTCTCTTTTTGGGAATCTTGACCATGCTTCGACCAAATATGTACTTCATGGTCCCTCTCCAGGAGAAAGTGGTTTTGGGCATCTTCTTTCTGAGTGTACTCGTGTGCCTCAGCTTCTCCTGGCTCTTCCACACTGTCTATTGTCATTCAGAGAAAGTCTCTCAGACCTTTTCAAAACTGTACTATTCGGGGATTTCTCTACTGATTATGGGGGGCTTTGTCCTCTGGCTCTATTACTCCTTCTATTGCGCCCCGCAGCCTCGGCTCATCTACCTCTCCCTCATCTGTGTCCTGGGCATCTCTTCCATCTTCGTGGCACAGTGGGACCGGTTTGCCACTCCTGAGCACCGGCAAACAAGAGCAGCAGTGTTCCTGGGACTTGGCCTCAGTGGCGGTGTGCCCGCCAAGCACTTTACTATGGCTGAGGGTTTTGTCAAGGCCATCACAGTGGGCCAGATGGGCTGGTTCTTTCTCATGGCTATAATGTACATCGCCGGAACCGGCTTTTACGCTGCTCGGATTCCTGAGCGCTTCTTTCCTGGGAAGTTTGACATATGGTTCCAGTCCCATCAGATTTTCCACATCCTGGTAGTGGCAGCAACCTTTGTCCACTTCTATGGGGTCTCCAACCTTCAGGAATTCCGTTATGGCCTGCAAGGTGGCTGTACTGATGACTCCCTTCTCTGAGCCTTCCCACCTTGAGGTGGAGGAGGAATTTCCCAAGTGCTTCTAAAAATAACTTCTTTGCTGCAGCAAGAGGAAGAGTCTCTGAGTTGTCTGTTTGTAGAAGAAACCTCTTAGAGAATTCCGTACACTTTAAGCTTCAGCTCACTTTCACAGACACAGGGCAATAAACTTTTCATTTCCCATTCCCCTAGCTGGGTAGGGTGGGGAGGGTCAACATAGTCATCTACTTTCTTGGCAGTCACCCTCCTCAATAAGGCAACTTCTGGTCCCTCACAGAGACAGTACTTCGAAGCTCATTTTGAGATTTTTACCCTCTCCTTCTACCATTTTAGGAAAAAATTATGGACTGGGACTCTTCAGAAATTCTGTTTATTTCTGAAAGAAAACGTCCCTCCCTTACCCCTCTCCTTACTTTATAACCTGGCTTATAACAGGCCATTTATTTTCATAGCACGCTTTTCAAAAACAATTATAACCCATCTTTCTAGGGCCTAGAACTGATTACATAACAGGAAAAAAAAAGACACAATTTTTTACATAGCCTGTCTAATCATGGAAGTGTGTCCAGACTTTAAATAACTTGAGTTTTATTTTTTTTTTTCTTGGTAATGTAAAATTAAACTGGGGAAAGATATTTAATATTTAATAATAAGCTTAAAAAGAAACTTGCTCTTATTGAAATGTATCTCAATGCAAAAACTATGATGATAATAAAAGAAAGTACAGTGAAACAAAACAAAACAACAATAACAAAAATCTCTATTGTGTATATTCACCACAGTTTCTTATTCACATATTGAAGGGCATTTGGTCTGGTTCCAAAATTTGGCTATTGAGAATTGTGTTGCTATAAACATTGATGTGGTTATATCAGTATAGTATCATGATTTTAGTAAATTTGGAAAATACCAAGAAGTGGAATATCTGGGTCATATGGTGATCCCATTCCTAGGTTTTAAGGAATCTTAAAATGCTGTCTAAATTGTTTCTATTAATTTGCAGTTCCACTAACAATGTGTAAGTCACCTTTCCCCTACATCTTCACCATCATTTATTATCATTTATTATTGTATTCTTGATAATTGTCATTCTGACTGAAGTGTGATGAAATCTTAGTGCAGTTTTGATTTTCCTGATTGCTAGAGATGTTGAGATATATATATATATATATATATATATATATATATATATATATATATATATATATATATATATATATATAATTTGTTGACCATTGGTGTTTTGTCTTTTAAAAAATTCTATATGATCTTTTTTTCCTCATTTGTTGATTGTGTTCTTTGTTTTGTTTTGTTTTGTTTTCTTTGTTTACTAATTGTTTGATTCTGGTGTTAAACTTTTTTGAGTTCTTTATATATTCTGGATATTAATCCCCTATCAAAGGAGTAGTGCTAAAGATTACCTCCCATCTCTCGTTATACTCTTAATCATTTCCTTTGCTATGTATAATCTGATGAGAGCCTGTTTACTGATTTTTGGATTTTTTTTTTTAGCTTTAGGGTTCTTCTTAAGAAAGTTAATGCCTGAAAAAATATGACTGTTGGGCTTATGTTTTCTCTAGAATTTTCAGTTTCTAGTCTAGTTCCTAAGTCTTCAATCTATTTTAATTTGACTTTTGTACAGAGTAAAAGAATTTTAGTTTAATTCTTCTACATTTGGATATCCAGTTTTCCCAGCACCATTTGTTAAAAAGGGTATCTCTTCACCAACATAGTTTTGGCAAATTTGTCAAGTATCAGATGGCTATACATATGTGAGTTTATCTCTGTGTCTTCTATTTTATTCCAGTTGTGTTCATGTCTATTTTGATGCCAATTAAATGCTGTGCTATTTTTCTTTAGTTCTGTAGTATAATTTTCAGATGAGGTATTATGATGCATCCTACACCACTCAGGATTGTTTTAGCTATTCTGAGTCTCTTACTTATTTTTCTATATGAATTTTAGATTAAGGAGCTATAGGTAACAGGCATTAAGAACATCTTTAGTGAGACAGTACTATAAAAATTTCCCCATATTAAAAATGAGACATACATTCACATACAGGAGCCTTATATAACCCCAAATGTAGATTTTATTTTCTAATACTTTGTGTCCTGTAATATGGTCTAGGTTCCATGAGCTGTTGAAAAGAAAGTCAATTCATCTGTTTTGGAGGACACACTCTGTAGACATCTTTAAGTCCATTTGATTTATTGTACTATTTGGGTCAAAATATCTTCACTGATTTTGTATTTGTGTGATCAGACTCCTGGTGACAAGTGTGTGTTGAAATTACCCAGTATTATTATTGTTTGTATCTGGTATTTAATGTTAAGAAAGATTTTTTTGTTGTTGTTGTTTATGTGTTTGTTTTTTATGTAACTAGGTACATTGGTTTTTGGAGCATATATATTTTTTATTTCTAAAACTTCTTATTGGATTGTTACCTTCATCAGTAAGTATTGGCCACCTTTGTTTCTTCTGATTAATTTTTGCTTGAAATCTGGTTTATCAGGTTTGAGAACATCTACTCCTGCTTATTTTTGGACTCTATTTAAATGGAATTATTTTCCATCCTTTTACTTTTAGTCTATGGAGTATCTGTCTATGGCATGAATCTGTTGCAAACAGCATATAGTTGGATCTTATTTTTTAATCTATTCTGCCAATCTATGTCCTTTAATTATGGGGTCAAGACCATTTATTTTCAGTGTTACTATGGTTAGATTTTTTGTTGTTTCTTGCAATTTTGGTTCATTTACTATATTTAATCCTGTCTTTATTTTCATTTAGTTGGTTACTCTTCTAATGATTTTCATCTATTTGGGAAATTTGGGGTTCGTTTGGGGTTTCTGTATATGTGGTAAATCTTTGAGTATTCTTTGTAGTATTGGCTTAGTGGTTGTGAATTATTTAAATTTATCATTATCATGGAAAGTTTTTTCCAACAATTTTGAAAGATTACTTTGCTGCATATAGCAATCTTGGCTGGCAATTATTTTCTTTGAGAGCTTGGAATATCTTCTTCCAGGCCTTCCTTGATTTTTGAGTTTGAGTTGGAAAGTCACAAATGAGCCTTATTGGTTTGACTCTAAATTTGACATAAAATTTTTCTCTTGTAGTTTTTTAATTTTGTCTATTTGGGGTTTTGTGTATTTGGGTTTCTGTATGTGAATGTCTATCTAATTTCTACTATGGGAAAATTTTATGCTACTGTCTCACTGAAATGTTCTTAATGCCTTTCACCTATATCTCCATAACCTGTTTTATTACAAGACTCTCATACTTGTTCTCTTAATGCTATCCCAGAGTTCTTATATATTTGGATCATGAGCTTTTAATTTTTCCTTTTATTGAATACTGAATATTCAAATTTACATATACTATCTTTAAGGCCTGAAGTTTTTGCCTTCAAGGCCTGAATTTCATTTTTCACCAACATAACCTGTTGGTGATACTTTCAAGTGAATTTATTTGTTGTTATTGTTACCAGGGATTGAAACCAGAGATGCTTACCTACTGATCCACATCCTCAGACCTTTCTAAAATACTTTATTTAGAGACAATCTCTCCAAGTTGCTTAGGGTGTCGCTAAGTTGCTGAGGCTGGGTTTGAATTTGTGATCCTCTTGCTCCATCACCCAGACCTTCTGAGATTACAGGCATTTGGCCACTGTGCCAGTGGTATTCAGGTGAATTTTTAATTTGATTTACTGTGTCTTTCATTTCTAGGAGTTCTGATTAGCTTCTTTTCAATATCTCTATTTCTTCATTGAAATGATCTTTTCTCTCTCATAATTCTTTACTTAATTCATTCCTTTGATCTTTCTTTAGTTCATTGAATATCTTAATACTCAGTTTTTTTTGTAGTCTTTTTGTGAAATTTTTTCATCCACTTCCATTTGGGATCCCTTGTTGGGGTATTTTGAATATTGTGGAAAGATTTGTTTGCCCATTTACTCCATTTTCAGAGGTCTTAGATTTGTGATCAATTAACATGGATTTCCCTTCCTTATTTATACATGGGTCATTTTGTAAGCAGCTATATTTTATGTTCTGGGACGTCTCTCTGGTTTTAAAGTATAAACAGATATATAGGAGTGAGACACAAGGTCCCTCTCTGGTTTTTCCACTTGAGACCTGGTTGTTAGTTTGAGGTTTTTGTCTCCTCTGTTCTATGTGTTGAAATGTTGTTGAGGCTTGAATAGAGCTAGATAATGTGTAGAGTGGGGTTTGCTGTTAATTGACTGAGTTGTGAGGATTGCTCAACAGCAGAAATTTCTACTCTGTGAACTTGAAGGTTTCTAATCACTTTCCATCCACTCTGAGAGGAAGAGGGGAGTCAGGGGTAGTGATATTGTTACCAACAGATGTATAGCCTGAAGATAAATGTCTGGTGTCTACTTTGGCATCTCTACCACTAATTGCCACCTGTATAGGAATGGTAAGGTTACCATTTAGCATCGGCACCAGCAATAAACAACATGAACCTAATCAAATATTAAACTTCAGGTGTCTGCTACATCACTCACTCTATTGATACTCACAACAGTAATAGAATAGAAATGATATAAACTATGCCATTCTATCAGATAGTGGAATTACAGTTTTCAAGTAAAGAGAAAATTGAATATAAAGGCAAGAGAAATCTTGAAATATTTAAAAAGTGAACAGAGGAGAGGCAGGAAATATTAGCAGATTATAGCTATCCAAGAGGAGGAATGAAAATAAATAAAAGTAATAAAATAATGAAGAGAGAACATGAAAATTTGACTATCACTTTGGGATCAGAGTGAAGAGGAACAAAAACCAAGGTACAAAGAAACAAACAAATTTAAGATGAAAACAATTCAAATCCTATATATAAAAGGCATTAAGTAATTTTATCCACATATAATTTTACCCCACATAAGTCAAACGAAGGCTAAAGAACAAACACATGAGGAAGCAATTAAAATAAAATTAAAATTGTGTGTGTATGTACACACACACACATATATGTGTGTGTATATATATATATATATATATACATATATATATCATTTAACCTGTCCATGCAGTGAGAACACACCCACCCATACAGCCACTCCCTGACCCAAATTCGCAGAATGGAAAAAATAAAATATAATCAAATGACATAACATTTTAAAACCTTTATATTTATTTTTTTAATTCAAATTAAGAGTCAAAGGATAGTATGAAAAAAGATAGGAAAAAATATAAAAGTTCTTAATGAGAAATAAAGGTCTTGTTTCTCCTGAGGTAGACAAAACTGTTGACAGGATGAGTTTTTATTTTATTTTGTTTTTATTTATTTTGGGGCTCTGTAGCCCTTAGGCCAAGTGCTGGGGTTTGTTCAGTCCAACCTCTTTGTGATCCTCACCAAACTGCCAGCATTGTGACTGGGAGACACGGTTGTAGTAGCTCTCAGCTTCCTGACTCCCAGTATAGGATGGGATAGACTGGGGAGATTGACAAGTTGTGTACTCCTGTAGCAGGGTTGGTTGCAAAGTTCAGAATTAAAAGTTCCAGTAGTTGGGATTTAGTTTTGAATGAACGTTGGAACTGTGCAAGTGAGTATTTGAGATTTGATCCATAACCCCTTGTTGCTGGGAGATGCTGTTCTCTGCTGAATGTCTGGATCTAGGGACCATTCCATAAGTTCCACTTTTAGGGTGTTGATTTTAATCCTCTGCAGGTTTCACATTCAATGATATGGATGTAAGTTACCCAGATTCAGCTCTGGAGTGCAGACACTCCTGTCTGGCCATTCTTAGTGTTTTCCCAATAGCCCTTGTGGAGCTCCAGTGACAAAGAAAGTTACAGAACTTTCTTGGGATACTTGTTGGTATCTCAAGTTTGGATGTCTCAGGAGAAATTCTCTTGTGTCTGTTTCAGTTACGCTGGTCCAGATGCACTCTTGGACCCACATTAGGTAACTGCTTGGTCAGGCTGGCGACTTCCTTCACGAAAAAAAAAACTATTTTGCAAAAAATAGTTTACTGCCAAACTGGGCTTATAAATGGTTCCTCCATGGTGGTGACTCTGCTTCCAGAAAGGACTCTCCTCCTTGTTTGGATACTTTTTTTTTTTTGAGGGAGAGAGAGGGAGAGAGAGAGAGAGAGAGAGAGAGAGAGAGAGAGAGAGAGAGAGAATTTTTAGCTTTCAGTAGACACAACATCTTTGTTTGTATGTGGTGCTGAGGATCGAACCCGGGCCGCATGCATGCCAGGCTAGCGCGCTACCACTTGAGCCACATCCCCAGCCCAGGATACTTTTCACTCAATAACTTCCCCACAGACTCAGTCAGGGATATTCCTTTTTCTTGATTACATATCTTCCCCTGAATCCCATACCAAACTTTCTGATATTTCAAAGTAGAGCTGTATCTGCATTTCTCTTGAGAAACATTGCTAAACATTGAAATTACCTTTTTAAATTGTGCAGCTCTTTGCTTCCTATAGTATGTGGATGACTAAATGTGTTTTGTTATTTGAAAAATAAATTTAGTTAAGTTTGATTCATATATGATTTCTATAACAAAAAGTGTGTTCAGAATGCCAAATAAGTAGCCTGTTTCACACTGAGTAAAACCTCCTAAAACCACTTCAGATTCAACTCCATCCATATAGGCCAATCTTCATGGAAGAGTCTCTGATTTCTACAGATTTAATTCAGGGTCTGTAATTGCTTCCCAAACTAACTTTTCATGGTGAGAACATACTGTAAGTACAAGAGAAATCTAAAGCTGAGGTTATCCAGATACGTCCCAGGAAAAGGAGGGAATCCCACATCTGATAGTTCATCACTGACAGTGTATGGACTGACTATAGGCATGTTGAAGTCATGTGACTAGTGCTCAGTATCCTACATCATACTTCCATGAGAATCCAAGTTCTGGCCACAAAGAGTATAGGTGATGATTTTTTTTAAAAACTGTGCTTTTAAAATCATTCCCACTTCTATACCACTGTAGTATTTATTGCCTAAACTCTGAATCAGTCACTGACCATACAGTGAACGGCAAGAATCTGTGCACATGTTTCTGGTTAATTAAATATAACTCTCTGGAAGGCAAGGCACATCTTAGATTTTGTTTCCTTACCCATGGGACACAGCTCCGTGCCTGGCATATGTCTTCAGGGAGTAAGTAAAGCAAAGATAAATGCTTTTGCCTAAAATATACTATTTTTCCTGAGTATTTTATTTGGTTTTCCACTTATCCCAGTGACAATTTCCAAATTCCACAATCTCTACTACAATTGCATATCCTTCAAGAAAACCAACCAAATCATCGAATGCTACTTTTATTGTCAATCAACCAGCAGATGATACATTGTCAACTATTTATCAATGTGACCAAAATACCTGACAATAACAAAGGGTGGGATATTTACTTTGGTTCACATCTTCACATGGTGTGGTGCCTGGTTGTCTGGCTCCATTGATTTGGGTCTAAGGTGAGGCAGAACAATATGGCAGATAGTCCCAGCAGAAGAAAGTCACTCATGTCATGGCAGCCAGGAAGCAGAAAGAGAGAAGCTGAAGAAGGAACTAGGAATAAGATATTGTATCCAAGGACATTCTCCCATTAACCTAATTTAAGCTCTAATTATGGCCCAACTGCACAGAGTTTCCACCACCTCCCAATAGTTCATTCAAATTATTAATCTATTAATTAGACTAATCTACTGATAATGCTAGATCATTCATGATTCAATTACTTCCCCAAAGTCCCATCTCAGGATATTGCTGTTTTGGGAACCAAGTTCCATGAGGTTTTGGTGTTCACTCCAAATTCAAACCATAGCAAGCTGGAATATTTTATAGTTGGAGAGACAAACATAAATTATCTCTGTGTTAGAAAACATTGCACTTTCTTCTTCTTTTTTATTGATTACTATTGTGGGGGTAGGGACATGTTTGTGGAGGAGAAATGGAATAATGGATTTCCAAAGGGAATAATTGAAGATATTTTGGTTAGAGAAGAGATTACTTGGAAGGTTTGATGGAGGAATGGTACCAATGAGCTTTACAAAACTGGAGAGTAGAATGCCTGTTTTCTCTTCTGTAAAACCCAACTGAAGCTGGTATTAGCCAAAGACATTGTCATTATCTTCTGTTTCTTGATAGGCAGAATATAGCAGTGATGTAATTTAGAAATGGGGCCCAGAGAAGATAGCATCCTCTGCACCTGGACATGGAGTCACCCTTCTCTAGGGCACAACAACACAGCAGTAAAAATAGGAACAGGAGATTTTCTAGATAACTTCCAGTCTCTGCAACAATGCAAAATTGTGTTTTTATGATTAAACAACTTAACTTCAATCTTTTATGACGATACACATGAAATGTATATTTTAAATATGACTACCATAGGAATGAATAAAACTTAAATTTCCATATATAGTGTATTCTAAGCAATGCAGAATTAGTAACTACTTTTTTATATCATAAAATGTTTAATTTACATTAATTAGTTTATTTATTTTTGCAGTGCTAGGGATCAAACTCAGGGCCTTGTGAGTGCTAGACAAGCACTCTACCATTCAGTTATATCTCTGGACCCTGATTCTGCAATCTGTATATGGGGTAAAAATGGGAGCTCATAACCCACTTGAATCAAATTGTGAAATATGATATATCAAGAACTATGTAATGTTTTGAACAGCCAACAATAAAAAATTAAAAAAAAAAAAAAAAAAAAAAAAAAAAACAAAATATGGTTGATTAGAGAAACAAAGGATTAATATGGCTGATACTCATTCAAATCAACTGCAAGTTATTTTGTAGGCAGAAAACATATCTTCTGATATTTTTGTCTTCATTTTCCTTTCCTTCCTGGTACCTACCAGCCTCATGGCCCCACCTGGTCAACTCTCTGCAATTGTGACTTATTGGCTATGAGCTTTTCTTTGCATAATTCTCAGGCTGAGGCAAGATTTTGGGGACACAGAAATAACTATTGAAAGCGACTGACCTCAAAGAAGTAGCAAAGACAGTTAAATAAACAAGTGGTTAAAATTCCATGTGGTAAGGTTTAGGTATAGGATATTGGGGATGGGGGCAGTTAGGAATACCTAGCCCATGTTTTGAGTTACATAGAAAAATTTAAAATGGGTAAAATATTTTTATAGATACTTAGCAGGCAATTACCTCAGCAAACATAGATCTGCAAAGACCCCTTTCCTCAGGGAGGTTTTCTTACAAGATGATGATTATGTTTACATGCTTTCTCTTTCCTTCTTTCTCCATGAACAAACACTATGTCCCCAATCTCCACATTAGCTTCTATGGAATTTATTGCTGTAAATTTGGCAAAATAATTTACAGATAAAATGTTTTCAAGAGCTTAATTGGAAATATCATCCCTTCCGCCTTTATTACATAGAATATGGGGACATTATCCAGAGTTCTTTCAAGGAAAAAATATTTCTAAATCAAATTACATTTAATGTAGTGAGGTTTTTGCACATGAACAAATATCCCAATTGAGATGTATAAAACCAATTAACTCCCTATTTATCTCTGCTTTGTAACTGAGTACTGAGTTTTCAGGATGAGTCTGAGTGTGGTGGTGTGTTTGATGGGGGTTGCTCAATGAGCAAGGACATGTTTGAGAGCTCCAGCCTCATATCCATCCTGATCATTGTTCCAGATGTTCCTGGTTGTGAACCACATATGCATAAAAATATAGTGTTTCATTAGAAATGATTTCTAAGAACATGTTGTGTTCTTTCAGTTCCTTTAATGACTTAGTGCCACTAATTAAACAGCAACAGGACACAGTGGTAAAGTCTGTGCCTGGATTCAATGTGCCTCTTCAGATTAGTGTTTCCTGGCAGTGGGACTTCTCACAGATACCTGGTTTTTCTCTAACAGCGTGTCCTTCTGTGTAAAATGCTGGGTATATTAGTACTTCCTGCATGGGGGACAAAAGAGATTGAATGATGTATGGTCAGTGCAAAGAGGAAGTATGGAAATCATGCTGTGCAGTACACTTGAACTTTGGGTTAGTTCTGTGAACTCTGTCTGCAGATAGGTGTAAATGAAGATAACTGCATATTTGAAACAGTAGTGTCAATTTATTGAGTTAATCCAAACAAAGAGTACAGAGCAATTCCTATTATATCATAGTCACTGGATAGATGTTTTTAACATAAAACACATGCTAAACTATGCCATTTATTACCTTTCTTGAATTACTTGCATGTATTGTACACTTATATGATCTTCCTTTAATTATATCCTCATAAAGACTTTGTAAACTATTATTGTTCTTTTTACAGATATCAAAACTGAGCCTCAAGCTCAGTGAAGTTCAATTATGTATGCAACATCACTCAGTAAGTGTGAGACAGGATTCATCAAGAGTGGAGCTGATATTAAGGTGGTGTTAATTTTAAATGTTAACTGGAATAATTCTAGAAAATCCTGTTTCCAGTGAAAAGAGAAATTAAATCTTAACCATTTCTGGGAAACTATTTCTTTAAGTTAAATAAGTCAAATCAAGCACGGCTTTCACTCAAACATGACACAGCTTACAAAAATGATAGGTAAATGTGCCAGCATTGACCAAGTCCTAAAACTTGGCAACCAATACAAGCAGGTATGCCAGAGTCAACAGGAGCACTAGGTCTCACTTACTACTTAGCCAGAAGGAGGCAGAGGGTTGTTGGCCTGTGTGTTTTCAGAATAATTCACTTTCTTTAAGAATTCTGCGGCTCTTCCTACATTTTTGAATAATCCACATTAACTCTGAGATGCCTGCTTGCAAGTGTGAGAAAGTGTGTTTGGTTTTCCTGTGATGCTATTTGTAAAAAAAAAATACCTTGAGGCTAAATCTTAATGTCTGCATTTAGTGAAAAAATGAATAATAAATGGGGAAGGAAAATGTTGAAAGGAACAACAACAAAAAATCTGTGAACTACATGGCCTCAATAAAATTAAATGGAGCAAGTCTTTCTCAATTTAATCAAATTCATCATACAGAATTTGATACTTATTACATTGAAAAAGTAATATTAAAAAGACTAAAGCTATCAGGTATTGATCTCCTACTATGCGCAGGTTCCCTTTCATATGTTATCTACTTTCACAAATCACATGGGGCAGATAATTGTTTCATTTTGCAGATGCCAAAGTAGAAAATTAGAGAACTCAAGTAATTAAGCAAGTATTACTTGCCACACAGTAAGTAATAGCAGCATCTACCATTTATTGAGCTCTCAGAACATGTTAGATACTGTTCTAAGTAGGCTCCGGGTATTTATTCATCATTAATTTATTTAATAAGTATGTATGCAGGATTGCTATGCACTTGGCATCCTTCTGTGCCCTGGCATTAAAGCTGGATGCAAAAGAGGATGGCCTCCTAGACCTCACGTTCTAGCTGGGGAAACTCAGCAAACACATGGGTCCATCTTTGGGAATAATACTAAAATGCAAAATGCTATGCGGAGTACTACATCAGAGGAGGGCAACTGAGAAGGCTGCAGGGTTGACATTTAAAATAGGATCAAAGGGCTATCCCTGGATAAGAAAGGGAGAGAATGAGGTTGGTACTGAAGATGAAGTACTATCAGGTTCCACTTGTCCAAATCTAGTTGACACCTGTCAGTATGGAAGGGGCTAAAATAATGACTGGAATCAAGAGCATGGAAGTGGTTTTCAGAGGGTGCCAGACTGCCCCTCTTGGTATGAATACTAGGAGAACACAATTATGGAAACTATTTGAACCTGCTACAATTTACTTTGCTTTGAATTGGGGACAATGATACTTCATGCCTGCAATGGACTGAATTTTTATGCCCTACCACAATTAATGTATTGAAATATGAATCAACATGAAGGAGATGGTGTAAGAGGTGAAATCTTTAGGATTTATGAGTCCCACTCTCACCAATGGGATTAGTGTCCTGCTTTTGAGGTCTGAGGAAGTCTCCTTGTCCCATTTCACTAGGTGAAGACAGAGCAAGAGGTCAGCATCTTAGACCAGAAGGTAGGTAGGTCCTCACTAGGCACTAAATCCATCTTGGTCTTAAACTCCCCAACCTCTAGAATTGTAAGAAATAAATTTCTATGGTTCATAGACCACCCAATCTATGGGATATTGGCAAAGCAGCTGGAATGGATTTTGGCAAACCCTCATAAGGTGCTGGTAAGTTTAACAAGTTCTCTGATCTTACTTCCTACCACTCTCCTTTTCAGACTCTGCTCTATGCATGCTATGCCACTTTCCATGTGTCCATGAAAATATATCCAATTCTAATTATGGTATTCTGCTCTTTGATTTGTATTTACCTGGATTATTCTTACTCCAGATTAGGAACATGAAGTCAAAATGCCTGGAAGGAAATAACTCCAAATAGAAAAAAGAAGCACTGACATTATAAGACACTAGTAGGAATCTGGAGAATATGAATAAGAACAGACCTTGCGAGGATAGGAGCTGGAATGGGATGTTGGATGTAAATTTGGATAGGTGAGAATTTAATGATATGGGAACAATAGCCAATGCCTGCAGTGTCACATCCTATGAAAGTCAGCTAGAAGCATACTCCATGCATTGTGGGAATGAGTCTTTGAAGCTGAGGTTTGCAGAAGGTTAACAGTAAATGCCACAGGAATGGCAGGACTTCTGAATCAGAGCATTGCAGTTAAGGTCCAAAAGGCTTAGGGAGGCAGAGGTAGAAATCTGAAAAGGTATCAATTATATAGAATCAAAGTAACTATCACTTGATTTTGTTTTCTGTGTATGCAGACATGTCAATGCTTTAGCAGATATAAAGCTGTTTATACATAGGTGCAGGTTTTCCTCTGTAGGCAGGAACTGAAAGTAGAAGATGCTGCCATAAACCCAAGCTCCCCAGTATCAATGCAGATTATATGCAGGTAGTACTAATGCAGATGATGAGATTCTGGAATGCAGGGGCCAGGTGATGGCATTTAACTGTCAAATGCAAGATGTAATTACTAAACATACAGAAAGGCTGGAATGACAATGAGATTAGCTTGTCCCCTGGGATCTGTGGTGAGAGCTAATAGATCTTGACATTAAATGAGACAACATAAGTCAATACCTGTTTGTGGTATTAGTTGACTTATATTACCACAGAGAGAGAAAGAGAGAAATGAAGGAAGGAAGAAAGGAAAGATTGAATGAAATAAGAAGGAAGTAAAAAGGAAGAAGGAAAGAAGGAAGCATGGAATGAAAGAAGGGTGAATTGCTGCCCAGAAAGCAGATGACAGTCCTGCTTAGCAAAACCCTGGTCCTGCAATTTAAGACTGTTCATGGGCCCAGAACTGCTGGACTGAATAGGAGAATATTCTGCAATACCAGAGAAAGTATATATGCTAAATATCCTCTAGATCCTTCCCGAAAGAAACCTAGGGTAATGTATCTGACTAAAACTGCTTAGGAGAAAAATGATACACTCAAACTTTTCCAAAATTGTTGGCTTTGAATATGGGAACATCACTGATATCAGTGAAACAAACACCCATCAGAATCCTTCAGCTACTGAAGGCCCTATAAAGACCAGTTATGACTGAAGCTCTAGGCCAAGTCATTTCCCCATAGATTCAATCCTCTGCCCACTGCCTTTTGATCATTTCTCTAGTGTCTGAGTGTATAATTGAAATAAATACTCTTAGAAGTTCATAGAAACCTCACTGGGTTTCATGATCTATGGAGTAAAAACCACATTGCTATTAAAGATGAAGTCTGAAATTTCCAAGGACACTGCCCTCTCCTCACTGCAGAGACAGTAGATCAGAAGTAATTATGCACCTTATAGGAACTGCAGAGATTAAGCCAACATTAAAGGTTTAAAGCACTAAAGAATGCTACAGTGTTGCTCCCATTATCACCACATTCACGTAGTTTGCGTGAACTCTGAAAATAAAGATAGCTCTTTTCAAATGTCAGTGGACTACTGTCATTTTAGCCAGATTGCAGCTTAACTATACATTTGATGTGGTTGATGTGGTTCTACTGGAACAGATTAACACAGTCTTGATATTCAGTATGTGGCTATTAACTGGTGGATTCACTATTCTCAAAAAAATGTCAGTAGGGAGGAACAAAAGAAGTTTTAATTTATGTAAGAAGTAGAGCCATGATGTCTATGGAGAATGCTAGTTCTACTTTCTGTCCTAAGGAAATCCATCATTGAGATTGACTGAACGTTTGGATCCTTTCTCAATTCATATGTTTAAATATAATCCCCATTATGAGAATATTGAAAAATGGAGCCTTTGCATTCTGATCTCATAAATGGGATTTGTGCCCTTACAAAAGAGGCCATACAGACTCTCCTCTTTCCCTTCCACAATGTAAAGACATGGTGAGATGGTACCACCTATGAATCAAGAATTCGGCCCTCAGCAAACATTGAATCTGACAGTGTCTTATCTTGGACTTCCCATAACAGAAAAAAAATAATGAATGAATAACTGTTCTTTATAAAACAATCAATCTGTAATAGTTTTGTTATAGTAGCCTGAAAAGTCCAAGACATTTGTTTTTGTAATCTCTGCAAATCTACAATATTGATGACAGAGTCTTAAAGCTGAATAAATAGCTAATATATTGTGTCATGTCCCCAAAAGCCAGCATTCATAAAACAAGGTATGGAAGGAAGACACCTTTCACCATCATTCATAATAACATACCTGTGAAATATCCTCTCCTTTTCCCTACAAAGTCTATGATGTCCTGTTTCTTGGGCTGATGTGGAAGACACTGTAACTATGTAACAGAGAAGAAACATTCTACAGGATGTGAAGCTATGAGTCTCATGGTGACCACTGTGGCCTCTCCATGCCATTGGTCCAGAAGATAAATGACAGATGACTTTTCTGATACATGCTATTGACACTGTTTCATAGTGTGGAAAGAGGCATATGTATCTCATAATTGCAGAGATTCACCAGGGTGACTTCTAATTCTTCCATGCAGGTGGCAAGATTGAAGTAGTTATGTCTGTAGTCTCAACAGTGTTTAGTCACTGGTGATCAGGAAAGCCTGAGTCCTTCAATCAGAAAACTTAATTAGTGAAGCTGAAGTGAGGGATGCTAGAATTTGGAGTGAAAACAAAAGTTGGTAAAAAACAATTATTTCTTCAGATCTGGACACAGCAGTAGGGCTTATAACTTATTCCATTAATTATTTACATGAAGTTTCTGTAGAGATTGTGGCTTCCTATTACCTTGGACATTCTGGGAAAGGATGGATTTAATAGAATATAAAAATGGGACCAGGCAGTACAGAGATCTTACTCTCCTCGGGCACCACTTCATATTCTCTGAACTCAACCTCTTATCTGATGGCAGCTGTAGTGACTAGTTCTGCATGAGCATTAATCAATTCATACTGGTGTATCCTCATGTCTTATACATTGGACCCTGTCCCATACATGGCTTACTTCCTATTCTGGGGTGTCTCTGACTCTGCCGCATGTTATGTCCACAGGAGCCTGCTGATCACTCATCATGTACATCCATAAGAAAAAAAAGGAAGTTAGCAGTCATGTGTTCACCTCCTGCAACTGGGAGGAGTAGTCAGTGGATTAGTGTGTTTCCCTTAGTACCCTAGGCAGGTAGTGACTTATCAGAAATGTCTCTAGTGATGGATATCCCAGGAATGAATTATATGGAATTTTTTCCTGTTCACTCCCTCATCCCTCATGCCTGGTACCTGTAATGGTCTGAAAATAGGTCTTTTTTTTTTTTTGTCTTTTTATTTCTTTAATTTTTGACAGCATTAGGAATCAACCAATGGTCTCATACTTTGTGCATACTAGGCAAGATCTTTATCACTGTTATAACCCCAGCCTGGAAATATACTCTCTGAACTATTTGAAATTATCTGATACACACAACCTTAAATTCAGGGTTGGAAGCAGGCGAAGGCAGCTAACACTGTCCTATGTCTTCATTAACCAACATACTCCGAATGACAATTCACTATGCTTTGGAAAAACCCTTAGTTCTGTTTGTTCATGAACTTACAGAATTTGAGATCACAACCTACTCCACCTGAAGGCACTATAGTGTTTCCCTCTAGACCTAATGACAGTCAGAAAAAATAAATATTTTTTTTTTGTTTAAAGAAGATAGAGTAATGGGAAGGACATCAGCTCTTGGAATCAGATGAATCCCAACTGTAGCCTTGTAGACTAGTGAGGTAAGGTCATTGGAAAAATCCCTTAACCTCTCAGACCTTCCCCTTCTCCTCACTAACTGGAAGACTTTGGATTGCTCTCTGAGATAACTTAAGAGACAAAGGTTTATGGAAAAAGAATTTTTAGCTTTAACACAGGCCTATCAAAAACTAAGGAGTGGGTACAAGATTAACAATAGAACATAATCAAGGTAATGTTATTTTTCATGTACATCCACGTGAAGAAGAGAAAGAAGTGAGTAACATTTCCTAACACCCCTGGTGCCACGAGGGAGTGTGTGACTTGGCCCATGAGAGGGGACCTGCATAGTTGTTCATGAGTCTGCAACCTGCTTAGAACACCACTCTGTGAAATCCTCTCAGTTTGCCTAAACTATGCCCTAATAACCGTGGAAGCTTATACTCCAATAAAATAGAAGACATTAAAGGCATCGACAAATTTCTTAAGTCATACAATTTTCCCAGATTGAATCAGGATGGTATACACAACTTAAATAGACCAATATCTAGTGATGAAATAGAAGACACCATCAGAAGCTTACCAACCAAGAAAAACCCAGGACTGGGTAGATACACAGCCAAGTTCTACAAGACCTTTAAAGAAGAACTAATACCAATGCTCTTCAATTTATTTCAGGAAATAGAAAAAGAGGCAGCACTTCCAAACTCATTCTATGAAGACTAGTATTACCCTGATCCCAAAAGGAGGTAAAGACACATCAAAACAAGAAAACTTCAGACCAATATCTCTAATGAACATAGATGCAAAAATTCTCAATAAAATTCTGGCAAATCGAATACAAAAAATTATCAAAAAGATTGTGCACCATGATCAAGTGGGATTCATCCCAGGGATGCAAGTTTGGTTCAATATACGGAAATCAATAAATGCAATTCATCACATCAATAGACTCAAAGAATCATATGATTATCTCAATATTTGCAGAAAAAGCATTTGACAAAATACAGCACCTTTACATTTTCAAAACACTAGAAAAACTTGGGATAATAGGAACATATCTCAACATGGTAAAGGCTATCTACACTAAGCCTCAGGCCAACATCATTCTAAATGGAGAAAAATGAAAGGCATTCCCTCTAAAAACTGGAACAAGACAGGGATGCCTTCTGCCATCACTTCTATTCAACTTAGTTCTTGAAACATTGGTAAGAGCAATTACATGAAAGAAATAAAAGGGATACACACAGGAAAAGAAGAACTTAAATTGGCACTATTTGCTGATTATATGATTGTATACCTAGAAGACCCAAAAAGCTCCACCAGAAAACTTCTAGAACTAGTAAATGGATCCAGCAAAGTAGCAGGATATAAAATCAACACTCAGAAATCAAAGGCATTTCTGTATATCAGTGACAAATCCTCTGAGAAGAAAATGAGGAAAACTGCCTTACTTAGAATAACCTCAAAAAAAAAAAAAAATAAGACACTTGGTAATCAACTTAATGAAAGAGGTGAAAGACCTATACAATGAAAACTACAGAACCTTAAAGAAAGAAATCAAAGAAGACCTTAGAAGATGGAAATATCTACCTTGCTATTGGATAGGCAGACTTAATATTATCAAAATGACCATAATACCAAAAGCACTATGCAGATGTAATGCAATTCCAATCAAAATCCCAATTTTTTCTACTTCCTAAATTTCCTCCAAATGAACATTGAAATTAATATATATGTGTATATTATATATATATATATATATATATATATGTGTGTGTGTGTGTGTTGTGTGTGTGTGTGTGTGTGTGTGTGTGTGTATAAAATTGTATTTTTCCTCTTTGAAAATACTGAAATAGTTTTAAGATCCAGAAGATACATGTCCAGGGATAAATTGTACCATCTCATTTTTGGAAAAAACACTCAAATATCAGTTGATTATTCTTTTCCTTTCTGTATTCTATTCACCTCCTTTTCTTCTTTATATTATCCTTTCTGTCTCTTTTTTTTTCTTTTCCCTATATGCCTAGAATATGCAAATCTAATTCAACATTATATACATAATTTAGAATGGAGAAGAAGGAATGTCTCTAATTCCACACTTCCATAAAAGAATTACTGATAAAAAAAAAAATCAGGTTTTTCAGAACTCTGTAAAATACCCAAGGGCTTCCAACAATCTGATTCGGGAAAATAATATTGATCCTTGGTGAGAACAGTGAGCATTGTCTCTTTTTTTTTAATTTTTTTAAGAGAGAGAGAGTATTTTAATATTTATTTTTTAGTTTTCTGCGGACACAACATCTTTGTTTGTATGTGGTGCTGAGGATCAAACCCAGGCCGCACACATGCCAGGCGAGTGTTCTACCCCTTGAGCCACATCCCCAGCCCCTGAGCATTGCCTGTTGTTCCCTCCCTATCTGACTTCTCCAACTCTGCAACTGTTTTGAAATTAAGCAGCCCTGCAGCCACTGGAGGGGAAAGACAAGTTTTGAGGATTAAATTTATTTTCATTCTCTTAATATATAAGATAATTTCTAGAGTGTTTACTTTTTGTTGAATAGCGAAGAGCAGGGGTGTGATTATGGCTCTAACATTCCAGCAAGAGATTGGTTGGAGGACTACGAAACAGGGGTGGAGGGTATGGGAGATTAGTTCTATGCAGAAAACAATCTTTTCAGGAGACATCTCTGCTAAAAAGAGATTGAAAGATGTTCTCAAACATTTGGAGACACATGCATGCATATTGGGGCACTGGAAATCATAGAAAACTTTCTGAAGAAGTGAAGAATCTAAGCAGGACTGGAATCTTTCCTGGGTGCATGAACAGGAGAAGATGTTGAAGAGTGAAATAAGAAGATGATATTTAGGAATTCATAGGTAGTTTAATTTGTATGTTTCTACTTAAAATTTATACTCTTTGAGTTTCTCCACATTTCATTCTTAAAAGCTCATTTTATTAACTACCATAATTATCACCTTTTCAGGCAACTTTGAGCAATTTCTCAGTCAATATAGGAATTTGTGACACTTATTTTTTTATTATTTGGGTAAGTCACAAGTAAAGATTTTGTTAAGCTAAGTCTTACAAAGTCTTGTAATATAGCAGAATTTCTTTTCTTTCCTTTATTTTTTTTTTGTTGTTGTTGTTCTTTTGGTATTGGGATACGGAAACAGGGGTGCTTAACCATAAGCCAATTCCCAGTCCTGTTTATTTTTATTTTTTATTTTGAGATGGAACTCTCTAAGTTGTGTAGGGCCTGCTAAGTTGGCTGAGGCTGTCTTTGAATTTGCAATCCTCCTGCCTCAGCCTCCCAAGTCACTGGGATTACAGGCATACACCACCATGCTTCTCATTTCTTTTTGAAGACTAGAACTAGCACAATAGTTTATTTTAGGACTTTCTCATAAGTACTAATGATGCAATAAGGAATAGACTCTGCAGGAAACTCAGAGGTGGACCCCAATCACTCTTTGGGCCATTAAATTATTCACTGAACCAACTCCTCTTCAACTTTCTGTTATGCAGCCTTTTGTAATCATCATTTTCCAACGACCTGTCATGCTCCAGAGGTATGCTCAATCCCATATTTTCATATTCCCTTCATATAGACACACAGGTGTGTTCAACTATGAGCTACAGTGTCACCTTTCACCTCTTGCTATACTTCCTTTTTATCCTCATGCATGGTTAATTTGACTGCATGGCTGCTGATTTAAACTAGTCAGGATCTAGTCCAAATGGCACTGTTTACCTAATTTGCATCTTTTGCTTTAATTCACAGGAATGAACTCGGGTGTGAAACTCCATTGTAAAAGGCAGGCATTCTCTTTCCATCTCTCTCACTCCAAAAATCCTTGTGCTCTCCCACTCATTATTAACAAAGATGTGAATAACCTAAAAACATTTTCCAATGTTATTTATATTGTAAGGTTTTTCCTGACAATGTCTTATTTGTTTGTGGTCCTTGTTCTGCACCTTTATCGTGTATTTTTAGTGGTTGCTTTATTCTGACTGGATAGAGGTATCTCTTGTGAGTTTTTTTTTTTTTCTTTCTGCATTCCCCCTCTGCCTCCTCTGCCCTAGTTGAAACCACTTTGCCAAAAATCATTCTCCCCGGGGCGTCTCTAATCTTTCTGATGTATACTTCCAATTATGGCCGAAGAGACCACTGCTTAAAACCATTCCTCTGATTTTTTCTTATTTTTCAGAAAAAAAGAACTGATTAAATGTTTAATTTTATTACATTGTTATTGAAGAATATGCTTTGTATAATTTCTATCCTTTTAAATTTACTGAGTTGTGCTCTATAATGCAAGAAATGGTTACCAGAGAATGCTCCAATACATTTGAGAAATATATGTATTCTGCTTTTGTTGTGTAGAATATTCTAGAGGTATTTATTGAAATGACTTGATTTATAATATTGATATTTTGTATGTATTCTTTTGCTGATCTTTTCTCTTGTGGTTCCATCCATGATTGAAAGTTAGGAAATGGAGTCTACAATTACTATTTTGAATTGTCTATTTCTTCATATCTGTCATTTTTTGCTTTGCATGTTTTGGTGCTTTGTTACTAAGTTCATATGTTTATATTATTCTGTCTTCCTCATGGATTAGCCCTTTCATCATGATAAAACGGTCTCTTTTCTCTCTAGTAACTTCCTATTTTATATAATGTTTTTTTTATTGGTTGTTCAAAACATCACAAAGCTCTTGACATATCATATTTCATACATTGGATTCAAGTTGGTTATGAACTCCCAATTTTACCCCAAATACAGATTGCAGAATCACATCGGTTACACATCCACATTTTTACATAATGCCCTATTAGTAACTGTTGTATTCTGCTACCTTTCCTATCCTCTACTATCCCCCCTCCCCTCCCCTCCCACCTTCTCTCTCTACCCCATCTACTGTAATTCATTTCTCTCCTTGTTTATTTTCCCATTCCCCTCACAACCTCTTATATGTAATTTTGTATAACAATGAGGGTCTCCTTCCATTTCCATGCAATTTCCCTTCTCTCTCCCTTTCCCTCCCACCTCATGTACCTGTTTAATGTTAATCTTTTCTTCCTGTTCTTCTTCCCTGCTCTGTTCTTAGTTGCTCTCATTATATCAAAGAAGACATTTGGTATTTGTCTTCTAGGGATTGGCTTGCTTCACTAAGCATAATCTGCTCTAGTGCCATCCATTTCCCTGAAAATTCCATGATTTTGTCATTTTTTAGTGCTGTGTAATACTCCATGGTGTATAAATGCCACATTTTTTTTTATCCATTCATCTATTGAAGGGCATCTGGGTTGGTTCCACAGTCTAGCAATTGTGAATTGTGCTGCTATGAACATCGATGTAGCAGTATCCCTGTAGTACGCTCTTTTAAGGTCTTCAGGGAATAGTCCGAGAAGGGCAATAGCTGGGTCAAATGGTGGTTCCATTCCCAGCTTTCCCAGGAATCTCCATACTGCTTTCCAAATTGGCCGCACCAGTTTGCAGTCCCACCAGCAATGTACAAGAGTACCCTTTTCCCCACATCCTCTCCAGCACTTGTTGTTGTTTGACTTCATAATGGCTGCCAATCTTACTGGAGTGAGATGGTATCTTAGGTAATATTTTATACTGTTCTAGTATAGCATGAGCAGAACTACTCCAGTTTTCCTGGTTTTGCTGTTGATGTGATACACATTCTTCCATCCTTTTATTCTCAATCTAATTGTGCATTTGAATACCAAGTATTTCTCCTCCAAACATGTAGCCAAATTATGTTTTTAATGCAGTGGGACATTATCTGCCTTTTTATTATATTGTTTAATTCATTCACATTTAATGATATTGTTGATATAGTTCATGTCTGCCATTTACATTTATGTCTATTATGTGCCTGTGAATTTTCCCCCACCCTTATAGTTTTATTTTCCATTCAATATTTTTTATTTCAGTATTATACTTTTGTTCATTATTATTTTATTATTTCCTTAGAGTTGCTATAGGGTCTATCATACATATCTTACTATACAAAACTTCAGTTAATTCTAGTAACATGTGGAAATATTTCTGCAATACAGTTTTATTTCATTTTGTGATTTTATTGGTATATTTATTATATCCATTAATGCTAACACAATTATGCATCTCATTTCCTTAGCACATTATAATTTTTCTCCCACCCATAATTCTTTTGTTATTATTAGTAAATACATTGCAAATATATTGGAATTCGATATGTTAGAGTCTCAGCAAGTGTGTCAAATCATGTACTTGTAATGCATTGCTTGTTTATTTAATTAGGGACTGGCTGGAATATTTTATCAAAGTCTACTGCCATTTGGGCCCTCTCTTTCTCAGCAGATATCTCTTCCAAATAACAGTGCACAGAGGATCCCCCATAGATAGCTATTTCCTAAGTCGATAGCTCAAGCAGGAGGCAAGTGATCCTGAAACTTAACAGTGTCCCAGTGACATTCTTCCATCTTGGAGCACTTCCAAGGGAAAAGAAAAGGGTCTATGTTACTTTACTCTTGGGGAAGATATTGTTTTGATATACAATCTTGGATTGAAAGAAAATAAGTGCAAAGGAAGTGTAACTTGGGAGGGATGGCATGCCCCTTGGTTACTTAAAATATAATATGATCATGTGTACATACCATTATTTCCACTGACTAGGGTACACTCTTTCAACCCATTGGCAAACTCCTCACCATCCTGCAAGAACCAGATCAATCTCTATCCTCTGAACCTCCTATTACCTACAAAAAATATTAGATTTCACAACATGTCTCTTCCTATGTGTGCTAGCACACATTATTATATATGTTCTTTTCCTTTCAAACTGTTGCTTTGAATTATCTGCCTTCCATTTTGGATTGTGAGCACTCTTGAGTGCTGGTATGGAGGTGCTCTACATAAATTTTTTATGAGTAAATTGCAAGATGAAGACATGAAGGAAAGAATGTTTACAGAAAATACAGAATCCAAGAAGGAGATGTTTGAGAGACGCTCATGCTGTAGATCAGGAAAATGGTTAATATTAAAATTCTCCCATGGGGAAAAAAATAGCAGATTTTCAATTTCTAGACGAAACAGTAGGGTTTAGATAAACCTAGTGTTAATTCTGAAAAGAAATTTTATTTCGGTTGGCTCAGGCCAATGGATTTGAGCATGATTCGCAGCTAGGAGTCAGGATTGTAGTTCTTATGCTGCCAATGAGCTTCGTACACAGACCTTTGGTTCTCATTTGTTAAGGGAGAGGATAGGAAGCCCCCATTGTGTGACAAAAGATACTTCAATTTCAAATATTAAATTATCCGACTTTCCCAGGTCCAGGACTATGAAGTTCCAGTAAAGACAGGATCTGTAGTATATCACTGGGCATACTAGTTTGGGAAGACATGGAACATTTTTTATTCCATCTCCCACACCCTAATTACTAAGGACCTCAAGTAATTCACAATATAGGGTCAGTCCCGCAGATTTTTTTTTTTTTAGTAGATGAAATTTGTTTCTTCACTAACTGTATTTGTAGCCCATGATAAATGCTTCTCTGGGCTTTAAAGGAATGCAAGACAAGTGGGGATGTGGACAAGTTGTGGGCAGGTTGAATTTTATGTTCTGAATGGTTCTGATCAGAGTTATGGATGCATATCTCTTTCCAAACAGTGTCCCGGTGATGTCCCTTTGTAGCTTAAACTTCTTCATAGTGAACACATTTGTGAATATTTGCCCTATAGATATGAGCAAATCTACAAATCTGCCCTTTTCCCAGAGAGCCATTCCATCATGACACCTTTGAATCATTTTATACCTCCATTTCAGACAAAGGGAATTTTATGATATGTTGTGGAGAAGTGGAGCCATGTCTATATTACCATCAAATGACGCTTTAAAGACTGGGTTATAATAAAGTGTGCTGGCTTGGAATTCAGCCCTGTGCTCTGATCCTGGCTCTCCTGTCTCTGTCACATGACATGAACTGCTTTATCTCCTTGGGACTCTGTATCATCAGTCCTAAAACAATAGCACTGGATTAAATGATGACATACAAATTTCCAGTGCTACTGATTATGATTTTAGTTTAAGAAGAAATAGATACTGGTAAGTACTTGCCTGACAATACCCTCAAAATCGTTTAATAGAAAGAAGCCTGGTTGCTGGGAGCCATTAGCCAAGTAGGTATGACAATTTCCTTGCCAGCGTACCCCATGTTGCAGTGACATTGAATGTAGGTGACCTTGCTCAAGGACCAAGGCGGATTAGGGCTTTCCCGGTTTAGGTTCCAGGTTTAAGGTTTAAGATTATTCCTGCTGGGAATAGGGCGTATCCTGCTGCCTGAGTTCCCCTTGAGTTCTCACGGGATTCAGACAGTATATTTTGGAGATAGAAGCCCAGTGGAGGTGGATTTGGGCAGAGAACGTGGATTTCCCCAGAACGTGATTGTAGACGGCTGGTGTGAGTTCGGGAATAAAGAGTTGCTGTTTGAATCTACAAGCTGTGTGGTGGCTCGTGATTGTGTGCCCAGCCAGACTACGGCAGTCTCTAAAGAGAACAGATATTGGGCTATATTGATATAAGCACATTCTTTTTAAGCAGACTCAGTTATCTATACAGGCAAGTAGAATATTTTTCCCCATGGCTTTTCATCCCTTGAATATTTATTTAAAATTCAATATTTTACCAGCCTTTTATCTAAGTTTATCTTAATGCCTTTGAAATCATTTTGATATTCACACCCCTGTTCTCCATTTCTTCACATGCCTCCTCTGAGATGGCCTGAATCAATTCTGATCTGTACTGCAATTAAAAGAATGAATCATTGCTTATTTTCAAATGCTCATTATCTCCATTTTTATTATTATTATCATTCCTAATTTCTTTTTCTTAGTTCTTCATTTCTGCATTTGTGTAAAGACTTTGCAGAAAATTATAAGCAATTTATTCATTTATTTTTATTTAACTACTGATACTAAGCAATTTCTTTCTTGGTTTCAGTGGGCGAGAAGACTGGCCTGGGGACAAGTTACAGAGTAGGCAAAGCTTGTCTTCGTCAAGTCTCTCTCTCTCTCTCTCTCTCTCTCTCTCTCTCTTCCATTTCTGGAGAAAGGCATAATGTAAACAATAGAAAACAGTAAGTAGCCAACATTTATTAAGCTCTTTTCATGTGCAAAGCAATATTACAATATGACATTAGTCCTTTTCTTACCCCACTGGGAAACACATTCTAGTCCCCACATGATCTACTCCGTCAATACCTTGCACTTATCCCACACAGGGAATGACCAGATTCTCACCCTGATACTCCTATTAGACTTTCTCTGTTTCACAGTTTCCTAGTCCCTCAAACAGAATCCATCCCTGTTCCAGACCACCATGACCTAATCTCAGCTGCCACTCATACAGAAAACAGCCTGACATAAGAGTTTAAACCATCACAAAAGAAGTCTTTATTCCTTAAGGAAGATCAACTGAAATAGAAACAAAATATGATCGCATCTTTCTACAAAGAGTCACTAGTTAAAATGCAGCCAACTGTCCCATTTCCCCATCACACACTGAGCTTTCCACGAGCAGATGCTGACACAGTTTGAAGTGTTGAGTGTTCACAGGGATCACTACTATGAAGGGAAAAGAGGAGTTATAGCTAACACCCAAAAGCCTGGGCCGAACTGGTGAGAATTCAAGATTATTTGCTGATGGAGTTATCTCACGTTGGGCCAAGGACTGGACCTGGACACCCTTGACTTGCTTAGTTCCTATGTGTGCACTAACCGAGAAGAGCTTAGCCTCAGCGGAGGCAGCACTTCAGCCAAAGCTGACCGGAAGTGGTTGACAGCTGATGCTTGCCTAAGAGCTGATGGCCCCACAGCAGCTGAGCAGAAACCCTTCCCTGAATAAAGATCAGAGCCATGCATCTCCATGTTTACCACACCCCATATACTTTTTATCTTTTTATTTTGATTTCCACTCCTTTGTTTAATTATGTAAAAATATTACATAAGAAGGGGAACAGACGTAAATAGGGTAAGAGAGGCCTGGTGAGAGAAGTTTGTAGATCAGAAGGTGCATTGGAGCCAAGAGACCAGCACAAAATCCGTATCTGGAGAGTAGGCAGGACAGCATGGGGTCAAAAATGAGATCCAAGAATGTCAGGTGGCAGGGAGGAGGAGATGTGTTATCCCCATTTTTTTTTTTTTTTAAATCTTCCCCCAAGGTCACACAGCACATGCAATAAAATAGATGTTCATCTCAGTAGTATAATTTGAGATCAGGTATTGTGATGCCTCCAGCATAACTTTTCTTGCTCAGGATTGCTTGGACTAATCTGGGTCTTTTATTTTTCAAAGTGAATTTTAAGACCTTTATTCTAGGTTTGTGAAGAACTTCATTAGCATTTTAGTGGGGATTGCATTAAATATGTATAACATTATTGGTGATATGGCCATTTTTATTTTTTTTTAATTCTAATTTGTTATATATGATAGCAGAATGCATTACAGTTCATGTTACACATATAGAGCACAATTTTTCATATCTCTGGTCATATACAAAGTATATTCACACTGTTCATGTCTTCATACATGTACTTAGGGTAATGATGTCATCTCATTCCACCATCTTTCCTACCCTCATGCCCCCTCCCTTCTCCTCCCATCCCTCTTTGTTCTATCTAGAGTTCCTCAAATCTTCCCTTGCTGCCCCTCCCAACCCCACTATGAATCAGCCTCCTTATATCAGAAAAAAACATTAGGCATTTGGCTCTGGGGAATTGGCTAACTTCATTTAGCATTATATTCTCCAATTCCATCTGGTAATATGGCCATTTTGACAACCATAGGAAATCTTTCCATCTTCGAAAGTCTTCTTCAATTTCTTTGTTTAGTATTCTATAGTTCTCATTATAGAGGTCTTTTATCTTCTTGGCTAGATAAATTCCCAAGTATTTTACTTTTTTTTCTTTTTCTGAGGTAATGGTGAAAAGGATCTTTTTTAAATTTCTTTCTAAGCAGATCCATTATTGGTGTGTAGGAAAGCTTTTGTATTCTTCTACTTCCTGAATCAATCAGCTTTAGAAGTCTGTTGCTGATTTTTTTTTTTTGGGGGGGACACATTTTATATCAAGGATCATGTCATTAGCACACAAAGACCATTTGACTTATCTTCCTATTTGTATTTCTTTCACTTCCTTTTCCTGCCTGATTGCTCAGAACCTGGATCCTTTATCCACAGGGATCCTAAGTCCAGGGCTCCTTTTAGGCAGAGGGAAGCCCTTGGGAGCACCCTAGCAGCCAGGCCAGGCTGCAGTCTCAGGTCCATCTGGAGTAGAGCTAAGTTCCAGCCTATGCCCATCACATGGTTAAGTTGAATGATATACTTCCTCTCTTGAAACCTCTAGTTGCTCTCGGAGGCATGTTCATATCTAGAGTCCAAAGTGGTCTTTAAATTCTCACAGTACATATCAGTGACATTGTGAAGACTTCTATACCCCCTGTTCTTTGGATCCCCAGAAGCCTTCATATACTATGAAATGAAAGAAGGAAGAAGGCAAACCCCAGACTTCCCTGGAAGGAATTAGAGAAAAAGTCGCATGATTGGCCAGGTGAGAACAATAGGCACAACCCCCACCTCTGGTGGCAATCATTCCTGCAGGCCTGAAATGTCTTGGGTTTGAAATCACACCATGGTGGGATCCAGGGACAGTGGCCCCATGTTGTGAGGGTCTACAGGTAGCAGGGGCAACTCACTGCTTTCCCTGGGCACATGGTACCCAAGGAACAGAGAGTGAGGTCCCTGGTGGGTGCTGTCCTGCAGGTCTCTGTTCTTAGTCACCTAGATTGGTTTATACTGAGACCAATTGTTGCTCCATATATATTTCCTACTGATGATTTCTATGATTAAATGTTAGACTGTGGAACCAACCTAGATGCCCTTCAATAGACGAATGGATAAAAAAAATGTGGCATTTATACACAATGGAGTATTACTCTGCATTAAAAAATGACAAAATCATAGAATTTGCAGGGAAATGGATGGCATTAGAGCAGATTATGCTAAGTGAAGCTAGCCAATCCCTAAAAAACAAATGCCAAATGTCTTCTTTGATATAAGGAGAGTAACTAAGAACAAAGTAGGGTCGAAGAGCATGAGAAGAAGATTAACATTAAACAGGGATGAGAGGTGGGAGGGAAAGGGAGAGAGAAGGGAAATTGCATGGAAATGGAAGGAGACCCTCAGGGTTATACAAAAGTACATACAAGAGGAAGTGAGGGGAAAGGGAAAATAATACAAGGGGGACAAATGAATGACAGTAGAGGGGGCAGAGAGAGAAGAGGGGAGGGGAGGGGAGGGGAGGGGGGATAGTAGAGGATAGGAAAGGCAGCAGAACACAACAGACACTAGTATGGCAATATGTAAATCAATGGATGTGTAACTGATGTGATTCTGCAATCTGTATATGGGGTAAAAATGGGAGCTCATAACCCACTTGAATCAAAGTGTGAAATATGATATATCAAGAACTATATAATGTTTTGAACAACCAACAATAAAAAATTAAAAAAAAAATGTCAGAAAAATGAAAGATGTGATAATTTTCCTTGAGTAATTTATGAACCAATCAATTTCCAGAAAAGTAGATAAATATTAAATTTCACAAGTCTCTAAATTATTGTCATTTTCCATCTCTGTCTTTGGAATACTTATTCTCCATTTCTGGAATTTCTAGAATGTCCACCCCCTACAACCTTCAAAATGAAATCCAGAAATCAGGGCTCCCATATGACCTGTTCAATGTTGAGAGGGTTGTTTTAACTCTCCTCTCTGGAACTTGGGAGTTTTCCAAAAATTACTCTTTTATGACAATTATTTCCTGGTGGATTGATGTCATAAGTAGGCTTTGAGTCCCTCAAGGACGAAAGAGCAGACTAAAGAATAGGCATTCTGCAGGCACCATAGAACTGAATGGATACCTATCACAGAAACATACATGCATCACATGTTTGAAATTTTAAAGACAGGAAAAAAATCTGTTTTGAAACAAATCTCAGCAATAATCTTTTACATTTTCCAATTCTCTGAAGATGTATGGTGTTGATGTCTCCCCATGAGTTCCAGGCCTTCATGCATTCTTCCGAAGCACAACAGTTGGTAACTTCAGAGGGTGCCAGGTGGTGCTGCCACAGCAATCACACCCTGAGGAAAGTCACACCAGGAGACCCAGGGGGCCAACTGTGTTCTGAATTGTCCTTGTATATGAGCTACCCACACTCAGCAAGCCATGTGAAGCGAAGCACAAAGTTTCTCCTCTAGCAAAGCTTTTTACTATTGCCAATAAAGTATGTCAGGGTGCTGCTAGGGTGGTATGCAGAGGAACATTGGCACAGGGATGAAAAACTGACTCCGAGAACAGTCGGATGGAAGTCAAATGCAGCACTTTGCATTTCGTAGGGTATTTTAAACTGCTACAACCACGCAGGCATTCTAGCTTTCCTTCCATCTCTGTAGCCATGTGAACATTAAATAAAAGCATGACGCATGGAATACATTTCATCCAGGAGACAGTTGGCAGTTTGGCATGCTTAATGCTAAGACCAAGTCACTGTCCCTTAGGTTACTGTGCTTGCTCTTAGTACAGGTGGATGATCTCCCCTCTGCTCAAGATAAGCAAGTTTTCTCCATGAAACAAAAGAACCCGTTGTTATTGTTGCCTTCTAAGGCCAAGCTTCCAAAGTCAAAACTTGTCCTTTCTCATCTCTTCAACTAACAACTGTGTTCCTGTAACCACCTACTTCTTTCCTGTGTCTTTTTTTCTTTCATCTTTCTCTTTTCTTTATGATATCATGATAAGCTTATAATGGGGCTGTAAGATCTTCTACACTGAAACAAAACTTCTCTCTCCAATACACCCTTCCTGATTTTTTTTAAAAATATACTTATTCTAAAACTGCTCAAAGCCGTTCTATTTGGGACTCTGCTTCCCCATCTTTTGTTTTCTCCAAGCTCCTCCTCTTAGACTTTTGATTCTGCCTCTCTGTAGAGCTCCTTCCCTATGGTAAAGGTCACTAATGGCTCATATTTTGCCAAGTTCAATGATCAATCTACTTTTTATCTTATTTGAGCTTTCAGCAATATTTAACATAACTGGTCATCTCCTTCTTCTAGAAGTAAATATTTTCTCTGCTTTCAAAAATGCCGCTTTCTTCCATTTTTCTAATCTAATTGAGACTCTCTTTTGTTTTCCTTTGTTTATTCCACTCTGACTTTACAACTTCTAAATATTGACGTGCCAGAGGGCTCAGTTCAGGATCCTTGTCTTCCTATCTGTATTGATAACACAGAGAATCTCATCCAGTCATGTGACTCAAAAAGCTGTTTGCATGTGGAAGAGTCCCAATATTTTGGATAAAATCAGAAGAGCATTTACATGGCAGAAGACTAACAACACACCTCACTTCACTTAAATGAATTCCTGACAATATAAATTGCTACAATAAAATGTGTCTAAGATCAGACAAGGGCAGCTACATCAGATTACCAACAATGGAAGTGAATATTAGTGGGAAGTATCTCTATCTCAGAGTGACGTTCAGGTGCGATAAGGAGATGAGCCTTGGAATCAATAAAATATGGCATATTCTTCTGCTTGTCCCACATTCTTACTTGCATGGCTAAGAGACAACTCAAACTTACCATGCTCCACACATTATTCTAGCTCACTAACTACAAAGTTTACTCCTACTTTGGTTTCCCCCAGATCTCCCTTTAGGAAAATCATTTACCAGTCCTTTAGGAAAAACAAGTGGGGAAAAAAATTAGATAGGTTTGTTTAGTTTTTCCTTTATTTAATATCTCCCATCTGTCTTTCTCCCCTCCATTCCATTGATGGCCTCTTTTTAACAACTTCATTTCTTGATCAGTGAGTCTCCTGATGACTTTTGCTGTTTCTACACCTAAACCTTTTAAATCTTAAATAAGACCACAGCCCTCTTTCTCAATATGACAGATTCATTGCTTCTTTCATCTGCAGCGCTTTTGAACGGATTCTCCCTATTCCTGGAATACTCAAATGCTCTCCGGTTAAGGTACACTCTTCACTTTTATTCCAAAATCTTCATAAATGTCTCCTCCTTAGAGAAGTTTTCCTTGATGACTTCATTTAAAATAGTGCCCGCAAGCCCCAGCCAGTTTCTGACTTCTTAGCCTGCTTTATTTTCAGTGTATTTTATTTTCACTTGGAATTGTATAATATGTCTCTGCTTTTATTTGTTTTTTGCACTCCAAAGTTGACTTAGTGAAGTCAAGTTTTTGCTCTATCTTGCTCATGCCCATGTATTTGATATTTCAAACACTGTCTAGCACACAGTTGGAGGTAAATAAGTTTTTTTTGTTTTTTAGGGTTTTTGCTCATTTGTTTGTTTGCTTTTGTTTTGGGTATCAGGGATTGAATGCAGAAGTACCCCACCACTGAGCCATGTCCCCAGCCCTCCGTTTTAAAAAAAAAATCTTTTATTTTGAGACAGAGTCTTGCTAAGTTGCTCAGGGCCTCACTGGATTGCAGAGTCTGGCTTTGCAATCCTACTGCCTCAGCCTCTTGAGCTACTAGGATTATGGAATGCACCACTGTGCCCAGAGCATTCTTTTTTAACTTTGCTTTCCTACCTGTAAAATGAGGAGATAACACTTAGTTCATACAGTTTTGGTAAGAATTAAAAAAGATTACAGATGTTCAACATTGTGTATACTACAGAGGAATTTACAAATTTACACATTTTCTCTACAATTTCTTTATTATAAAGTGGAGACTATAAATGTGTTTTCTCTACTGCTAGACAAACAGAAAGTACAATTAAGTGCAATAATGAGAACTTTGGGTTCTAGTTTATAAAATGTGAGGTTTTTATTTTTCCACACAAGAAAGAGAAAAAAAAAACTAGAAAAATTATTACTCCTTCAGTGATCTGCCCTTTCTTCAAGTAGACAAGAGAACAAGAGAGGCTTACTTACTCATTATAATTTTTATATGAGGTAATGATAAAGGATATGTTCAAGGTAATGTAATGACACAAATCATTTTCTACTAATTCTTTTCCTAAAAAAGAGAAAGTCAAAAAGGCATAATTTGTGTCTATTCTAAACTGCATGATTAAAAATAATTAAATCTCCCTCTGAAATTTGGAATATTTTGCCTTTAACTTTGTGAATTAAAGTAACACAAATTTCTCTCTCTTCTTTCTTCTTTATTCCCTCTCTTCCTTTTTCTTTATAGACAGTGAAGAATTATATATTTATTTAGGCATACCTAAAGAATGAACTCGAATTTATTGAACAGTAGAATTATTCCTTATTTTTACTGTTATTTTATATTTGCATTTTTTCTGAATAATTCTGAAATAGTATTAAGTGTTATATACTGAAATGTATAATATAAATATTGAATTATATATTATATATACCATTATGAAGTATAAATATCATATGCTTAATTAATGACTTGGTATCATGTGCGTATATTTTTAATTTTGGAAGTATGTAAGTACATAAATATAGGACACATGTCCAAAATATTTTTATTAACCAACAAAATAAAATCTGACCTCTTTTCTATCACCTAGAATGATATTCTCAATGGACTTCTTCCTTCTTCTGACAGAGTACTTATAATATTTTATTCTACCTCACACTTAAATAATATATTTGTTGGAGTTTATTGAACAATCAGTATGTTTCACACCACTCTGCATTTGCCACCCTGTATGTTCTGTCTGGAAGCTCTTTTTTCTACATCTATAAATTTTTATAGCAACCTAGATGTGACCTTAGCTTCTCTGGGAAGTATTTCCTGCCTCTAAAAAGTCTTTATTGAAATATACTTTACACATCATAAATCCACACATTTAAAGGTAGAATTCAATGAACTTAGGACATTAACAGAGTTGCACCCTCATCACTACTATAAAATTCCAGAACATTTCCATCATTCCGCAAAGATACTCAGTATTTATAACAACAGTCCATGCCTCAGTCTTTTCAAGTTGAAAAGATTCTATAGCCACAGTAATTCAAAGAATGCAGTACCCGAATAAGGAGAGACATCACACACTGTACACACACACACACAGACATTTCAATTAAATACAATTGAGAGTATTTTGAAACACAAAAGTTTCAAATGGTATTTGACAAAGGTACTCAGATAACTAAGTGGACAAAGAATAGTCTTATCAATAAATGGGTTTGGTTACTCCACATGAAAAAGAGTGAAGGTGAACCACAACCTCATATCGTACACAAAGATTGGTTCAAAATAGACCATGAATATAAATATCAGCTTATTTGTTTTGCAAATGATGTTATTCAGTAAAAAAAAAAGACATCCCATAGAATGGGAGATCATATTTGCAAATCAGGTGTCTGACAAAGAAAGAATAGGTAGAATGTAAAAAGAACACATCAATGAAGAAATAAAAATGATAATCCAGTTTAAAATGTGAAAATGGTTTCAATAGATATTTTTGCAAGAAAACAGAAATGGATAATAAACACTTGAAAGTATATACCCAGCATCATTAGCCATTAGAAAAAAAAATGCAATTGAAAATCACAAGGAAGCTCTTTGTATACAACAGTGTAGCTAAAAAGGAATGCAATGGAGAGTAAGCCTTGAGGAGGATATAGAGAAACAGGCTTGGTTCAATGGTGGGAGTGTAAGTGGTACAGTCACTTTGGGAAATAGCCTGGCAGTCCCTCAAAAGGTTGAATTACCAAAGCACAATCACTAAGGAAAAGAATAATAAAAAAACACTTTAATAAAAAGATTGTGCCTCAATCAAATGAGGGTGTTTCTCATGTTTGAAGTCTCATTTGCCTCTTAGATTTCAAGATCCTGAGGAAGTTTGTTAAAATGCCACCATTGTTTTAATAAAATAAAATGTCAAATAAACCCTGGGAACTTTTTAAACAAATAAACCAGAAAGAGATCTGCACGTCTGCATTAATAGATTTGCAAAAGCCACATCTACATTTCTTAGCATTTGTGCACACACATATGGTGGTTTCTTATACCAAGTCAGCGAACATTTCTTGCTATAATACAAGTAGTGAAATTGTCCTTTGAACTGCATATCACTTAGACCTTCTCAATATCATTTCTTCTTTATCTTTGATCACAATATTCTTTCTTCTTCTTTTCCTTTAACTCAAATCCATTTTCAGGAAAGTTGGTTGATAGTCACTTAAATGAAATAGATTTTAGTCACGGAGCTCATTTCTGAAGAGCACTGGATTTTTTTTTTTTTTACTTGCTTCTTCAAATCAGAATGTCAGAGTCTCAGCAAAACAGTGATGGAAAAATGGGAGGGCTGATGTCCCTGGAATTCCCATCATGAGGACCAGGAGCTCATCAGCTTAACCATAATCGTGGCTTTAATCTCTGCACAAGGGAGCATATCTTCAAACATCAAACATATTCGAGCTGTCTTGCACAGAGCTGATGATCCTAAGTACAGAAAAACATTCAGGTGAGCCAGACAGATACTTAGATCTGAGTTCTTCCGCTTGATTTCCAGTGGGCACAAAATTTGAGGACCTTTAAATGTATGGTACAAGGAATATGATTTTCTTAGGCTCATGTCAAATAGTACTTGAAAATTTCTATTTGTTCATCTATTTACAGTGTACTGTGTGTTTTAATGTTGAGTCTTGTTTGAATTTGTTCAGCTGTCAGATGGTCCACTCAGGGGAGTCCCATGACCAGTTCCCAAAACAAACAGAACAGCAATCACAAGAAGCTTTTACACAAGCTTGCTCTCTTTCTTTCGGTTTATTCCAAACATTTTTCTCAGAATAAGATCTTGAAGACTGATTAAGGCAGAGCCAAATCCTTAGGTTAAACAGGATGTGGTCCTAATGCTTGGAATTGTGCACAGAAGAGAAACTCCTTAACAGAACTAACCCCTTCATATATATCTCCTCTAGCCTGCACTTGGTGGTGAGCTTGTTTGGTGATTGTCAGCTCTGCACTGACAGAATGTATACAGACTTTCCACACCAGCCGAATTGGAGTTGGTGCAAACATCCAGCCTGCCCACAGCCCCTTTGATTCTGACATAGATGTCTCTTTTCTTCTACTTGACTCTTTCCTTTGTACAGAGGACTCTCTCTGTTTGCTTTGGATAAGCCCTGTATCAATAAGGCCTAAACACTTTGGAAAAAGAGAAAACAAAACAAAATGCCAGGGGACTTGATGAAAATGAAGGCTGACCTCATCAAATAAAATTGATCAACTTAAGAAGCGTTCATATGCAGCATTGATATGGAGATGGATTGGAGCAATGGATGAAGCTATTAGGTGTGATGCCGGTTATGGAGAACACAAGGGCAGCCACCATTTATTAAGCTACTCCTGTGGGTTTAGTTTTGTGGTGAGAGCTTTCCTATTTATGAATCCTCCCTCTTGTTACCACCATTTATCAAAGGTGTCCTGTGCATATGGTCCTGACCTAGATGAGCCTCATCTACTCTATTTGTGTAACAACTGTATTTGGTCCCCATCACACAGTGCAGCTATACACATTCACACTTATGGTATTCTACATGATATTTCACACTTCATGTGATGGTAAAAAAAAATAAGAACTCTAATACTAGATACTATGTCTTAAATAACACTATGTGGCTCTATGTATGTGGCTCTATGCTGAATTCTTTATACATATAGATTATAACACTAGCCAATATACGATAAATGTCTTTGTTTGATAGGCATGTTGCTGCCATTATTCAAACTAGCACAATAAGTTTATGAAAGATTTACGGTCCAAACTAAGGTTCAGAGATGTTGAGTACATTGTCCAACATGACACAGCAAAACAAGCCCAGGGTCCTTGGTTTGAATTGGGTCAGGCTGATACTGCAGCATGATCCTGTTCCACTCTGCTGCATGGTGTCTATGTATTTGTGTGACTGTGTGACTCATATGTATGTGTGTACGCCTGCATGTGTGTGTGCGTGTGTGTGTGCAAATAACCACAATGGAATCCCTTATTTCATGCTGCCCGTCACAAATGAAACAAAACCTCTCAAAAAAAGACTCATAAACTTACTGCTGACCTTTTAAGAACTAACTGAAATGACACATAATTGAGAACCAAAGGAGCTTTTAAAAATGGAATCACACTTATTCAAACCATGATTAATGTGATGGATTTAATTTGTTCTTTCAAAGAGTGTTTTGTAAACCCTGCTCACTCAAGATAAAAGATATTTTTCTTAACTACTGTATTCGTGAGAATAGGAACCAGAGTCCAGCAGCCAAGGAAATAGCTATCACACCTATTTAAAGGTGAATAAATAAAAATGTAACATAAAAGCAAGCAGAGTTTCCACAAAACCCGCCAAGTAAACAGGACTCACCATGATCTATCCTCAGAATTTAAAATATAAAAATAAGAAAAGACCATAGACAGTTGTGACTCCTCAGGTCCTATACAGCCATCGCCACCATCCTGATTTATGGACTCAGATCTAACACAGGGTTTCATTATTTATCAGATTTCTGTGATAGTTATGGTAGTGGTATTTAGCCAAAGCATGCATATTAGCATAATCTGGCATTTCTAGATGATTAAACCTGTTTTAATAAAGATGTAAGACACTGAGCTAGCATATTGCTTTGGTCGTGGCCAACTTGAGTAGGGGTAGAGAGTGTCTGTTTTGGTGCTCTCTGTCTGGACCTTGGATGATCCCTCCTTCCATACCCAGAAATCATGGCTCAGTGGCAATGCAATTCCTCAGCACTTTTCTGCCCATGTGTATTCTGAATCCTTTATCTCACATTAACTTTGTTTGTTTGTTTGAGGAAAGGAAAAGGAAGATTTATTGCTTTGCTAGCAAAGGAGAAACACAGGGGATTCTTGTCCCAGAGACTGTGATTCTCCCCATCAGTGGGAACAGGGAGCTGTTAAAGAGGTGATTCAAAGGCTGCATTTCACATGTTCTCTGTTGGAATTATAATTCACTTGTTAATTTGAGTGATAGTCATTTCTGGGATTTTCTGCTACCATCCCCAAAGTCTGGATTACTTTATACCTATGGTGGGTCAGTGTTCAAGGACATATAACTCTGCCTATGATGGGGATTCAAAGTAATACTGTTCCCCTGACATTAAGGTGGGGTGAGATTAGTGAGGAGCATGGAGAAAGGAAAAGGATGAAATATGTCCATTCAAAAAATAAAATGGACCACTATTATATTTTCCCACTGTTAATTTCTACATTCCATTTCTTTTTTAAAAATTGGTTCTAATTAGTTATTCATGACAGTAGAATGCATTTTGACACACCATACAAAAATGAAGCACAACTGCTCACTCTTCTTTTTGTACACAATGTAGAATCATACCAGTCTTGTAATCATATATGCATGTAGGGCAATAATGTCCAAATTAGTTATACTATATTTTCTTCCTCCAATATCCCCCCACCTTCACTCCCCTTTGTCTAACCAAAGTACCTCTATTCTTTCCTAACCTCCTCCCTCTTATTGTGAATAAGAGAATATTATTAATGTGCATATCAGAGAAAACTTCCAGATTTTGTTTTTTTTGGGGGGGTATTGGCTTAGTTTGCTTGATATTGATTGATTTTGCATGATATTCTCCTGCTTCATCCATTTACCTGCAAATGCATAATTTCATTCTTCTTTAAGGCTGAATAATATTTTGTTGTATATATCACATTTTCTTTATCCATTCATCTGTGGAAGGGCATCTATGTTCCACAGTTTGGCTATTGTGAATTGAGCTTCTATAAACATTGATGTGGCTGTGTCACTGTACTATGCTGATTTTAATACCTTTGGGTATAAACTGAGGAGTGGGATAGCTGGATCAAATTATGGTTCCATTCCAAGTTTTCTGAGGCATCTTATAACTGCTTCCCAGAGTGGTTATACCAATTTGCAGTCCCACCAGCAATGTATGAGTGAATCTTTCCCTCTGCATCCTCTCCAACATTTATTATTGCTTGCATTTTTTATAATTGTCATTCTGACTAGAGTGAGATGAAATCTCAGAGAAGTTTTAATTTACATTTCTCTAATCATTAGTGATATTGAACACTTTTTCTTATATTTGTTGATCAATTGTATTTTTTCTGTGAAGTGATTGTTCAGTTCCTTAGCCCCTTTATTGATTGGGTTATTTGATTCTTTGTTACGTTTTATGAGTTCTTTATATATCCTAGAGAACAATGCTTTATCTGAGGTGCATGTGGTAAATATTTTCTCCCATTCTATAGGCTCTCTCATCACATTATTTCTATGGAAAAAAAGGGTGATGACATCTCCAAGCTACTTCCTGCTTAAAAGGGGCAAAGTTAGTGGAAATAACCCAAAGTTGCTCTCAGATGTTCTCTCACATTAACTTCCACTACCTGTCTCATGATATGCATTCCATGGCTCTTGGCTGATTGCCTCATTCTAACCAATGCCCTGCCAAAAGACTTGTGCCTTGACTCTTATTGTTGCTCTTCTGGGAGGAAAAGAAAAATCTTTCTTAAAAAATAAGTCTTTTCTTTACTTTGGGTCAATTCTCCTCTACTGATTTTTAAATTTCCTCTCTTCTCATATACATTCTATTTAGTTCTAGTCCACACCTGCTAATAAATATCTCAAATTTGTCTGGATACTTCTCAAAATGAAGCAGATAATCCCTTCCTGTCTCCACAATTAATCTGTAGTCCCCCACCCAGTTTCCTAGACACATAGAAGCCCGCTCCCTAAGCTGACCTCTGGATGACCAGTGACTTGGACTCATTCCCAACTGCCTTCTTTCTCTTTGCACAACACTCCCTGGCCTTTCTACTGTCCCAGAAACAAAAACAAAAAACCAAAGAAAACACTGTAAGAAATTAGAAAGCACCAAGGCACAATGGCAGTGGGAGATGAGGAAGGGATGCATGCAGGTAAATGTTATTTTTATTTTTCAACAATCCATAGGCAGGCATTTAATCCTGGTTGAGGTTTGAATTAAAAATAATCAGAGTTCTTAAGGAGTTATCTGTCTTCTTAAAAACTTTCAGTAGGTGTATCTAAGGTGTTCGGAAGCAGAGGAAGTCACTGTACCTGCAGAGCCCCATGCTGGCTAATTATGTTCATTAGTGTAGTACATCACCTTATTTCATTCTCATTGTTATCTCTGAAGCAGGGCTAGAACTTTTTAGATTGTGTGAAGGAGAATAAAAAGGATTAGAGAAGTTTGCAATTTTTCTAAATTGGGATAATAATTGAGCACAGATTCAAAGCCAGGTCTACTTATTTCCAAAGATGATATTTCCAGCTTGTCACACATTTCTTAAGGATAACTATAGGAAAAAGTGTAAGTTAGCAAAATATGTATTTTTGTCACAGAGTTACATTCTTCTAGTCCCTTTCCCTTCACAACTCAAAATTACCCATAACTACCAGTCTCCTGATTCACTCAGCCAATAATCTAGTAATAAGTATTTATGCCTTCACATTATTGATTTTAAATCACTGTTCAGTCCCCACCAAGGGACACTGTGCAATGAGGAATTCAAGTTTTGCTTAAAGATTACTAACATAACAATGGGAAAAGGTGGCTTGAGAAGATAGAATGACAGAAGTTATCCCATATGGGTGACCAGCCGTCAGGTAAATGCATATCATCAGTACAGACAAGTTCCAAGAAAGCTAGTAATATCTTTTGGACACAGAATAAACTTAGTGTTCAGCACCAAATGGTCAAGGCATCTCTTCACTTTATGATAATTGTATCATGTTTAGATTAGTGGCAGATTGAATCCTAAATAAAAATGTTTCAAAAGACCAAGAAATAATAGAGAGCAGACAAGAAGGTAATGGACATACAATTGAGGGCCTATACAAAGAATAGTTAAAAAAAAACACAATGATTTTACCTTGTGACAAAGATTTAGGTGGAAATGATTACTGCCTTCAAATATTTACTAGCTTATATTTAGGAGTAATTTTTGGACCTCTTGCTACTAGTCTTTCTTTTTTGTGTAGCCAGAGAGGGGGTAAAATAACCCTAAGGTCTATAAGTGGAAATTAGTAGGAACAAGAATTGGACTTAATGGAAGAAAGGATTTTCAAATAATTAAAGTTGTCCTCAAATGGAATGAACTGCCTGGTGATTCAGTGAATTTCCCATCACTGGAAATGTGCAGTAAGAGGCTACATGGCCACTTACTTGGGATTTATGCATCTAGTTTGAGGGTGAATATAGATTGCCTAATCTGCCTTCCCATTCCAAGAGCCTAGGATTTGACACTTGGCTGTGCATGTTCCAAGAATGTTTTAATGTAATTACTATAGTTGAGCCCAACAAAATTTGGTTAATCTATGACCAACTTGGCAGGCTCTTGATATTTTTAGTATTTTGTAATTTGTAATGTATCTTTCTGAAGTCTATTACAGTGGGAGTCAATAAATTGCTGGTGTTATGCTGATTGGTGGCTCCATTACCAGCCTGGTTCCTTCTCACACAGAGAAAGAACAGTAAGTCTCAATGATTATTGAGGTCAGGCACAATAGCTACTCTCAAATATCTTTTCTTTTTCTGTATACTGTCTCAGCTGATTTTACATTTTCTATTTTACTGTTTGTGACATCATGAACATTATTTTATATACCAAAGTATTGAAAAGTCATCTAGGGTCACAGAGAAGACATCTGTGAAGTAGGTCCACAGCACTGTAAGGATGTGGATTTGTGCAAAATACCAATACGCACTTGCACAATCAATCTCAATTTCTTTGGTCAAGAATACAGAACTAACAGAGTGAGGATCTACTTGTCCCGTGTATCTTCATGAGGCACAGAGCTGTAAGTGATATTTTCTATATGAGCAGGGTGCTGAGAAAGCAAAATATAAAAGAGTCACTGTTATCTTAGGCTTCTATTACATTTCAAAAGAAGTTGCACTATACATTTATATATGTACACATATACATATATATACACACATATACATATATATAAATTTCCATTTAAGTAAGCATTTATAGTAAACATTGACTATATTAACTTGGCATTCCAAGTGTCATGATATACAACAAAGGAGAGGTAGACAGAACATTAAGAGATCACTAATTACTTGATCATATTAAAGACACACATATTACATATATTAGGACATTCTTAAATATTTTAACCTGACTCTTTTCTTTTTCCCCCATTTTCTCTAATTTTTTAATTTTATTGTATATGTGTATGCATGTTATTTTCAGTCTCAAATAGTGCTTTGTCATCTCTTGGGTTCATATTTTATTTCCAGCTTGCTTTGGGCATGATTGTATCGCATCAGCATGCAACTCTCCAATCCTCTACATCCGCTTGTTTAATTTAATCTGTTGTTTATCCTCTTGTTCGTATCATTAATTACAATGAAAAATTAAATGCAACCCAACTCACAATCTCCTTGCATCTCACAGGAGAGCCTCCTGGCTGAATGAGCTTCAATTTATCATATGGCTTTAGAAGTATGATGTAGGTCATTCTTCAATCCCTGACCATTCTTCAAGTCAGGTTGAGTTCATGATTTTCAATTATCTGTTAGAAGTTTTGGATCTTTAGTCCATTGCTAATGTTAATCGTAAGAAGTCAGGGGTGAGAACAAGGTTGTTGCTTGGTGGTACAGTAAATGCCTAGTATGTACAAGGTGCTGGGTTGGATCCCCATCAACAATGACAATAATAAAAAAAAATCAGAGGTGAGGCAATTTGTTCTGTAGTAATTTGCATCTTCTTCTTCATAAATGCATTATGTTCTTAGAACAAATATATTTACTCATATTTTTCTGTTAATAGTTTTTATGGTTGATATTTGACATTATAGAAGTGATGGTGAGAACCAGATGTTATTCCTACAACTTAAAGGAAAACACTCAAATATATTTATGATCTTTTTATTGCTTTTTTCAAACTGGAGTCGTTTGACAAATGAAGCAACTTGAGGAATGCACTGGTCACTGCCTTTCAGGACACAGTCACCTGTCCCTTACCAAGCTAACTAGGGAACTGATATCTACAATTTATCAATGTGTTTGGTTACAGTATGAATTATTTATCCACTGCCCAATATTTAGAGAAAGTATAGATGATTTTGCAGAAGATACACTGCTGAGATGTCTCCCTGCAAGATTGTTATTTTTTCTCTAATTTTATTTTAATACCTGTATTTATTTATTTTTATGTGGTGCTAAGAATCGAACTCAGTGTCTCACATGTGCGAGGCAAGTGCTCTTCCAGTGAGCTACAACCCCAGCCCTATTTTCTCTAATTTTATAATCAAAATGAGAGCTTTTTATGATATATTCTTTTCATTTTTCAAAATACTTTTAAAAATATTTCTACAATTCACTGATTTTCCTAATAAAATTATATTTCCATTTAAAATATTTCCATGGATCATTTAAATAAAACTACAATTGTCTTCTTTAGTTTTTGTCCTGATTATAGCATAAAAATTAAGAAGATGATATAACTCAAAATAATTGCACCGAATATCCTAAAGCTGCAAGATGCCTAAAAAATGCAAAGAAATCATTAATAAATTCATTATGATTTGTTCATAACTTAGGGTCCAAACTGGACACTTATGAGAAAACTTGTTTGGATCATGAATATTGAGATAAATTATCTGAGTTAAGAAAAAAATGACTAAAGGTAATTGTAGATAATTGTATTAATATAATATTACTTTACACAAAATATGGCCAGAAAATAAGATTTATACTCTATGAATTTTTCAATGTTGCTGTGATTATGTAGTCTAATCATTTTAAATTGAATTTCCTTATTCTCATAGAATATCAGAAGAATATACTTTATGCAACATAATTAAGGAAAGAAAATGCAATCTATTTCTTATAAAAGGAAGTATTTTGGACATTTTGGTCTAAGATTATCAATAATGTCCATATTATTTTGAATCCTCAGGTGAGAGAGGGTTATTTTGAATAGCTGAAGTTTACAGATAACTAAAGCAAAAAATAAAATAATGATCATCCTTTTCAGATTTTATAAGTTCTTTTGCCAATACTTCTTCACTTTTATGAAATACTGAGCAACGCCCAATGATATAAGCATTTGTATGAAAAACATAACCAGCATTAGGCATAAAAGCTGAAAAAAGATCATGTGTACCAGAAAAAGGGATTATAATGAGCAAAAGCACAAACTTAAATTAGCATTTTTGGCACAATTAGTAGATTGCCTGGGAAAATGTACTCTATAAGCTAGTGGAAAATGAAGTAAGGTGCATTAATTAATTCTATCTTTTGGTTAGCCTTAACAGGAAGTCTGAGAAATGTAGAGTACTAATGCTAGGATACAGAATACCCAGGCTGAGTTTTGGTAAGTTTGACACAGCAAGAAACAAGTTCAGAATAAGTCATCTTGCAAGAATCTTGGTGTAAGAGAAGGTTCAACAGCTTCAATGAGTGATAAATGGCTGAAGACAAACTTTTGGGGAGTAAGAGTGGGTGTGCCAATCCCATGGAGAATCTGGTGAAATCCATATTAATGTTCATTTCATATATCAAGATTTCAACAAATATCAAAAGACTAAGTCACCCAGGTAAAGAACACAGAAGTGTACAAGGGTACTAATACAACAAAAATTACAAAATTGACTGAAGTAAAATAACAGTTCAGTAACTGCAATGTTAGTGCCATCATGTGCAGAGGAAAGAACTGGAAGTAGTGTCATTCTAGGCTTTGACAATGAGTCTGGTTTCACATATTTGAAAATTGCCATATGAAGAAACTTAACAATATGAAAGCAATTTTAAGGGATAATTAAAAATAGTGAGCATTTCTTGATCATTTGGGTGAAAAATGCAAGCTTTATATTTTCATTAATTCATTAATTAGCTCATTTCATTAACTTGTTTTTATGGCAGGATACATTTTTATGAATCCTGAGGCATACATGATACTATTTTCACTACTTTATTAATAGAAAAAAAATTGAACTATTTAGAGTTAAAATAATTCCACACCGGGACATAGATTCTTGGTGGCAAACATGGGATTCAAACCCAGACAAACTCTAATTCTGTTCATTTTATCACTGAACTACAGATATGGGGCAATATCCTGTCATGTACACACATCCAATTTATTATAGTCTTTTATTTTTTAATTTATTTTTTTCATTTACATTTTAAAGATATTTCCCCATATTTTTATTGGTACATTATAGTTGTACATAATGGTGGGATTTTGGGGTTACATTTTGTACATGCACACAGTATAAAAAATTAATTATACTTCTGTGTTTATGCCTTGCAATTGTGTTTGCCTGTCTTCACATTGGATAGCCTTGTTATTCAAATTAGATATTCCTTTTTTACTTTTTTTTTTCGGATTTTTACCCAACTCTCAAATCTTATTTTTCCATTTCATCCACTCTCAGGAACCCTCCCAGTACTCTCCCTTCATTTCCGTGTAGCCACTCACAGCTACCCTGGTCTCCTTCCCAAGCGTGCTTTATGTAATTCCATTCTGTCTCCAAATTATTTTTTATGCCAACCTTCTCTCACTTCCTTCTACTACTACCACCCAGAGAACTAAAGAAATGCTTCTTCTAGAGGGAGCTGATTACTTTAACTTCCTTAGCCTTCTGTGTTGTTTATATATTGTTAGCAATGTGTTTATTTTAATGCTAGAGATTGAAACCTGGGCCTTGCTCAAGCTAAGCATGTGCTCTACCACTTAGTTACACTCTGGGCCAAATAAACATTTTACTTTTTCTTAGAAGTCTTACTGTGTTTCCCAGGCTGGCCCTCAAGTTCCAGGCCTAGGCTCAAGCAATTCTCTCCAAATAGCCTCCCAAGTACCTCTGACTGCAGGCACATGCCACTGTACAGACACACTGTACAGGCAAGGCTTGCTTATTTAATTGGTATAATCCTCTCTCCATTCCTAGAGCACATTAGACTCATGTCAAACTCAAGCCATTGATCAATTTGCTTCTAACAGCTACATTTCTGCTTTCTGTTTTCTGCATTCCTGACTATTACTTGTTTTAAAAGATCCAATAAAATTTTCTTCTTTTCCATAAAACAAATATTTCTGAAATACATATTAGCCTTACAAAAATGCTACCAGTTAGTTAGGAAATGTGGAACTCAGGAAACTGATCCCAGGACAAATCTAGTATGACTAAACTGTTTTAGATTTTTTTTTCATTCCTTTATAGTATACAGTGTATATGCATTCATATACTCACACACATAGCTTGGTATGCTTTGAGGAAACCATGCTCAGGATTATATTTATCTGTACCTAGTTAACCGATGTGGTATATATTTATTTTTTAATTTTTGAATTAATTTTTTCACTAACAAATGAAAATTGTACATAATTATCACATACAACATGTTGTTTTAAAATTTGTGTATATTATAGAATGGATAATTTAAGCTCCTGTGTATGATCTTCCTCTATTCTCTGATGTTATGACACATTTACTGATATATTGACACTTGCTATGCTGATGCAATCATTAAACCCTAGGCTGGAAGTCCTTGCAGCTGGGAGTATCAGTTCTACTGTTTATAAATGTGGGAAGAAGCATAAAATGTTTGCAAATGAATGAATGAGAAAATGAATGATATTCTTTCCTATTTTCTCAGACTTTTCCCACTTCAGGTAAGGCATTAACTCACATGGTACACAATTTCCCTCTGCTGTAAGCATGAGCCTAGGAATATCTGTAGTTTTCTTCTTGTGTCAGTCAATTTAGCTGATTCATGTTTCCTTGCAGAATATTCAATTCTCTCATAAATGCACAGTCAGCTTCTTTTTTTTTTTCTCTTTCCCCCGTCCCTTCTATCATCTGCATCATCCTGTTTCCATCTACTTTCTGAACATCATGGTTGAACTGTGTTAGCTTGTTTATTTCTGTTTAAATCAGTGAATCTTAGAATTAAAAAAAAGAAAGAAAGGAAAAAAAGGAAGGGACTTGAGCAATAACTGAATATGGCTCTTTCATATCTGGGATAATAAACAAAGGCATTAAAGGCCAAGGAAGATGGAAACATGCCCTAGAATCACAGCCTGATTCTTCTACTCTTTGTGCTAGGTGTTTGTCCCTTGTTTTGGGGGTCTGCCATTTTAAAACCCGTCCTATGTCTCAGGAACCATCCACTAAAACCTTAGAGTTGGCCTTATACTCTAGAACTACATGTGCTTCTTCCTGACTGTTAAAACTTTCCTGGTTGCCACAAAAACCAAGCTTCTGCCCTAGCTGCACCCACGTTGGTCCTTAAACTGAAAATACACCTACAATGGGGACTCTCCAGTTTCCTGGGCAGGGGAGCAAGCAGCCCAGACATTCCTAAAAGAGCAATTGGAGTAATTTCTGGTGTTCCCAATGATAAAGACACATGCTAATATGGACAGCCCCCAGGAGTGACAGCATTAGTTTCCCCACTATCTGGATTGTGTGGCTGAAATTTGGTCATTGTAAAAAACTGATTCTCAAGATTTTCTTGTTGATACATTTGTTTTCTGTTGCATTAAATTCAATTTTGTTTCTGGCAACTTGCTAAATCCCTAAACTTTTGCTTAGGTATTTAGTACTTAGTGAACTCTGAAATCATATTTTATTTGCTAATTGCTTTGATGTCCACTATTCTTATTAGCATGTGAGATCCATGGGAGCTGAGGCATCCTCTGTCTTGTTTTAGGATATATCCTCTCTATTTCTACAGTGCCTGGCCCAGAACTGGTGCCTGGCAAACATTTAGTAGTTAATAAATAAATACGATTTTTTTTCCTTGTCAAAAATGTTTTATCTTAATTCTCCTTTTCTCCCTGGATTTTGGGTGCTTTCATTTTGTGTCTGAATTTCTTTCATTTTGTTTTGTTGGTTCATTTATTTTTCTCGAATATCTGGTCTTTACTTGAATATTCAGAGTATGGAGGAAAGAAATGTTGATTACTATAAGAAAGGTCATGGATTTCTGTGCCTCCTAAGTAGGTCTGTCTACCTGTGGGTTTCTGTGTCTGAAGAGGGTGGAGTGCTCATTATGTAAGCCAGCACATAAGGATAGTCTATTTGGAATGAATGATTTCACTTTCAGGGTCAGATAAACATGAAACCGCCAGTTCTACTTCCACACTATAATTCCAAAGCCTCATCTTTATGTTAGATTCAAACAGAGGGGGCTGGCTCTCCCCAGGCAGATAGTCAAATGCCCCTACATAGAAATCCTTCCATTGTGGATTAGAGCAAACCATCTGCTGTCTATCCATGGTTCTCAGTGGGGTGGGGTGAGAAAGATGTGCTCTCTTCCCATGCTGGCTTTCTTTACCCACCAATATCACATCAGAGTTTCTCCCCTGTAAGAGTGGCCTCAACTCCCACCTCCCCTCAGCTTCTCTGGGCCATGGTCTCATCAGAGTTATAATGCCCTATTGGCCTTCTATCTTCCATAATGCCATTGAAATCCCTGATAACCTTTACCCCCTTTTCCCTCTCATTTATTGCCCTTTTATTTTCTCTCTATAATTCCCATAAAGTTTTGTGCAGGTGGTATGTAAATGTGACAGACCAATTTGTATTGTAAGCAAGAAATCCAAAGAAGATATAAAAATATGCATCTATAGATTTTTGTCCAGGTCATTCCACACAGAATATATGGCAGTAGTCTAGAAATAATTTTCAATTTTTATGTAGGTTATGGTGGTAGTAGGTATGCCACTTTCTGGGGGACAGAATTTAGGATTATCTGCCTTCTAGGATGTTGGGCTGAGCTCTAATCAGTGCCTAGCAAAGCCTGCAGTGAGATAAAGATTCTTTTAAAAAATCTGATAATGAAGTAACAGGAGAGGGGACAGAACGCTGTTCTCTTCCCTTATCTTCAGTCTTTAGATGTAAATCAAAACAGTGTGACTTTCATTGTAAAGTAAAAAAATGTACTCATAAAATGTCTAAAAAATTTCACCAGGGCAGAGGGTGTGTGACCCATCCTGTGCACTCCCTCTGTTAGTAGGTACAGGGTGGCCCTCCTTGTATCCTGGTTCACTTCTGCTGAGGAGTAAAAGGAACATGTGAATAATACAATGTTCAAATCTCTCCATTGAGTGCTCCAAGTACTTTCTTTGGGACTGGCAAAGGTACTTGCAGTCCTGAGGCTGAATAGAGAGCATCTGGTTTGAGCTTTGGCTCAAAGGGAGGACCCTCACACAGCATTTTTGTACAAGAACCTCATCTTTGCTTATGAGCATTTCTAATTGATTACCCAGTAAAGGAGCAATTAACATGCATTAAGAGAAGAGAAAAATAAGGAGGAAAGAAGGGAAAGAAAGAGAAGAAGTTCTTTTATTATAAATGAATAAGTTCCGTTGCAAGTTGTATGCCAGGCTTGTATAGATGTTGGGGCTGGAATAAACTTTGTCCTTATATAGCTCTGATTTTCATTTGCCGTAACTATCAAAACAATAAGATTACACTGTATAATCTCTGGGATTCCTTTCAGCTTCTCTTCTCACCAAATAAGTAATTTCTTTTTCTAGACTGAAAATCTTTTGCCACACTTGACACTCATACCAGTTAATTCAAAAAGCGACTGTCCCTGCCAAGATGAATTGCAATAATTCCACCTTGAATATTGAAATCCTAGAGGAAACTAAATGTCTTCAAAATCAAAAGATCCAAAGACATTCCATGTCATCGCAGCAAGCATCAAATTCAACCCCAGGAAAATATTTGATCATGAGTCATAAAGACCTGTTCTGAGCCATGAATTATATTTAGAGGGGAACGGTAAACACACTTTGCTTTCAACTTTTATATCTTCAGCAGACTCATTTTCTCTGGTGTTAATATGAAGAGATGTAAATAGCCCAGGAACTACTTTTTGAAACACAAGCTATAAAATTAATGGTCTCTGTCAAAGATTCTCTCATTTCTCATCACGATACACAAATTGGACATAAAACAGCCTGCCTGCCTAAATGTGTCTTTGCTGGAAGAGGAGCATGTGGGGTGGGGGGGATTTGGAGAGTGGGTAGTGCTATAACCTTTATTTAGCAAGGGGAAGAAGAAATAGAAATAAATAAACAGTTCTTTAAATTATATTGATCCAAAAATGACAGATGTTCATTAGAATACCTGAAAGGCACAAGCCAAGACAATCAAACATGGCTTCCTTGTAAGGTGGATGTGTAACACTTTAATTTGAAAATCATCCCATTGGCATGGTAACAGGGGACCAAGTATAAGAGATGTGAGGCTGTGAACCTGTGTGGAGAAGATTGCTCACTAAAGTGGGGGCTTCTGCCACAGTCGACCCATTTTAATTTATTTCTCTCCTTTGTAAACTACCAACTGCACAGAATGATGGAACAAGGTAGGACTGCACAGACTTTCCCAGAGACACAAGTCAGGGACCAAAGTCCTTGTAAGAAAAGATCATGAAGAAAAAACATATGAGGACTTTAGAAAATGCATTTCCTTTTCTGCAAATAAAAAATAAAATAGTAAATAATAAATAATAAAATAATAAAATTCCCTAAAATTTATTCTATTTTGGAAGGAATGTACATAAAGATATTGCATATACAAAGATAATTTTTAAATACATACAAACACATAGTCATAGATAAGATTTCCATTTCCCATGGGATTCATTTCAGTGAAATGTGTTCATTTTTATTTAGATGTCAGTTTCTGTAGGAAAGCCATCTAAGAAATAATTTAGGCCCATCAGAAATATTTGGGGACTGAATCTGGACAATTACATGTTCACATGCATTTCCCTGTGGTAATAAAATTGGCAGGAAAATAATGTTTAAAAAGGAATACATAGGGATGGTGATACAGCTCTGTGGCAAAAGAAAAAAAAAGAATGTATAAATAAACAAACAAATAGCATAAAATGTCCCTCTCCCCCAGTAACAAAGCACACCTGGATGATTATGAATTACTTTTCAGGGGATCTGAAAGCTTATCTGCACATCCATTCTACCTTCCATTTAGTGTGTATTATGAACCAGACATAAATATAAACATCTCCCATGAACTAACTTTTCAGAATAACCCTGTAAGACAGGTGTGTTATTATTTCAATTTTGTTGATGGTACAACTATGGAAGAGAGAGTTTGGATGAGCCTCCCAAAGTCACACAGTTGCCAAGAAGTGGAGCCATGATTTGACTACAGCAATCTGGCTGCTGGTCTGAGCTTCAGTAGGATGTGAACAGTGAATGCCCATGAATGGTGATTATATAAAGAAGAATGTAGCATGGAGCCCACTGTGTGCCTGGAGATCCCTCCTTACTCTTTCATGATCTACAGCCTCCATCTTGAATCACTCCACAACTCACATGTGACCAATAATGGATGAATAAACAGCATTCCTCTCTTTGTGGGAAGAGATGTATGAATAAACAGCATTCCTCTCTTTGACAGAGATTTAATCTCAAAAAAGACCTGAATTTGTTTTATAGAAGAGATGAGCTTCTCATTGACAATAAAGAGATGTAGAATATTTGAATTAATGAAACAATGGAAATGCCTATTTAGTGATCATCTACTTAGGTGGGAATATTCACACCACAAAAGTCTAAATGATTGCCATTTGCATTCCCGTGTAATAGATGAGGGTATTCCATTTCTGAGATGTTTAACAACTTGATAGAGATTGTCCATATTAAAAAAGACTTAGCAGGATTTTAATCAGAATGCTTATTTCTCTAAGCTGTGTTCTGCCTCTAAGAGAAATACAACATCAGCTGGTGACTGTATGCAGCCTAGTGAATGGAACAAGTCTCTGTTGCCATAGAGTCTGCATTTATTGTGATAGGACCCATGGTGAGGGAGTAGGGTGCACTTGAACGATACACACCATTATGTCTAATCTCTAATCTTACATAGATTTGTCTCCCTCAGAGAAGGATGGGGGAGCTCTGGGTGTAATTTTTTATTTGGTTAGGGTGTTTAGGAGTGAGAAGGAGGACAAGCACAGCTAGTTTTCTCTATTTCTCACCTCATAATCCTTATCTCTCCCCAACTCAATTAAGTACAGTAGGTCTTATTTGACTGCTGTGGCTACTTTGATTATTTTGGGCACCACTGCTCTCAGATACATTCCTCAACATTATCTGTGTAATTCAGGACATGTGACCCTGGTTGACTCATCCAACAAGGGTTGGACTTCTGGCTAGGTTTGGACAATGGAAGTTGCTGGAATAAGATTGACAAAAAGAGGAAGGGAAAAGCCATGGCATTTCTCCCATTTTCTTTTATCTTAGATAACTTTTCTTCTGGACCCAAATCTCTGTTGGCAAAGCCACTGAAGTCTTTGCTTCTGCCTGACGATCCCAGATCTTGGGCTCAACATCCCTGCACTGGATGTTGCAGGGATAAGCAATTGGCTACCTATTATTGTGAATATCTGGGTTTCTTCACTTTCCTCTTAGATTCTTAGCCTCTCCAGTTCCCTCCCCTATGTGTTTTCTGGTTGGGTTTAGGTATCACAATTAGAACAGCAGAAATCATTCTGAATGTGTATTCTTTGCTTCCTGACAGCCCCAGATATTTCTGGACCAGAGTTCACTGAGGGACATAGATTATCAATCTCTTCTCCTATGGCTGCTGATGCATCTCATGAGCTACAATACCACACATCTCACCAGACAATTTCTTCTGAGGTCAACTGCCAAGTAACCTTTTTTGTTTGTTTGTTTTAATTGGATGTTCTTTTCAAAATGACCCAGTTGAGCTTTCAACTTTGAGGTCCCAAACAGGCTCTTTGTAAATCACGTACCTTTGTCCAAACATTTACCTTTGCCTGCTCTGGATCACCTTTCTCAATAAGTCTTGAGTGAGCCTCTGTAAAACAGGAGTGAGTTTTCACAGTGAGTCTGCCATTAGTGTTCTTCAACTCTCCCATTTGTATCAAGGTAAAGGACAGTCACTCCTTCTTTTCCTCAACAGAGTTTTTTAAAGATGAGGAGACCACAGCATACCAACAACTCTAAAACCCTCAGCTTCCTGATCAATCCCTGAATCACACTGTAGGCAGTAAAATGTGGCAATGGATAACTGGCAAGAAAGGACTGACTGACTAACCTTTTGCTGAATGACTCCTGCATCTATGGTCCAGCACATTTCTTTGGAATGTTGAATATTTGGCAACTCTTGTTTAGTTCTTACTCTTTCGATTGCAGACAAACAAAAAAGACTAAGAATATCATCCTATCACTCAGTTTCCATAATTCCGAATCAATTTTGCAGGGACTATATGAACAGGTTCTAACATATATACTATTCAAGTAGACACATAATAGAAATTACCCATCCTTCCAGGCTCCTTGGCTATTCCCTCCCCTAGGCAAACTTTGCTATTGATACTTTGTGTGGTGTATCTTTTGAGGAATATTCACTATATAGACTATATGAGTTTTTTTTTTTCATTCAAAAAGTGGTAAGATATCATACTATCCATTATTTCATTTTTATTTATTCATTTTTTTTAAAGAGAGCGAGAGAGAGAATTTTTTTTAATATTTATTTTTTTAGTTTTTGGCAGACACAACATCTTTGTTTGTATGTGGTGCTGAGGATCGAACCCGGGCCACACGCATGGCAGGCGAGCGCGCTACTGCTTGAGCCACATCCCCAGCCCCCCATTATTTCATTTTTAGATTACATAATATACCTTGAAGATTCTTCCACATCATTACATTTCATTTCACAGTAGCATGCTATTCAGTTACATATTTACCAGCCATCTACTGGTAGATCTACAGCTACATGGTTTGCATTTTTGCTAACACACATACATATTCAATATGGAAACTGTGCATTTGCCATTTTGCACGTGTGCCAGTATTAATGCAGGATATAGTCATATGAGTGCTCTACCAAAGTTTGTGTGCATTTTAAACATTGGTGAAGTTTGCCAAATTACGCCACTATGAGTTATCATTTTATACTTCATCCACATAAGAAAATCCCTGCTTGTCTTTTAGATCATGAAGTATACTTTATATATTTTTTAAACTTTACAACTTCAAATGAAATTGATATGTTATTATAATTTTAATTTAAACATTCTTTATTATGAGTAAAATTGGGTGTCTTTCCAGCCACTTTAAGTCATACATATTTCATTCGATCACCTGCTTTTTCATGTCATTTAACATTTTCTTAAATGGTTCATTAATAGTTTTGTTAATTTTGTAGCTGTTTATTTATTGAAAATATTATTCAATTTTCTGAGCTATGTGTTACAATGGTTTTCAATAGTTTTTCATTTCTTTTTATCTTTGTATTTTTTACATGGGGACCTGTCTTTTAAAAAACAAATCCAAACATCAAACTTTAATAATTTTAGATTTTGATCACATTTTGAAAGGTCTTCAAGCCTCTTATTTTACTACATTAGTACTTTTAATTACTCTATATAATTTTATTTGGTATCTAGTAGGGTTAATTTTTCTCACAATTCTTCTATTCCAGAATTTTCCTGGCTGTTTGTTAGCTTGTATTTATTTACTTAACTAAGAAGGAATAGAGTGGCTTTAAAAATTTTTTTGTTGTAATTTAATTAGAAATTCAATGTATTTATCAATGAATTTAGGAAAAAAAATGAAGACTTGGTAGTACCAGTATTTATCTAAGTAGAGGGTTAAATTTTTCTTTGTATTCTTCAAAATAGAATTTTAAGGTTTTATTCATGTAGTTTTAGTATGCTTTTCATTAAGTTTATTTCTATAAAATTGTTTGTTATTTTAAGTATTGTAAGTATTATCTTAAATATTTACAAAATACTTAAAAATAAAATGGCACATTGAAAAATACATTGAACAAACATGTACCCACACCGCTAGCTAAAGCAATAATTCTATATATGTACGTCTGAAGATCCAGATCAACCACATCCCATTCCTGTTTTCTTCTCCTTCCACCCAATTCCCATAGTTTCATTCATAATTTTTATTCATATCTCTATCATGTATAGCAACATATGATATTTATAACCTTTGTAATCAATGTATTTCACCTATTTTTTAAATGTTTGATACAATTTTCATTTATTCCTCTGGTACATGCTATTTTTGTCAACATTATATATTTATAATATAGTATGCATACATATATATTGTAATGGCACAGTTCATTTGTTTAAACTACTGCATATTTTATTTAATATGTTGATTTTGTTACTATAAAATATCTCTTAGTATGATTATGTGTCGACTTATTTTTCTATACTATTACATTGATCAATATGTCAAATACTACCATTTGTTTTTATCATCAAGAGTGCTGCTACAAACATCTTTCTCTATGTCCAGGAGGATATGTGTATTATAAACCAGAAAAATCGGTATCACTTAAGAACAGGTACAGAATTTAAGACTGCATTCCTAAAGAATAAGAACCTTCATATTACAAGACACCAAGCTAATCTCTGTGCACATTAGCTTGAGAAGCACAGCAGTAGAATTACATGTGAAATAAAAACTTCTGGAAGTATGCTTGTATATTTTCAATGGTACTGCATTTTCCATTTTTCTCCACGTTAGTTGTCGCTATCTCATTAAGTACTATAGGAGTTTCTACTCCTTTACTCCTCTACAAGGACTTGAAATTGTTGGATTTAAATATTTTTATATTTAATTGTATAATAGGGAATTTTAATATGATGAATTTTTATATTTTCCTGATTAGTATTGACTTTAGACATTTAGAAACCATGTTTGTTGGATAGTCTGACACAATAAACAATTTTTTGAAGTATAACTTAAATATTATAATGTTAATTCATTGTAAGGGTAAAAATTAATGAAAGTTTAGTAGACTCATGGAATGGTACAGCCATAACAAACATCAATGTATTTTCACAATCCAATAAATTTACTTCATAATCATTTTAATTTAAATTCTATTTCCATCCTCAGTTTTAGGCAATCTTGATGATCTTTCTGAATTTATAATTTGCCTTTTTTAAATACTTCATATAAATTTCTGATATATTTAACACATTTAATTGTGTTTAGCTTTTTATTCATTTATAATATTTTGGAAATTTATCCCTATTGTATCATATATCAGTAATTGATTCTAAGCCACATATAATATTTATTTGTAGCCCTTTAGGAAACGACTACATTTTCTAATAAACTGGTACCATTTACATTCCTCTATTCCTACCAGTAATAAATTAAGAGTTCTATTTCTCTGCATTCTTAGCAAAACCTGGCATTCTATGTCTTTTTCATTGGTATATATTGGTAATTAATTGCAAATTAAAAGTAACATTTCCCTAATTTTTGTTGATTGGCAACATCATTTCATCTGCTCATTAGCCATGTATGTATCTATATCAGTGAAATGTCTGAGTAAATCTTTTGCTCATTGTCCCCCCCCCACCCCCCGCCCACCACCGGGCGCGCCTGTGTGTGTGTGTGTGTGTGTGTGTGTTGTACTGTAGATTGAACTCAGGGATGCTTTACATCTCCAAACGTTTTTTAAGTATTTTTTTCATTTTAGGATCTTACTAGTTTGTTCAGAGCTTCACTAGATTGCTGAGGTTGACCTTTAACTTTTGATCCTCTTGCCTCAGTCTCTAGAGACACTGGGATTACATGTGAGTCACCATGCCTTGCTTTTTTTTTTTTTTTTTTTTCTTTCCTTAATGGGATCTATTGAGATAGGTTTGTCATTATAATATAGCCCAATCAATTTTGGGGGGGGGTCATTTTTCATTTTTCTCCAAGGTCCACCATCAATCTGATATTTTGATATGGTACTTAATAATGCTTTATCAAACCCAAACTCTGAACATTTTCTTCATGTCTTCTTTGCTTTTTCTAGGCTCCACTCTTACATTTATGTGGGTGATGATAGAACACTATGAGGTGAATTGATATACATGTCAAAGAAATGCCAAATGGGTAAGAGAAAAGGTTGGGAATTTCTCAAATTCAGAAAGGGAAATTAAAATCTCTTTCATGAATCCCAGAAGATCGGGATTGAATCTAAGAAAGCCTAACATTATATTTAAAATAATGAAAGTCAAAGACAGAATTGTGAAAACACCAGGAGAATAGTGACTTTTTATACATAAGACCCTCTGTAAGACTATCACTGGATTTCTCAGTATAAACTTCATAGGCCAGAAGAGAGTGCAATTATGTATTCAGAGTGCTAAAAGGAAACTAACAGAACCCAGTCAGCTAATATCTACTACTTAACTAGATTACATTAAGTATGATACAAGACATGGGATTTTTATGGATACACTTAAGCAGGTGGAAGAAGTTCGCATTTCCCCCCCTAATTTGTTATGAGTTTTATCATAAATTTGCATGAATTTTTATCAATTATGCTATATCTACTGAGATTCTCATGCTTTTCCTGCTTCATTATCGTATCAACTTCATACATTATTTGATCTTAGTTGTTAAACCAACTGTGCCTTTCCTGAGATAAATCATTCTTAATCATGGTGTCAAATCTTTGTTAGGTTCAGCTTACCACTAATTTTTTTAAAGAACTTTGGTGTCTGTGTTCATGGGGGATATGGGTTTGTAGTCTCCTTTTACTGTGATGTCTTCTTTGGTTAAGTATCAGGGCAATATTTGCCTCATAGAATTGAACAATGTCTTTTATTTGTTGTTGTTGCTATTTACTGAAAGTGCAAATAATTATGTTATTTCTTTAAATATTAGACAGAATTTATTATGGAAATGACAGAGCCTATAATTTTCTTGGAGAATGTGTGTAATTGTAAGTTCAATTTTTTTATTGTTTTCTCTTTATTCTTGATTTTTTTTTGCCTTACTAATGCTTGCCAATTTCCTCTAAATTGACTCATTGTTGGAATATTTTTTCCATTTTCTAAAGAGTTGGTGATTATGTCTTGATTTTCTTATCGAATTTTTGAATAATTTGCCATTTGTTTTTCTTCAGTCAGTCTGTATCAGGTATTGACACTTTTTTTAATAAATATCTCAATAATAAATATTCTGGGCATCTCAGGTTACACGTTGTCTATAGCAACAAGTTACCTCTGCTCCTGTAATGTGACAACCACCATGACAATATGTTAACAGGCAGATATGCTGCATTTCAAAAAAACCTGTGAGAAAGCACTCTGCAATCAATATTTGTCTCAAGAGGTACAGCAGACGGACCCCCTCCTCCCCATCTAAATGAAGGCTTATCAACTTTGTTGATCTTTTCTAAGAAGGAATCTGGTTTGTTGACTTTATCCACTATTTTTGGTTTTCATTAATCAATTTCTGTTCCAAAGTATATTATTTCTTATAGTTTGCTTACCTTGAGTTCAGTATTCCCTTATTTTTTTAGTCTCTTGCTAGTGACAGATTAGTTAAAGTGATCTGAGGCCTGTTTTTTCTTATAGTCATTTGAAAAACAAATTTTCTTCTAATCTTTTTTTTTTTTTTTTTTTGCCCATAGCCCAGGAATGTTACAATTATTTTATTTTATTTTTTTATTTCATTAGGTTCAAATTATTTTCTAAGTCCCCTGAGGATTTTTTCCCTTGACTCACAAGTTCATTTGAAATGAGTAAGTTAATTCCAAAATACTTTGAAAGACTCCTGTCTCTTTTTGTAGTTTATTTTAAACTTAAGTCTGTTTGGTGTCAGGTAGCATAATTTGTGAATTCACTACTTTTAAACTTATTTCCTTTGTGGCCTACCATCTGCTCTGCCATAAACCATGTATGGTTGATGGATAACAGTATATAGTCAATCCTTTGTACCCATGAGTTTTGTACCCACAGATTCAACCCACCATAGAACAAAAATACTTGGGAAAAAAATTCCATCTCTACTAAACTTGAATAGCTTCTTGGTTCTTTGTCATTATTTGCTAAACAGAATTTACATTGTATTAGTTTTTATAAATAGGCTAGAGATAATTTAAAGACTATGAGGGGATATCTGTAGGATATATATATATATATATATATATATATATATATATATATATATATATATAAAATCAGGTCATTTTATATTAAAAAAAATCTTGAACACTTAATGACTGTGTTATCCCCAAGGGGGTCCTGGAACCAACACCCCATGTATAATAAAGGATGATAACAATGCTTATTTCAAAACTGCTATTATTCTTCAACTATTTTTTTTTTTTTACTTTTCATTCATTTCCATTTTTCTTTCATGTATTTTGTGTCTCTATTTTCAGGCTTATATACATTTATATTTGTTATGTGTTTCTTGCATACTGAAAGTTTCAGCAAAGTTTCCTCTGTCTTTAATGATACTTCTTTTTTGTCTATATTGTCTAACCCGAATAAGATCACTTTCTTTCTCTTATGATTGCTATTTTCATACATGCATTGTTGTATATTTGCAAACAAAGATTTGCTTGTTTTCCTTGGATCTAAAGTCTGTTCCTTTTAGATAACATGTATTTGGATATTGCTCTTATCCTCTAGACAGTACTATCTGTTATAGTTTGAATGTTTTCCTCAAAAGTTTATGTTTTCCTCAAAAGTTCGTGTTTTGGAAACTTAATCTCAAAATTTATAAGTTTATGGTTTGGGGAGTGGAGGTTTCCAAAGGCTAATTTAGATTAAATGTGTTCTGGAGTGTAGTGCGTCTCTGGAAGCAATGGTAGCTTTATAAGAAAAGGAAGACTGATGTGAGTCTATGTGCTCCCTCCCTCTCACCAAGTGATGCCTTTTTAGGATGGAGCACCAGATGGCTAGTGCCTTGTTACTGAACTGTCCAGATTCTAGAAACGTGAGACCTAGGTTTATTTACTTAATAAATTATGCATTCTGTAAGATTGTGTCATTGCAGCAGAAAACAGAGTAAGACACTCTCTAGATTTTCATTTATTTCAGTCTGTTTTCATTTGGGAACAATTGATATTTTCAAAATTAATCTGATGGTTTGTTGTGAAGGGAGAGTACATAGGTGTTGAGGCCACAGCCTAGTTGGGATGACGCATGGCATTTTTGCCAGAAGTAGTGGTTGAGAGGTGACGCCAGCGAGCCATTAAGATGATGACTTTTGAGTTCTAGCAGAGTTCCCATTGAGTTCCTCCTCTTGAGCTCTTTCGGGGATTCCCGGAGAGTTCCCATTGGTTGGGGAAGTGCCGGAGGAGGGATATTTCCGGTTGCTGGTTCCTGGAGGAGCCCTGTGGCATTGGGGGAATTCCCGGGAGCATGTGTGGAGTGTGCTGGTGGAGTTCAGAAATAAAGTTTGCTCCTGCTTCAGTGGCTCGTGATTTGTGCCCAGACTGCGGCACATAGGGAGAATGGTAATCTGTATGCCAAATAGGATCTAGTCTAGTGGAGCATATTTGGCCATAAAATTAGAGGAAAAAAAAGTTTCAATAAATGCAGAATAAATGAATCAGTGAAGTGCCATATAGATTTTATGCAGTGAAGAATGTGAAAACGAGGGATAAAATGAATTTCACTAACCTGTTCTCTTTTTGGAAAAACAGCACCATCAGTGTCAAGTTTGGAGAGGGTGTGGAGTATATTTTGAATCTAAGTGTAAGTCATCAACTTTGTTCTGTTTTTCCAGCCTTGCTGATCTTTGTTACAACTTTCACTTCATGTCTTTATATTCATGTCTCTCAGCATTTCTTCCTGGTCCTACCAAGGCAATGGATGGTTTCTTCGTCTTTCAAGTTCATTTCACTCTTGTGCCACCTGCCCTCTTCTCTGGGTCTACCCTTGTGTGACCTGCCCATTGTGAACTCTCCTACCTTTATAATCTTGCACCTCTGGCTCCCTGTGAGTTCTATCCCCTGGAAACAGAGAATTAAAAGAGAATACGGTAGTAATTAAACACATTAAAAAATAAATGAGCAAACAGGAGATTACAAGGCTCATTCCACAAATCCATATTTATTTCAACAATTCTCAGCCTCAGTAAACTTTAAGTTTTCATTCAAAATTGGCCTGGGTTCTACTTATATATCTGAGTAAGAGCTGTTAACAGCATAATGCAATGGACAGATTGCAAATAGATGACAATAGTACAAATAGATTACAATGAAATTGTAGTTCAATGTCACAAGGTTGAGTGTAACAATCTACACTACTCCTTTCTCTTTTGACATTGTCTCATTTGGTTTCTATTGTGTCTTGTTCTTAAGAACTTTAATATAATTGTTGGAGTTATTTCTATGAAGTTTGTAGACGACAGATACTCTAGGCACATATTGTTTCTAATCTCCACATCAACTGTGTATAGTAAGTACTGTTATTCACTCTTCAAAGATAATAAACCAAGGATTCAGAAAGAAATTTGCAGTTTTTCCTATTAACTTGGTGGATTAAATTGCCTAGCATGGGTGGGATCCGGGTTCGATCCTCAGCTCCACATAAAAATAAAGGTATTATGTTGTGTCCATCTACATCTAAAAAATAAATATTAAAAAAAAAACATGCACTATCTCCAAATCTCATGAGAATTACATTAAAGTTTTGTTTACTGGCATAAATAAACAATGAAAAAGAAAAGAAGACAGATATGATATTTTGGAAGCTATAAAGCTGATAGATACATGAAAACTGGCTTAACAGACCTTAGAGTCATATAACTCAAGCCATCAGTGAAAAAAATAAGTAGCAAATTTGCATATACAAGAAAGGTAGAAAGAAGAAAGAAAAACAAAAATTTTGATAAAATGGTGCTGGCAGGTACTCATGAAAATACCAGGTTTGGCTAAAGGAAGGGACTAAAACAGGGAATTTAAGTAAAGATTTATAAATAGAAAATCAAACTAAACACTGTAAAAACTCGGAATGCTCTGAACAAAAGATTCTATGAACTTCCTGAGAGAAATACTCTGAAACAAGTTTGTGCAAGAGATCAGGAAACAGAAATGATTCTCAGATTTTTCAACAACAATCTTGAATGGCTGAAAGACAAGGAAGCAAACTTTTAAGCTTGGGACAAATGCCTCCTAATCTGAAATTCCGCACTTGTCTAAAATATCGATTTATTTTGACAGCATAAAAAACACATGAAGGTCTATAAAATTTTACTTTCAATTCACCTTTTCTCAGAAAGATACTAGAGGATGCCCTCTATTAAAACATAGGAGGAAAACAAAAGTGGAAGAAAGAGAATAGGATATAGGGCTCTAAGTTAAGGGAGAAGAGAGGGTACTCTCCAAATTTATGGAGAAATGAGTCCAATATGTTTGCCTTGAGCCATGTACAGCTAGCTAGTAAGCACTTGAAATGTGATTAGTTCAAAATGAGATGAGCTCTAGCCAGGGTTTAGCAAACTTTTCCCATAAAGGCCCAGAAAATAAATATTTAAGGTTTTATGTAACTGAAAACTCTGTCATCGAAACATAGAAAAATCATTGCTAATAATTAACAAATGGCAGTGGCTGTGTCCTTAGCCACTAAGTTAGAGAGCGTGCACAATTTTCCTATAGATTTTCACACTGTTCTTCATAGTATAAAAAATGCTTAGGATTTTAAAGACTAGTACACAAATCTGAAGATACCCAATCTCAAAAATTATAAATTGATTATGTGTTGAAATGGCAATATTTGATTATATTATGTTAAAGAGAGTACATTGTTAACTTTTTGAACATGGCTACCAGGACTTTTGGTTTATGTAGGTGTCACCCATTTTGGTTCTCTTGGACAATATGTACAGGACTATATCTATGTCTTGTCTAAACCAAGGAGTTAAGAGGCTTCTGGAGTTAGGAAGATAAAAGCTTTATAATTCCAAATATGGCTGAATGTATCAATGGGGGAATTACATGAGAGGAAGATAGTTTATGGCTGGGCTACTAACAAGTTTATAGAACTCTAGACAAATTAAAACTAGAAAGCAACAAATATCAACAATGGCAAAACCAAAGAAATTGTACAAAAAAGGTAAAGTTGATATGTTATAATATGTGCCTCAACTGTGCATAGCTGCAGTTGTATGATCATAGAGATGTAAAAAAACACTGCATTTTCACTTACTTATGATTTAATCATGCTGGTAGAATGAGGAGGAAGGAAGATGAACAGGGAGGATACAGTCAGAGTAAAAAAAAAAAATATATATATATATATATATATATATATATATTTCATGTGAAACACAAGAATCCATATGTTTCACTAGAAAATATCTTAATGGACATTAAAATAATAATAATAAATAGTATCCTGATGTTTAGAAACCAATATCAAAAATGTCAGATAAATTAGCACCAAAATATGTCTTGCTGAGGGCAATAGAAATTAGGTGAAGTCAACTATGAGGATGATGTTTTTTATGGTAATCTTTGCAGAACTGATTCTTTATATGCATGTGTGGCTAATAAAAATAAACTAAATTATGTAAATAAATGCGTGAGAATAGACTTTTCTAATATAAATAGATCAGGAGAGGGAAGTCAGGAGATTACAGAATTCACACAATGTCATGTGGCTGACCTTTGGACTGCAGTCTAATCTGAAGCAGATCTGTCTGACTTCATTGCATGATGCTGCCTGAATACAAAAGTAATTAACGCAAGATCAATGGCAGACAAATTAAATGTCAGCTTGGCATCAGGTGTAACAGAGCTTTTGTCTTTGGGTGTTTTAATTCCGGTAAAGGGATCCTAAACAAGGAACTCCTAAAAAAATCCTTAGTCTACTTCAGTTCAACCTTTGTTGAATTCCTGTCTGGGTTGCAAAACTAATGTGTTTTCCTGACAAAAAACATTTTTATTGACTCCCATTACCTCAGGAAAGAACATGAGTAAGATGATATTCTGGATCTAGTCCTTGCCTTTCTAGCTAACTTCTTGTAAAAATTCCATCCTTAAAGGCAGCGCCAAAGGCTGCAGTTGGGTGTTGGTAAGGATTTTAGCTATTTGACCCATGTTTCCTACCACAACAAACAGTTCTTGTCAATGATTATCAATAATGTGTTTGGTAGGCAAATGTTATTTCCAGAAAATTCTTCTCTTTATACCTTTCACATAAAGTTGCTCCTCTGCCTTTGTTTCTTTTAATTATGGTGCCATGTTCTCCAGGATTTGGATATTCTGAAATATCTCATATTCCATGTTTAGTCATGAGTCTATACTGTTTGCATTGCTGTTTTAATTTCTTGACTGTTGAATCTCCTTTACTTGCCTCATAAACTAACATATTTCAACATATTACACATTTGTCTCCCTCTCTCATAAGTTTCCCTGATGCTTCCTAACTTCCCCCTCTGTGAATGGCTATAGTGACTATCTCTGTTTTCAGCCAAGTAACATTGTTTCTCCATGTATCCTCAGTCTCTAGTAAAGGCCTGCACAAGAGGGACATTCCAAAGTCTTCAGTGAGTAATGGTGAGAAGAACCAAGACAGAAAATAGCTAGGAGTGGTGATATGTTTGTATGAGCAAGCAGTAGTCACTGAAGAGCTTTTAACTTGTAGGAGGTGGGTGGAGAGAGAGAATTCATCAATTCCTGTAGGAAGAAATGTTTGTGGCTTGCAGCCTGATTTATTTAAGAATGATTTAGGAACACATGTTGCATAATGGCATATAAAATTTTAACTTAAATAATAAAAAAGAATCATGACTATACAAAGAAAACATTCCGTTCTTTTAGATCATCACATAATGGCTTCATTTTTTTTTTCATTCTTGAATTGAAAAGAACATCGAATGAGCAGTGTTTATGTGAACCATTCCAAACTCACCTCAAGAATGAAGCCCAGTATCTAAGTGAATAATGTACCTCCCCACAACTGGAATCAAGTCTGGGAGTTTGGGACAGGTGGGATGTAATTCAGTAAGTTAGAGATAGGCAGCTTCAAAGCTTGATAATTTTAATATCAGCTCTTTTTCTGATAACTATAAAAAATAAGCAATTTCAGGTAAAATAACTAAAGCCTCAGGTTTGGAGCCAGCAATTGGGCTCTTCATATTATTTTGCATTTCTAAAACCAATTTAGTTAAGATAACTCACATAACTTTCCTGTTGCTTTTTACTAGTTAACTATACTGGCTAAGAAAATTTGGGGCCTCTTGCCCACACCTGAAGAAAAGTCTGAAGAGTAACAAAATAAGTAGAAAACAAAGTTCACTAAAAAAAACTTTCCACCTGTTCTCCATACCAGGAACACGGGCTATAAATACAGCAGCACTATTGATTCTTGTGGATGCGCTTCTGTTCATGATTTTTGACCTTTAGAAAACATGGCTTGTTTATTTCTTTGTGTAGGTAATATATGTATTTTTTTTAATTTTTGAAAAATGGCAAATGTTATGTGACTTGAGCTTTCTTTCTGGCGTAAATAGATGCAAAATTCAATTATGTCAATCTGTGTTCAGTTCTTTCAAAAGGTTTAGTGCAGCTCAAAGCCATTGATGCAGAAAGTAGTTAATAGCATGTCTGCCCAAACACAGGAAGCTGTCCAAGTTCTAACCAAGAACTATAATATTGAACACTTATTTCTCTTGTTTTCAATTGCTTTTTTTTTTCTTTTCCTTACACATTCCTCTTGTAGACGTCAATCTCTTTTGCCTCATGAAAACATTTACTTTATCTTTCCTTTCTTTCAGGATATCATCCAATTTCCGTTATCTTTCTTACTCTAGCAAAATGTTAACAATAGTTATCTTATGCCTCTGTATAATCCCATCTCTCCATAACTCACATCCACTTAATTCCTGCCCCACTCTTGTTCATCACGACTTACATAGTTCATTGACACATGTCCTATTATCTCCTCTTGGCTCTCATGATTTTTACCTCCTTGAATTATTCGAGTTGAATTTACCCTTCTAGTAACTTTTCTCTTTTTGTTTTTGTTTGCCCTTTTCTTTTACTTCTTCCTTCCTCTCCATCCTCCCCCTCTCTTCCTCCTTTTCACAAGACAACTTCATTTACAACATGCTATGGTATTCTCTAATTTTTCCATTGGACCTTCTCTTCATAGAACATTGCACCATTTTGTAACATTGGTTCACTTTATGCTTTGAATATAGCCCTTGCTGCTCTTGATACTGCAACCTATTTTTAAAATGGACATGTTTCTTTCTCTTCCTCTCTCCCTGCTCCTCCCTCATCTTTCCAACCCACCTCCCCCACCTCAGGGGAAACAGGATTACCTTTCTTCTCTGTCCTAAACAGAGTTATCTGCCCTTGAACACTAACCTACCATAAGAATGCATTAATCCAGACTTTGGGGATGGCCCCCCGGAAGATCCCAGAAATGACAATTTCCCAAATTAACAAATGAAAGACAACTCTAACAGAGAACATGTGAAATGCAGGCATTGAGTCATCTCTTTAAAAAGCCCCCTGTTCCTGCTGATGGGGAAAATCACAGCCTTTTGGACAGGAGTCCCCTGGTTTCTCCTTTTCCAGCAAAGCAATGAACCTTCTTTTTCCTTTTACTCAAAACTGTGTCCTTATTATTGGATTAGCACTGGGGACAAGGACTGAGCTTGCAAATTGGAAGAGGAAATCTGCTGAAATGATGAATTGTTTGGACCTGGTGACTAACAATTACGTTCCTGAGTCTTTTGAAAACTTGTATGTAATTAAAGTTTTGTTCTAGCAATCCTAATTTTTTTTTTTTAGTCAGAAATTCTGAGAAAGAAAGAAAGAAAGAAGAAAGAAAGAAAGAAAGAAAGAAAGAAAGGGAGGGAGGGAGGGAGGGAAGAAAGAAAGAGGGAGGGTGGGTTTGGAGAATTCCAAGGACCAATCAGCTTCAGCTTCTTAGGTTCTTTAGATAAAGGAAGTATTAGTGAGGGTTGGAACAAGTAATTCCAAGGTTTTATATGGGGAACACTTGTTTGTTTCTGCTCACATGCCAAGCTGATGGAAGAGGTTGTGGGTGAGAAGATTCTGTACCACTTAATGACTCAGGGAGCTAGGCCTCTTTGTCCAGTGGCTCTACCATCCTGCTGTCTCCTGTGAGGCCAAACAGTCATTGAACAGAGAGAAAGATCTCCTAAGATCTGCAAACAAGCCTGAAAGTGATATCAGCATTCTAACACATTTGGCTTTGGTTACAAAACACCCAGAATGAGTTGTGTATAGAAAGGAACAATGGTACAACTATTAGTGACCAATTAGCATTTTTTATTCTACTGTGTGACTTTAGGCAAGCCATGTAAACTTTCTGGGCCCTACTGATCTTCTCTCTAAGATGGAGACAGTTTTAATGATGTTCAGTTGATGGGGTTTTCACAAAAAGTTAATGGGTTAAAACCTTAAAATAATGACTGAAATGTAGTAAGCACTATACATATATTATGTAATAGTATGGAATATATATTTTATAGTGATATCAAGTACTGAAGTTTGACAGCCAAATATAAACTTTCATGCCAAGAATGTCTATGTAGTAGTATAATGCTTCTTAATGCCCCTGCAAAGTAGATACCTTTATTACATCATACAGAAGTAGATGCTGAGATCACACAAGCAATTAATGGCCCAGCTAGAAAAGAAACAAGACTATCTGAATCCAAAGCCATGACCTTTTTAGTATCCTTCTGCTCGCCATTCTGTCATAGCCAAATAGCTATGCACATCTGTGTATATGTGTATGCACAAGTATGCATATGTGTAAGAAAAAGGGTCTCTGTGCCCATATATATCTATAAATAATACAAAATTGCTACTCATAGTTCAATATCCAAAGAAAAATTTCAATGCCCAAAGTCCTTTCTTCCAGTTTATTTATCGTAATTGCAGTGTGCAAATATATTCATCTGTTTGGAATTGACTATGTAGAATGACACTGGAATTACCTGTGCAACAAAATTTAATTAAACCCAAGTAGCATTACCCAGCCAAGTTAAAAAAAAAAAAAAAAAAAAACTGAGAAAAACAATTTAGTCAACTATGGATACTCTTCTTACAAAATGAAGCCTGAAGGGCTTCGGTGCAAATATTCCAAGCATTTTCTTATACTTTAAACAAATGGAGTAATTCTAATGTGCTTCAAACATAGTGTGTTGCTAAAAACCAAAAATAATAAGAATGATTTGAGCTTTAGCATACCTATTGGCAATTATTAATGCTCATATACTTTGTAAACGGACAAGAAGCAGACAAAAATACTCATTCTCTTTCTCTCTGTGAGTGTGTGGCATGAATACATACGCAAACACAAAATTCTGGATTCTAAAAAATACTCCTATAGCTATACATTTATTTGCCTTGCTATTTTCTTTTGTTCAACATATCTTACTTCTTTTAGTTATGTTCTCAGTTTTTTCAGATTACAATTGAATTTATTCTTCAATAAGGGAAGCCAGCTTACTATAACAATGTAAGGTGTTAAACCTTGGGTTTAAATTGATTGTAGATGCCGAGATATTGAACTCCTTGGTCTGGAAGCATCCAAGCAGGGCTAGAAGCAGCTGGAAACCTTTCCCCATCTAACCAGGGTGCCACAGAAATGTTGCTTTCTAAAGAAGCTTTCAAGTGAGGTTGTGGTATAGCACTGATATCTCCCATCCTTACCCATCCCTCCTACATATTATAGGAAGTTGCCAGTTCACCTCCACTACTCGTTGGCACACTCTTGCCACTTAACTCATTGTCTTACTACATTTTATGATTTCACTATGGGAATTCGTGAGTTGGTATGACCTTCTCTCTTAGTATGCTCGTTCATCAAAGAACAAACGTGGTTAAACCAGCCTGGACTGGGCCAATAGAAAATGAGAGCAAATTACACCCACTGAGCTTTCCAGATCACCGTCTGCTCACTCCTCCCTCCTTAACAACCCGCTTTCTTAAATCCATACTCATGATTTACCATGCTTTCATGGTATAAACCATGTTTATAGATACTTGTTTTTGAAAACCGAGTTTATGTTTTAGTTAATACAACTTTGTTTGAAAAACAAACATCCAGTGTTATGTGTGCTTTTAATCACTATTAAATTCATTGTTTAACTATTTTTATTTTATTTATGAGTTTTTTAGAGTTAATGATAAAGTTTCACATCAATTTTATGAATTGTAAAAAGTTCTGCTTTCTTTTTTGTTGTTTTTACTTTGTTTTAGCTTGATGGGTAATATTTATAGAGAGGTACAGAAATGTATGTCTTCTTTATATTCATAGTTAATTAGAAAATTTACAGATGGGAAATAATCTTCTTTAACCTATTTGATATTCTGAACTTGAATTCTGTTTTGTCTAGAATACTGACTAATCTACTTCCCCATGTTTTTAATTTTATTCTGTTTCCTAGGTTTGTATTTTTATTGTATTGACTTAAAATTTGAGTTACATCTTTATACAGAATGAGATTATAATAAATTTTCTGATTTCTTATATATGTGCTTGCTTGTTTAATTGTTTAATTTTTTTTAATTTTAAGGCTAACATTGTTATTATATTACTTTGAGATTATATTTCATGTGATGGCTTCCACACGAATTTTGAAGGTATCACTCATCTATATTTTTATAAGAGACAACACATTTTGTTTGCTTATTGGGGCTTTTATAATTTTTTTCTTATTCTAATTTTTCAAAATTTTACATCGTGTCTAGATATTTATAATTTAATATTAGTACTATTCTGCACAATCAAGTGCACCATTCATAATCTGATGACCAAGATCTTTATTTCAACTTAAATAGATTTTCTAGGTTAAAATTTCTGATGATTACCTTATCTCTTGAATTCTCTCCCACAAATTATATTTTTAAACTCTTTTGCCTTGTTGTAGAAAACTCTAAATGAATAACTTTTTAACTGCATCTTTTTACTAAAAAGCTCATCTGTATGACTAAGTCACAAATGGCAGTATCTCTGATTATTTAGCATAGCTATCTGCATATGACACATTTAATCCTTCAGTAGATAGGAATTAACCTTACTTCAAAATACCTTTGTTTGGCCTCCTGGAACTCACTCTGCCATATGTTCCAGTGAGGTTTTAGTTGCTTGCATGCTGGTTGTTCAACGTATGTGAACATGAATATGGCTTCATTTTAGTTATATAATCCCTTTTTGTGATGGTTGTCAGCTCATGCTGTGATTGCACAGGACTGTGGAAGAGCTGTGCCAAACAGTAGAAGTGCCCAGGGTTTGTCCCCTCAATGTAGGATTTCAACTGACCTCCTACGTTCTGAATTTTAGGGAGATACACCTCTGAGTCTCTGCAGAAAGTAAGGGCATCTTCTACCTGCCCCGTAGACCATTGATCTGGGGGCTATTCTGCATCCACTTTTACCTACTGTAAAGTAAAATCCATTGGGAACAATGCCATTTATTTCCTATAAGTGATAGAAGTCTTTTATTTTTATTTACTTCCAAAAGCCTTTGAAGATTCAGAAATGTTTAAAATTTTTGATCTGCTAATAACATCCATTTTGTTTTTCAGAACATTAGATATCATATTTTCATCTGCTCAAATGACATTTTAACAGAAAAAAAATCCTCATAGACTTATGTATTTAAACCATATTCTTGATGAAGTGGGATATTTTCCTTTATGTGTTTTGTGTTTATTGCAGGTCTTTAATCTTTTTATTCTCCTCTAACAGTGAATTGAAATATCAACTATTTCATAAAATGTGTTAATGAGACAAAATAATTTACCATGTAAACTCTCAGGTCTTGAAAAATGCAGATAATACCACAAATTTTGGAGTTGGGAGAAGTTTATACATACTGGCTTTATGAAAACTGGATAGTGGCTCTGACCTAAACAGTATTCGCTAAACATCGATTGCCTCTCCTGACCTTGTCCCGCTTTTGTACTGATGGACCACTCACCCTAGATGAGTTTGTAATGCTTTCAAGGATAAGGATAGCTCTTGCACTTTTTCGTGTTAGCATTGGAGCACCTAATGCCAAACATCTACTTAAAAGGGCTAGTTGAATAAGTGCAATATGTAGAAAGATCGTGTTCCAGCCAGTGACTATAAGTGCTGAATCCCTGGCACTCAAGAGATGACAGGACCCTATGAAAGGAGCTGCTTCATTCCATGCTCTTTGACAGCTCCCTGAGCAGATGCCTAACTCTGCCCTTTCCATTTTGCTCTCCTGTTCACTGTGTCTTTTATCTAAGTAATGGGGGAAAAGATATAATCAGACTTCTAATTTCTATATACTTTCACTTCTGGAAGTGATAAAAGTACATTGGAAAATGAAGATATCTATCTGGGGAAAACAGGAACACTATGAAGATGGGTAAGTCAGGTTTTGTCACTTGCCCTTATGGGAAGGAAGCCTGTGAGGAGAGCTCCTAATGCAAAGCTCTGGATGTCAGAAAACAGCTTTAATGGTGGTTATTTCTAGAACTCTCTGAAGTTGTTAAAATATTTCACTTTAAGTAACTACCTGTCCATACTGCCTTATATAATTATGAAATTCATGAATGCTCCTGTTAGAAAACATAGAGTTAACACAGGCTCAGGATCCAATGAGAATCTAAAATTTTCACCTCTCTCTTCTGTAGTCTTGGTTGTTATCTGTGCCTTACTGCCGCAGTCCGGCTGCAGCAAAATAACCAGGGGGTGACAAACAACTTGTGTACATTGATACAGCAGGAGTGGAAGCCGTTTATTGCAGGACAGGAGCAGTATTTATACATTCCACACAGCTTATCTAATTAGCATAAACTAGATACAGCAGTCAACCAATAAGGAATCTCCACACTTAATGGCTCACTGGTGTTATTTCACAAACCACTCCCTCTGGCATTTTGCCAGGCACCATCCAGACTTGTTTACATACTCTAACATTTCCCCCTTTTGTTTAATTTAAATAACGACCATAGTGGTTTTTACACAAACACCATAAATAATCTGCTACAAGCAGAAGGAGAGGATACAGAATGCCACAATACCAAGCCAATTGATGGCTCCATGCAAGAAGCCCTTGGAAAAATTATACAAGCAATGACACCGTTAGCAAAGATACCGAGTTACAATTTGTTGTACATTACAGTTTGTTGTCTCAGTCCAGGTAAAGCAGTGTCTCAATAGATTAACTCACAGTCCAGATAAATCACAGTCCAGGTAAGTTCTGCAGGCAGCTAGCTTAAATCACAGTCCAGGTAAGTTCTGCAGGCAGCTAGCCTAAGCTGTAGCAGCAGAAACAGCAACAGCTCCGAAGTCTCATCCATTTCTCAGCCAAAGTTTTGTCCGGTTCTCAGCAAAACTGGAAATTCTTCCACCTTCGTTTTCATTGGCACTGGGATGAAGGCAGGAACTCCAGCAATGATGCTAAAGAAAATCCTGTAGCATTCCACTAAGAAAACAACCTTCTGAACAATTTAGTACATTATCTCAAGGTTTTTTACATTTGAAATAAGCCTTAATAGTGCTCATTATTTATCAGCCTCCAGGTCAGGTTTGGATTTGGGCTCACGGCAGTGGCATCTCGTTCCCCGGGCGGGGACGGGGAAGAGCCAGCTGCCACCTTTTGGAAATTCCTTGCTGTGCCATGATGGGCTCCTATATGCGGCAGCCTCCATGCGGCTTCACACACCCTCCGATAACGAAAAGTATTTAGTAGTAGCCTTTTGCTGCAACTTTTTTCCTGATAATCCTTCTTCTTCTGAACTTTCTTTTTCTTTCTGACTAGAGTTCCTGGGCTCTTATCAACACATGCCCTAACTATTCTTGGTTCCACTGGGGTGCCTTCTTCCCTTAGTAATTTACTTCTCACCCCTTCCATATTTTCATCACAAAGACAATACAATACACTGAGACAAAACAAGACACAAACATACTGCATCAATCTTCTCCATTTTCTCGAAATGGTCATTTTTCCTCTCGCCCTATCTGCCTAGGGACGAGCAGATTTGCTCCCGTCCTATCTATGGACGGGTAGCTTTTTCTCGTCACTTACCCCCGAGTGTCCCGGGGCTCCCCATAACGGGCCACCATCTGCCGCAGTCCGGCTGCAGCAAAATAACCAGCGGGTGACAAACAACTTGTGTACATTGATACAGCAGGAGTGGAAGCCGTTTATTGCAGGACAGGAGCAGTATTTATACATTCCACACAGCTTATCTAATTAGCATAAACTAGATACAGCAGTCAACCAATAAGGAATCTCCACACTTAATGGCTTGCTGGCATTACTTCACAAACCACTCCCTCTGGCATTTTGCCAGGTACCATCCACACTTGTTTACATACTCTAACACCTTAGAGCTCACTCTTCTTTTCCTGATAGAAATTAATTTAAGGGCTGGGTTGTGGCTCAGCAGTAGAGCAATCGCCTTGCACATGCGAGACTTGGGTTTGTCTCAGTACCACATAAAAATAAATAAGTGAAATAAAGGTATTGTGTCCAACTACAACTAAAAAATAAATATTTTTTTAAAAAAGAAATTTATTTAAATGAGAAAGTTACTGAGCTGGGGATGTAGCTTGGTAGAAGAGCATTTGCAAAGTCAATGCAATACCTTGGGTTTCATCCCAGTATTATATGAAACACACACACAAACACACACACAAACACACACACACACACACACACACCACAAACACACAAAGTTTCTTGGAAGTTAATAGATATCCCAAGGGAATACATAATATAAAATTATTCGTTAGGAATTGCACAGCATTTACATTTTTAATAAAAATATCTAAATTTCAGAACTCTTAAACTCCATGTTTGTTTAAGTACACCAGAAAAACATGTTTCCACAAATATTGTAGCAACCTTGCCTTGTATTCCTTTGGACAGAATTTATCACATGTTTATTTCATAAGCAATTGTTGCCACTAAGATTATCTTTAGACCACTGAGGTACCATTCTGAGCCCAGCCTTCCAAATGATATTTCTGTTACAATATGTGGTTTAATTACATGTCAACTGAATTCATAATAATGGATTATTGTTATATCTTAATGACTATTTTATAAATTGATCACCTTACTTCATTCTTTATTAGATGTACAATATAAATTTAAAGTAGTATTTAACTAAATTTCAGAATATTAAGGGAGTTCTTAAAACTTGCTGATTCTGAAATTCTTGAAAATCCAAGAGTTCACATGCATAGAGATTTTTATTAAAAATGTAAATGCTATGCAATTGCTAAGAGATATTTTATTATGAATTACCATTTCAAAAACTGACATAGATTCTTTTATTAGGTTTAGATAAATTGTCTCCTTTTAGACACTGAATTTATAACAAACAGTCAAACTCCACTCTCCTATGGCATTTAAAAATAGAACCTCATTAATGACATTTTATTGTTTTATTCCTATTTTTTGGGATAGTGGAGAATTTGAATTCCATGGTAATTCATGTAAGCACTGAGTATATTTTGGGTTATCTGGGGTGGAGAAATGTTTAGATCTTTGGGGATTTGATTCTTACATAGTGAAAATTCAACACATTCTTTAATCTTTTGAGATTCTCAAAAATACAGTGCAGTACAGATATGACAAGTTGTTCTCGGATTCTAGAATCCTCAAACTTCCTTTAATGTTTTTTATTACTTATTTGGAGAAGCAAAACTTTTTGATAATTGAAGTACTTTTTATTGCTAAGAAAGTTTTTTTTTTTTTTTTTTTTTTTTTAGTTTTGTTTTGTTTTTGCTTTTGTTATATAACTTCCCACACAACAAACATCCTGGAAGGAAAATTGTATGAAGAAGTATAGAAAACTCCCTTAAAAAGCAGATGTAACTGAACACATAATCACTTTTACTATTTTGTTTATTTTTAAAAGCAAAGAGTACATTTCAAAACATATTAGGCATTTACCTTTTGCTTTCTTTAATTCTTAGCACTGAATTTATTGAATGAATAAGATCCTTTGTCTCCCCTAAATGAAATTGTATACTACAGAAAGGAAACGCATAAAATAATGCATGCATTATAGTAATGCAAATAGTGTCTTACTCCAGGAGCATGAAGGTCTCAAGTTTTACCTAGAAGTGGAATTACTGGGTCATGAGATGTAGATACCTTCAAACTTGTTTTAAAAACCGTTGTAATAATTTATGATACAAATCCAAACGGAAAAATTCATTCTTAAATAAATTAAAATTTACATTAATACAAAAATTTAAAAAATTTACCTGACTATGCAATGATATAAGAATTTTTTTTTTTTTTTAAATCACCATGGATACGAGGGTGGGTTCTAAAGAAGTGATAAAGACTGATAAAATAATTTTAAAAAACCCAACAACTACAACAACACACACACAACAAATAATGAAGGCAAGTATAATGTCTTTATTTTATTCTGGTTATAAGAATCCTGGTCTCATTTCTATTCTCAAAGCACTCCAAAACACATCTCTGACTCTATGTTTGTATGTCCATGGTCATGAACTCTGCCACCAAACTGGCTGAGTTGGAAGTTACTTTACATATTTATCATTTGAATAGAGGCATGTATGGTACCCAACTCTTGAAATATAATTACAGTCCACTGATAAAATAGAGAGTAAGTATGTGGTGGAGCATTGCTTGGCACACACTAAACTTCAGCAAAGAGTAGCCAACACAGAGCTCACAGTATGCAAACACAGTTAGGATATGTGTGCTGCTTCAGATTGTTTCACCCTCAATCCTACTTTTTTTTTTTTTTTTTGAGGTTTTGGGAATTGAACCCAATGGCACTGTAACCCCTAAGCTACATCCTCAGTTCTTATTATTTTATTTTGAGACAAGGTCTCAGGAAGTTGCCCAAGCTAGCTTCAAACTTGCAGTCCTGCCCCGCCTCCCCAGAGTCACTGGGATTGGAGGTAGGTGCCACTGACCGTGGTCTGAATCATATTCTTTTGAGGTAAGTAAGTGTCTTCAAATATCAATGTTCTTCTCTGTAAAACTGGGATATATTTAGTGCCCACCACATAGGGTACTACATATATTGAAAGAATCATGTGAGAAAAATACATTTAAAAAATACTTAAATAGTGCAGGACACATAGTAAGTTCTAAGTTTTATAGTTAGCATCCTTACTTTTATTGTAGCTGTTATTTTGGTCCTTTCATCTCTTTTTCAGTTTCCAATCCTTCCCTTTGAAGCAGGTGATTCTTTCTTCCTCGTAGATCTGAGTTAACACATAGTTTCCTGACACCCAAAATAAATGTGTCGTGAGGGCTGAAGGAAGAAAAGTTTCAGGTGAATGTTTTAAAAATAACTTAGTTGTGGTCAAAGGAGGGGGAAAAATCAGAAAAACTCAAATCATTTCACTTTTAATATTATGTGAATGAATGTCTCAGAGACTTTGTTCTTGTTTAATGCTGAAAATAGCCTTACTGACTGAGCCTCACAAAGCTGCTCTTTTAACATTTTCTTCTTAGCATTTTATATTATGTAAGATGAGCTAGCTTTCTTCTTTTTTTTTCCTGTCTCTCAGTTCTATTTATTAAGTGTTCCCCGCCCCCACAGCTTTTATCACATGTCAAATTCCCCTCACACTTAGAATTGCTTCTGCTTGGTCCAGTCATCTACTGAATGGTTTCTCAATAAATACCACCTTGACTTAGTTTCTGTTACTCTCTAAAATAGTAAAATGGGCTTTCTTAGTTTATATCGTTAGTGTCTTTTGTTTCCTTAGCGTTATGTGGAACTTGACACAGGCAATGCCATTTTGAAAGGTATCCTCTATCTTATTATTATTTTTTTTAAAGAAAGAGTGGGAAAGAGAGAGAGAGAATTTTTTAATATTTATTTTTCAGTTCTCGGCGGACACAACATCTTTGTTTGTATGTGGTGCTGAGGATCGAACCGGGCTGCACACATGCCAGGCGAGCGCGCTACCGCTTGAGCCACATGCCCAGCCCCTATACTCCATCTTAGAACCAGAGCGACCTTCAAATCACTGATGCAGCCTGACCTAAACCAGAGACAGTACTCCATCATCATGAATAGAAACCACAATCCCACCATCCTCATAAGAAAGGAAATTGGTATGTGGGACTGAAATCCTGAAAACACTTTATGAAGGTGACACAACAAGAACCCTTTCCTGACCACCCCTAGCAAGGGCCTAAGGCTCTCTCCCTCATTCACTTCTACCTCCCCCAGGGTGTAAGCAGAAGATGGGTTGCAGTCTCCACTAAGCCCCCCTGTGCAGGTTTGTTCCAAAGAGACCTGTGTTACAGTTGAGCCACGTCCCCTATTCCTTCACTTACTTCCTACATATGGTGCTGAAACCTGAGACCTGTGTTCAAGGTTTCCACCAAGAGTGGATCCCCACCTGGTCTCTCTCTCACTCTTTCCCTCTCTCATCCTTCCTTCTTTTCTTTGGGCTGCTCCAGTAAGAACCATTCACATTGCTGGACTTCACATCCGCCACCAACCATCACCTATTGTCTGAGTGACACCCCTCCATCACCTATTGTCTGAGTGACACCCCTCCAAATCTTGTGGTTTCCTGGAATCCCGCCACAGTTTCTCTCTCTGTGGATACTGTTCCTCTGAGAAATCCCATCTCTGGGTGACAGAAACCCTATCACCTCTGAATGACAACAACTTGCTTTCTTTGGGGACACCCATCCATTGCTGGTCATTCCATGGGTGGTTTCTGAATCAACATCGGAGAAATCAAAATTCCTATGGGAACACCCATAGATGTTGGCTTCTCTTTCTGCCAGAGTCCTTGCAGGCCCTCCATCTTGTTCAGCATGAGCCTGGCCACATCAAAACTTTAGAGAGACTTAAAAACTTTAAGGAAAAATCCAATTTAAGTTTGTTAAACAGAGAAGAGTAAAGATGTCTTTAAATTTACTAACGTGTAACAGGGGTTCACTTGATGCTTTCATTATCTGCCTTGTGGCTTTGAAACATACATCAATTTTTTTTCCTTTTTTGCAAACTTCATCTCTCTGATCTTCTCTTCCGTAACCTTTTCCCTCATCTTCTTTGCCCTAACTTTCTCCTCCCTGATCTTCTCCTTCCTGATCTCTCCTCCCTAATCTCATTTTCTCTGAATCACCTCTATAAAAGCCCCTTGTTTCTGCTGATGGGCAGAATCACAGCCTCTGGGATAGGAGTCCCCTGCATTTCTCCTTTTCTAGCAAAATGATAAACCTTCTTTTTCCTTTTACTCAAAACCGTGTCCTCATTATTGGATTGACATCAGGAACAAAGACCAAGCTTTCAGCACTAGTCTCTATAAAATGTTTAAAATGTAATATCCATTGCTTCTAGGATTTTTCTTCAGCAGGAAAAAGATGGCTCACACTGTTAACTACACCTGTCGATATCTTTGTTTTCATGGGTAACCTAAAGTTAACAGTTAAAATTAAGAAATTAGATTTAACACAAATGGGATTAATTTTAATAAATGTGTTTGAGGAGACATATAATTCATTTATAGATTAAAAAACTAAAAAAACCTCAACTGCTAAATATAATTTCTAGTACTTTGTCTTCTTGAATTTCCATAAGGTCGTATAAATTTGAGTCTATTAAAATGTGTTTTTCAAATTTGTAAATGAAAAGTTTAAGATTGTATTGTTTCTGGGTCTTCACTAAAAGCAAGGTTACTAAGGGTCAAAATTCCAACACATGTAATTCTATATGCAAAGAGTACAAGTTTCAACTGTGTTTTATTTAAAGTACTGTAAAAAGAGTATTTCATCTTATAAAAGAAGAGTAATTTTTCTAAATTCAGAAATTTCACAAGCATTGTTTTAGAATGTAAATTTGTCAGCAACTGGAAAAGAAAGACAAGAAAGTTATAGGTATAGAAGTTAAACAGATCGTAGAATACCTAAGTAAGTTGAGAAAGGTTTGTGGAAGGTAAATTGCAAAAGGTGTATGTATGTGATTGAGTGAGTTATAATCGGCAGTCAGTTTTCAAGGGTTTTTTTTCCTAAGGTTGACCTTAGTGCTACTTCACTACATTTAGAAACAACAAGGACTCCTTAAAACATGTATCTCCTCTTGTTTCAAGATAATTTCTTGTGTCTTGGGTGTTTTTACTTAGAGAAATGAACTCTGAAAGGGATTACAGTTTGTACCTGTTTTAAATAGTCAATTTAAAACAGGTACTAATCTTTTAAATGATTATTTTGTAATTGTTTAAATAAACAGCTGTTAATTTAGGTTACTGCAGTATAGTTGATACCCTAAATATATGTGACAAGGATGTGTACATCTGAAAACTGCCTGAGCCTGGTCCAAGTGGTATGTAAAAGTTCATAAAATAAAAGTATATGAAGGTTTATAGGCAAGGTAACCAATGAGTACTCATTTTTATACATTGTATCTGACATAGAAGGGTCACTCTGCCATATAAAGATCTTGTATCTGTTTGTTCTAAGTCTCTTTCTGATCATTAAATTTTTTTCAAGTGTATAACAGATTTAAGGCTATCCCTTGATCTTTGCTAATAGTGCTGACTCATGCGGACCTGTGATTAGTTTTTCCCTATACTATGGATTCTAAATTTTTCTTTAAATATATAAGAACATATGTGTAATCATGACCCTACCCATTACTGGATTCTATGTATATTAGACGTATTCATGTTTTTCAAGTATACAAGGCTTTTAAAATGTAAAGTTTAGGAGAGCAATTTACCAAATTCGTGTTCTCTAAACTAAAATTATCTGTAGGTTTGTTTCCTTCAGGATTTATATAAAAATAATAAATTTGGTTGGTATTTGTTTCATTTAATCTTTTGTAACTGGGTAAAGGTAATCTTTTATTAATAAGTTTTAAACAATTTTGTGTTGCTGTTTACACTGGGATGAAAATTCAAAAAGACTTTTGGAAGGTAATAGGGAGAGTCGGATTTGTTAAGAGCTCTCTTAGCCTTCTGTTTTATTCATGTTTCAAATGGAATGTTGTATTATGTTAACTGCTATTTAGACTCAGGAAACAATACATGACAACTTTGTGGAATGAGATTAAAGAGGCAAAGATCAGCTTCAGCAGTAAAATACTTTGATTTGTTAAGAGTCCAGCCTTACCTGAGTTAAGGTTCTGCCTATCATCCTTCTCCATGTTAGGATGGCTCCAAAATAGGTTAGAATTAAGTTTATATAAAGTTATATTTAAGATTTTTTTATTGTTGTAGAGATTACTGTGATATCAAAATAAACAAGGGAAATAGTATAAAACTTAAGTAAAGGTTTGAGTAAATTGTAAAAGGTATTTATTTAGGTTTGTAAAAGTTGGTAAAAAGTAAAACTTGTACATAATTTTGTTGATAAATATGAGTCTTTGTAGAGGCTAAATAGTTACCAAAGATACATTAGTGTTTGTTTTGCATTTTCCTTGTAAAACATTATAACTTTTGTTGCCTGTTAGTGTTTTGCAGAAATGATACTTTTAACAGAACAACCTGAGTTAGTTGAATACAATAAGCCATCATCCCGAGGACAAATAGGATGAAATGCGGACTTGCAGTACTAATACTGACCCCAATTAAATGCAAGGGGTAACTGTAAAATTATACAGAGTGAAGTTTAATGTGTTACTCCCATTTTGAGACTGGTGAAACTGGCTTGTTGGTTATTTAAAATCAAAAACTTGGACACCAAAGTCAATGAATTAAAAGGGCCAAGAAAAAAGTAGCTAATACCTTGGCACTTGCCATCTAAGGTCAACCAGGACACAGGGATAGGTGGGACCCCTCTACAAGCCTTGCATCTCTGGTGAGTGACCTCAAATTCCAAATCAAGGGAATCTTGAGGACCCTAGAAAACAGGAAGCCAACCAATGCCTATCCTGCAACAAGGAAGGTCATTGCAAAGGGAAATGTCCCTGATACATGCAAGGGATGCTTGCAATCTGACCCATCCAGTCAGATGGCTCAATTGGGAGAGGAAGGCTAGGCTTCTCACACATTCCCAAGTATAATCTCAGGAAGCTCAGCTGACCCTAATAGTAGATAGAAACAAAGTCTATTTTGAGCAACTTGGTCTTAAATACCCAGCAGGAGAGTATAACCAAAGCACAGTCCTACATGGACATTTTGAAGGGGGACTAATGGCTTTTAAAAATATTTCTTGAGATATACACTTGTCAGCTCTCTGACAAGTGTATATCTCAAGAAATAAATAAATAAAACTGGGAGTTGGGAAAAAAAAAAAAGATGCTGCCAGAATCACAAGTTTGCTCTAAGTCAGTTTGAAACCTACAAATTTTCCTAATCTTCTATACAGGTAAACTCTGTTTTTTACTGGTATGGTGGTTTAGTTCTAATATTTATCTGTCAGATCAATCTAAAAGATAAAATGTGGTATGTAAAAACCGTAGCTGACTTTCCCAAGAGAGCCCTAAGTTACACAGCTAAAGGGACCCTTCAGTTAACACAAAGATAATTCACAGAAATCAGATGGCATTCCACAACTCCAGGAGGCACACCTGTGCCATTATAAAAATTAAAAGGCTGTGTTTCTAGCAACTCCACTAGAGTTTCTAAAGCCCTGAATGCCCTTCACTCACAAATATATGTCACGTGAGACTACAACTTAAGCTCTAATAAGTCATCATCTTTGTGGTCTTCAGAGGTGTGCTGATAACACTGATTGCTTTTGTGCTAATTTTTTTTTAAAGAAAAGTGTGCTTTGCTGTATTGTTTATTGTAGTCCTAGCATGATTCCTCCCTTATGTCCACCTTGTCGAGTCATCAGCCATCTGCCATCACAGGTACCCAGAGTCCACTAAACTCCAGATGGTCATGGAAATATGAACTTCCATGGAGCTGCCTTCCAACTAACACCAAAGTCCCCTAGATAGACCTTTTTGAGGGATTCCTTGACTGCCACAGTCAAAACCAACCAGTAGCTCCAAGAAGCCAGAGCGGTCATTGCCCCTTTCCCTGAAGAGAGTCAAGGACCTCTTCAGAGGTGGGATTGAGGCAGGAGATAGATGACCGATCATCAGATAGAAATGAGGACCTTAGAGAATGATCCCACCACCCCACATTGAAACCCAAGGCTGAAGCCTTTTTCATTTGTTTTTGGCTGACTAAAGGGAAGGCCCCAGTCACTCATGGGACCCCAACTCTTAACCTTGGCAGGAACATCCTAACAATTCATCTAAATTTCCACCATAGCTCCCCATATTCCTCTGCCTCCTTTATCCTTTTATGCTAACTGAAGCTTTCTCTTCCCCTCTAACTTCTCTGTCAGCTCTCTTCCCTCAGGTGTCAGCCACAGGATAGGATACTCCCAAGCCCACCATGGCCACCCGCCAAACTCACATTAACATTTTCCTACAAGACCTGTCTCCAGCTAAAGCAAGGCATCGTCTCTCATGTCTCTGGCCGCCTCAATGATGATCAGGGAATCTTCTTCCCATGTAACATTGACACTTACATTTGTTTACCCAATAACTGGACAGGAACTTGTCTGGCCCCTTTTCTAGTTACAATTCTCTGTGTAATTATTGGTTTTGCTATTGAGCCCTCCCTGTTTCTGCTATTCACCTACTTTTTACAGAGAATCTACTGATCAGAGGTTCCAGAACATTCTTCTGCTGAGTTATGTTAGAATTGTTCAATACCAGTGCCTACAGGGTTCCTCAACTATGCTCCCTTTCTGTGAGTAGGTGTTTAAGCTACGTTGCCACCACTTACTCCTATCACCACTTTCTTATCAAATAAAGAAAAAAGGGATGTTAGGTAGAACTTGACATGGGCAATGCCATTTTGAAACATATTGTCCATCTTAAAACCAGAGTCATCTTAAGGTCACTCTGGCTGCCTGATCTAAGCCCCAGACAATACATCATCATGCAAAGAAACCACAAACACTCCATCATGGTCACAAGAAAGGAAACTGCTATGTGTGACTGAAATGCTGAAAACACCTAGTTCCTTATGACCTTGACACTACAAGGACCCTTCCCTGACAACCCCCTAGCAAGGGCCTAATGCCTCCCTCCCTCATTCCTCTATATCTGCCCCAGGATGTAAGCAGAAGATGGGTTCCAGTCTCCTCCCCCTATACAGGTTTGTCCCAAATAAGCCTGTGTTACTATTGAGTGGCCTCTCTATTTTGTTCATTCAGTTCTTTACTTAGACTTAGTCTATCATCTCAAAGGAGCCAAGGATTTGATCTCTTTTTATTAATTAATCTATATTTCTTCTAATGTGTCCAGAGCAATATAAGTACTCTAATTATTTTTAATTGTTTTAAAGTAATTTTAGATTTACAAAAATTTACAAAGATAATATTGAGAGTTCCTACATACCCCACACCCATTATCTTCTATTGCTAAAATCTTATAGCACAAATTTGTTAAAATTAATAAGTTAATACTGATCCATAATAATTAACTCCCCACATTATTCAGATTTCCTGTTTTTAGCAATTATCTTTTTAGTGTTCCAGAATATCATCTAGGATCTCAGGGTCATATATTACATTTAATTCTTTTTTTTTTTTTTTGCTTTGTTTTGTTTTGGTACTGGGTATTAGATCCAAGGCTTTGCAAATGCTACGTAAGTTCTCTAACACTGAGACACATCCATAACCCTTTTTATTTTGAAGCATGGTAAATGCAAAGTTGCTTGGGTGGCCTCAATTCTGCCTTAGCTTCCTGACCTGCTGAAATTGTAATTGTGCACCACCCTACCTGGAAGTTGTCATTAATCTTTACATACTTCTTGGCTATGAAATTTTCTCATACTTTCCTTGTTTTGTATGACCTTGATGATTTTGAGAACTATTAGTCTAGTATTTTGTAGAATGTCCTTCAACTTAAGTTTTTTGTTTTTTTTTTTCTTTTTTGAATGGGGTTCTTATGATTGACTTTGGCTATAGGTTTTGGGAGGAAAAACACACAGAGAAAGGCATTTTTATTACACTGCACCAGTAGCACATACAAATCACCGTGTTAATCTCGATCACATGGTTGAAATCATATTTCAAGGATTTCTTTTGTTATGAAATTACTCTCTTATCTCCCTTTCCATACTGAATTCTTTGAAAGGAAGTCATTATACACACTTTTGTTTAGATGTTTTAAGGGAATTTTTGTGAATGGAGTAAAGGTACAGAGTTGTTTGCATATGGCCATCGGATCATTACAACATTTGTTGAAAATACTCTCCTTTCTCTGTGGAATTGCCTTTAATCCTTTATGAAAGATCTGTTGATTACATTGGTGTGCATCAGTTTCTGGGCTCTCTCTTCTGTTCCATTCAATCATACATCTCCTATTTTGCTGCTGTCACACTGTCTTAATTATTATAGGATTGCAGTTAGTTGTAAAGGCAATTTTCTTTGAGTCCTTCCACATATTTTTTTCTGTTCCAATTTTCTGGTGGACATTTTTGGTCTTTTGCCTTTCATATAAAACTTTAGAATTGGATTTTTAATACTACAAGCTACCTTTCTGGGAATTTGATTGAGATGGCATCAGATTTTATGGATTAAGATCAGGAGCACAAGCTGGGCTTGGTGGCTCATGCCTATAATCCCAGGAATTTGGGATGGGGAGGCAAAAGGATTGCAAATTCAAGGACAGTCTTGGCAATTTAGTGAGGCCCTAAGCAACTCAGAAGACCCTGTCTTTAAATGAAATATTAAAAAGGGGATGGGCTCAGGGGCTCAGTGGTTGAGTGCCCTTGGGTTCAATTCTCAGTACAAAAAAAAAAAAAAATCAGAAGAACAGACAGTTTAACAACTTTTACTTTTCTAATCCATAAATATATTCTGTATTTCATATCTCAATTTATTTTTATTTGATTTATTCCATCAATGTTTTGTTTTTTTCTGCATATATTTCATATACATTTATCAAAAGATTTAAAAGTATTTTATTCTGGGAAGGTCTATTATAAAGCATTGCATTTTTAATTTCAAGTTTCACTTATTTACTCTTGGTCTATAGAAAAACAATCAGGCACTGTGTATTACCTTGTATCTTGCAACTTTCACTCCTTTGGACACAGGTTTATACTTTTGTGTGTGTGTGTGTGTGTGTATTAAGATTTCAAGAGTTCTCTAGTTTTTCTATTAACATTGTTGACTCTGAGAATTTTAATTTAGCCACCTGCAATTATGGACAACTTTATTTCTTCCTTTCTATTTGATTTACTGATAATTCTCTTCCCTTGTATTATTAAAGTACTATGAGTTTCTGGAATGATATCAAATAAGAGTGGTGAAAAACAACCCTACATTTGCTTCTAGTCTTGGACAGAGTCAGGGGAGTGGTCCATTTTATCCACATTATGTTTGACAGAATTGTTGGATTTACAGAGGCGAGGTGTGTTTCAGCAAGTTAAATGTGTTCTCCCTTTGGTCTTATTTTGCTGAGATTTTTTTATTATCATAAGGGGATGTTGGAATTTGTCAAATCTCTTTTCTCCATCAAATGATACCACCTTAGTCCTTTCCTTGCTTAACCTGTTGATGAGGGGATGGCAGTGATTGATGTTCAAAAGTTAAATCCACCTTACACGCCTGACAGAGCAATGAGAATGTCATTTTTATATCTTTAGTATGATAATCCGCTCAGTTTTCTGGGGGTAAATTCTGTGAACGTGTGACAACTCACTAAACCTACAGTCCTAGGAGATTCGTACTCCACATCAGCAATTTGTCAAAATCACTACAGCATTTCCATGTCCTCTCCCTTTACAGTGCAGCATCTGAGCTACAGATAGACAGATCTTCTCTGTGAGTCTACGGATTCAACCCCGTATTCAGAATTTTTGGTGGCAGTCTTTTCCTGTGACTACAGTTTTGTGATGAATTCCTCTAAAATCCACTGAATTTAAATTCTCCACATTTTTCTTGTTATAACAATGGGAGAGGTGACTTCCATGCCCTTTATATGACAAGGCTAAAACTAAACATTCTCAACAGTTGTGTAACTAATTGAAAACTTTTCCCTTCAAAAGAAAAATGCAAAGATTCATTTTTTGAAATCTGAACAAGAATAAATGGAAGATATATTTACACATATAAGAATGGAAATTTAAAAACTACACGTAGAACATGTTAAGCTACTGTTACACATTCTAAGAAAAGTTGAAAATTCACAAAAGAGTTAATTTGTAGGAACACATACATTTTTATACTACAGTGGTTATATTAGAAGAGACAGACACACAATTATACTGTACACATAAAAGATATCAAGCATTAATTCCATTTATATAAATGGAATCTGATTTTGATGGTTTTAAAAAAACTAAGTACCAGAAATTCAAAGACAGATGATCTTCAAATGATGTAAATTATTCCATATATAGGGAATATCCTCATTAGTTTTAATTTGATAAGAATGCCATGTGTCCTTGAACATAGACATATACCCATTAACACTAAGTCTATTCATCTCATAAACCATACGCTTACTTATAAATGTTTGTTTTTAAAATCTTGTTAAATGCTTATTAACAATCTATATGAGATTGTTAATCTTAGTGTAATGAAGCAAAATATCATATCTATAAATATTAAAAGATAAAGTAAATTATCACCAGAATATACTATCAAAGACCAAAGAAACTGTAATCAGCTGACCACACTATTAGCACATACAGCAATAAGATATTTTAGAATAAATTTCAATCAGAATATTAATTATTTTCTTAAGTTTTATTTTTTATGTATTAGCAAAAATCTGTAAAATACAGCTATAGAGCAATTTTATTTCATGTCATATTCAAATTATAAAAAATATTTTTTAATGATCAGAAGTAATAAAAATCTACATGAAATAGAAAATGAGCACCAAAACTACCAACAGAGATGAGAAAGCATTCAGCCCTTTGGCTTAAAGATCAGCACTGTTAAAACAAAAAAGATAGAAGACAATGAATCTGAATTACTAATACAAAATTACTAATACAAACTAATATTTTATATATAAAAATATACTAATACTTATACAAATAGTATTAGTATACTAATACTATTTCATATTTCTTTATTCCTGGGTTGCTTAATTTTGTTTTATAATTTTTTGTTTGGCACTAGAAACATGGTTATTTCCTATAAATACTTTCCAAAAGTTCTATTGACAATTTTTTCAGAATATAATATTTGAAGAAAGGATTTGAGTTTTAAAAACAATAAGTTTCCTATAGTTAACCTAGTAAATTAATAAAATCATTAATATCCAAATCCTAAAGTAAAGAGTCTAATATAATCCCAATCAGTATCCACACATTTGTTTTCATGTCTCTTTATAAGCTGATCCTACGAGAAAAATATACCAGAATAGTTAAGACAATTTTACAAATGACTAATGTGTTATAATTTTCATTACTTCACAGTGTATACCTTCACAGTGTAAGTTAACAGTCAAGAATTCAGTTTAGTACTACCACAGTCAAGAAATTGCATTCATATAACAATTTCAAATATGTAGGTGAATGTTCTTTTCAATAATATTCAGAATCATGTACTATATAAAATTAGTAAAACATATAATTATTCTATTCATAAATATCCAGTTGTTTATAAAAATATTTAAAGGTCAAAATCTCACCCTGATTTTCAACCCTAAAAAATGAAAAACAAGCATTTGAAGAAAAATAAAAGAGAATTTACTTATAGGATTGGGAATAAGGTGATGGGTAAATTAACCTCCCAAAATAAAAAAAAAAGGAACACAATTGATTAAAATTACAATATTTAAATTTCAACATTGTTTTGAAAGGAAAAGACAACACAGTAGGAAAATTTATTGCCAACATATAAGTGACGAAGAATTAACACCAAAATATAATGGAGATGTCCTTAAAAAAAAAAAAAAAACAGTTGATTGAAAACATACTGTAAAGTTGTCATATATAAAAATAAGGTAAAATGTTTACATACATGTAAATTATATTGAAACAAATTGAATATTGAATTGAATTGAAATGACAGAATATCGGGAAATATTTAGTTTTCTTTATTATCAAATGTTCTGCATATTCAAACAAGATTTTTGTGATTTATTTCTAAAAAATATCTAATATTTGAAAGTTGTAACATTTATAATAAGCAAAATGTATCATTCAAAAAGAACTCTGGCACATGCAACACTTGAATATGAATTCTGATTTTATCACTTCATACCTCTGTAATGTTGGGAAACATAGACTCTCGGATTCTAAATTTCATCAGCTCTCCAACTGAGGCAGTGATAGCTTTCAGCCATCTGCCATTCAGATTAACAGGGGATAATTCCATTGGCCTACTACTCACAAGTAGCATTTCTTTTTCTTTCTGTTAAACTACATATTTGAATTTCCTCCAGTATGTGTGTTCAGCTTCCGTCCATAAAGCTTCTGTTCAGCACTCCTCCTTCACCTTTATGTTTTTCCAGTGAGACTGGATCCACAGAGTTCCATGATGAGCAAAGGTCAGGGGCCTGCTAACCTTTTTAAGTTCCCTGCAGGTCTTTTCCACTTGAGAGAAGAGAAAACAAATAGAAAAAAAGCTCAGTCGGCTTTTCATCTTCCACGGCTGTCTCTTTTCAGGAGAAAAGTCGGTTGTTTCATTGTTTTTTACTTTTCCAATAAGGTCAGTTTAGATTTCTTTTTACTGATGAGAAAGGAAACACATCCTTCATACTCCTCATGTATAAAAAGAAAAAAAAAACTACTTAAAAATGTTAGGAAGAAATTAAAATTTCCATTATTTCACTAAAAGAGATGACAAAAGTTTGTCCAGTTTGTATATAGACTTTCTGGAAATTAATTTTCTATGCATGCAATCATAGAAATGCACATAATCATAGTATATACATGCGTATATGTGTGTGCGTGTGTGTGTGTGCGTGTGTGTGTTCTCAGAGATGTCACTTGTGTTAAAATTTGATATGAATGTCACAACCTCAGTAGTTTATGATTTATACTGCAAACCTAGTCATATACAACCAAAAAACTGTTTTCAACTGTGTGTCGATTATTTAATGAAGCTGATGAGGAAATAGGTTGCACTTATTGAGAACTTACTACATTCTGGATAATAAGATCTTAACATGCATTAGCTTACCAGTTCACTCAGCAACACTAGGAATTGGGCATTTTATCATATTTTTTAAATACTTGCACGCTGTACATAAGGAAGCAGAAGTCTGGGGGAAGTGTAGCAACTTGACCAAGGTCACATAACTAGCATTTAGTGGAGCTAGGACCCCAAAACATTCTGACTTTAAAGCATGCAAGTTGCATCATGATGTTCTATTTCATTTACCAAAACATAATAATTCAAAGGTGTTTTCTGAGAGAATTAGAAATAAATCTATAATCCCACTTTTATTAATTACTTACTGGTAAAATTTGCCATGTTAAGAAAACATCTTAATTAAAAGTTATATGCCAGAAGTCAAATTGATTTCTTTTTCTTGTAGTATATGCCAGCCAATCATTTGGACTTTTATTCTGAGTGAACTGGATCAATGACTTTTATAAAGCTCATCTCAAAGAAGACTCACTTCTGTTTTACTGATGGAATTCATATTGCCTTGAAAGGCAGCTTAACTTTAATAGGGTTACATGCCAGAAAAGAACCCAGAGGACTAAATACATACGTGGGGCTGGGGCTGGGGCTCAGTGGTAGAGCACTTGCCTGGCATGTGTGAGGCACTGGGTTCAATTCTCAGCACCACATATTAAAAAAAAAAGAAAAAAAAAGTCCATTGGCAACTGAAAACTAAAAAAAAAAAAAATGAGTAAAAAGTGGAAAGTTTACATATTCTGTCATGAAATACTTAAATTTTAATGAAATTAAATCTATATGCTCTATTCATTTTCTTCCTTTACTCAAATATTCTCCATCTTCCATGTGGCAAACATATATTTTGATTATTGCAAAATGAAAAGTCTCTGGAGAATTTTTTAAAAATCTGTGCCTTATATATTTCTACCCTTAAGAACTTTGGCATGTGTATTATAAGGAGACCATTCTCATAACCAACCACAGCACAGTAAACACGGTCAGGTCCCTTAATATTGATACCTCATTGTTGTCTTATCTACAATCCATAATTAAACTTTGTTTATGATGTCAAAAATGTCTCTAATATCTCTATTTCCTGATATAGACACAAACTAAAGATCACAAACTATGTTTAATTGAGACATCTTTTTGGTTTCCTGACTTTGCCATTCCCTATGTTTCCTGATAGTACATTCATTAATATTATTGTATATCATCCCTCATTCTGATACTAATGACCTAGTGTTTAGATTCAAAGTATAAATTTTAGCAAGAATACCACAAGAGCAATGCTTATCCTGCCCAGCGCTTTGTATCAGGAGATATGTGATGATGAGTTGCCCCAGTAATGGTGGCTGTAACTTTTATTCTTTCATGCTACCTCTACCAGTTTTCTCCACTGTTGACTTACTATTTATCCTTTTTCAACCAATGAGTATTTGAGAGATACCTTGAGAGTAGGTAAATGATTTTCTAACTATAACATTCTTTCTGTATTGGTTAGTTAATGTTCCATTATAACAGAGTGCTTTCCATTACCAATCAATTACTTAATAAGTGGTAAATTATATTACTATTGACTCATACACTTCTAATCAATTCAGTGGGTTATAATCAATTATTATTTTATTAATTCTCAAATTCTCCAAATTTTAACTCCCATATTTTATGGTCCTATTTTTGTCAAAAAAGTTTTTCAGTTTCCTGGAGCAACAAGATCTTTCCAGATTCCTTTTTTTTTTTTTTTTTAATACAGACTTTTCTCCAAGGCACCTGGCTATTTTTTTCTTTGACATATTCCAAAACAAAGAGCCAGGTTCAAAATGTTCATTTTGTTACCTTGTAGCAAAGAGATCTAGGAAAAGCAGGTATATGTACATACACATTTTTAAATATGTCTATTTATATTTATACATACACACCTACACATACAGGAGTATATTTACTGTATTTCCATATTTATAAATGTATCTTATATAATATGACATATATATACATTTACATATATATAATTTCTGAGATACATTAAAAAAAAAAAAACAGGCCTTCCAAACCAACAACTTAGAGTGCATCCTAAGTAGAGTGTTCTACTTTCCACATGGGCAGCTTTCTTCTTAAGCAGTGGGAAGGCAGATTCCCATTGTCTTAATGACTTTACTCATTTGTTTGATACAAGAATTCATAAAAGATAGTTTTGTAATTACTAACACATGTTGCTGCAAAAGGGAAAACTAATATCTAGAGGTAAATATTTTGTAGTTAATTTTGAAGTGAAATTTATATACTGTAATATACACAAATTTTAAGAGGTATAATTCAGTGAATTTTTTTAAGATAATCCATAGAGGTAGGTAGCATCCCTAGTAAGTTATAGAATATTTTTGGTCACTTGAGAGAATAATCTGTCATGTTCTTCCAGAATTACCATCCTATCACAGAAAATCAAGGTTTTTAAAATGATTTTGTTTTGTTTTTCAGCAAAATATCATTTTTGCCAGTTGAAAAAAATAATATAAATGTAATAATATCCTTTGTGTCTAAATATTTTGCTAAAATACAGAGACTCACCCATAATTTTTTTTTGTACTTCAGCAACTTGTCTCTTTACATTACTAAATACTAATTTATTATTTTAATATAACACAATTTGTTTACCCATTAATCTTATAGGGAGTCATTTGGATTTTTAAAAATTTTTGACTACTATACGTGAAAGCTAGTTTGAATAATCAAGTTAATATCCCCAACAACCATGTGCGACAGTTCCATTTATTCCATATCCTCACAAACCATATTAGTGGGTAGCTTCTGGTATCTCCTTATGGGATTAATTTGCATTTTTCTGATGACTAGTAGTGTTGGGTAACTTTTAATGGATATATTAACTATTTGTTTATTTTTGTGAATTCTCTGCTCAAATACCTTGACTAAAGTCAGATTTATTCAATGGAATAAAACTAAAAATCAATGAAACAGATAAATTCTCAACATGTGTGAAATAACATAGTTACACAATCAATAGGCCAAAGAAGTCACAATGAAATTAGAAAATATCTGGGACAAATTAAAATAAATATACTTAAACTTAGTAGATGCAGAAAATGTGTGATAATAGAGCAAATATGACTGCCTAGATTCAAAAAGAAGAAATATTTCAAATCAATACTTAGCTTTACATTTTTAGAAAATAGATTTATAAATAGCAAACTAAAAACTAAGCTCAAAGCTGGCATATGGCATGGAATAATAAAGACTAATATTCAGATAAAAAATACAGAACAAAAGAAATAAAGTCAAACCCCTAATGCTGGTAATTTCAAAAATCAACAAAACTGACAAAACTTTAGCTGAAATATTTTTTTTAAAAAAGAGAGAAAGCACATGTTATGAAAATCAGGATAAAAAGTAGGGACATTACTAAAATTTTACAAAGATAAAAGAACTTAAGAGAATATCATGTATAGCTGTGTGTAAAAAGAAAAGATATCTTAGATGACATGCACAAATTTCTATGAATGCAGAATTTGGGGGGAAAAAGTGATTCAAGAAGCAATAGGAAATCTGAATAAACCATAAATATCTAGAGAAGTCCTGCACCAGATGACTGATGAAATATAGCAAAAGTCAAAAAAGAATTAATACTAATGCCTCAGAAATGAAGAAACCAGAAGAGGAGGCAGAACTTGCTAACTGACTTAAGAGGCCAGTGTTACACTGATAGCAAAACTTGACAAAGATACTACAAGAAAAGAAAATAATTAACTAACATCCTATGTGTCTATAGGTGCCATGACCCTCAAATATCAGTGAGCTGATTTCAGTAGCATATTAAAAGTGTTGCACATTACAAATAACCAGGATTTAATCCTGAATGGAAAGATGTTTCAACATACAAAAATCAATATACTAGACCATATCAATAACAAAAGGGCAATAGGAACAGTTGGTCTCTCAATTGATGCAGAAACATTTTTAAAAGTTGATTGAATTCAACATGATTTTATGATAAAAACAACAAGAAAATAAAAGTAGAAAAAGTTCTCAATGTGATAAATAGCATATATTAAGGAAACAGCTAAATTCAATCTCAGTGATTAAAATGAAATAATTTCCCTATGATTGGCACCAAGACAAGGATGATCCGTTTTGCTATTTATATTCAACAAAGTAATCTAATTCTAGCTAGAATAATTATCCAGGAAAAAAAAAGTAAAGGGGACCCAAATTAAGAGGAATAAGAGAAATTATCTACTTCCCATAGGTCACATCATATATATATATATATATATATATATATATATATATATATATATCCTGCAGACACCAAAATAAAGCTGTCTCATTGCATTAAAAATTAACAGTCTGAAAAAGAAATTAAGGGAAAAAACATTTATAGCACCAACAAAATGGTGAAAATCTTTACAAACACAGATCTTTCTAGGTGCCTTTCTCTCTTTGAAGGAATGACTATTCTCAAATTTCTCAATGACTATTCTCAAATTTGCTCACTTTCCAGTGTCTTCCAACATATGTTTTAAAAATGTTAACTTCTATTTTTTTGGTCCGTGTTGGGTAATTATCTTTAGCCTGAGGGATAATGTAGAAAAAACTCTTCTACTATTACTCTCCACCTTTCAAAACTCAAAAGGCGGTTCTATTGTCTGAATCCTTATTCTTGTGAAAAGTTACTTGAGTATGTTTACTGAGTACAGAGTTCCTCCAAGAGCACTGTTGAACAATATGTCAATAATCTACAATAATGTCAACTTGTATTTTGTAAAAATTCATTACTGACTCTGTCACTCATGGATGTCTGTGATATCATCATGGAACAGCCTTGTATCATTTTTTGCTTCCCTCTTGAGAGGAAATAGTTTTTTCCCCCTTCTAGGGCCTTTATCCTTAGTACTTCCTGAACTAAGAAAAGCAGGTATACTACTTCCTTGCCTTTATTTGATCTTTTGATCATTCTGTTTTTTGTGTTTTAAATTTCATCAACTCTTCCCAGATACTCTTGATGTTTCTGTCATTATGGCCAGTAGATGTCATTCATATGGTGGTTTTATATAAAACGGTCTTGTGCAATTATAATTATTGTCATATTGTAGACCTAAAACCCATTATAATGTACTTTTGATAATTGTAAAATGTGTTAAGATTTTTCAATTCAATAATATGAGCTAGACTATCTTGCAGCAAATATTTGTAAAATTAGCAATGATAATGGTAATATGAAATATCATTTTTCAGAAAAATATGATATATGGGAGCATTTATAGGATCCAGTATTCTTATTTTTACAGAAGCAAAAATTTGGGATACCTATATATATTTGAATGTATAAATATATATGATGTTAGAAATGTACAGAGTTATTGACAACAGTGTAAAGTGATGGCTACGCATATGTATTTGAAAAAAATAGAGGTGTTTAAATCATTGGGACTGAATCAAGATATATTCTATGCTTTTGTAATTATGTCAAAACGAATTCTACTGTGATATATATAAAAAGAACCAATAGAAAAGAAAACATTCCAGTATACAGTGATGAATTTTAATGCATTACATTCTTCGACTAATTAAAACTTTGGGATAATTAATAAATAGTCCAAAATATAAGGGTCAGTAACATGCTTTAAACTACAGAGGCGGCATAGTAGTGGAGCTCATGATTCAAGCCTGGCCCACAGGAAAGTTTCTTTTTCAATGAATACTTATGGAAAGATAGACACACCTATTTATTTATTTATTTATTTATTTATTTATTTATTTATTTATTTATGTTGGCGCGTACTGGGGATTGAATTCAGGGGTGCTGAACCATGAGCCACATCCCCAGCTCTATTTTGTATTTTATTTGGTGACAGGGTTTCACTGAGTTGCTTAGCACCTCACCATTTCTGAGGCTGGCTTTGAACTCATGATCCTCCTGCCTCAGCCTCCATAGCTATTGGGATTGCAACCATGTACTACTTTTAAAAAATTTATTGTTTGTAGAAATTTATTTTGTGTTACAAATTCAGAGTTGAATAGTTGGGAAATGGACAATATGATAAAAAAATCACAAATTATTGCTGCTTGATCTTTGACCCACATTATTTGCAAATCCTGTTTTAAAACTATTATTGATTAGATAAGAAATAGGAAAACTATAATATTGAAAAACAAGCTACCAATTGAGTAACCACAATACGTCTTTGAGATATATGATGTTAAAATGAAATTCAGTTTCATATTGTGGTTTCAGTGTGAGAAATGGATAGGAATTTAATGAGGAATTTTACCTTCTGCTTTGGTATATATTCTTCATTGCTTTGCATTCCTGCTTCTTCTGTATATTAAAGTCATAAAATTCTTAAGTACCTGCTCAACAGCAATCACTAGGTGAGATTCTGAGAATTGCAAGATAGAAAGTCAGACATCAAGATTTTGGAATAAGAAGAGTTAGGGAAATTGAGAAATTTATACCCCGTGGTGATGTCTGAGATGAAAGGTTGGACAAGCTGAAAATAGCTATATTGAAGTAGATTTCACTGATGTCAATTATTGGTAAAGTCTGTTGGATGCCAGCAAGTTTGGTTGGTCTGAAATGATCGCTTGCAAATGCACAGGATGCTTTCACCTTTCCTCTTTGACCTGCCTCATTGAAATTGGTCAGCAAAAGGCCAGAACGAGATTCTATTCGTCTGCTCAGGTTGCTACATGACTGTCCCCATCTTGGGATGTAAAGGAAGAGAAATAGAAAAAACTGTGAAAGATGAAGTCCCAAATCATGCTTTGAGGGTAATGTCTACTTCATATCCTAGGCTCTGCTTGAGGATTTTGTTTTGGTTTAGGTTTTGAGAAACAGTAGCTCTCTTAAGAAGTCTAATCCCATCTGGTAGTTGAATGGCAGAAATCAGCAAACTGATGTCACTAGTGAGGATTTTCTGTTTTAGTGATTAAAGTAAGTTTGTCTTTATTTGATTTAGCTGTGCCCACATCCAAACATAAACAAAAAAAAATGGAATGGACATTTTTAAAAAGGCTCTAGAGTAAATAAAACCATTGAAAGCAGTCTCAACTCCTGTGAGATATACATTTTGACTGAAGTTACAAATTGTAGAATTAAATTTGTTCAATTTGAGCAATATTGTGTAGATTGATGCCCCTGAAAACTGTGGGATAAGTTTCTATATGAGATCTATATTTTGACCACCTGGAATCTTAAGGTCCCATTCACACATTTCTCAGTTTTCATCTTCAATCTCTTTTCTCCTTCCTTTCAGTTGACTTGCTTTGCTTTAGTCACCATTATATTCTATTTCTGAAACATACAAAATTTCTGTCTTCAACTCTCACTGTATTCTAAGTTCCATTAAAACAATACCTTGCTAATGTCGTTCACTTACATCTTCTGCACCTGTAACAGTGCCTGGTAATTTTTAAGCACTTACTGTCAATTTGTTCACTGAAAGAGGATTTTGTAGACTATGGCAACTTCCTTTTCTGTTTTGTTTTTTTATTTAATAGATTAAGAAACTGTCTCTTTGGGGGTATTTTGTCATCTATTGTGGTTCTCAAATTTTCTAGTAAGATAATTTCCAAATTTCTCTCTAATTAATCTTCCTGCCAAAAATTAGACTCAAACTTTACTTCATGATCCATTGACAGTTTTACCGTCATACTCCATGTAATCGAAGAATCTCTGTGATTTACTTGCATTCATATCAAAGTTTATGTAGTAGTGCTGACCATTCTGCTGTTTTATGTCCCCCATTCATACATGATTTATTTTATTTTATTTTTTAATTACTTTTCTGGCAATAAGTCCTCCTAATATATTAATTGCCAGGAAGTGATTTCTTCTTTCATTTTCTTTTTCACATTGCAGCTGGAGTTACTTTTCTATAACATACCAATAACTATATAACTGCAGTACTTCTTATAGAAGAGAGTCTATGTAACTTTAAGTAAAGATAATAAAGGCCAAGCACCTCTGTGGCATAGAAACTCATCATGGATAATTTTCCAGCCACAGTTTCTAGTTTTTTCCTGCCCTGCCTCCCTCACGCAGTGTGTCCAGGGAATTTCACACAGCTCCATTGCAACCAGGACACATCCCAGGACCATCCTGCCTCATTTGATGATACCATTCTCCCTGCTTGGTTTGAACGTGATAAGCTCTGAAGTTGCTGTCACTTCTCATTTAGAATTGGCCACTTCCACCTTTTCTCCTACTAATGATGGGCTTTTAAAAAATAAATAACATTTTGCACCAATCAGATTCATTTCATACATAGATTTTAAAAAAGAACCCTCTTTTTCTACAGATGACCAAGATCAGAATAACCCAGTAACTCTTGATTTTCTCTCACCTTTGGGTATAATCATTCCTTAAATTGAACATTCATAGCACAGTTTGCTACTTTATGTCTTCTCCATCTTACCCTATCTAACTTGCGAATTCCCTTCCTGAGAATTGAAAGATATTTTGAGGACATTCCTCAAGTTTGCATTCCATTTTCATTTTGCTATTTGATATGCATGTTTAAACACTGAGCAGTGACTGTGTGTCAATCACTGACAAAGAAATGGAATAAGATGGTAGATAGGTATACTGAACATAAAGAAATATGCAACAATACTAATAAACACTGAAAGCTTATATTTAGCATTTCATACAGTATTGTTTATTCTTCCTCATCCAATATTCAGCTTTCCAACTTTGGACACTGCTCCTATTGTTTCTTTGCTTTTCCCTTAAATTTGGGGTTGGTTTGTGAATATGTAGACATAATAGACTGTAACAGAATTGATCATCCAGTGTTCCCAGGCATTGAAGTTTAGATTTGAATGTCCCCCAAAAGCCCTCGTGTGGAAGGTTTGATCTTCATGGTGGTGCTATTAGGAGATAGTGGACATCATTTCATTGTGAATCCTTGAAAGGGGCATTGGAATACCAGGTCCCTCCTCTCCTTCTTGGTTTTCTGAGTGCCAGAAAGTGAGCAGCTTTGCTTAGCTCCATTTTCTCCACCCTGATGTTCTGCCTCACTAAGGCCCCAAATGAATGGAGCCAACTGACCATGGACTGAAACTCCTGAAATAATGAGCCTAAGTAGATCTTTCCTCCTTTAAGTCGGTTTTCTAATGTATTTTGTCACAGCAAGGGAAAACTAACAAATGAGGCTATCCACCCATGCATGACTGGTTGTTTCAATGTCAGTTTCTTGGAACACTGAGTACCAAGTGAGAGGGCTGATACTTATGCCAGAGAGAAAACTAAATAAGAAGAGCCCTAGTTGATCCCTCCTTTCCAGCTGCAACCAGTAAATGTGAGGAAAATGCTGTCTCTGATGTTCCCGATTGGCCCAGCTGGTGTCTGAAAGTCATTGTTCAGTTGATGTCACTGTTGAGTCACCTATCTGAGCCCTACCCAGATTACTGACCCAAAAAATCATCAAGTATAATAAAACTAAAACATTGTGTTTTTATAAGTCACTTAGTGTTTTTGGTAGTGTGTTTTGATCAATTACCCAGAACAACGACTGTTTCATAGTACACTAAGTGGGTGTTAAGACTTTGAACACTGTCCTTATGCTATGCAGACAGCTAGTAGCCACAGAGACTGGCAGCCTTGCCTTCTATTTGAGCTTCTGTTCACCCTATATGCTTTCCTTTATCCACAATAAGCATTTGCTTCAAGATATCTATATGATATGAAAAATGGGATTAGAGAGGTAGTCTAATAAAAAATTGAAGCTAGGAATATACATAAGTTGCCAGATTTTGCAAATATAAATATGGAGGTTCCAGTTAAATTTACTTTTTTTTGTAATGAAATGCATATGTCCCATACAATATTGATAACTATTTATATTTAATTGTTAATTCATGTGATTCAAACTTAGATACATATCCTTCATGTTCTCTGATATACCTAAACACAGACCAAATATTTAATAAGACTTGGAAATATTTCTTGAGCTATGAAGCTCAATGTTCTAATCACTAAAATGAGGACAGCATTATTTACCAGGAGAATTAAGGATATGGAGTAAGATAGTACCTGGAAGAAGTTCTCACTTTATGCCTGCTATGCCTTATATGTTGAGTTAATGTTAGTTCATCTTTAAATAGATCCATTCCATTTCTGTACCATGACCTCTTTTCTATATACTATAGCCTCAAAAATCTGCTTAATGCCCTTTTTTAAAAATTCCCTAACCCATGTGAAAATAAATAATTGGATTTTATTAAGTGCTTGCTGGTGCCTGTACTGTGCAAGATATATATATATATATACATATATATATCAACCTACACATATTCAGATATGTATGTTATTTTAAAATTATTTAATTTGAATATTTTGAACTATTTCTTGGCATTATCTATGCTTTGGCATGTGAAAACAGATATTCATTGAGGTTAAGCATCTTTAAGTGACCACACTTGACAGTAAACACACTTGAGAAAGCAATAAAATAGGGAAGCATCCTTTCGAAGCCTCTTCAATACCCAAATAGATAACAAATGCCCATCTTTTTACTGTTACCTTCAAGGAGGAAAAAATATCACCTTTCTGCCCAAAGAACTCCTTTGAGTACACAACTTTCAAATTTCTTCTATCAAAAGGATTTTTTCAATTATATTCTCTTCTCTGAGTCATGGTAGATGAAAAGCCACAAATTTATAAAAGTCACTTCAAAGAATTTGTCTCATATAGATAAAATAGAATGAAACTTTGAGTGCTATTTTTCACTAAGAACACCGTGTATTTGAACCAAGCATGTTTCCTGACCACGAAGGCTTTTGGACAATAAACCTATTTTTAGAGCATAAGTCAGGTCCTCCATTGCTCCTCCAGAATGACAGCTAGCATATCTCATTTAATCATGGGCTTTTGAAAATCCATCTACAAACATTTAATACACAACTGACAAGAGCTATATAGTTGAATTCAACCGTATATAAAATCAGAGCTATAAACTTCACAGAAACTGGACACAGTGTTCGGCTTAGGTTATCACAATACGGCTAATAAAATTGAAGCCTATACTAGTTGAGTAACTCAAGGTCACAAAGCTTATTAGTATTGAAGCAAATCAACATTAACAAGGATTTATTAATAATTTTTGCTTCTTTGGCCATATACTGGGAATATGTGGTTTACTCAGGCCCTTTGTTACAGAAACTATAATCTGTTCAGGTAGTCCAACCATATATGTAATAAACTATTACACAAAATGAACATAGCAGCACTTGATTGGAAGCCTAATGTAATAATTTCCTATATTATCTTCTCCCAAGTTTATAACTTCAGAGATTCTCTGTGAGTTTCAAACCAAGCAGCCCTATTAAGAGTTCTTACATTTCTATATTAATATGTTCCACTTATTCCAAAGGAATAATTCTCAGCATTCATTTTATAATCTCACTTTTACATTGAAATTTTTCACTACAAACATGTGAGATTCCTTTGCTTTCCTTTTCCAGTGTCTCTCAGGTACAAAAATATAAGAAACTAGGTTTAAACAGAATAGTGTTTTCAAACAGGTATGTAAACTCATGTATATTTGTGGGTTTTTTTTAGCTTGAAATCCAGGTTACCCATTTATTGAACAGATTCAGAGGAAAGAGCTGTGGTCTCTTCATAGTATATTTGCACAAATTTTTTTCCTTGTTTCTAATGCATTCTCATGCCTGCCACTCTGATTCTCAGAAGAACAATTAGACGCAGCTCAGTGACCTTAGAGAAGAGAGGAGAAGTAGAGAAAAACCCAGGAACAGCAATGCAAGGGTAGGGAATTTTTAATCCTTAGTACATTAATTGTTCTTCTATATGTACATTTGATTAGTGCATTTGCTGAGCTTAGTACTTTCCTTATTATATTGTCTTTTTCTTCAGCATGGTACGTAAAACAAAGACTGTCCATTGGAAAAAACAATACTCTCAAATATGGTATTGCCCTGAGCCATCAAAACAACACAAGTTTCATTGATGAAGATTATTACACTGGATTGCCCAGTGAGTTAAAAACAGAAACTTCTAATTTTCCTTTCTCTAACAAATTATGCTTTTTAAAAATCTCTGTAGAAAAATAGGTTTGTGGTTCAATTACTTCTTATGGGACCTTGTTATCTTAGCTTGATGAAAAAAGCAAAATGCATAGTTTATTGAATTCCTAATGCCTGTGTAATGCTTGCATAGGTCATACTACTTAATTCATCTCCACAATGTTCCCTTGGGAGAGAGGAAAATATCATCTTAGTTGAGAAGGTAGAGAAGTTTAAATCCAGATACTGGAGGAAGGGAGACTGGTATGAACAAGCAAGTCATGGTCAAAGAAGAGACATTCAGAGATGGAAATTGAAGACCTGACCATGAAAACAAGGAATCCATGGCTTATATCATGACTATGCACCTGAAGAGTTCATTGTTTTGAAAAAGTCTTCAGGAAAAACACCATTGGTTTTACTCATTGTTAATTCCGTGGACTGGCAGCATCTAACCTCAAGGCAGTTCCTCAAGGGCTTGGAAATTTTGGAGCACATTTGATGTACTGCAATAAAACTTCATCATATCAATATAAGCCCATAAAATGACAGCATTTGTAGACACAGTTATACCTTCTAGGCAGATTTATACTAAGCTAAGGGACTTAAACTTAGAATAATATGATATCACAATCAGAGCATACTTGCAATAATCAATATAGTAGTCATCCGATCTGAGTAGTAGTTTTAGTAGTCATCCGATCTGAGCCAAAATACTTTGGAAACTTAAATATTTACTGACTTAAAATGAGGTTTTGTTTTATTTTAATTTTTTTTTACTATGAGGAAGTTGAATTTCCAGAACACTTTTCTGTATTCTGCAATATCAATGTAATTATCATCTTTTCTCCTTGTTTCAAGTTTTTCCTTCTGAAGCTAAAGAGATATTCATAGCTTATTAATTAGCTTGGCACTTCACAACAGTCATTCGTCAATGAATATCCATTTTATAATTTTTTCTTAGCCAACAGAGGTTATTCCTGTGGCTAGGGTGATCATATCAATTAGCAATCGAAAATTCTTTTGCTGTAAGAAATAAGAGCAGGGAAGATTATGTTTATTGCATTTATAAATGCCAAGATAAAAATATAAAAATGCAGAAATTCTAGTGTCTGATCCATTATAAGCAAAAGTCTGAATTCATACAATAGTTTGGGAATGCTATCCAATTAATGCATTGGAGAAAAGAAACCCAACATAACATACATATCAACAAATAAGATTTTTATTTTGAATTAATCTTGCTCAGAAAGACACTTAGTGACATTTAAATTAGTACAAATTAGTTCAGAAATATTCAGGCCATAAGAAGTCTTGAGTTCACCAAAAGTAGAGAACAGGTAAAGCAATCTTTTGCCTTGAATTATGTTTTAAAAATAATGAAGAATTTAAATTGGTCAATGGATGGTCTAGAGCTAGGCTTTATATTTTCTGCATGGACCAGAGAATCTGAAGATTTTATTATTCTTTAAGATGATCCTCCAAAATTTCAAATCAACTCTTTAACAAATGGGTGCGTGTAGCCACACATGCAAATCAGTGCATTGGACTTTATACTTTGGAGGCAGGAGAAGCAATTGACAACCAATCCAGATCCACTGGCGATCCATATATGAGAAATATTAGCATAAAATATTCTTTTACTCCATTAAAGGTGGGGAAGTCAAGCTTAAAACTTTTTAAAAAGAATGTAAACTATTAAAGCTGACACTGAATATATATATATATATATATATATTAAATTTATAGTCCCTATTTTATTGTATAACAGTAGAAAAGGCACAGTTAGGGTAAAATTATGACCACGAATACAGGACAGCTGATGTTATTTAGAACAAACCATGCAAACAAAACTGTAAAAATATGTAAGTGAAGGCAAGCAGCATGGAGAAGGGAAAGGGTTAAAGTTAAACACACAGTTATTGTAGTTTCAGGGAAAAAGATTAAAGAATGGGTAAAAGGAATGTTCCAAGAAAAAGTGGCTAAAACAATTAAAGAACTAATTAAAGACATTTGCAGATTCCAAAACCCTGGAAAATTTCAAGGATTTTAAATAAGATCTATGCTTTACCAAGTAGTTGGAAAATTTTAAAAAGACAAGAGACAAATAAGTAAAACATTTCAATTGTAACAAATATGAGAGTAAATTTGTGAATCATGTGGTCATACCTAAGTGAACTTTGTCTAAAGCAATAACAACATAACATTGATTTTTTTTAAAAAAAATCATTGAAATAGGATTAAATTATATCACAAAACTAAGTCATCAAAGTGTAAATGCAACTGGAAGAGTGGAACATCTTGTATTTTCTGTGCAGAGGGTAGATAATCAATTAACATACATTATACTCTCCTAATTCAAGACCACTTTTGAAATTTCTAATAAATCTGCTAAAATAGTTGAAGAGTGAATTGCATTCATAATAATAGGGAAAAATTATGCTGAAATAAATTCAAAAATGATAGGGAATGGGAAAATTCTAAAGAATAAGCAGGGAATTAAAAGCGCCAGCCCTATCAACAACTAAATAAAGTGTAAATTGACTGTGTTTTTAGATTAAAACTGAAAATTTAGCAGGATCAATTAAAATCAAAATATGGCATTTATAAAACACCAGTACATACTATTGTGAAAAGTAATTAGCACAATCACTGGAAATAAGTATGGAGCTTCCTCAAAAAAACTAGGAATGGGACCACCATATGACCCAAATAAAACACTCCTCGGTATTTATCCCAAATAATTAAAGTCAGAATATTGTAGTGATACATGCATACTCATCACACACACACACACACACACACACACACACACACACACACAAATACTGGAGTTTGATTCAGCCATAAAGAAGAACAAAATTAGGTCATTTTTGAGCAAATAAATCAGCTCAGAAAGTCAACAGTCATTATGTTTTCCCTCATATGTGGACACTAGAGAGGAAAAAAGCAAAAACAAACAAACAGGTACTTGCATGACAGTCTCATGAAAATAGGAAGGAGACCACTAGAATGAAGAAAGGGGGAAACGGGAAGAATAAAGGGAAGGGAATGTGGAGGTACTTGATACTGAAATTGGTGAAATTATGTTGTATGTATATATGAATATGTAACCATGAAGCCCCCCATAATATGCAAATTGTAATCCACCACCACAATTAATTAGAAGTAGAAAGAAAAGAGAAGAATATTCAGAAAATAATACTTCAAAAATACAAGACAAATGCATAAAGGAACACCAGTAGTAATATAAGACTTAAATAGACTTTAATAGAAAAAGTATTACTAGAAATGGTAGTTGCTTCATAATATAACTCATTCTGTTCATCAGGGAGATCATTTAATATCAGTATATATCTATTTACATGGCCTCAAAATATGACACAAAAGTTGATAGATATTATAAGATAAGATACGTCAAAATCACAGTAGAAAATATTAACATATATTTTAGTAATTGGGACAACAAGCAAGAAATATCCTCAGTAAGAGTACTGGATTAAAACAAAAATATGAACTAATATATAGAATATAGGACTCAAAAATGAATTAAAATACATTTATCCTTTCTCTGGCAACAATGCAAGAATTCTAGAAGTAAATATCAAAAAAGTAAAGATTAATCCTAGATTAGGTTCATATATGACAATTTATAAATGAAATATGGAGCAAGAGAAATTATATGAAACCTTGGAGAACATCTTAATGTTAAAAATTTTAATGATTAGTAATGCAAAACCATCTGATGATACAAAATAATATCTACTGTTATATTTAATGAGTAAAACATATAGCCTCAATAAATATTTTAGAAACAAAAATATCAATGAGAATATTAATGTGAACATTTTTTCTTGCTAAATTATGAGTAATAACTACATAATCCCAAATAATATAGAAAAGAGCATCATAAAGATAAGTGCAGAAGCTATCTTTATGGAGATCTATACATATAAAAGTAATTTTTTCAAGATAATAAATTAACTTATGGATCTAAGATCTAATTGATCAAAATTAGAGTAGGAAGACAAAAAAGATGATATAAGAAGGAGAAAGAGAAATAAAAATAAGAAAACAAATGAATCAATACTAAGTAGAAAAATACAACACTATGCCTCTTTTCACATAAATAAAATCATCATAAGAGATTCTTGTGAGTCTCTTTCATATGAAGAAATCATATATAAATATATATGAAATACATTAATGCCTGGAATAATATTATTTAACAAAGTTGACAAAAAATAAATGTTACACTGTCATATGATGATTTTTTTTAATAATTAAAATTTTCCATGCAGTTTTTTCACACATGCATGCTCTTATTAGTGAAACCATCTGATTTGCAAACTCAGAAATTGTTCTAGTCTTAAATTGATTCTTCTGAAAATATAAAAAGTAGTACATCTTTCTGATCATTTTATAAGGCTAATTATCCTAATATCTAAATGTGAAAGGTCAGAATGAGAGAGAAAAAATTCTAGTCCAATAACCTTAAAGAAAATATATTAAAAATTCTAAGGAAAATAGTGGCAAACCAAATATGTTCATACATAAAATTTATGGTAGATATTTTCATCAAGTTAATTTGATATCAAGAATTCAAATTTGATTAGATAGAACTGATTAAATTTCCTGCATTATAATGTTAAGAAAAAAATTATATGATCATCAGGATAGATGCAGATAATATATAACATGCATTCTTGAACTGAAAGATAAAAATACTCTTAGATCAGGAACAAAAAGGATCTTTATATGAAAAGGTATACAAAACTATAGAATAAACATAATACTTGAAGATATAATTATTACCTTGGGGTTTGCACTGAGACAAGGCTGCTTAACCTAAAGACTTTTTTTGGTATTAAAAATCATAGGCTGTATAGTAGTCAAATAAATGAAGTAAAGTGTGTAATAATTAGAAAATATAAAATTATTATTATTAATAGGTAATTGGGCTGTATTTAAACTGAAAATGGTGAGGGAAATATACTTAAATTGGTGATTTTACAAGCTTTCTAGCCAAAAAATAAAAAATATCAAGCAAACACTATACTTAAAGATAACATTTTACAAACTACATGTGTGAAGACATGAATTTGTGTCAACATACTTTATATAAAACCAGAGATATGAAAAATGGTGCTCTAAACATTTAATAAGAATTTGTAATGCATTCTGCTGTCACTTATTTAAAAAAAATCAATAAAAAAAGAGAGAAGAAAAATAACCATTCAAAAGTTAAACCAAACAATTATAAGTCTAGCCATAGCAAAATAAAAATTGTATTTTATTAAAAAAGATAATATTTTCTATAGAAACAAAACAGTACATAAGCAGAATTAAATCTTAAAACATTTTTAATATCTCTTTCACAAATGGAAATGTGGATTGAAAGCAATCTTAAAAAAAATCCAATAAGACACCAGACCCAACTCTCTGCTCTCAACAACATGATGGGTATGATCTATGATTGAGAAGTAAAACTTCACTCCTTATTATTTCAGAAGATATTTGCCTTCTGATGATACATTGTGGTGTCACTATGTATTGGGAAGAACCATGAGTCTTGTCCACTTATATATTTTTTAAAATATCTGCAGTATTTGTGATGTGCTGAGGACTGTGCTTTAAATTTTGAGTACTGGCTTCAGCATTCATTATGGGAGTGATTTAGTACAAAAATTGCTTAATTTCTCAGAATTCCTGTCATCAGTTCTTAAATTAGCTTGTGTGTGTGAAATGTAAATTCAGATTCAAGATAAATTTGTTACATAATTTGTTGCCTCAGATGGCATCCTTTCTAGAGTGAGAGCGAACACCGAGATGCCACAAGCTGGTATAACAGTCAGAATTAGTGTCCCTAACCAGAGTGTTTGTGAAGTGCCTAGCACTTGAGTAGGTATCACCAACCTGTGGCTCATGAGACTGCATGGACTGTAACCCATAGCTCCTCCTTTGATTATTTGAAATATGTGCAACTACAAGGTTCATCTCTCTTCTATGCTTCTCTCATGCTAACCAATTGGAAGACTCTTCCAAAAATAGTCTACTGAAACCAATTATCATATAAATGGATTTATTTAAAATGAAACTTAGAAAAGTTCTGTGGAAAGGAAGCCAAAAAATGAGGAAAATTTGCATTGTGGGAAAGTCAGAAGAAAAGCGAGGAAGTTGAAGGATTATGAGTGAATGAGGCATAGTTATTTGTATCCAAAGGTACAGAGGAATGAAAGAAGCCTCAGATCACAGGTACTAGAGGCAGAGTATGGTGTCAGTAAGTTGGAGCTCTGTGAAAAAAAGACGCATGCAGATTAACACCATTAAGTCAAAATTATACATTATATAAACATGGATTCTGAACTTGGTATGACATTGGAGGGTTATTGTCATGTAGTTGAGGGAAATAACATGGCTGAGCACTTACTATATATGTTATAGTGCTTGGTCTTTTAGATACACTATTTAATTAAAACATCAAGATGATACAGCTCTAGTAGAGATATCTGTACTGCCATGTGTATTGCAGATCTATTCATAATAGCCAAGAAATGGAAACAATTTGTATCCATCAACTGATGAATGGAAAAAGAAAATGGGGTATACATACTCAAGAGAATATTATTCAACCATAAAAAGAATTAAATCCTGTCATTGTGCAACAACATGAATGGAATGGGAGATCCTCATGTTAAGTAAAATAAGTCAGGCACAGAAATACAACGACTTCATGATCTAACTCATAAAGAATATTTTTAAAAATCTAGAATATAAGAGAGCAATAGTGGTTACCAGAGGTTCGAAAGGGTATAAGGAAGGAAGAGAGGGGAAAGGTTTATCAATGTGCATTAAGTTGAAGTTTGATAAGAAAAAAGAAGGTCTGGGGTGTTCTTGAACTGAAGGGTATCTATAGATAACAACAATGAGATTTACATTTCAAAAACCTAGGAGAAAGCACTTTGAAAATTTTCACCTTAGAAAACAAAAGTCTGAGCCTATAATCCTAGTTGTTTGAGAGGCTGAGGCAGGAGGATCACAAATTCAAGGTTAGCCTCAGCAACTTAGTGAGGTACTATGCAATTTAGTGATGTCCTGTCTCAAAAAAAAAAAAAAAAATTGACTAGGGATGTGGTCAGCAGTAAAACACCTCTGAGTTGAATCCCTACTACCACACACACAAAAAACAAAATAGCTGAGGATATAGATATGTATGTTTAATCTGATTTAAATATCACACAAAATATACATGCATTGAAACATCACATGGTACTCCATTAATATGTGTAATTTTAATGTACCAGTTAAAATAAATTTAGTTTAAATAAAATGGCATTCTTCTGATTGTTCATATTTTCATCAACCAGAAAATTAAGCTTGAGAAATTCTTTCACATGTCCAAGACCACGCTTTGATAACTAGCAGAGCTGGGATTTCAAAACAGATCTCTCTGGTTTCAAAAAGCCTGTGTTCATGCCTCTACCTGACAAACTGTAACACTTGGCATAAAAGAAAGGATGTTTGGTAGGAATGGGGCACATTTCCATGTAACCATGACAACTACTTTGGAAGTGATGCTAGTTAGGATTTCCTATCTCTATTTTCTCATTTATGATAATGGGGCCACTGGCCCCAGCCCTCTTTACTCTGGGCTATTAAGAAGAGTAATTAGATAGCATCCATAAAACTCCCTTAGCTCCTTGGAGAAGGTTTTTACACAAATCCCAGGCATTACTATTCAAATAATATTGGAAGCCGATGCAGATTAAAGTAATTTTGAAAAACCGCACTTAAATGGACAAACAACAAAAGCAATATGTTTACTTATCTTTTATTCTTATCTCAACTCCTATCTTAATTACGGAACGCTGCAGGAAAGGCAAAAGACAGCCTCACTCTTGAATATTAAATTTATTTGCTTGCTTGAATTCTAGCACCTGCTTAGATGGCAAAGACTTCTTGAAAATTAAATAGCTAAATTACTTGAGGTTGGTTCACATCAGCAACTTGCACTTGAGGAGAAAAAAAAATAACAGAAAAATGCCTCTTCTTTTCCCATCTTCTTCCCTTGTAAAAAATGTGTCCGTCGATAAATTCTCCATCAAAGCCTGTTGTATCTAGCCCTGACATCTCTGAGTTTTTCTCTTCTGAACTCATAAATAGTGGGTGAGTCCCCTGTACACCAGTGAGTAATTTCGGCACAAAGATGAATAGGGCTTAAGGAAGAGACTGTGGAAAGAACACAGCTGGTCATTGCTTTCTGTGTGGGGCATTGTTTGTCACCACTTGACTGTGTTTGTCATTATAGAATCAAAGTGGGTGGATTGTGGAGCCTATAGTGCCCCCCACAATAAACTTTTCCATTCTAAATTACAAGAAAGAATGATACTCATCATTATATAGATCCTTAAAATGACTCAAGTACTGTATTATTTCAGGAATTATGTAGGATAGGTGTCATTTTCTGAGATTATTATCTGCTACACACATGTTCTTTCTAGACTAGATATTACTTCTTCTAAACCACAATCTTGTGTGTCTGTGTGTGTATATATATATGTGTGTTTGAACATTTGTCTCTTGCTAGATTGCAGACCCGCTAAAGAACCATGATTTTCTACATAGCACTTAGGAAGTGATCAGATTAGTGTTTAATGAATGAATGCACAAGTAATCAAGATGTCTAAATGTGTATTTCCCTTGCAATATTTTTTACAAGTCTTATGACCTAAACATCCTCTCACAACTTAGTTCTTCATGGATAGCCTTTGTAATAATGGCAGAGATGGGTAAATAAGAAAAGAATGCTTAATAATTAGGGGAAGATCATTAATCTTGTAATTAGTTGTTTAACTACATGGCTTTCATTTTTCCTCATAGAGAATTTCATTTAACAGTGCATGGAATTAAGAATCCTTATAGATAAGAGATGGTAACTTAAACTTGTTAACATTTAGACATTGATATTTTATTTGATTTTTTTCTTTATTTGTGGTAGTTAGCTCTCAGTAAACTTTATTCAATGAGTATAATTTTTCTCAATTCTAAACTTTATTCATAATATTATTCAGTTTCTTATTAAAATTATGTTAGCAAACATCATTAAGACCTGCTAGTCTTTAGATTGTTGTTTAGACACATGGAGCTGGACATAGCACCCGGTCTTTGTAATTTCCTAGCAAGACATATAGCAGTATCACATTTATTAAATGATTTCAGGACAGTTTGTACATTGACTAGAGTCTAATTTAAAAGTACCAAAAAATTGAAACATGACCATGTTGTTGGAAAAAATGCATAGGGTTAATAGAACTAAATTGAGTATTTGTTAAATTCCCATTCCTAGCAATTTACATTATATAGTTAACCAATTTTTATTTTAAAAGATAGCAAAGACATCAAGAATAACGGGGAAGGAGCTGGGGTTGTAGCTTAGCCGTTGAGTGCTTGCCTCACATGCATGAGGAACTGGGTTTGATTCTCAGCACCACAAAAAATAAATAAATGAATAAAACAAAGATATTGTGTCCACCAACAACTAAAAAAAATGGAGAAAAAATTCTCAAATCTCACTCCTACCTCTAGTTAGTAAATTACTGACACTTCAGTTGTGGTAGCTGATACTTCTGTTTGTATCAATTACTATTCTCATAAATGATCACTGGTATTCTAGATTTTATTTCATTATTCCTATGCTGATGTAAATATGTTTATCATAAACATATGCATGTATTAATATATAACAAAGCATATTAAAATTATATGTTGCATGTTCTGTTTTGCATATTTCTCTCTACTTGGCTCATTACTGATGTATTTTTGGCATTTGTGTATTTCAATCAAAGGATATGTTAAATTATTCACATTGATATTTGTTTCTCCTGTGTCTCATTTCACTTATCAATTCTGTTGTATAAATAAACCACAGTTAGTTTACTCATTCTTTTGCTAATGGGTGTAAGGTGATTTTTTTTCAGTATGTGTGTGTGCATACATGCATACATATATATTTCCATGTGTATATGTGCACACAAAATGCACTGCTAAGGAAAAATAGAATTTGAAGTTTATGCCTGTTCTATTTCCCTTCTGAAAAATAGGAATCTGATATGGTGGTTCTATGTTGTTTTAGTTTATTTTCCCTATGCTCTAATGAGGCTCAGCAAAGGAGGTAGAAAATAAGTTTGAAATGTAGATTGTTAGAATTTATTTTCTAGTAATTCCTTCTATAATTTGAATGCATCCCTTCCAAAATTCATGTGTTTGAAACTTAATTCCCAAATGTGTAAGTTAGTGTACTTGGGAGACTTTGGGAGGTAATTAGCATTAGAGGAGATAATGAAGGTATGGTCCCCATGAGGTCATTAGTTCTTTATAAGAAAACAAAAAGAGACCTGAAAAATCACACTCACTCTTTCTTTTCTTTTGATGCTTTCTCCTATTTGGGATACCCAGAAGGTCGGCACTAGTTGCTGATACCATATTCCTAGACTTTTGACATCCAGAACTGAGATCCAAGTATTTTTCCATTCTCTATAAATTATCCACTCAGATATTTTAAGTATAGCAACAGAAAACAGACCAAAACAATTATGTATTCATCATGTTTCTCTATAAGTTTGTTTATTTTTGTTCCCACTGGTTTGCAGTTCTTTATTTTGGATATTGATCTTACATTCAACATATTTTTTGAAAATGAGTTTATAAAGTCTGTCTTGTTGTTTCACTCTTGTTATTTTTTATGCACAGATGCTAATACATACTAATTAGAAAAATATCAATTATTTCATAGCTTAATTTAATTTTTTTCCCACATTAAGATGATAAATTATTCTAAGTTTTCCAAAATAATCTTCAAAATTTTGCCTCTCTTTTAGATTTTTAATTTATTCTTAGTTTATATTTGTACATTTTATGAAGGATTCAATTATTATTTTTCTAGAATAATTTCTGGAGTATTCTTTTATTTTTTTCAATGATTGATAGAATAACTTTGAGCCAGGCTCTGTGGTGCATATCTATAATCCCAGTGGATCTGGAGGCTGATGCAGGGAGTCTCACATTCAAAGCCAGCCTCAGCAATTTAGCAAGGCCCTTAGCTACTCAGTGAGAACTTGTCTCTAAATAAAATACAGAAAAGGCTGAGGATGTGGCTCAGTAACATCCCTGGGTTCAATCACAGGATCACACGTACAAAACAAAAAACAAAACCTAAATCATGCAACAAATTTTCATGAATGTATCTTGCATCTTTCCTTTTGGGCTTCTCTTTTGTTTTCATTATCTTTTCCTTTTCAATCAAAATATCCAATGTATATCATTATCATAATTATAGCATGTTCTAAGAACTTTTAATTTTTGAAAAAGTAAATCCAGTACCTAGTATCAGGGACTTTCTATCCCTTACCACTCACACAGCCAAACAAATATTCATTTACTTTCTACCTGTATGGAATTTCTTACTCAAGCTGTTTCATATAAATGGTCTCATACAACATGTATCACTTTGTGACTGGTTTCTTTCATTTAGAATTTTTTCAAGACTCATCCATATTGTGGCCTATAAAATATTTAATTATTTTTACTGGCAAAAAATATTTTATGACATGGATATACCATATATACCTTATTAATTCATTAATAGTTAGACATTTGGGTTGTTTTTATTTTTTGGATAATGTGTATAATGCTGCTGTCTTGTTAATCTTTCTACTCTCTTTTCATATACAATGGAGATGCTGCTTATTAAGTCCCATGCAACAGTCTAAAACTTTTTAATTAAATCTATTTTAACTGTGTAGATACATTTTGGAATTATTTTCATAGACATAGTATTTTTAACAAATAAAGTACAGATGTGTGTGTGTGTGTGTATATATATATATATATATATATATATATATATATATATATATATATATATAATTATTACTTACATACAACATATACACATGTTTTCACACTGTAATATTTCAATAAGGTTAATTAATAAATTTTGTTAGAATTATTTCTGAGGCCTTTTTTTAAATGGCTATTAGGAATGTACAGTTCTTAGTGAATTTACCTTTCTCATTTTTGGATTTAAACACCAGCATTTAACGTGTGACCATTAGGCATAATGGTTGATTTATATACTTTATCATGTAAAATAATTTTTTTGTTTGTTTGTTTTGATATGGGGGATTGAACTCAGGGACCCTCAACCACCGAGCGACATAGCCAGCCCTACTTTTTATTTTATTTAGAGACAGGATCTCACTGAATTGCTTAGAGCCTCACTTTTGCTGAGGCTGGCTTTGAACTTGCAAACCTCCTGTGTCAGCTGGGATTATAGGTATCACCAGCATGCACAGCAAATAAATTTTTTCCTGTTCCTAGTTTGCTAATAATTTTAAAACAAATGTGTTTACATAGATCAAATATACATTCTACATTTTTCAGAAAAAATATTTTACTCCTCTTTACCTCATTATATGATAAAAACATCAACAGACTTTGCAATATTACACAATTATCACTTTCCCAGATACTTGAGTTTGTCATATGATATTGTTTTACACATCACTGAATATTGTCTGCTTGTTTAGGAATGTTTGCATTTATATTCATGAGTGAAAACAGCATGAAAATATAACATTAGACCAGTTTCTGTGGAGAAACTGAATCCATAAATGACTTGAGGAAAATAAGAGAATTCCTTCTGCTTCAATTTTCTTATGCAATCATTTCTTTCTTTTCTTTTCTTTCTTTCTTTCTTTCTTTCTTTCTTTCTTTCTTTCTTTCTTTCTTTCTTTCTTTCTTTCTTTCTTTCTTTCTTTCTTTTTTGATACCTGGGATTGAACCCAGAGGCACATAACCACCAAGCCACATTCACAGCCCTTTTAAATATTTTATTTAGAGACAGGATCGCACTGAGTTGCTTAGATATTGGTCTTATAATATTATCTTTTTCTAGTATTCAAAATTTAAAATATCATAAAAGGGTAAAAATAATATGGAATTATTAATTGAGAATTTTAATTACTTTCAATACTTCAGGTTTGTCCTTATTTATTTACTTCTAACCAAGTTTTGGTGATTATATTTTTAGGAAATACTCTTCTTTAGGGAGAAATGCACTGATATATATATATATTTGTTTTTAGAACTTTCATTATTTTATTATTTACCACAGTTAAAATTGTGTCTCCATTTCATATATAATATTACTTGTATGTTCATGTGCATCCATTTCTTTCTTTCTATTGCTCTTTCACCAAAATTTTCAGAAGCTTACTATTTTATTGGTCACTTTTACTATGGTATTAGTCTTCCAATTAATGTAAAAATGTTTGGCTTGGTTTCTTATTTCTGTTTTATAATTATTTTCTAAAAATTGAATTACTTTGTAAGGAAATGCCAACTGGAAGCCTTTGAAGTTCCCTTCCTCTAAGCAATGTAGTAAATCAAAATACAATGTTTTTTATCCAGAAAGATGTCAAACTGGTACTACCATCAAAGAATTAAATTGAAAGTGTAGTGGTCTCCCTAAAAACTATAGTATGTTCTTCTATATTATCTTCAGAAATACAAGGACAGAAATTAAAATTTGTTATGATAAATTGTAAGTTTTAATCACAGTAGTATAGAATGTGTATTTGTAGCAATGTCAGTAGAGTGTGTAAACATTTGGTATGTAGCTATGGAAATGGTAAATGTGCTTTGTTTTCAGTCTCCATCACCAAGGCTATGAAAAACAGTTTGCTTTTGTGAAGTATCAGAGTACTTTTCATTTCCTTGCCCTAGTACAATGTCAAATTTCTTGACATTTCTTGATATTTTCCACAAATATGTGATACAAAATTGATTATTGAGAATATCAAAATTATCAGGACACATAAGTATTCACAATACTACTAGTTACAAAAAATAAAAATAAAAAAAAGTATTTTAACTTTTCCAAAGAAGTTATTATATTATTCTCACTAGTTGTGGAAATGACAATTGATACAACGTTTTAAGGATTATCATGCAGTTCAGTAACATGAAAAATGAAGGCTTTGTCATAGTAATCCTAAATGCATGAATCACTTGTAAATAAATAAGAGGTCATCTTCAAGATATAAGATTAAAAATGCAGTTCGTTAATTGCAAAATTGCTTGAGGGGTAAACACAATGTAGCACCTGAAAATCTTCTGACTATCCAATTATACATTTTGGCTACTAAAATGGAGACTTAACTATAGCTATTTATTTTCCCTGCTGTACCATTAGGCAAAACAGTAAAGATTGTTTAGTTGTACATCTCTGTATTTAAAAATTAAAAAAAAACCCAGCAGCAGACAGCCTTGTTTATATTTTTCTATATGGTAAAGAATAAACTCAAAATCAGTACTTATTAATTGGAAAAAAGGAAAACTTGTGGGCACTGTATAAATATCTATGTACCTAAAATTTCTATAAAAATTGAATTATTCTTATTTTAAAAATAACTTTAAAAACATTGGATTTGCAAAGTTATACTATGTTTAGCTTGCAATGAAACTGGGTGCAAACTCATTCTGCATCTCTTAACACTTCACTAACATTCTCTCATATATTCCAATTTTTCCATCCTAAGATGTTATCTATGATTAAACATGAAGAATTTCTACTTCAAAGAGAATGCTTCATGAGTAATTTATCCAATATATTTTTATAATTGCTATTATATGTAGGGGTTCCTGTTTGTTTGGCAGTCAGTAATTTAACCATCCATCAAGTCCACTTCATTTACTAGTAAGCAATCTAGAACAGAATTCGGAGATTATAATAAGGCAAGAGAAACCTCTTTGAACACAGAAGGCATCCCTTGGAGTTCTGACTCTTAATCTTGGGGCATTTTACTCCTAAGAGACTGCTTTCACTGCTTCCTTGGGCCTACATACTTATGATGGGTTCACAGCATTAATGAATTTCATTCCACTTACGAAGAAAGAGGGCTGTCATCAAAAGCAGAGCAGTAAAGTCAAAATTGCAAAGCTAATTTTCAAAAAAGTAGAGAAGACTCAGAAAGAAACTGAAATAAACTGATTATTCCAAAAGAAAGATGTCAACTAAATCATCACCCTTTACAGGATTCAGATGGTGTGTAAGCTTGGATGCATGGGCCGGGTTAAAGGGAAACTTAACATGAGATGTTTTCCAGCTTCAGCTCTGAACCCCATGTCACAACCCCTGTTCTAGATAACGTGGAAAATCATGGTGTGGTTCAATGTAAGATGTTGTTACACACACTCATCACTCACACACTGGCTAACCACCTATGCAATCCTGAAAAATTTAGAGTCAGTAAAACTGATCAGATACATGTTTAACAGATTTCCCTCGTGCCCTGAAGCAGGTAATGATTTCTTCTTTTGTTAAGGAAGACGGCAGCACAAGAAAAGCAACATGAGAAGTTGAGACATGGATATTAAAAGCAGATAAACAAATAACAACAAATCCAAGAAAAGACACTAAAACATTTTTTAAAGCAATATAAGCTGCACATGGTGCATGCCTGTAATCCAGCAACTCTGGAAGCTGAGGCAGAAAGACCATAAGTTCAAAGCCAATCTCAGCAACTTAGGGAGGCCCTAAGTAACTTAGTGAGACCCTGACTCAAAAATAAATAAATAAATAGGAACTGGAATGTGGCTCAGGGGTTAAATATCCCTGGGTTTAATTCCTGGTACATCCTCCCCCAAAAAAGGCAGAAAAAAAATGGTGACAGGTTTACTTATTTGGGGAATAACTCTAAAAGTGATTAAAAAATATATGTGTATATATACATACATATCAAAATAAATATATGTACACACATATATATGTGTACATATATTTATTCATATTATTATATATATTCATATATATGTATGTATATCTTCATAGATATTTTTAAAACAGAAAATGAGTAGAACAAATTATTTCATGAATGTAAAATGCTCAAAATAAAAAATAAATATGTTATATATCACAATAACAGATTTCAAGAGCAAGAACTAACCATTTTTCTAATAGGTGAAGAAAAATCTGTTAAAATTAAACAAGAATTTAGCATTAAATACTTTAGTAAAAAATGAATACATAATAGGAGTTCATAACTTAATCAAATGTATTTCTTCAAAACCTGCTTCAATCATTACACTTAGTAATGAGAGTACAAAGTCTCTATAAAGTCCTATAAAATCAAGAACATGGAAAACAAAGAAAGAGAGAGGGGAGAAAGAAACAAAAAAGGGGGAAAAAAAAGAAAAGCTCTAACCTCTGTAATAATTTATTACTGATGAATATTGGCAGGCAATTGTGATGATCCACAAAACAAAGGAAACAAAGTTATAAAAGATCACAGTTAAAGACACACAAACCAAAATCACTACTATTCTCATGGTAGTAGTTTAGGGTCCATTATCCCCCGGCACCCATGTTCTGAAATAGAATTCTAAGGAAGAGGACTCTAAGTTTTAATTTGGTTTTCCAGGGAGGGAGACAGAACACATGCTATTTAACAACATATTTTTTCATAGTTGAAGGCATTACTTTTAAGCTTTAGACACAGGCTACATGGACCTTCATTTGTGACAATTGTTAGAGGGAAGACTATCTGCGCAGTTCCTAGCAAATTAAAGGAAAAAGAAAAACAATCATGCGCAAATATATCTGAAAATGTATTTAATAAATTCATATACCATTCTCTCCTCAAGAAATAATTATTAAGAGGGTAAAAAGTCATCAAATAGATTATTTTCATTTATTTATCATGCAACAATATGCTTTATTAAGCCCCAGAAATTCTAATAAAATATTGGCAAAATAAATTGATTAATATGCTGGGTTTTGATCACTATATCAAATTAATAGCTGTTCTCTGAATGTACAACTGCAGTTCATAGCTCAATATTAAAGGTACAATAAAAACTAAAATTTTTAGAAAAATATGAATGATATCTATGGAAAGGAATATTTTATTTCAATGGAAACATGACGGTTCATTTAATAAATTATTGTACAAAATTTTGGTAAACCACTAAGATTAAAACACAAAAAGTATCCTTACATCATGGCACCTGTAAAATTAAATGTCAAACTTGAATAACAATGAACAGGAAAATGTAAAATACTAAAAATTTTTGCAAAAATTTAAAAGGCATATGTATTTTATAAGAATGATATTTATTTCTACAAGAAACCAAGAATTTACAGAAAAAAATAACATTTGGGTATATGAAAATCTAAAACACTAACATGTTTTTTTTTTTTTTAAATGTCACACAAAGGGGGCTGGGGTTGTAGCTTAGTGGTAGAGAATTTGCCTAGCATAGAAAAATGACTCCTTTCACATGTATCTCGTGTACTGTGTTGGTTGACTTCTATAGTAAGGAATCTGTCAATATCAATTAAAAATTAAAGTACAAGTAGCCTTTGACCTAATAACATCACTTGTGGGAATCTCTTTTTAGAAATTTGCCAAGTGATGGAATGTACAAGCATGTTCAATATAAAATTATTTTTAATGCTGCAAGACAAGCAAGCAAATGAACAAAACTACCACAACCTGAAGAGAGAATTGAGGCTGATGATTAAAAGGATAGATTTGATGGATTCATATTATGAAATAGCAGTTATTCAACAAGTTATGTTAGTTCTTTATTTTATGTCTGGGAAGGTTGAATGAGAAAACCAAATGATGGAGAAATGAGCAAACACATATTCCCCTCCACATAATCTTACAGTTTTTATATTTATGGAAACCAGGAGAAAAGCCTAGCAGAATTAACATTATCTTGAAGGTGGTGAAGAGAATGGGGCCCCTATATACTAGCACTGTTTTTAGGGAATATTTTAAGTAAACTTTTTTTAGAGCAAAAGACAGAAATATATATATATATATATATATATATATATATATATATATATATGTATCCCCCTTCTGAGAATTTATCCAGTTAATAAATGGGAAAAAATAAAACTCATGCATATAAGAAACTGCTTAATACAGAATTACATACAATAACAGAAAAGATAATATCTGGAAGGAAGGAAGAATGAGTTAAATACACATTCTTGGAGGAATAATTAGGACACTAATATGGCACTATTGCCCAGCAATGCAATTAAGCTTTGAAATTTAATAACACAGTGGCTGTGAGGTTGTATGAGAAAAATATGAAAATTAAGTGTAGAATGTAGAATGTAGACTTACATTTATATGGTGGTTAAAATAATTATTAGTTTTGAAAACTGTGCTTAATGATTGAAATAATATATGGAAGACTGAGAACAATTTTGCTTTGGGAGAGAAGGCTGGGTAGATAGCCTTGTGTCTGATCATTATACAGATAACCATTCACTTCAAATTGGGGTAACAGCTGTTGAAGGAAAGCACAAGACCCTATAAAAACAGGATTCCTATTTTTCAGGGGATAGAGCATATCTCCAAGGATGTGGCATAACCTATAAACAGTCAATTGACTAGGTGGTGGGTTGGGCTTGGGGAGAGGGGATGGAGGTGACAGTTATACAATAAGTACATTCCGAAGAGGTGGTACAAGGCACCAGAGACAGACAGGCAGAGACAGACAGAAATAGCAAATATGATTCTATTAACAATGTAGTTCAGTCATCAAGCAGTTCTTAAATGTTGTACATTTTCTGTTTAAGAGAGCAGGGATATTATAACAATCTCATTTTAGGGAATTTTTTATGCGAATTTCAAGAAGTCTATCAGGAAAATATGATGCAGTTCCTTGGTTGTAGTCATTTAGATTCTATTTTGCTTTTGGATTTTGTATAAGTACCTCTTTGTTCCTCTGTTCCTTATATTCTTTATAATAGTATGTGTAGGTGGTGGGACACATGCATATTTTATTTAGTTTGGAACTGGATTCAGGAACAAACACATGTGTACAAATGCACATTCTTTATTCTGGAAAAAAAAAATACAAAACTTTTCCAACAGCCTGTTTCTCTCTTATAGGAATTGCTGCTCTCCAAGGTGGAAGCAATTTGACAATTACCTTTCTCTATGGGAGGAAAATCTAGTGCCTTAAGTGCATTGGATGAACCATATCCTGTTCTGAGCTGGCTCTTCCCATGACATCGCACACAGAGAATTCATATAAGTTCATTTTAGTCCCTTGCAGTTAGACACACATAATAATGGGGTTCATTTGACATGTAAATGCATATAACATAGTTTTCTCCATTTCAACCCTTAGTATTATCACCAATCCTACCCTCCAACCTCGCCCAATTCCCTTCTTCTACACTCTATTGGTCTTCCTGCTTTTTTTTTATTTGTACATTATAGTTACACATAAAATTGGGGGCTTAGTGGTCTAGTCATACATGCATGTGGTAAAATTTGGCTAAATTTTAGGTAAGAAAAGTCTCTATGGACCCTCAGACCAAAACAGACAAAAAAAACCAAAAAAAAACTACACTGCAGAATTGAGCAATGATGCAAAATGCAGGTATCCAGAGTAACTCCCAGGCCCAACTCTCACATCTTTTGATTTGGTAAGGATGCCATGGGCCAGAGAGAAATGGATTAAGACTCAGCCTAGGTGTCCTCTACCACAGTGATTTCAAGTCAGTTGCAGTTGTCGATTTTCAAGTGTCCCAGAATTTGCAGAATCATCAATGCAGTCACTCAGGATTTTTGCTGATTAATATTAAGCAAATGTGAGCTCAAAGAAAGAAACATCAAATCTGAAGGAAAAAGCCTACACAATAGGAGCCAGCACATAAAATTAAAACCAGGGACTTACACTCCAAGAACACTTCTAATATTGAAATTATGAGGCAATATTATTAAAAATAGATTTCTGTAAATGACCACACTCGGTAAGTAAGTAAGCAATACATCCTTCAAAGAGTGATGGAGATTTCAAAAGGAACCAGAAAAAAGATTAAAATTAAAATAAGAATGAAAATATAAATGTAAACAATCAAAATGAAATTTATGAGCTAAACAGCAAATTAGACTCTGCTTTATTAAAAAATCTCTAAACTTTAATTATTTTGTAGCTGATATGTTTGTTTATATAGAAAGGTAAAATAAAATAATAGGTGATTTATTTTTAAAACTCAGTAAAGTGATTGTATGTAAGATCAATACAATACTCTATATATCTATTCACCATTAAGTAATTTGTTGAAGATAATTTGTTATTTAAAAAAGAAAGAAAACTATAAAGAAGGAATACATTTAGTAAAATATGTATAAAAATACAGAAATTATAACTTTATTAAACATTAAAGAAATCCTAAATAAGTGAGATATTGTACCATGTTCTTAAGTAAAACAATATAATAAATATGTCAACTCTCCCCAAATTCATCTGCATTTTTGTATACTTAATCAATAACCCAAGTGTTATTTTTGTAAGCAAAATCACAGAGACCATAAATTTTGTGAGTCTAATCCAAAACAAGATGAAAAAGTTCAACTGCCACATATCATGATGTATGGTGTTATACTGATTAAGATGCTTGATATAGGCATAAGATTGACACTTTCATAAATGGAATACAAAGAGACCAAACTCAGAACCACAAATGATATGAAAACACTGAAGTGGGACATGGCTATGTAGATCAGTAATTCAAAGAATCACCCTTCATTATAAGGTCTAGTTATTCACATAAAAATTAATTAGATTATAATCTCATATTACACACAAAATTAATTCCAGTGGGTTAAAGTCTTAATTTGAAAGACCAACTTCAACACTTTCGAAAGTTAACATGGGAAACTATTTTCTGAGAGTAGAGAAGTATATCTCAAATAAGATATAGAAACTCAGATCATAAGTGGGATAGAAATTTAAAATATTGATTAGAAATAAATAATCTTAAAGGAATTAAAAAATGCAATCCTTGAGTTAGTGGGACATGCAAAATAAAATATTTTTGTCTCTAAACTGAAATAACACTTTCAAATCACCAGAGCACAGGCAAAACATTCATTAAATAATGAACCAAATGTGAACAGGTATTTCAGAGAGAAGAAAATGTGAGTGGCCCACAGACACATGAGAAGATGCTCATCTTGATTAACGATGAGAGAAATAGAAATTGAGATGATAATTAAATATAATTTCATAGTCCTTAGATTGCTAATGATTATAAAGTCTAGTAGCACAGAGTATTGAAAAGGATACTTGTTAAAATGAATTGATATGAACCTCTATAGTCTGTATGATTTGGTACAACCATTTGTGAAAATGTTTGACATTCTCTTGCAACACTGATTGAAAGCCTCGATATAATGAATTGGAATAATATGGATTAATCTAACATTTTCACTCCTAATTATCTATGTTAGAGTAACTCTTATATATGGACAGAGAAACAAGAATTCTGCTACAATCTGTGTGTGTATGTGCATGTGTGTGTACTATCTGTACAAAAACAAAAAGAAAAGAAAACAATAAATAGCTATCATCAAAAGACTAGCTAAAGCATTCCAATTATTCAATGGAACAATATACAGAAATAAAAGTACATAGACTACAATTACATGTAATGACACATATGAGTCTCAGAAACAGAAATCCAGTGGTACCATTATAAAAAAACTACCATATCTACAAAACAAGGTGCTTCTTAGCTAACATTTCAAAAAGTGAATTAAAAATCTTTTTTCCCCCCCAGGACTATGGAAACAGGGAACTAGGATAGAAGGAGAGCACTGACTTCAAACTGTCTCAATACTATCCTAGATCTTGAGGGGTGTGGTGGGCTTGTGGGTTCACTTTATTTTTGTACTTCTTATCTTAGATGTGCACTACATATATCCTTCAGTATTTGTTCAGTACCACAAAATGCTTTTCAAACCCATTTATGTGAGATTTCTATAATATGAAACTTATTGTGGCCCGCCAAAATGAAAGTGGCAGATTTCAGAGTCTTACATACCAGTTCTAGTCCAGTCTCTCTGCTGGTCAGCACTGAGACCTGGTAAAGAGCACAGCGCTCTCTATTTCATATTCATTACTTATATAATGAAGATAACTGATCAGGGCAACAAAATACATGTATGTATACTTTAGCCCAGTATTAGGAACTTAGGTAAGGTGTCTGTGAGGGGGCTGTTTCTATTTTTGATATTTTGCATTTAAAATGGCCTTTTACTTAGTTCATTATATCTGTTTGGACACAGTCTTTTTTATGAGACAACATGATGAATGGTTTGTTTTGAATGATAGCTAAAATGTCAGAGAATATATCATGATCCTAGAATTTTCTTTCTTTAGTCAGTTGAAGTTAATTTATGCGTTTTATTTTAATTGACAAATAAGGTTGCATGTATTTATGGAGTACAACATGATGTTTTGATGTATGCATACAATTTCAATTGAGTAAGTCAGGTTAATTAACCTAAGGGTTACCTCACATGGTTATCTGGTGAGGACAATTAAATCTACTTTCATAGCAATTTTCAAATATGCAACATTTTGTTATTAACTATGATCTAAACATAGTTTTTAACTATAATGTACCATGGATCTCTATTTCTTGTACTTATCCCTCCTAACTGAAATTTTAAATTCTTTGGTTAAGATCCCCCATGTTCTTGCCCTCAGTCTCTTTTACCTACCATTCTAACTTTTATTTTATAAGTTCAGCTCTTTACATTCTACACAGAAGTGAGATCTTTGATTTTTTTAAATAAATAAATGAATTATGAGCTTCTGTAAAATTATTGAACCGACACTTGGAATTCTAGTTACTTTAACTGTTAGGGTTTTTTTTTTTTTTTCTTCCTGAAAGTGATGTTCTAGAGGGAAGTGAGACCCTAAACAGAAGGTAATAAACATTGAGCAAATACTTATTATGCCTGGTAACACTTTAGGCATTTTGTAAGCATTCAGAAATGTTATCAAATAAATAAATGAATGAATAGATCGTCAATATAGCATATAGAAACATTTGCCATTAAAACTTTGCAGCTGAGTTCATCTACAAAGGCTTTGTTAATTTTACTTATGAACACAGAAACACTGCAATATAAGTTACTAGGAAAATAAATTTTGCCTTATACAGATTCTGTCTGAAGTCTTCTATTAAGATACAATGTAGTCTTTTAAATTTTAGAAATTGTAGTCAATAGAATAAAACTGAAAGCATAAGAAATCATTCAAATTCCAATATCTAGAAATAATCTTTTTAATAAAGTATTTTCCTAGTCTTTTACATGCTTATTGTGATTTCATGATTACCAATATATTATAAAAGCAATATTTAGTTTCAATCCCTCCATGTGGTGTTTTTAGAAGGCATAGTTTCTGTAAAATGAAGGAAAACTCTAGAAGACATAGTAAAATGCACCTAGGTTTTAAAAATCAGTGTAGAAAGTGCACTTTTTACATATCTTATAAGCTTTGAACATTTATAATAGAATGGATTTCCAACTCTTGTTCCTGTTTCAGTTTTATACCTCATTCTTAAGGGGAGGATGAATTAAATCACAAGGTTCAGGCCTGTGTGGAGATTTTTAACTTCCAGACTGCTAGTGTTTGTCTGAACACATTGGTAAAACAGAAATCCTACTCAACATCCAGTGGTTGTGAGTTCTAGGATACATTTAGCAAATCTGAATTTACAGGAAGTTTTTTGAAGATTTCCAAGTTTGAGTTTTGTGGCTTCTTAGACTTCAAATGAAAATATCAGGACAAATATTAACATATTAACATTAATGGGAATGAACAGTGAGAAGAAATGTGGAACACCAATGAATTGGGTTCAGATGTAGGAATCAGCACCATGAAAGCAAGAAAGATACAGCCCTGAGACCTAATTTGAAGTGGTGACAGTTTTTTTTTTTTTAATATTTATTTATTTATTTATGTATCTTTTTAGTTTTAGGTGGATACACTAGCTTGTTTTTATGTGGTGCCAGGGATCGAACCCAGTGCTTCATGCATGCTAGGGGAGCACTCTACCACTGAGCCACCACTCCAGCCCCCAATTTTATTTTATTTAATATATATATTTTTTTTATAAAATATATATATATTTTATTTAATATATATATTTATTTTATATATATATATATATATATATATATATATATATATATATATATATATATATATATATATAGTTTTTTTTTTTTTTTTTTTGGTGGTACTGGGGATTGAACCCAGGGCCTATGTGCATGCAAGGCAGGCACTCTATGAAGAGGAAGAATGTATGTAACAGCTCATTCTGTAAAAGGGCAGGCTAAGGTTTCTTTTGCTGATGGCATTTTCATTCTCCAAATAAAAGCCAATTGCTTTGGGGTCTATTCTCTTCCCCCATATATTCTCTTAGTCTCTGCTGTTACATACAAAATGCTGAATATACAAATAAAGGGGGAAAAAAAGCCACAATTCACACAATAGACTAAACTAATTTCATTTCCACTGTGAATTGAACTGGAAAAAAACCCCTCATTTTCTTAAGAAAACTTTGTACCTCATAAAGCCTTTATGTGCTTGATAGGAACATGTCTTTGCCCTAAAGAAATGCCTGTGCCTTGTGTGGGGATGTAGTAAGAAAGAAAGAAGAAGAATAAAAGGGAGAAGAACCTTTCTTCTTACAAACAAAATGCAAAGGCCTAGACATGTTAATTCTATCTTTCCCTATTATGTATTGGTTGATCAACCATTTTTCCCCAAGCAAACCCTCCCTTATCTGCTTTTCTCTTGCCTCTGCCAATGCAAATCACAACTTGCTTTTAATTATACCAGCTCCACTCTCAACACCTGATGGCATTGGAGTGAAAACAGAAAATGCATTAAGCAGCTTCAGCAGGATTTCGCATGCACTGTAATGACCTTTCAATATGAATTCTTAGCAGTGAAAGAAGGATTTATATTTTTCATATTCTATAGGAAGTTGTTCTTTGTTCTAAGGTGTCACTTGCAATCCGTAGTGACATTTGACTAAAGGTATAAAAATGTCATATTTTACCACTGACAGATCCGGTCTGTTCTCCCTTGTCATGGGATAAGGGGCTTTTTCATGCATATATATGACAGCTCAAGATGTTCTTACAATTGAGTTTTCTTTCCATCAGTTATTAAATATTCAGGATGTTCATTATGCACCAGAGCCTGAATAATATAAGATTAGTGGGGAACCTTTGTAGGAGCTTATATTATGATTATTAATATTAATCATGTGTGCTGCACTCATTTTTCTACTTTGCAAACTCAAATGTCAATAGAATAAGTAAACCACACCTTTTTTTCTTTCCCTCCATAGGTAAGGACAAAGAGAGAGAGAGAGAGAGAGAGAGAGAGAGAGAGAGAGAGAGAGAAAGTTCAGAGAGACAAGAAAGACTTTCTTATAGATTTTCAAACAAGAAGTAATAGGAACCCATCTTCCTGATTACGCTTACTAAAGAGAACACATTTCAGGTGGAAAAATTAAAGTTTTAAAAGTTAAAAAACAATTAGATGCAAAACATGTTAGATGTGGAAGAGATCCAGCTGAAATTCAAGATCTCTTCATTACCCGGACTAGGCATTTCCCCCAACTTCTTGAGAAGTTGAATAAAGGTTATTGCTACTTTGGCTGCTTAGTTATGGTTGAGTTCTGGAATGGCTGAAACCACATCCAAACTTTATTTTACTCAGAATCTAACCTTTGGGGTGTCATACATTTGAAAATAACTTATAGGCTTGTGTAGAGTCAAAATAATATTCACTACTCCCTCGCTCTGGGCCAGAAGGGAGATAGAACATCATGGCAGAAGTTGTGGCAGAGGAAGCTCCTCTGGTATCAAGGAAAGAAAGAGAGAAAATATGGGTCAGATGATGCCCCCAGCGACTTACTTCCTCCTGCCATGCCCTACCTGCCCATGGTTATTACCAAGTAGTTCATTCAAATTATTAATCCATCAAATGGGTTAATCCACTGAAGAGGTTACAGCACTCAAAATCCAATGTTATCAGCCCTGGACATCGCTGCATTGCCTGACACCTGAACTTTTCAGGGGACATGCCTAGATCCAAGCTCTGACACCTCTCTCCTGTGAGTCCCTTTCCAAATGACTATTCAGCCTCCACACACTATCTTCTTGTTGACAGGAGTGTGGATTCGCTCATGCTGGAGGTATGCTCATTCAATCTTATCTTTCAAGAACATTTCTTCCTATCTTTTCAGGAAGAGTTTGCCCTCTTTTCCCTATCCATACCATTGTTCATGCCTCATATTTTAACTCCTTCAAGACGTGAAGATATTATCATTTTATTTCGTAAATAAAATGATATTATCATTTTATTATCCTTGAAAATATTATCATTTTATTTTGTAAATAAAATGGTATTATCATTTTATTATCCTTGAAGATATTATCATTTTATTTTGTTAATACTTCCTATATGTTCTTTAAACTCCTTGAGAAACTATCTTAAGTTTCTTATGCCAATGGGTATGCAATAAAGATTTGTGGAATAAATAAAAATCAAATTACTTGTTCAAATATAAGTAGAGACAAAGGTAACAATCATGTTTTTACTCTAATTCTCCATTTTGTGCAGTGCAGTGAGATGGAAAAACCCGTATCTTTAGAACAGAAGGGTGACATTTACATTCACTTCAATTATGACAGAGCCATGCCATATAACCAGTAGAGTCTGTTAATCAACAAATGAAGGTTAAGAGTGAAACAAATATCTCTGATGGAGATAATGGAAAGTGAAATGGAATAATGCACATGAAGACCAGTAAATGATCCATGCATATGAGTTACTACGAATCTTTTACCTATGCCTTCAACATTGACATCTTTCAGGTTCATCCCACATGCTGCTTCTTGTCTCAGTGTGAACATCATCTAAATAATTTCACCCATCCCATGCTTACAATGACCATCCTTCTAGTCACAGCTCTCACAGCTTCATTCCTCGATGGATGCTTTTCCCTGCACATCACCAAAAGAACTTAAACTTTCAAGAAGGTTGTTATGGTTAGGATCTGCTGCTCCAAATGATTGGATCATGAGACCTGTAGCCTAGTCAGCCAATCCTAGTGTGAATGGGTTCACTGGGTGGTAACCACAGGTAGGTGGGGTATGGTGGAAGCAGGTGGAAGGGCTGTCATCACTGAAGTCCTTTCTTCTCTTTCTCTTTTTGCTTCTAAACTCCGTCATGATCTGAGCAGTCTTTCTTCGTTGGAGCCTGCTGCTATGGTGTGCTACATCACATTGGAGCCAGCGTATTAGAGTTGACCATCTATGAACTGAGACCTCTGAAACCACTACTCACAAAGAAACTTTCTCTCCTCTCTGTAGTTCTTGTCAGGTATTTTGGTCAAGGTGGCACAAAAGCTGAGTAAAACAGGCTTATAACATACAGGCTGAGAGTCTCTTTATCTTACTCAGTAATCTGATTTTTCATTTATTTATTCATGCATTCCTGAAAAAATATTAATATATGTATTATCTATCTATCGGGGGTCTGTCCCAGACTCAAATGAAGGTGTGATGCAGTAAATGAAATCTGCATTGTGTGTATAATTGTGTATCAGCAATTTTTAAAAGTCATCATTAGCCCAATATTTTCTGATTACGTTGTTAGGTGTGTTATTTTGAGTTAAAACATATAAAGTAATTAAAACTTGGGTGCATTTTGATGAATGGATTTTTAGCCTTTACATGGTATCTGAAATTAAATAATTCTGCATTTTCCAAAACTCTTTCTCAAGTGTTTCCTACTTCCAATTTTGTCACGACTAGCTTTGATTTCTCAATCTATGCTTTAGTCATCCTGAGGGCTTCAGTCCCAGTCAGCCCCAACCCCATCCATGTAGTCACAGATCCAGGCCCTGCTGTCCCTCCTAAAGGTTTTCGCTCAGTGATTTCATGTTTAATATCTAGAGTTGCCCTTTCTTTATCAATACTCCCATCTCTAAATTCAGTCACACTTTGGTCATAGTTTTTTTAAAAAAACTTTTTAATTAATTAAAAACTTAATGCACATATGTTAAAAAATCAGAGACAAACCCAGAAGGGAGAACCTGTGCTTCTCCTTCTCTGGGTCTCCACCACCCCTTCCCAGAGGCAGCTCCTAGAATTCAGAGTATTTTTTACAGTTTCTCCCTTCTCTCTCTCTCTCTCTCTCTCTCTCTCTCTCTCTCTCTCTCTCTCTCTCTCTCTCTCTCTCTCTCTTTCTTTTCCACCCACCCCCTCTCTGACACACACTAAAACAGGCAGAATGTTCTTTTATTTTCTAAACAAAAGAGAGGAACACATGTCTTTTAACACGGTGATTTTTCATTCCATATTAATACATGCAAGCTCCTCTCTGTTTCTCCATATCTGGGGACTTCTCCATTGTAGTGAATTTCACATTCCCTTAGCCCACCCAGACTTCTGGATGATTAGATTGTTTTACTGTTCTGTTTTTTCAAAATCTTCTTTGAACATTCTTTCATAAAATACTGATGCATAGGTGAAGAAAAATATGCATAACTTCCTAGAAGTGATACTTTAGAATCAAAGCATATATGCTAGTAAACTTTTTATTTACATCTTAACCTGTCCTGCAAATAAACAGCAATAATTTATTCTGCTATAGTTCATGAAGTACTTATTTATGTAACATATCAAAATCTCATATTTTAAAATATTTATTTTTGACGAACCCAGAAGTTAAAAAATACTATGTATTTTTATATTTAAAATTAGTTTTTATTTTTGTTATGAATTTCATTGAACAGTCATATATTTGTATGATTTTAATAAATTTTTGTCATTGACCAATTAATAATTTAATTACATTATTTATGTCAATAAATTTTCATTTTCTTGTCACATGTATTGCAATTCGCAACTAGTTTGTAAGTTGTTTATAAGTTTTGTTTTTATATTTTTTTTCACTCAGAAATCTTAAATTTTTATATTGTCAAATGTCCACCTTTTCTTTGTGGACTCTGCATCATGCCTATTAAAACATCTATATTTTCTGGATATGGTGGTGAGCCCTGTAATCATTACATAGAGACTCACAAGTCTGGGGGAGAAGGATAAGGAGTTCAAAGCCAGCTTTAGCAACTGAGGAATCCTAAGCAACTTAGTTAGACCCTGTCTCAAAATTAAAAAATATATATATATATATATATTAAAAGGGCTAGGGATGTTCCTCAATGGTTAATCACTTCTGGGTTCAATCCTTGATGCAAAACAAACAAATAAACAACAGAAAAAACACAAACCTCTGTTCTAATTAAACTTTTACACAATTTTCCTATTTTAGATTTTAATGTCTTTATAATTCCTTTTCAAAATATAAATCATTGATCCCAGCTATAATTAATTTTGTTGTGATAACAAAGTTGGAAATCCAGCATTTTAAAGATACTATTTAAAAAAAATTTTCCCTATTTTTTCTTCTTCTTTAGACATATTCTGACTGCAATTGAGTGTTTATTTTTCATATAGAGGTTTATTTATTTTTTACATGTAGTTGAACACATCTTTTTATTTTATTTATTCATCTTTATGTGGTGCTGAGCATTGAACCCAGGGCCTCCTATGTGCAAGATGAGCGCTCAACTGCTGAGCCACAACCCTGTCCCCATATATGGAGTTTTGAATGAACTTGTCCATAATTCCCTTCTTCCTGTCAATCTTGTTAATATATTTTTTCAAACCCCATGGCATTCCCAAAGTAATATTTTAAAAATTGTGATATTTATAGGATTTAATCTTTCTAGCTAAGATCACCCAAGACTTATTTAAACTCCTTAGAACTTTTCCTGTTTTATTTATTTTTTTGAACATGCAATCATTTTATTATAGTTTACTGTTGCTCTTAGTTGCATGCAAAGATGCTATCAGATAATAGATTTTTAATTACAAACTCTAAGAATTATTCACAAGCCTTTGACCATATCTCAGTACTATTCTTTTATCTTCTTTTGTCAGTTTCATTTTTTATTACCCTGTATTAACAGGGGATAAATCTCGGCAGTAAACTTTCACCAGAGCTAAAATTGCTACACAGGTATGGTGCTACTTTTTTCAGTCAAAAATGCCCTCCAGGTAAAAATATAAATCTGTAGAAAAGAAATGATGCTATGGATCTGTAACCACATAATTATTTCCATTTGTTACAAATAAACCCTTGACAAAATAAGGCAAACATAGGTCAGCCAATCCCCAGTTAATCTCTGTTCCCCTTCTTCCCTTCAAGTGTTGCTTGTTTACAGATGTACCATATCCTTTTCAAACTCTTTCCTGTATTGTCTTCAATATGACATTACCTATGTAACATATTGCTCTGTTTTGGATCAGTATCTAATTAATTTTCTGGTTTAATTTCTTACTATGAAATCACTACAAAAGAAGGTGAAAAGAAAGGAAAGACTGTACAAGTTAGCCTTAATTTAAATATGAAATATATTCTCAAGATTATTCTCCAAGGTAGAGCTGCTCACTTCTGAAACTGAAAGAATGGAAATGTTATGCAATTCATCTGGCTCCTTCTCCCTATTTTGTTTTTCTCTCTGTATTTCCCCCTGGACAAGCTCTTAATTTATGAACATTTCTCAGCTTATGTATTTTAATTAACTTTGCTAACAATTCCTCCAATACAATATATACTTATTTTATTCATTATTATTCAATCAATAATTTCATTTGATGCATTGGTAATTTCTTGGAACTGTCATTACATCATCATTATATCATCTTCAATTATTTTAATAAGAGGTGTTTTTATATTTAAACATAAAAATTCAGATTTTTTGTGTATTATTGCATACTTATTTTTGCACATAGTTGTCTAACATTTATTATCTTTTCTTGTTACTTGTCCCTGAGTTATTCTGGTAACTTCAGCAATATACATCTAAAGTTTTGTTGCATTTCAGCACTTTTCTCCTTGGGATCCAGTCCTCCCTTTCTACTTCTGATGTATATTTTAATTTAAAGACTGTGTCATCATTACATATTTGAATATATTTAATTATTACATCAACATCCTTTGATTCTGAAATAACTCATTTGGAGATGTTACCTATCTTTCTATCTCTTTCCCTATAACTAGTAAAACTAATCTCCACACTGAATGATTTTGCCAAGATATAAACATATAATTCACAGATTAGAAAGAGAGGCAACTGTATTTGAATAAACTAAAATTTGTATTGAAATTAAAAAAAAAACAACAGAAAAAAAAGCGATGATAAAAAAGACTCTAAAAAAAAACCCTTAAATTCTGGATTGAGAAAAAGTTGGCTATGATCTACATACGGTGGGGTCGGGCTCCAAATTCCTCAATAGGACACCCATAGCACAAGAGTTAATAACTAGAATCAACAAATGGGACTCACTCAAACTAAAAAGTTTTTTCTCAGCTAAAGAAACAATAAGAGAGGTAAATAGGGAGCCTACATCCTGGGAACAAATCTTTACTCCTCACACTTCAGATAGAGCCCTCATATCCAGAGTATACAAAGAACTCAAAAAATTAAACAATAAGAAAACAAATAACCCAATCAACAAATGGGCCAAGGACCTGAACAGACACTTCTCAGAGGAGGACATACAATCAATCAATAAGTACATGAAAAAATGCTCACCATCTCTAGCAGTCAGAGAAATGCAAATCAAAACCACCCTAAGATACCATCTCACTCCAGTTAGATTGGCAGCCATTATGAAGTCAAACAATAACAAGTGCTGGCGAGGATGTGGGGAAAAGGGTACACTTGTGCATTGCTGGTGGGACTGCAAATTGGTGCAGCTAATTTGGAAAGCAGTATGGAGATTTCTTGGAAAGCTGGGAATGGAACCACCATTTGACCCAGCTATTGCCCTTCTAGGTCTATTCCCTAAAGACCTGAAAAGAGCATGCTACAGGGACACTGCTACATCAATGTTCATAGCAGCACAATTCACAATAGCAAGACTGTGGAACCAACCTAGATGCCCTTCAATAGATGAATGGATAAAAAAAAAATGTGGCATTTATACACAATGGAGTATTACTCTGCATTAAAAAATGACAAAATCATAGAATTTGCAGGAAATGGATGGCATTAGAACAGATTATGCTAAGTGAAGCTAGCCAATCCCTAAAAAACAAATGCCAAATGTCTTCTTTGATATAAGGAGAGTAACTAAGAACAGAGTTGGGAAGAAGAGCATGAGAAGAAGATTAACATTAAACAGGGGTGAGAGGTGGGAGGGAAAAGGAAAGAGAAGGGAAATTGCATGGAAATGGAAGGAGACCCTCATGGTTATACAAAATTACATACAAGAGGAAGTGAGGGGAAAGGGGAAAAAAACAAGGGGGAGAAATGAATTACAGTAGATGGGGTAGAGAGAGAAGAGGGGAGGGGAGGGGAGGGGAGGGGAGGGGGGATAGTAGAGGATAGGAAAGGCAGCAGAATACAACAGACACTAGTATAGCAATATGTAAAACAGTGGATGTGTAATGGATGTGATGCTGCAATCTGTATACGGGGTAAAAATGGGAGTTCATAACCCACTTGAATCAAAGTGTGAAATATGATATGTCAAGAACTATGTAATGTTTTGAACAACCAACAATAAAAATTAAAGGGAAAAAAAACAAAGTACAAGTAGGGAGACACAAATTGGTGTCACCCTACTTTATATAAAAACAGAGGTGTGAAAAATTGTGCTTTATATATGTAATGAGAATTGTGATGCATTCTGCTGTCCTGTATTTAAAAAATTAAAATCAATTAAATAACTAAAAAAAAAAGAATCTAGGTGGTGGGTGTGTAAAATTTTTTCAACATTCCTGTATGTTTGAATTTTTTCATTAAAAAATGTTGCCAAAAAAAAAAGAGAAGTTCTGAGTTTATATAATGGCCATAGATACCACTGGGATGTTCTGAGTGGGGAACATATTCAAAGCCAGACAACAGAAAGAACAATCTGATAGCAGTAGAGAAGATGATCCAAAAACCAGAGACCCAAAGAAAGATGGTGTTCAGAATATGCGAAGATACAAATAAATAGTATATGGGGAGACTTAAGTCAATGATGAAATCCTTCACTTGTAGAGTTTTGATCAAACATTAAGAATAAGATTTTCCATGGAACAACAAAAAACAAATCTGATCTTAATAAATGCCCATTGTTAATATATTAACCCAATTTACATAATATGACATCCTCAGTTTTTGTGAAAAAAGTCTTTAAAACAATGATTTTTTACACTTTTGACCAATAAATTCTTCTTAGAAATTTGTACCTAAAAGAAGATTATTTGGGGGGCTGGGGTTATAGCTCAGTGGTAGAGTACTTGCCTCACACATATAAGGCACTGGGTTCGATCCTCAGCACCACATAAAAATAAGTAAAATAAATAAAGATGTGGTGTGCATCTTAAAAATAAATCTTAAAAAAAAAACGAAAATTATTTGCCTTATTAACTACACATTCTTCACAACCCCACTGTTGAGAAGAAAAGTTGATTGGAATCATAGAATTTAAAAAGAGAAATGGGTTAAAAGATTTCCCTTTTCTTTTTTATCCCAGTCTTAGAAATTTACTCTGAGTTATTGAACTTTATTTTCTAAAGCATTTATTTCTTCATATACTGGTAAGTAAACTAGGTTTATTTTTTAATACCTCACTGATCCCACTAAAACATTTAAAGGAGACTTGATAGAGATTTGACACTTGAAAACCCCATTTTTGAGACCTAGCTACCTACCCCTAACAACATGATCAACATCAACTAATTTGGAAAATTGTTGAAATAAAACTAAAATAAAAATAAAAGTATTTCATAAATAATGTTATTAATGTGGATAAATTAAATTTAGCACAAAATTTAATACAAATATGATAATGCAATAAAGAAACATTTATGAACAGTCTGATGGTTAAAAGGACATTAATTTGCATAAAATGTAGCACACATTACTAACAAAGCCAAAAGTCCTACATTCTGTGATTGAAGTAAAACAATGCAGTTGTAGCCAACTGGCTTTCCAGATCCTTTTCCCTTTATGTCATGATCTTGACTCTCCTAGAATTGATTTTAAGAATGGACTCTAACTTATACTTACAAAACTTACACTAACAGTATCCACAGGAGAATAGAATATGAACGTTCAAGTCGATTAATTCATTTACTCTAAGTAATGTAACTGTCAAGAGAGCTAGAACTTTATGTCAACCTTATCAGAGATTTTCCTTCCCTTATAGGCAAACTATTTAGGAAATTAAACAATGAGAAGACACTAGGTAAAATAAAATCAAATAAGAGAACTGCTGACATGTTCCATGCTTTTAAAGGCCTATTAATGCTTTTAGTTTTGTCAGGAAAAATGAGAATGCAAAAGGCTATTGACCACCTGATGGTTCTTATGAAGTTCTCCAAAACATGCAGAGATTTGGCATTTATCAAATCCTTGAATTTTCATTTCTATAATTGAAAAATACATATTTGTAATGACTTAATTGCATATCATAGTCACATAGTATTGGATCATCTATACTTTGATGACAGATATGAAATTGAATCTGCAATCCAGAAATTGTTAATTGGAAGATTTTGGACATGTCCCTTAACCTCTCTGAGTTTCAGATTTTTATGTACAAAATAGGAAAAAATTACATGGCTGTATTCTGGTTTATTCTTGGGTTTTAATGATGCACACACAGCTCATAGTTTCTTATCAACAACGGGCACAGAGTAAGGGCTCAACTTAGTTACTGTGTATGTGGTTGCCTGTGATGCTGGAATACCTGGTGGGTATATTCACTCGAAGGGTGGATGACCTGAGATGACATTAGCAGTTCTTCACAGATGGATGTGACTTGGAGCTCTGTTTAATGGTCTTTTGCTCACAGACAGAGGTCTGAAAGTTGAAAGCGACTTTCGACTTAATCTAATACAAATAATTAAATCAGCTCTGGATTACAGGATTGTGTTTTGGATTTATGTTGATGTCATGGGTATTCAGAGTGTAAATCTAACCTTTCTCATATCCTTTAAGAAGGAGCTGTGAAGTAGGCAATTCAATTCACTTAGCATCAAGCATCCTAGCTTGACAGTCACAGAGGTGAATGAGACAGTCTCTGCATTAAATGGATGCCTTTAGTCAGAAGTGATAAGAACACACTGTATGTTGTAATAATCAGGGTAAGCACAGAGTTTGTTTATTCCCTAAGCAAAGGGAGGAGTGGGAAAGAAAATAATATGAAGTTACTATTCAATGATTTTAATGGAGATAAGTAAACACCCATGAGTACCAAATAGAAGACAGCCTTATGTGAGACACAAATTGTAGAGAGTCATTCTAATCGTCAGCCTATTGGTTGGGACAGAATGCACAGAGGCCAGGTCCTGAAGGCCTTGAATAATTCATGAAGAAGTCTAATAACTACAACCAAGGCAATGGAGAGACTCTGAAAAACATAAGCAGGTGGTATTGATACAGTAGCAGCATACAAAAATAAGAAAACTAAAAATAATCCCCAGCTTAGTATTAAAAACAAACAAATAAACATATACAAGAGAGTTGCACTGGTGATGGCTAGGACATTTGGGTTGGGTGAGAATGAGGAATTGAGTTTGGGTTTATGATATAGTGAGAGGACCAACAGAACAGTTTCAATAGTGTGATGTGTCCTTTCAGGACATTTTTTTTTTCTCATTGTGACCCTAAGTGTATTTTTCCTGCAATCAGTCCTATGATATAAAATTTAGTTCAGAAGAAAGAAACATGAAATATTAATGAAGGAAAAATATGTATTCCAATCATAAGACACCTACTAATACTCTTGGGAACGTCACCAACACAGTCAAATGGGAATAACAATTGGTTCCAACTCCTTGTACAAAATCACATACCACTCCACCTAAAAGATATATGACATTTTAAACTTCTAGCCATTTTAAATTTTAGTGAGAAAATGTAAAAGGCAGGGTCACTAAAAAGAAAAAAGTTATGAATCATAAAATCTTTATTTTCTTGGAGCACAGCATATAGGAAGTCATATGGAAAATGTATCAGCAGGCAAAGAATTGGGCATTGTGAAAGATAGATATATTTTTGAAATGAAGAAGGGGAGTCCATGATTGTCCCAGAAAGCTCTTTCTAAGGTTCCTGAAGTAGCAATGATCTGCATATGCCTAATTGTCTCCAAGAATCTTTACATATGTGTGCATTCCATTGACCTTATAGACTGAAATCAGACAACCTCCTTTCAATCATAACCATAGCCTATGAGGTTATTTAAGTATTCTATAATACTGGGTATACATATCCTATCAGACTTCTGAGAATAGGATTCTTATTTCTTATTGATAAAATAATAGAACTTTATATATAAACAGCTGAGAGAATTTAATGTGATAGTGTGTGTATAATATTTATTCCAAGGTCTGGTATATACACAATGAACAATAGACATAGGTGATAACCATCTTATAACTGGTTTTATGCTATTTAATTATCAAACACCAAGCAGTGAATGTTTTATTTTTATATGTGTTAGATAACCTAGCTGAAGTACAGTGAGGCCAAATGGTTTATTCAAAGTTCCACAGCAGAGAAAAGGCATAAATCCATTGTTGTGATTCTAGAGCCACTCCATCTCTCTGGGACTCAAATTGCAGGTGATTTGCCTCCAATAGAAGACAACCTAAGACAGGAAATGTGCCACAGTGGAGGACATGCATATTTTTGTGCAAGTAACGAAGACCTAGCATTCTATATACCCACCTGTTTTGCAACATAGACTATAAATTTCTCTGGAGCACTGTTATCCAGTCCAGTAGAACTTTCAGCCGTAATGAAAATTGACTATATTTTCTTTTGCCAATATGGTAGCCATATTGTAATTATGTAAGTTCACCTGAGGAGATCTCCAAGCAGTATGAAAGGCATAGTCTGAATTACACTTTGCTGTTTGTTATAAAATATGAGAGAAGACAAATCAATTGTAAATTATCCATTCAATAAAAAATAAATAAATAAACAGTTTTTTATTGGTTTGCAAAGTCCTTAGCCTACATTGATTGAAAAACGTGTGTTCTGTAGAAAAGCCAATGGTGTGACTGAACAATATTTTGTTACAAAAGTGAGTTATCTGAGTAACAGTTCCATCTCAGTGGAATCCAGAGATATAGATGGGATTAATCAGGACGTCTCTTTGGAGAACCTTCTTGTCCAGTGGTATAGATTCTTCAACATACATGGGAGATCCATAATGTTTTTGATAACATTATATGAGCAGAGACACTCACCATGAAACAAAAGAGCCACAGATTTTACAAAATGAAAGAAAGCTGTTGGACTCCCAAAGTTATATAAGCAAGAAGTGAGCTGATAATGCTATTTTCAAGAAAAGAATGACTCCAAAATTACAGCTATGAATGCAGAGACAGAAGTCCGAGGAGGTATTTCTGATTGCTGAAGCTCAGCGGACATAACTTTAAGCCATAACTGACTGTCTTCAAGTACTGAAACTGGATAAAATTTGCCCTGCCAAATCTCAAATTTGCTAAGAATGTTGATTACATTATTTCTTTTAATTTTTACTTATAGCAGTAAAAATTAAATTTTAAAATTTACTAGCTCCTCAAGTCAACAAATAAAGAGCAATTTTACTCCAGGATGAACCAACCTCAAAGTTCTCTCCATATCTGATTTAGATGATGCAAATTGGGACCTTTTGAGTGGTTATACTAACTTAGATGATGTTTTGCGTCAAAGTTGATGGGTTAAGACTTTGGGAAATAGAACTATGGAGTGAGTATATTTTGCACATGGGATAAACATGAAATTGAGGAGTAACTATAGATGACTGAAATGATTCAATAGTTTCCCTCCAAAGTTTATAACCAAGAAACTCAGAATATGACATTAAATAGAAATTGGCTCTTTACAGAGATAATCAAGGTAAGGATCAAGATAATGTCATCCTAGAGAAGGGTGGGTTGCAAATCTAATGACAGTGTCCTTCTAAGAGACACTAGAATGCATACACACACAGTGTGCAGATGGAGGTAGATATTTAGTGTTTCTAATAGCCAATAACGAGACAATTGCTGGCAACCAACAGAAGCTCAGACAGAGGCATGGATAATTTCTCCCTTCCTGCCTCCAGAAGGACCCAATGCTTTGAACAGTTTAACTTCAACCCACTAATCTTCAGAATCATGAAATAAGTAAATTTATGTTGCTTTAACTCAATGCATTAGTTTCTGTGGTAGCCTACGGAAACAAATGCATAGAATAAAATACAGAAATAGATTGAGAATTAATTTTTGTCTTTTTTTTAATTGGTTGTTCAAAACATTACAAAGCTCTTGACATATTATATTTCATACATTAGATTCAAGTGGGTTATGAACTCCCATTTTTACCCCAATTACAGATTGCAGAATCACATCGGTTACACATCCACATTTTTACATGATGCCATATTCATGACTGTTGTATTCTGTTACCTTTCGTATCCTCTATTATCCCCCTCCCCTCCCCTCCCATCTTCTCTCTCTACCCCATCTACTACAATTCATTTCTCTCCTTGTTTTTTTTTCCCCATTCCCCTCACAACCTCTTATATGTAATTTTGTGAAACAATGAGGGTCTCCTTCCATTTCCATGCAATTTCCCTTTTCTCTCCCTTTCCCTCCCAATTCATGTCTCTGTTTAATGTTAGTCTTTCCTCCTGCTCTTCCTCCCTGCTCTGTTCTTAGTTGCTCTTGTTATATCAAAGAAGACATTTGGCATTTGTTTTTTAGGGATTGGCTAGCTTCACTTAGCATAATCTGCTCTAATGTCATCCAGTTCCCTGCAAATTCCATGGTTCTGTCATTTTTTAGTGCTGCGTAATACTCCATTGTGTATAAATGCCACATTTTTTTTATCCATTCATCTATTGAACGGCATCTGGTTTGGTTCCACAGTCTAGCTATTGTGAATTATGCTGCTATGAACATTGATGTGGCAGTATCCCTGTAGTACGCTCTTTTAAGGTCTTCAGGGAATAGTCCGAGAAGGACAATATCTGGGTCAAATGGTGGTTCCATTCCCAGCTTTCCCAGGAATCTCCATACTGCTTTCCAAATTGGCTGCACCAATTTGCAGTCCCACTAGCAATGTACAAGAGTACCCTTTTCCCCACATCCTCGCCAGCAATTATTGTTGTTTGACTTCATAATGGCTGCCAATCTTATGGAGTAAGATGGTATCTTAGGGTGACCTTGATTTGCATTTCTCTGACTGCTAGAGATGGTGAACATTTTTTCATGTACTTGTTGATTGATTGTATGTCCTCCTCTGAGAAGTGTCTGTTCAGGTCCTTGACCCATTTTTTTGATTGGGTTATTTGTTTTCTTATTGTTTAATTTTTTGTGTTCTTTGAATACTCTGGATATTAGGGCTCTATCTGAAGTGTGAGGAGTAAAAAAATTGTTCCCAGGATGTAGGCTCCCTATTTACCTCTCTTATCGTTCCTCTTGCTGAGAAAAAACTTTTAGTTTGAGTAAGTCCCATTTGTTGATTCTAGTTACTAACTCTTGTGCTATGGGTGTCCTATTAAGGAATTTGGAGCCCGCCCCAACAATATGTAGATCGGAGCCAAATTTTTGTTCCATCCGGCACAGAGTCTCTGATTTGATATCAAGCTCTTTGATCCATTTTGAGTTAACTTTTGTGTATGGCGAGAGAAAGGGGTTCAGTTTCATTTTGTTGCATACGCATTTCCAGTTTTCCCAGCACCATTTGTTGAAGATGCTATCCTTCCTCCATTGCATGCTTTTAGCCCCTTTATCAAATATGAGAAAGTTGTAATTTTGTGGATTGGTCTCTGTGTCCTCTATTCTGTACCATTGATCCACCTGCCTGTTTTGGTACCAGTACCATGCTGTTTTTGTTACTATTGCTCTGTAGTATAGTTCGAAATCTGGTATTGCTATACCGCCTGACTCACACTTCCTGCTTAGAATTGCTTTTGCTATTCTGGGTCTTTTGTTTTTCCATATGATTTTCATAATTGCTTTATCTATTTCTACAAGAAATGCTCTTGGGATTTTGATTGGCATTGCATTAAACCTATAGAGAACTTTGGGTAATATTGCCATTTTGATGATGTTAGTTCTTCCTATCCATGAACATGGTATATTTTTACGTCTTCTAAGGTCTTCTTCTATTTCTCTCTTTAGGGTTCTGTAGTTTTCATTGTATAAATCTTTCACCTCTTTTGTTAGGTTGATTTCCAAGTATTTTTTTTTTTTGAGGATATTGTGAATGGGGTGGTTGTCCTCATTTCCATTTCAGAAGATTTGTCGCTGATATACAGGAATGTCTTTGATTTATGTGGGTTGATTTTATATCCTGCCACTTTGCTGAATTCATTTATTAGCTCTAGTAGTTTCTTTGTAGAGCCTTTTGGGTCTGCTAGGTATAGAATCATGTCATTTGCAAATAGTAATAATTTAAGTTCTTCTTTTCCTATTTTTATGCCTTTAATTTCTTTCATCTGTCTAATTGCTCTGGCCAGTGTTTCGAGAAATATATTGAATAGAAGTGGTGATAGAGGGCATCCCTGTATTGTTCCAGATTTTAGAGGGAATGCCTTCAGTTTTTCTCCATTCAAAATAATGCTAGCCTGAGGCTTAGCATATATAGCTTTTACAATGTTGAGGTAAGATCCTGTTATCCCTAGTTTTTCTAGTATTTTGAACATAAAGGGATGTTGTACCTTATTGAATGCTTTTTATGCATCTAACAAGATGATCATGTGGTTCTTATCTTTAAGTCTATTGATGTAGTGAATAACATTTATTGATTTCCGTATATTGAACCAGCCTTGCATTCCAGGGATGAATCCTACTTGATCATGGTGCACTAATTTTTTGATATGCTTTTGTTTTCAATTCGCCAGGATTTTATTGAGGATTTTTGCATTTATGTTCATTAGAGATATTGGTCTATAGTTTTCTTTCTTTGAAGTGTCTTTGTCTGGTTTTCGGGATCAGGGTGATATTGGCCTCATACAATGAATTTGGAAGATCTCCTTCTTTTTCTATTTCTTGAAATATTTTGAAAAGTATTGGTATTATTTCTTCTTTGAAGGTTTTGTAAAACTGCGCTGTATATCCATCTGGTCGAGGGCTTTTCTTGGTTGGTAGTCTTTTGATGGCTTCTTCTATTTCCTCCTTTGTTATTGGTCTGTTTAAATTGTGTGTATCTTCCTGACTCAATCTGGGCAAATCATATGACTTAAGAAATTTATCGATATCTTCACTATCTTCTATTTTATTGTAATATAGGGTTTCAAAAATAATTTCTAATTATCTTCTGTATTTCTGTAGTGTCCGTTGTGATATTGCCTTTTTCATCCCGTATGTTAGTAATTTGAGTTCTCTCTCTTCTTCTCTTCGTTAGCATGGCTAAGGGTCTGTCGATCTTATTTATTTTTTCGAAGAACCAACTTTTAGTTTTATCAATTTTTTCAATGTTTTTTTTTTGTTTCAATTTTGTTGACTTCCACTCTGATTTTAATTATTTCTTGCCTTCTACTACGTTTGCTGTTGTTTTGCTCTTCCTTTTCTAGGGTTTTGAGATGAAATGTGAGTTCATTTATTTGTTGTTTTTTTCTTTTATTGAGGAATGAACTCCAGGCAATGAATTTCCCTCTTAAAACTGCTTTCATTGTGTCCCATAGATTCCAATATATTGTGTCTGTATTTTCATATATCTCTAAGAATTTTTTGATTTCCTCCTTTATGTCTTCTGTAACCCATTGATCATTCAGTAACATATTGTTCATTTTCCAGGTGATGCAGGATTTTTCCTTCCTTCTTTTATCATTGGTTTCCAGTTTCATTCCATTATGATCAGATAAGATGCATGGTATTATCTCCACACCTTTAAATTTACTAAGAGTTGCCCTATGGCATAATATATGGTCTATCTTTGAGAAGGATCCATGTGCTGCTGAGAAGAATGTGTATCCACTTGATGATGGTTGATATATTCTATATATGTCAGTTAAGTCTAGGTTATTAACTGTGTTATTGAGTTCTATAGTCTCTTTATTCAGTTTTTGTCTGGTGGATCTGCCCAATGGAGAGAGCGGTGTGTTGAAGTCACCGATAATTATTGTGTTGTGGTCTATTTGACTCTTGAACTTGAGGAGAGTTTGTTTTATGAACGTTACAGCACCATTATTTGGTGCATACATATTGATAATTGTTATGTCTTATTGGTGGATGGTTCCTTTTTTTTTTTAATTTTATTTATTTATTTATTTATTTTTTTAAAATTTTTTATTGTTGGCTGTTCAAAACATTACATAGTTCTTGATATATCATATTTCACAATTTGATTCAAGTGGGTTATGAGCTCCCATTTTTACCCCATATACAGATTGCAGAATCACATCAGTTACACATCCATTGATTTACATATTGCCATACTAGTGTCTGTTGTATTCTGCTGCCTTTCCTATCCTCTACTATCCCCCCTCCCCTCCCCTCCCCTCCCCTCCCCTCCCCTCTTCTCTCTCTGCTCCCTCTACTGACATTCGTTTGTCCCCCTTATATTATTTTTCCCCTTCCCCTCACTTCCTCTTGTATGTACTTTTGTATAACTCTGAGGGTCTCCTTCCATTCCCATGCATTTTCCCTTCTCTCTCCCTTTCCCTCCCACCTCTCATCCCTGTTTAATGTTAATCTTCTTCTCCTGCTCTTCGACCCTACTCTGTTCTTAGTTACTCTCCTTATATCAAAGAAGACATTTGGCATTTGTTTTTTAGGGATTGGCTAGCTTCACTTACCATAATCTGCTCTAATGCCATCCATTTCCCTGTAAATTCTATGATTTTGTCATTTTTTAATGCAGAGTAATACTCCATTGTGTATAAATGCCACATTTTTTTTGTCCATTCATCCATTGAAGGGCATCTAGGTTGGTTCCACAGTCTAGCTATTGTGAATTGTGCTGCTATGAACATAGATGTAGCAGTGTCCCTGTAGCATGCTCTTTTTAGGTCTTTAGGGAATAGACCGAGAAGGGGAATAGCTGGGTCAAATGGTGGCTCCATTCCCAGCTTTCCAAGAAATCTCCATACTGCTTTCCAAATTGGCTGCACCAATTTGCAGTCCCACCAGCAATGTACAAGTGTACCCTTTTCCCCACATCCTCGCCAGCACTTGTTGTTGTTTGACTTCATAATGGCTGCCAATCTAACTGGAGTGAGATGGTATCTTAGGGTGGTTTTGATTTGCATTTCTCTGACTGCTAGAGATGGTGAGCATTTTTTCATGTACTTGTTGATTGATTGTATGTCCTCCTCTGAGAAGTGTCTGTTCAGGTCCTTGGCCCATTTGTTGATTGGGTTGTTTGTTCTCTTATTGTCTAATTTTTTGAGTGCTTTGTATACTCTGGATATGAGGGCTCTATCTGAAGTGTGAGGAGTAAAGATTTGTTCCCAGGATGTAGGCTCTCTATTTACCTCTCTTATTGTTTCTTTTGCTGAGAAAAAACTTTTTAGTTTGAGTAAGTCCCATTTGTTGATTCTAGTTATTAACTTTTGTGCTATGGGTGTCCTATTGAGGAATTTGGAGCCCGACCCCACAGTATGTAGATCGTAGCCAACTTTTTCTTCTATCAGACGGCGTGTCTCTGATTTGATATCAAGCTCCTTGATCCATTTTGAATTAACTTTTGTGCATGGCGAGAGAAAGGGATTCAGTTTCATTTTGTTGCATATGGATTTCCAGTTTTCCCAGCACCATTTGTTGAAGATGCTATCCTTCCTCCATTGCATGCTTTTAGCCCCTTTATCAAATATAAGGTAGTTGTAGTTTTGTGGATTGGTTTCTGTGTCCTCTATTCTGTACCATTGGTCCACCCGCCTGTTTTGGTACCAGTACCATGCTGTTTTTGTTACTATTGCTCTGTAGTATACTTTGAAGTCTGGTATCGCTATACCGCCTGATTCACCCTTCCTGCTTAGCATTGTTTTTGCTATTCTGGGTCTTTTGTTTTTCCATATGAATTTCATGATTGCTTTCTCTATTTCTACAAGAAATGCCGTTGGGATTTTGATTGGCATTGCATTAAACCTGTAGAGAACTTTTGGTAATATCGCCATTTTGATGATGTTAGTTCTGCCTATCCATGAACAGGGTATATTTTTCCATCTTCTAAGATCTTCTTCTATTTCTCTCTTTAGGGTTCTGTAGTTTTCATTGTATAAGTCTTTCACCTCTTTTGTTAGGTTGATTCCCAAGTATTTTATTTTTTTTGAAGATATTGTGAATGGAGTGGTTGTCCTCATTTCCATTTCAGAGGATTTGTCGCTGATATACAGGAATGCCTTTGATTTATGCGTGTTGATTTTATATCCTGCCACTTTGCTGAATTCATTTATTAGCTCTAATATTTTCTTTGTAGACCCTTTTGGGTCTGCTAGGTATAGAATCATGTCATCTGCACATAGTGATAATTTAAGTTCTTCTTTTCCTATTTTGATGCCTTTAATTTCTTTCGTCTGTCTAATTGCTCTGGCCAGTGTTTCGAGAACTATGTTGAACAGAAGTGGAGAGAGAGGGCATCCCTGTCTTGTTCCAGATTTTAGAGGGAATGCCTTCAATTTTTCTCCATTCAGAATGATGCTAGCCTGAGGCTTAGCATAGATTGCTTTTACAATATTGAGGTATGTTCCTGTTATCCCTAGTTTTTCTAGAGTTTTGAACATAAAGGGATGCTGTACTTTGTCAAATGCTTTTTCCGCATCTATCGAGATGATCATATGATTCTTATTTTTAAGTCTATTGATGTGGTGAATAACATTTATTGATTTCTGTATATTGAACCAGCCTTGCATCCCAGGGATGAATCCTACTTGATCATGGTGCACAATTTTTTTGATAAGTTTTTGTATCCGAGTGGCCAGAATTTTATTGAGGATTTTTGCATCTAGGTTCATTAGAGATATTGGTCTGTAGTTTTCTTTCTTTGAAGTGTCTTTGTCTGGTTTAGGTATCAGGGTGATGTTGGCCTCTCAGAATGAATTTGGAAGTTCTCCCTCTTTTTCTATTTCCCGAAGTAGCTTGAAAAGTATTGGTATTAGTTCCTCTTTAAAGGTTTTGTAAAACTCTGCTGTATACCCATCTGGTCCTGGGCTTTTCTTAGTTGGTAGTCTTTTGATGGTTTCTTCTATTTCCTCAATTGATATTGGTCTGTTTAGGTTGTCTATATCCTCCTGACTCAATCTGGGCAGATCATATGACTTAAGAAATTTATCTATGCCTTCACTATCTTCTAATTTATTGGAGTATAAGGATTCAAAATAATTTTTGATTATCTTCTGTATTTCTGAAGTGTCTGTTGTGATATTGCCTCTTTCATCCCGTATGTTAGTAATTTGAGTTCTCTCTCTTCTTCTCTTCGCTAGCATGGCTAAGGGTCTGTCGATTTTGTTTATTTTTTCAAAGAACCAACTTTTAGTTTTGTCAATTTTTTCAATTGTTTTTTTTGTTTCGATTTCATTAATTTCAGCTCTGATTTTAATTATTTCTTGCCTTCTACTTCTTTTGCTGTTGTTTTGCTCTTCTTTTTCTAGGACTTTGAGATGAAGTATGAGATCATTTATTTGTTGGTTTTTTCTTTTTTTAAGGAATGAACTCCAAGCAATGAATTTTCCTCTTAGAACTGCTTTCAATGTGTCCCATAGATTCCGATATGTTGTGTCTGTGTTTTCATTAATCTCTAAGAATTTTTTAATTTCTTCCTTGATGTCTTCTATAACCCATTGATCATTCAGTAACCTATTGTTCATTCTCCAAGTGATGTATTCTTTTCCCTTCCTTCTTTTATCGTTGATTTTCAGTTCCATTCCATTATGATCAGATAGGATGCATGGTATTATCTCTACTCCTTTATATTGTCTAAGAGTTTCCCTGTGACATAATATATGATCTATTTTTGAGAAGGATCCATGTGCTGCTGAGAAAAAAGTGTAACTGCTTGATGTTGGGTGGTATACTCTATATATGTCAATTAAGTCTAGGTTATTAATTGTGTTATTGAGTTCTATAGTTTCCTTATTCAACTTTTGTTTGGAAGATCTGTCCAGTGGTGATAGAGGTGTGTTGAAGTCTCCCATGATTATTGTATGGTGGTCTATTAGACTCTTGAACTTGAGAAGAGTGTGTTTGATGAACATAGCTGCACCATTGTTTGGGGCATATATATTTATGATTGTTATGTCTTGTTGGTGTATGGTTCCCTTGAGCAGTATGTAGTATCCCTCTTTATCCCTTTTGATTAACTTTGGCTTGAAATCTATTTTATTTGATATGAGTATGGATACTCCTGCTTGTTTCCGAAGTCCATATGAGTGATATGATTTTTCCCAACCTTTCACCTTCAGTCTATGTATGTCTTTTCCTATCAAATGCGTCTCCTGTAGGCAGCATATTGTTGGGTCTTGTTTTGTGACCCATTCTACTAGCCTGTGTCTCTTGATTGGTGAGTTTAAGCCATTAACATTTAGGGTTATTATTGAGATATGGGTTGTTCTTCCAGCCATATTTGTTTATTTATGTTACTAAACATGGTTTGTTTTCCTCTTTGATTATTTTCCCCCCTTTAGTGTCCTACCTCCCACTGTTGGTTTTCATTGTTATTTTCCATTTCCTCTTCCTGTAATGTTTTGCCAAGGATGTTTTGAAGAGATGGTTTTCTAGCTGCAAATTCTTTTAACTTTTGTTTATCGTGGAAGGTTTTAATTTCATCTTCCATCCTGAAGCTTAATTTCGCTGGAAACACAATTCTTGGTTGGAACCCATTTTCTTTCAGTGTTTGAAATATGTTATTCCAGGATCTTCTAGCTTTCAGAGTCTGTGTTGAAAGATCAGCTGTTATCCTGATTGGCTTACCCCTAAATGTGATCTGCTTCCTTTCTCTTGTAGCTTTTAAAATTCTCTCCTTATTCTGTATGTTGGGCATCTTCATTATAATGTGTCTAGGTGTGGGTCTCTTATGATTTTGCACATTCGGCGTCCTGTAGGCTTCTAGGATTTGGGGTTCTGTCTCATTCTTCAAGTCTGGGAAGTTTTCTCGTATTATTTCATTGAATAGATTGCTCAATCCTTTGGTTTGAAACTCTGTCCCTTCCTGTATCCCAATGACTCTTAAATTTGGTCTCTTGATGTTATCCCATATTTCTTGGATGTTCTGCTCATGGTTTCTTAACAGTCTTGCTGAGCTGTCTATGTTCTTTTCAAGTTGAAATACTTTATCTTCATTGTCTGATGTTCTGTCTTCTAAGTGTTCTACTCTGCTGGTAGTATTCTCAATTGAGTTTTTAAGTTGGCTTATTGCTTCCTGCATTTCTAGGATTTCTGTTTGTTTGTTTTTTATAACCTCTATTTCCCTGTGTAGTTGATCTTTTGCTTCTTGGATTTGTTTATGTAATTCATTGTTGAAGTGATCTTTCATTGTCTGATTTTGCTGTATGATGTCTTCCTTGAGACTCCAGATCATCTGAAGCATGTATATCCTGAATTCTTTATCTGACATTCCATCTGCTGCAGCTATTACCTCTTCTAATGTTGAGTTGACCTGCATTGCTTGTGGTCCTTTCTTTCCTTGTCTCTTCATACTGTTTGCGTTCCTTTCTACTTAGTGAAACTGTTGTGTTATTGAATTTTCCCCCTATATATTTATATTGGTCTTGTATAGTTGCAAAGTCTCCCTCGCAGGCGCGGGCGGCGGCTCTGTCCCTCTGCGGGTCGCTAGGCTTGTTCTGTGGGTGGTCACAGTTCTGTCTACTTTGCAGGTGCAGGCAGCAGCACTGCCCCTCTGCAGGCCTCTGGGGCTGTACTGCCAGTGGGTCGCAGGTCCGCCTACCTTGCAGGTGCGGGGGGGGGGCGGCTCTACCCTTCCTCAGGCCACTGGGCCTGTTCTGTCTCTCGGTTGCAGGTCTGGCCTGTTCTGATGGTGGTCACAGTTCCACCTACCTGGCAGGCGCGGGGGGTGGGGGGCGGCTCTGCCCCCCACCAGGCCCCTGGGCCTGCTCTGTGCGTGGCCACAGTTCCCTCTACCTTGCCGGTGCAGGGGGAGGGGGCGGCTCTGCCTCCCAGCAGGCCGCTGCTCCTCTTCTGCCAGTGGGTCGCAGGCCCGCCTACCTTGCAGGAGTGATTGGAAGCTCTGACCTGCCGCGGGCCACTCGGCCTTTTCTGTCGGTGGTCACAGTTCCACCTACCTGGCAGGCGCGGGGGGTGGGGGGTGGCTCTGCCCCTCAGCAGGCCGCTGGGCCTGCTCTGTGCGTGGTCACAGTTCCCTCTCGGATGGTTCCTTTTAACAGGACCATGTGAGTAGTATGATTTTTCCCAGCCTTTCACTTTCAAACTGTGTATGTCTTTTCCTATCATATGAGTCTCCTGAAGGCAGCATATTGTTGGATTTGTTTTTTTTAATCCAGGTTACTAGCCTTTGTCTCTTGATTGGTGAATTTAAGCTATTAACGTTTAAGGTTACTATTTATATATTGTTTGTACTTCTAGTCATGCTTATTTATTTATTTATTTTAATATGGCTCATTTTTCCTTTTTGGTTATATTTTTTGTTCTTCCCTTTACTGAGTTACATCCCAATGTTAGTTTTGGGTGCTGTTTTTCAGTTCCTCTTCTTGTAGTGTTTTGCTCAAAATGCCTTGCAGTGCTGGTTTTCTGGCTGCGAATTCTTTTAACTTTTGTTTATTGTGAAATATTTTAATTTCAGTGTCAAATCTGAAGCTTAATTTTGCTGGATACAGTATTCTTGGTTGGAATCCATTATTTTTCAGCGTTTGAAATACGTTGTTCCAGGATCTTCTTGCTTTCAACGTCTGTGATGAAAAATCAGCCGTTAACCTAATTGGTTAATGTAATTTGCCTTCTTTCTTTCATAGCTTTTAATATTCTCTCCTTGTTCTGTATGTTGAATATCTTCATAATTATTTGTCTTGGAGTTGGTCTATTACGGTTTTGTATGTTTGGGGTCCTGTAGGCTTCCAGGATTTGGCAATCCATTCCATCTTTCATATCTGGGAAGTTTTCTAGGATTATTTCATTCAGTAGATTATTCATTCCTTTGGTTTGAACCTCTATACCTTCTTCTATCCCGATGACTCTCAAGTTTGGTTTTTTTATGAAATCCCATATCTCTTGGATAGATTGCTGGTGATTTCTTAGCATCCTTTCTGTGTTGACTATATTCTTTTCATGTTGATATACTTTGTCTTCATTATCAGATGTTCAGACTTCTATTTGATCTAGTCTGTTTGTAATATTCTCGTTTGAGTTTTTAATTTGGTTTATGGTTTCTTTCATTTCTAGGATTACTGTTTGATTATTTTTTAATATCTCTATCTCCTGGTATAGCTCGTTCTTTGCCATTTGAATTTGCCTATTTAATTCAGTTTCAAAGTATACTTTCATAATTTGGACTTGCTGTCTAATGTTTTCTCTATGATTCCATTCCATCTGAGTTAGGTATGCCTTGAGTTCTTTCTCTGTCCATTTTTCTGAAGCCTCTAGGTTCTCCTGTGAATTTAAGTTGTCCTGTATTGTTTGTAATCCTTTTTTCCCTTGTTTTTTCATGGTGCTCACATTGCTTTCCCACTCTGTTTGACTGCTATGTTTCTGTTTTCTTTTTAAAATTTGTATTGGTTTTTATAGTTCCAATATCTCTCCTGTGTGTTGGGAGACAATGTTTAGAGATTTTGGATTTAATTGTGAATTAAGGTAAATTCATTAGTTTGATTAGAGGCCTACAGAATTTGATGGCATGTATAGAATTGAGGTTTGAACTTAGGAGTTTATGTTGAGGCCGGATGCTTTGATGGTATGGAGGTTAGTATGTGTTAGCTTCTTTGGGGGTTGCTCCAATGCAGGTGGATATTAACAAGAGAATAGACAGGAGTACTTGGGGGTAGTTAAGGGCTTAGGCGGACTATGGACCGATTCGTAGTATTCATCTATTTGCACTTAGTAAGTTGTACATAATCTGGGTGGTCATGCTTAAGAGGAAAGATGGGGAAAAGGTAAGGAAGCATACCAAGAAAGAGAGAGGGAGAGAGGAAAGAAAGAGAAAATAATAGAAAAGAAAAGGAAATGATAATAATAATAATAATAATAATAATAATAATAATATCCAGTAAAATAAAAATTACATTTAAAAAAATAATAGTATAATTGTAGAAAAGAAAAAAAAATTAAAATTAAAAAATTTAAAAACAAAAATTAAAAGGAAAAAGGGACACTGTTAGGCTTCTATTTTCTTCACTTCCAGTAGGTGGTGCTGTGCCTTCTGGGCCAAGATTTTGCCCTCCGGCTGTAGGAAACAATCCGTGTGAGGCCGCTCCCTCCTCCCCCCACTGGTGTCTCTCAAAACCTGTTAGCTTAGGTTTATTCCTGGTTTCTAGTCCCCTGGCTTCTCCTGTTGGCCAAGCCTTTCCCAGTGTGATACCTCTCGGCAGTTCAAACTGAACTTTGTGCCTGCAGTTTCCTGGACGTGGAGCGCGGCTTTTGGGAACCGGCACCTTATTGTTTTGATTCCCTCCGCTAGCCCCCTCCTCCTGGAGCTGGCGAAACAGGTTTCATTCTTGCCGCTGGTGGGAGGGAGGAGTTGGGGGTCAGGTGCCTTTACCTTTCCCCCATGCCTCTACTCACGCTCACTCTGTTAATCACACCCCTGGAAAGCCGGGGAGAGATTTTATGTGATTTCCCCTCTGTATGGGGGATGGTCAAGGTGTCACAGACCTGTTCTATCGCTGAATGAGCTGTGATCAGTGGAAAACTGGCTATCGTGATGTCAGCTCTCCAAGATGGTGGCCGCTGGCTTCCTCGGTGGTCTGACCGGTGTGGAGAACAGAACTGGACCGCTTCCTTCCCCCGTCTCAAACCCAAAATTCAGCACTGAGCACAGTGAGGGCACAGCCGGCAGGAGCCCGTAGAATCAGCAGTGCCTTATCTCTAGGGACACGGTTTCCAGGCGCGCGCCGCAGTCTCTAGCAGCAGGGCGAGCCGCTGAATAAGCAGTTTGAATCTCCGGGTGGACAAATCTCTCGTGGTTGAGCCCCAGTAACTGATTCTCAGGCGATGGAAATCCTTCCTCTAGGTTTCGGTGCACCCCAATTTTGCTGGAACTTCCTAACAAGATAGCTTTTGGCTGTTCTAACTCGTCATTCACCCGCAGAGTGACGCAGTACACGGGGCCCATTCGCTTCCATCTTCTAATTTTCTTCTCACAACAATCTTCGGCTTCCAGCACAGCAGCCGAGGGGCAGACACAAACCCCACAATTCCAGGCGACCGCAGCAGCAACCAGCTCCCAGTGCGCAAAAATGAGAATTAATTTAAGCTTTATAAAAGTGTGCGATATTTAATTTATATTAAAACAAGATTCTATAGTTTTTAGGAAAATAATTAGAAATTTAAATAATAATAATTTTAAAAATCTAAATAACAATCTAATTATTCCTAGGCAGAAACATGGAAATATTATATGTTATACTTGTTTTTCTTATACAACTGAATATTAGTTAGCATTTGTGCAATTAAGCCTGAAAGAAGCTTAAATATATTTAACCATTAGATATTTAATTCCACTTAGGCTATGAACCTTACAAGCGTATCTTTAAATGCATAAATATTAAGAAGGAATAAAAAGTAAACTGTAAACTATGACACCACAAATTTCCTATGAATGAAAAATTTTGATCAAACAACACCCATGATTACTCATGAGAAACCAGTAAAGTACGGCATTAAAAATAATCAAAATATATTAAAGACTATGACTTTCCAAAAATGTCTCATCTCCATGGACTTCAGTTGATACCTTATCATTAATGAGGCAGGATCAACCTTGCCATAAAAAATGCTGAAAAAGGGCAAGAAACTGGTGTTATTCAATAAAAAAGAAAACTTTAGAAATGTGACTACAAATTTTATGATAATAAAATTTCAGTAGACATTACTCCCTTAAGCTTTAGATTTATTCTTATAATCTATTTGTTCAGTCTGTGGAGTTAATAACTACTTTCAGCTTAGTAAAAATGAGGTCACTTGATATTTCAATAAACATGTATTCACTGAATTCTCATATATTTGATTCAAAAAAGTTAGACTTTTTATTAAAATCTTTTATTTTCAAAAGTACACATTTATCCAACATCTTAAAACTCAAGAATTTTACACGTCTTTCAATATACATTTTCAAACTCTTTTAACAAAAATATTAACTATTAAAACACTAAGCATGTGAATGATATTTTTAAATTTTAATGATTTCTTAAATTGCAGTAATTATTCTGCAACAGAGATAATAAACCCAATAAAAGAGTAAATATATAGTTAGCCAAAGAACTGTAAGGAATATTGCTTTAAAAAATAAAGGAACAAAATTCCCTGACATTAGCTAGAATTTTGCTTTGTCAATTCTTTATACTTAAGTTAAAGATAGATAAACTGATATTTCAGAGATTGATAAGTATAGACATAATCTTGATTTATGATGTCTACATTCAAACACTGACCTTAAATGTTTTTTCAAGAACACTGGTGGGAGTTTCTTGTTCACTGTTTGCAAAAGCCTAATTAATTTTAGTGATATTTCAACTACCCAAACAAAAACTTACAGAAATAGAAGTAGTTGCAGTGGTAGTGGTAATAGTAGTAATATATTCTAAAATGAAATTAGAGTTTCTATAGCTAAAATCAGAAAATTAATAACAACATTTAATCTAGCTATTAACATCATTTTAAGAAAAATAAAAAGAATCCAACTCTTCAGGGTGACCAATTTATATATATATATATATTATAGTTATTTTATATTTTATATATATACATGATGCACCTAGCTGTTTTATATTATATAATATATAACAGCTAACTGCATATATATATATGCAAGTTGCATGATGAGGCCTAAATATAGTATGTTTTATGATTTAGAATATGTCTGTGGAGAATACACTGCATGCCCAATAACATGCTTAATCCTTTTAAGTACCACATGCATTGGATATGAAAAAATAAGATGATATTGCCCAGCAGCAGTGCTTTAGGAGCACTGTTGAATTGAGCTTCTCCAAAACTTTCCAGTTACCCATATTTGACTCAAAGGAGAAGCCATTTTCAATTTAGGGACAAAATTCTTCTTTTCAAAACATTAATTTTAAATACCCTGTAATTGCCACAGCATGCAGAGAATTCTGACTTCTGAAGAAGAGATGCAGACATTTCACATTAGGAGAAAAATAGGAGTTTAGAGCAACAGAGAGCACTTAAAACATGTCAAAGGGAAGCCAAAACTTTGTAGAAAATGTTTAACAGTGTTGGATTTCAAGTCTGTACACTGCATAAGAAAATTACCTGAAGCACAAGACTGGTTAAAATTACATATGTAAAATATACATGGTACTTAAATATATTCCTTTATTAAAAAAAGATAATTTTTTTAATTAAAGGAATATAATAAAATATATTTTATTATATATATATATATATATATATATATATATTATCATACCAATGAGACTTTGTATTTAATAAATGCCCTCAATGAGATTGCAAATTTCATTTTTGCAAAAACTGTATCCATAATGAACCTTCAGCTATTTTCAGTTTTGTTATATTTAAAATATGATCATAAACCTTAAGCACAAATTCCCATTTTTTTTAATTTAAACAGTATTCACTTTTACGAGTATTTTATGAGGAATCCCAAAACAATCCATGGGAAAGCCCACATGGAGAAGATCCAAGACCCAGAGAACTAACTGAGAGCTACCAAGATATTTCGATCCATGCAAGTGAGCCATCTTGAAAGTGGACCCAGCATTCCCCAGGTAAGCCCTCTCAGGTGTTGCTGCAAAGATATGAGGCAAGCTGCCACTACTAAGTCCTGCACAAATTACAGATTCCTAAGAAAATAAATGACAGTTGAAATTTAAAAATATATAAATTTATAAGTGACTCTCACTCTTATTACATTCTTTTTTATTATTTACAAAACATGCAATATGTTTTATTGTAGAGAAATATTTTTCATACTCATAGTAATTAGTTTAGACAATAACTCAATTATGTTATTGCTTTAGCACATATAGTTGGAATTAATAGTTTTGGGAACAAACTAAAGGGGTTCTTGATAAATACATAACAAATAGAGTGAAAGCATAAGTTCAAGAGTACTCAGTACTATAATCTATGGGCATATGTATGTTTTTAAATGTGTGTGTTTTGCAGATACAGTGAAAAAAAATGGTTCCTTTGATCAATAGGTGAAATGGATATCATTCAAGACTCCTTATATCACATTGAGAATGAAAAAGTCATGAGAGAGTTAGTAACTGCATAGGTCTCCCTCAGGATGATCATATTGTGTCAGCAACTGCAAGGGATCACAAGCTTTTTGGAATCTAAGCTAAGAGTGGTGGTCCCTTCTCTTTAGTTTTCTTTAAAAAAGTAGAAAACTTTACATTGTTGAATCCTATAAAATCAACTTCCAATAATTTATATAGTAGCTAGGATTAAAAAGAATATTTAAGAAGAATAACACACAACTATAATGTAATCATTTTCAAAGAAAAGGCAGTGAAATGTGTTTTCTTCTCTTCACATAAAATATTCATTCTAACTAAATTAATCCATAAATTCCATATATTTTCAAAGAAAATCTTGGAGAGTATCTTATTTTGAAAGTTCATAAATTAATCCTAAAATTAATATGAAAAAACTAATGCTAGTGACAAATAGAATTTAAAGAGTTTGAGAGATGCAATACTACTTTTCAAGTCTTCATGAGTTAAAACAACATGCAATTAAAATTGGAAGAGACAAATAGTAGAGCAGAATGAACCAGAAAGTAAGCCCTTATGCCCAATTTTCATGTTTGAATGTTGTGGAAGTCTTAATCTGACAGAACAAAAAGAAGCAAACGAACAACAACAACAACAACAAAAGCCCCAGTAAATTTTAGTGCAGCACAGCAAGAAGTAATACTCATAGAATAAAAACCTTTTGATACCAGACATTTTCCACTCTGTGCCTCAGGTCTGACTACATGAACACACACACAAAAACACCAATTCCAAGTGAATAAAAAAAGCCCAAATGAAGAAACCAATATTCTGAATTTATTTTTAAGAGAATATAGAAGGAAAAGTTTACAAAGTAGTATGGGAAAGGATTTCAAAAAAAATAAAAGAAAAACACTTATGAGTTTGACTCCATTAAAATTTAAAACTTCAGATCAATAAAATTCACTATAAGAAAAATTCAAAGGACAAGTCAGAGCTAGGGAGAGGATATTTGCAAAGAACATTATTTTTAGGGATTCAGTATCCAAAATATATAAAGAACTCATAAAAATCAGAAAAGACAGACAATCTAATAGAAAAACTGGCAGTGATTTCAAGCAGGAAATTCAGAAAGTGGGGAACCAAAATAACCAATGCCATTGAAAAGATGCTCAACCTCAGTGATAGTCAGGCAAACACCCAATTAAGCCATAATGCTACACCTTTCCATATCCATTATACTGACAACATTTAACAAATCTAACCCCATTAACAGAGAAAAGAGAGAGCAACTGACAGTGTTGTGGAAATACAAATTTATGCAACCCTCCTGTAAAGCAATTTGGCATATTAATCACAATTAAACATAGGCATTTTTTGAATCAATTATTTATTTGCAGATATGAATCATAGATATTTTCTTTCTAATATATATGTGTATGTATGTATAATGAGTATATAATATACATATATAAAACTACATATATATATATATATATATATATATATAATTTTAATATATATAAAATGTTCCTAGCAGTTTGGATATCAAAGAGGAAAGCTGAGAAAATGTAGGTATCCATCAATAAAAGAATAAATAAATACACTATACATTCTTGAATATAAAATACTGTAGAATAATTATCACTAATGAAATAGAAGGCTGGGTCTCAACATGGATGATCTTCAAATACATTCATTCCAAAATAACAATAGGAAGCTGATTGGTGATAGAAGATACCACTTGTTTAAAATCATAAAACATTAAAAACAACATATCATTCCAATAATTATTATTTAACAAGATATTTTTACAAATATATCAGAATACTAATCACCCCATTTTATAATATCTACTCTGAAGAAATTGAAATTTGAATGGGTTTTGAGAGAGGAATCTGGGAGCCTTCAGTAAATTCTACAATTTTTAAAAATTTACTAATTCCAAATTTAAAGTTTAAAAGGGTAAATCAAAGAAGCAAATCAATCTCCCACTCTCTGAGTCCAATAAGACAACAAAAATATTGCTATCTTAATAATTTCTCAATTATCCTTCCCAATTTATGTATGTATACATATGTATAACAGGATATTAGAATGGCAAATTTATTCATGTATTGGACACTTCCTTGGCTTCAATTTAGTTCTTAGTCTCAGTTTTCCATTTTCTCCAGCTACTGCAGTGTCATGTTGACCAACTTCATATACAGTGGAAGCTCCAATGATTAGGACATCACTGCACCATGTTGTTTCCTGCCCTTTGCCCATTGGGCAAATGTTTTTTATTTTTATGTATATATGTTTTAGTTGTAGATGGACACAATACCTTTATTTTATTTATTTATCTTTAGGTGATGCAGAGAACTGAACCTAGCCCCTCTCACATGCTAGGCCAGCGCTCTACTGCTGAGCATCAACTCTAGACCCTCCCACCACCACCACCATGCCCCCCACCCCCCACCTCCCGCAAATGTTTTACTTAGGAAACACAATTGGTGAATTGGTGTCCTTGAATTAAGTGCCCTGATGAAAATTCTGATGAGCTCCAGACTGGAGTATTTTGAAAAGCTTCTACTTGATTTATCATGCATTTCCATGGGACAGCTGAAACTGGACTATGTAGTTACTGGTGGAAAACTTCATTATACAGCTTTCTGTAAGTTCCTTTCCCCAGACCCCACTTCTTAAATCCACGCCAGTTAGACACTTTCTAATACAATACATTCATATTAGCCTATGCTTCAGGTTCTTCTTATGGGGAGTCCAGATCAAATAGAAGAAAATAAGATGGACTTGAAATCTGACAGGAAGATAACTATAAACAAAATCTACAAGCGAATATTTTCCAGATAACAGATCTTCAGCTCTTGCCCATGAATCAGATGTAGGATATGAAACCTACTCAGAGCGTGGATAGGACTTGTGAAGAGATTTCTTTGGGGAAATCTGCTGTCTCGATCTCCTAAAAGGAGAAAGGTAAGGGGGTGATACTGAAGCCAGAATTAAAACAGGCAGATACCTAAGGATCCTAATCCAGAGAATGGAGGAAGTGAAGTGTTGATTCCTTCAGAGCCCTTCCTCCACCCTTATCAAGATAACCTGCCCCTGCTCCAATGTGTTGCTAAGGCAACCAGGCCCAGGGATTGCACTCCCTACAGGGAGTTGTAAATTACCCTCCCTTTCTGCTCAGATCACTCTACTTTGGCACCTTGCCTCATCTGCCTCTTACCATTGCCATCAGCATCTCCTGGGCCTAGTCACCTATGCAGGGAGGAGACAGATGAAGGGAAGAGAGCAGGAGAACACAGGAAGCCTAGGACATATAAAAAGGAGAATGTTGTCACTTCTTCGGATATCAGGATATCAGCTATGGCCCCCTTCTCCCTCCTGAGAGAAGTCTATGATGCTACCGCTTTTTAAATAAACCCTGCTTTTTATGCTTGCCTCGGAGTGCTTCTCTAATGTTAAACTCCAACATGTGAGGGAGCAGAATTGGTCACTGATGACCAGCGATATCAATACTACCTTCTGAACTTAGGCCTAGAGACTGCAGACTTCAGCATGAGCCCCTGGGCCATCTTGTCATGTGTGTTTCTGCAGTTTTGTGGCGTTGTCACCTGGCTTTAACTCTTTCCTGGAAAAATATAGAAGATGAGACAACCATTGATCATTCCTGGCATTAGGGATGGAGATGGAAGAGATACTCAGCATTGGAGTCTGATTGTATCTCGAATATTCAGAAGTCTTTTGAGGTGCCCAGAATTATTTCATGAGAAAGACCCAAAACAAACGATAGAGAATATATAAGTATTTGGCATCTAGTTCATCTAGTTCAGAATATGGATACCCAGAGGGCAAAGGAGTAACAGCAGTGAAAAGTTACCTGATAAGTGGTCATTAACAGGGGAGGAAAGCAAATACAGGCAGGCATCAGGCCAGGGGCAAACAGCCCTAGTTATGGGCCTTTTCCAGAGGAAATGTCATTTTTTTTAAGTCCCCAAGTTGACTTACCAAGGTAATAGTTCAAGGACAAACTTCCTATTTCTTCACTCGTTCTAGCTGCCTACAGTTTACCAGGAAAAGTGGCCTGAGAGCCACTGGAATGTGTTGATGTGGTGGGGATTTGCTGACACTCACACAGGCAGACTTCTGATTAGAAGTGTGCATTGAACAATCTTGACTCTGGTTTGCACTTAGATTTCCCTAGAAATAAGATAATTTATCTAAGAATGAGAAAAAACCAAGATGTCATGGGCCCTGAGGATAGCTTTCACCAAGAAAGTTTTAAGCAATTATTCTTACCAGGGGGACTGTGAAAAAAAAACATGAGAAAATTAAAAGTATAGGTAGCATAAAATGCACACTGAAACATACACACTTATGCATTCAAATGAGAGGATCTGGTACAAAATATTTTGCTTCTTGTTGCTTTTTAAAAATACATATATATGATTATTTCCCCAATATTAGCATATTTGGTGTATCTCACTTTAAATTAAGAATACATTAATTCATATCCATTAGAGGAATTGTTTTGAAAAGAATAGATAAAAAAAAAGTCACCCTTGACCTACAATCCAGTTTTTTTTTTTTTTTATTTCAGTACTAGGGATTGAACCCAGGGGCACTCTACTACTGAGCTACATCCCAGCCCCTTCTCTATTGTTATTTTATTTTTTTAAATTTAGAGACAGTGTCTTGTCAAGTTGTTAATTCTGACCTCAAACATCCAATCCTCTTGCCTCAGCCTCCTAAATTGCTGGGATTACACATTTGTAACTAGCATGCATTGATGTGCAATACTGTTGTATTCCTCAAAGGAATAGATTAGTTTTTATGTATTTTTGAAAAAAGAAATATCACTTGATTTCATTTTTTCACACAAATCTTAGCTTGTCTCATTTACTAGTAGAATTTTATTATTTTCAAATAGAAATGTCTATGAATTATAAGTCAGTAATTAGATAAATATAAAACTGCTTTTTATTTAATCTATAATTTTTCCCATAGTATGGATATACCTTGATAACCTGATTTATATGAGGATTCACTTCAGAATGAAATTTCTAACCTTTGAGCCGATTACTATACCTACCAGAGCTCAGTGTTCAAAAACATGTGTAGATTTGATTGGCATTTTTGACCAATGTGTGTTTTGATATTATATTGCTTTCAAGGTTTCAATCTTCATGATATTTTAGTCTCACAAGGAAACCCTTTGCCTTGCACCCCAATTTCCAAATCACAAAGAGAAATCTTGAAAGCTTCTTTCTCCTTGTCATCAAAGATTTAATATAATGTGGCTTTACTGGCTCATGTAATATAATATGGCTTTACTGGTTCATGTTACTAAGAATTCATCACAACAAGAAAATGTATTGAGCGACACAATCACAAGTAATGAAAATCATAAGATGATCAGATTAGGTGAGCCAGGTATTATTGGGAGACTAGAATATTTTGCATTTAATTAAACTAAACAAACTGCTTACTCATCCATAATCTATTGTGTCTTCTTATTGATGGATTATTGACAAAGCAGACTACATTATTTTTCCTGGTTTTTAATCAATGAGCACATTATTTTGTGCCTTTCCCCTGTGAAGCTACCTAGAGCATTTGTAGTTCAAAAGAGTTCATTTCACTTTGACAGTCCGTGCTTTAAATCACTCTAGCAAATTCAGGAAAAACAAAAACAAAGTACATCTTTGAAAAATCAAAGAATTGAAGACATTAGAACTAGAGCAACTCTAGTAATTTTTTTTTAATATTTATTTTTCAGTTTTCGGTGGACACAACATCTTTGTTTGTATGTGGTGCTGAGGATCGAACCCAGGCCGCACACACGCCAGGCGAGCTCGCTACCGCTTGAGCCACATCCCCAGCCCAACTCTAATAATTTTCAAGTCTAAACTTTTCATTTTATCAAAGTAATCCAGGAAACTGAGAAGCAGGGACATGTTCAAATAGTATGTAAAAGGATTTAGAAGACGAAAGAACCCATGTTTAATGACAAACGCATTCACCTATAATTAAGTCCCTCTCCCAATATTGCATTAACATAGAAAAACTCCCAGAAACTTTACAAATGCATATGCGTAAGTCTGAAGTTTGTGCATAGGTACTATCTCACCTCTTATTGCCTCTACTGAAATGCTTCCCCTGTAGACTGGTATGTTGCTAGGCTAGAAGTCAAAACCTATTTCCACAGTCCCATCACTTCAATTTTAAAAAGTCTTTTTGTTGTTTTCTCTTTGGAAAACCCTCCCCTGTTTTTGAAATGTAAGCAAGAAGATTCTACCACTCTCCCATTCTCTTGTCATTTATTGATCCCCAGGTTACTATTTCACCTTCCTTGATAGCAGAAGAATGCACTGATTTCTTCTCCACTCAAATGATAAGGCATTGGAAATGGCCTTATCCTTATATCAACCCAGTTAATGATAATGATTTCCTAACTTTCATCTCTGTACCACTTTATCAATTCACCCTTGGAATAGTATTGTCAAGAAATGTCGAAACTTGGGTGCTGTAAACACCAAGTCATTTCTCTCCACCCTCCATCTTCACTTTTAAAGAATCACTGAAACCAGGGAATTTTGATTGTATTCCGTTCTGTACAATCATTCTCTAATCACTTTCTTTGTTAATAAGCCTCAATTTCCTGATATATCCAACATCTGAACTACTGATTTTTTTTTTAACTTTGGCTGAAAACATGATGATTTAACTCAATCTTAAAATCTCACTACTCTGGTTCTGTTTTGAACTGGAAAATTTTGGATAAAACTCTGTGAGCATTCATTGCTCCACGATCAACACAAATTGATAAAAGACATTGCCCAGCAATCTTTACATATTCCATGTTTTCTATCCCACGGTTCATGATGTGAACTATTGAAATTTGATTTTTTCTGATCACATATAATGTCCATATGTACTTACTAGTCACGTGCCCATAGTAAGCAGAAAAATCACTCTTTGTATACTGTGAATTTTATTCAAAGCAGTTTATATTTCAGAATAAACAAATAATCTTGAAAATCAAACAATGTGAGGCTGAAAAGGACCTTATAGATCTTTCATTTCAACACTCTCAGGGTGATAGAAGTAATGTACACAGAAGTAAATTATCTTGTCTAAAGCTATACAGCTTTATGCAGTTAAAGCCAGAATTGTAACAGTTATATCTGTGAGCCAATCCTAATATCTATCCTGTATTGATCTATACTATGTGCTCATAATTAGAAGTTTCTCCTTATTAATCATCAATGGCTAAAGGGAGTAACACAATCCCACAAACTCAAAGACTTAACACAGCCAAAGCTATTCATCCTTTAAACAAATTTCAATGCAGATGTCCCTTTTCATGATCACTCATCTGGCAGATGGGAAGTAGGAGAACATAGAGAATCCCAAGTCTGATGGGCACATACATATGCTATATATTGCATCCATCACATAATATTAATATGTTTGTCTCACCCTATTATTGAGGGCTGATATACAGTCTTCATTGGACAATTGCTTCCCAGCAACTACATTGGAAGGGAAATATAGACATGGTTTATATTGTCAGCTTTCCTTCTCCACCAGCCTTTCTTTTTCTTCTCACTACAAGAAGCCCATGAAGTACTTCTATCATTTTTATTTAAAAACAAAAGAAACATTAGGAGGTTGTCACTGCAGGAGATCAGTCAGTATGTGGTGGGTGAAGGAAGCATTAAACCTGAGGCTATAATAGTTCAATCTGCAATGTTCTCACTGCAGTATCAAACAGTCTTTCAGAAAATACATGCCACTGTAGATCCCCTTGATAGATCCTGATATGGGATTCTTCATATAACTGCTTGTTTTTAGGAATACAGATGTCAATGATCTATTGTAATTTATATGTTTTCCATGTCTTTAAAGACAGGCTTCCTGGAAGCCTTGTCCCTTCAACTGAAGAATCAAGATTGTTTTGTTTATATCTCTTAATTATTTCAACTAATGGAAGAGTCAGAAAAATAACACATAATTAAACAGATTACTCTTTACCTTTGAAATGCACATTGTGATTTTTACATGCACATTTCTTCTACTTAGGACATTATCACAACGGGCTTACTTTGGAGGGAGATGCAGAAGGGAGCATGAACATGGTTTTCAAATGAGGTCAGCTTCCTGCTTGACAAAATGTTTGTGGACACAAGTGGGGGACACAATCAGACACTTCTTACTCATGCTCATAAGTGGGGGATCCAATAGAAAAACTAAAACAGATGCATGAACAGAGGGTCACAACTCAGTGATTAATGTGGAGTGTGAGGACAGGAGAGGAGATAAGGAAAGGAGGAATTCCAGATGCCATAGGAAGAATAGGACAAAACTCCTCACGGGATTCCCAACTCTGGACCCACTTCTCCTTGAAGAAATTTATTTCTGTAGCTTTTACAATAAACCCGCTGCTTTCTTGCTGTCTCTGTGTCCTGTTCTTCAATTCATTGCTAAATGGAGACAAGGAACCCAACACCCCTACAACCCAACACCCAACCCAACATCCACACTAACACAGCAGAGACCCACCACATTTACTGTTCTGTCAAAGTCTCTTTAATATTTTTTTCCTGAGATAAAAGGTCGCAGAATTGGACAATAGATAAAACAAATTTTAAGTTTGGGCTCTCTTATTTTTAAATTTTCTGACTATGGAGATATAAACCTCGGATTCTCTGCTGTTGAGCTTTCCTCCTTTGTACAACAAAGCTGATGGTAACACCTAATAAGATCTTTGCGATTTTTTAAATGTGTCAATCAAAAGTCATTTTGGGTCAAGATAGAGTTGCAGAGACTAAACTTACACTTTCAACTGAAGCAAACAAACAAAAAATGGCAGATAGATGGGGGGATTTGAAGACATTGTGCATATGCAGTGAACAGTAGTATTAAAGAAATGGAAATAAAGAAGGTGGTATCTATGACTAGCCCAATGCTCTAATGTCTAAAGAGTTTCCAAGCCACTGTGGAAGTCAAATTCACTGAGAAAAAGTGGATCTGTGGCTTTGGGGGACACTAAGGCAGCCAAAGTGTCCAAGATAGAAAACCACCAGGGAGATAGCTACACAGCAAAAACATACAGAGACTGCACAGAATACCCTTTGAGTGCATACCCAGCAGAGAGCAGATGAGCACACTGGGTTTGGGAGAGAATCCTACCCCAGGGAAGAAAAAAAAAAATCCCAAAAGATTAAAAGTACCCATTGTTTTAAATGAATCCAGAATTTTTCCTATTTCCACCAAAAAAAAAAAAAAAATACCATGATTCATGTGACAATAAGTAGAATTGAGAGGTCTTGCTTCAGGGTTATTTAATAATTAGCCCTACACCAAAGACTTCTATGATACTAACATCTTAAAAGCATTGAAATGATCTAAATGTTAAAATCAAGTCATAAAAAAATTCAAACTGTTTGCTAGCACATGCTAGAAAAAATTATCAATAATATTTGCATTAATAATAGAATATGTAATACCCAAGAAAGAAAAATTCAAAATGTCCCACACTCAAACAGAAATTACCAGGTATACAAAGAGGGAGGAAAATATAGGCTAATGAATATAGAATCTTTTACAGAAGAATAGAGTTTCTTTGCTTATTTTGAGAATAGCTATCCTTAACAGAGTGGAATCATAGCAACTTTCTAGGAAAAGAGATATCATCAGATGCTTTTTGGTTCAAGGGTTAAGAACAAACTCCTTGAGCCCTTGAGGTTGATAGCACTCAAAGAATACATATATCCTACATTGCTACCCAGCTGCCCTTATGTCTCTGTATAGAGAAGAGGAACTCTAGACCCTTAGTGACAAAGACATTTTCTGTTTAAGCTGCTTATCATAGATGGGACTCTCCTGAGAGTTTTATTGCCCATCTGATCAGCTTACATTCCACTGTTTTCCAAGAGGAGATGGAAGTTTGAGATGCACAGGAACTCCCCAAGTTGGGTGATTGTTATGGCAGGTTCCACTTTGCCTTTGTGGGATGGAGAGAGCTTTCCTGACTCTAACTGAAGGATGAATATATACCTAACATATGCCAGACTCTGCGAATGCACATCTACATACCTGTCAATCAAAAGTCATTTGGGGTCAAGGTAGAGTAACAGCCACTAGAACATACACTTTCACTGTAACTTACACTTACACTTTCTCTGTGTAGGCATGAATCTTTCTACTATATCACCTCACCTTGTTCTTTTACATAATCTCCTGAAAAAAAAGCTCAACATTAAGTAAATTAATTTATTTCACTGCTCCTCACTATCCACATTTGCAAAATGAAAAGTTTTGATTTGATTGATAGTTTCTGAATTGCTAAATTATTAAAATTCCCTGTAAAATATTTTAGGATCACTTCTTGCTCCGGTGAAAACCTGATTAATTAGAAATTCTGAAGGGTATATTCTTGAATTAAAATATCCCTGTGTGAGTCTTACCATCACCTAGCTATGTATGTATAAGAATTAGAGATCCTTCTGATTCTATAATGCTTTTTGTTTTTTTAAAAAGCTTTTTATAATGCTTTTAAAATGCTTTTTTAATGATTTTATGAAACACATATTATTAATTCAAGTCTAGAGAAGAAAAGAAATTCATTCTTCAGGTACAAAAAATAAAATAAAATATAAAGCCAAATTTGAGAGCCAATGAAACTCAATAGTAAACTACTATTAAAAAAAAGCAATCAGAGAGATATATTAATTGTGTTCTTCAATAGTATGCCAGCTGAGATATGTTGACAAAAACAACAGCCTTTTCCCTGTTATCCATGGTTGGCCATTGACAGAATGAAGCTACCTTTTTGTTTCCCACATTGTGGACTTGTTGGTTCTGTACCCCCTGCATCACAACATTACTGATGTCTGTACAGACTTGTCTATCAATTTGCCAAACATGTCTCATAAAACATCTGAGGCAGCCTTCAATAAAAGTGACATTATGAACAAAATGCCACTACTGATAACGATACATACACAAATATACAAACCTAATGGATTGAAAAGTTAAATGTCAAATGCAAAAATCTAGGTGAATATCTTTCTAACATCTGTCTAGAATGCTGCTTCCTAAGTGAAATATAAAAAAGGCTAGCCAATAAAAATATCGACAAATTTAAATACTATCAAACTGTAGTATGATCTCAACCACACCATCATTATTGTCCAACAATCCTCTTAACAGCTTCAGTTTCACTTATATTTATAAATATTAATTTGCATGTGTATTTAGTTTTACTCAATTTTGTCACATGTATTGGTTCATGCAATAGTCAAGATACGGAATAAGACCATCACCACATGGATGCTTCCTATGCTTCTTTTAAAATTATTCCTGATTTCTTCCTCTATCCACTTTTGTGACTCCTTCCACCAATGATCAGTCTATTTTCCTCCTTGATGTTCCAGGATATTTTGTTTTTATCATTTATTTTGTGATTCAGAACTTCATTTAATCAAAATTTAAAGTGAGTCTGATAGCCAAAAAGTTCATTTTTCTTAGTCTGAAAAATATCCTCATTCTAAAAATATAATTTCTCTTCTTTCCGTGGTACACCAATAAAGTAAAAAGACAAGCTATAAATGTCTGTAAGAAACTAATGATCCAGACAACCAACAAATTATTCATATTAAGAGTATATAAAAAACTATAAAAATAATTATTAAAAGCAAGTGTCCTTGGACAAAATGAGTATTTTTATAGAAAAGAAGATATAATTGGTCTGTAAATTTATGACAAGATATTTTACTTCACAAGTAATTAAGACCATGATGATGTAGTGATCTACTTTTTTACTAACAGTTCAACTGGCAAATATTGAGAAGTCCTCACATTTCAAATGTTGGAAAGGATGTGATCATACTAGATCTTCAATGACTACTATTAGAAGTATTTAAGTTTGAGGAATTTGGTATTATTCTATGTTGTTCAGTATCTGCATCCCATAAGTTGTAGAAGAATCATGCCTAAATATATACCCAACTTCCTAATTTTTAAGAGGAAATATGTGCAAGAATGTTCATTAAAAGCAACAACAACAACAACAAAAAAACACCAAACAAAACTCAAATGTTCATAATCAGAATAAACTTTTTTCCATAAAAATTGAAGTGTATTTGTAATATTAGGGTTAACAAATCAATGTTTAATCAATGTTTTTAACAAATACAAGGACTCTGAAAGACTGTATAACTTGGGAAATCAAAGATGATAGGATAGAGGGAGGCTGCATTCTGTGCCGATCTGTGACCTGGGATTCAAGTTGTGGGAATACTATTTGTCTGCAAATGATTAGAAGACCACCCGTCCACACAGACACACAGCTGCTCCCATGCAGGAATCAGGTCTCCAGACCACCGATATAAGAACCTGGGCAGAAATCCTGGCCACCTGGCCACCATTCTCATGCAGAACAACTGGCTGATGCCCAGTACAGGAACTCTGGCCACTACTCCCATATAGACCCCCATCTACCAATGTGGGGCTACCCTGGTCGCTGCCATCTTGGGACAATGCAACCACCACTCTAGTTCTCTACACATGGAAGCCTGCATCTGGGGACACTGCACAGAGTTTGGAGACAGTTGCCAGCCATAACACTGCACACCAGAGCTGAATCTCTGAATTCACTCCACACCACCACTGCCTGGCCCCACATATCCGACACCCTATCACTGAAAGCAGTTGCCTCCATCTTGGGACACCTTCCTTGCTATTTTTAGTTGGGGCAACTCCCAATTTGGAACACTGGCTGGGACTTAGAAGTGATGTCAAGAGAGCTTTGGAACCCTGCACAGACGCTATAAACTTAGAGGCTAAAAACTGTAAAACTTGGGATCTGCTGTGCTAGAAGGGAAGACACAAACAACATGAAAAAACATGGGGAAAAAGTGCCCCAAACAAACCAAGATACTACATTATTAGAATCCATGGCCAGCTCAACAGAAGAAATGACAGAGAATGAGTTCAGGATGCATATAATTAAAATATTCTGTGAATTAAGAATAATATAGGAGGGCAAATATAGGCAGCAAAAGATCATTTTAATAAAGAGCTACATAAACAAATACAGGAAGCAAACGATTACTTCAGTAAGGAGAGAGAGGTTCTGAAAAAAAAAAACAACAGAAATCCTTGAAATATAAGAAACAATAAACCAAATTAAAAACTCAATAGAAAGAACCGCTAACAGATTAGATCACTTGTAACCCAGGATCTCACAGAAGGAAGACAAAATATATATCTTGAAAAGAATGTTTTGAACATAAAGGGATGCTGTACTTTGTCGAATACTTTTTCTGCGTCTATCGAGATGATCATATGGTTCTTATTTTTAAGTCTATTGATGTGGTGAATAACATTTATTGATTTCCATATATTGAACCAGCCTTGCATCCCAGGGATGAATCCTACTTGATCCGGTGCACAATTTTTAAAATATATTTTTGTATCCTATTCACCAGAATTTTATTGAGGATTTTTGCATCTATGTTCATTAGAGATATTGGTCTGTAGTTTTCTTTCTTTGAAGTGTCTTTGGTTTCGGGATCAGGGTGATGTTGGCCTCATAGAATGAATTTGGAAGTTCTCCCTCTTTTTCTATTTCCTGAAATAACTTGAAAAGTATTGTTATTAATTCTTCTTTAAAGGTTTTGTAAAACTCTGCCGTATACCCATCCGGTCCTGGGCATTTCTTGGTTGGTAGTCTTTTGATGGCTTCTTCTATTTCATCCTTTCTTATTGCTTTGTATAAATTGTGTGTATCTAGAAAGACTAGGGATAACAGGAATTTACCTCAACATTGTAAAAGCTATCTATGCTAAGCCTCAGGCTAGCATCATTCTAAATGGAGAAAAACTGAAGGCATTCCCTCTAAAATCTGGAATAAGACAGGAATGCCCTCCCTAACCACTTCTATTCAATATAGTTCTCGAAATACTGGCCAGAGCAATTAGACAGATGCAAGAAATTAAAGGCATAAAAATAGGAAAAGAAGAACTTAAATTATCACTATTTGCGAATGACATGATTCTATACCTAGCAGACCCAAAAGGGTCTACAAAGAAACTACTAGAGCTAATAAATTAATTCAGCAAAGTGGCAGGATATATAAAATCAACATGCATAAATCAAAGGCATTCCTGTATATCAGCGACAAATCTTCTGAAGTGGAAATGAGGACAACCACCCCATTCACGATATCCTCAAAAAAAATAAAATAAAATAAAATACTTGGGAATCAACCTAACAAAGGAGATGAAAGATTTATACAATGAAAACTATAGAACTCTAAAGAGAGAAATAGAAGAAGATCTTAGAAAATGGAAAAATATACCCTTTCATGGACAGGCAGAACTAACATCATCAAAATGGCGATATTTCCAAAAGTTCTCTATAGGTTTAATGCAATGCCAATCAAAATCCCAACAGCATTTCTTGTAGAAATAGAGAAAGCAATCATGAAATTCATATGGAAAAATAAAAGACCCAGAATAGCAAAATCAATTCTAAGCAGGAAGAGTGACATAGGCGGTATAGTGTTACCAGACTTCAAACTATACTACAGAGCAAAAGTAACAAAAACAGCATGCTACTGGTACCAAAACAGGCGGATGGATCAATGGTACAGAATAGAGGACACAGAGACCAATCCACAAAATTACAACTATCTTATTTTTGACAAAGGGGCTAAAAGCATGCAATGGAGGAAGCATAGCATCTTCAACAAATGGTACTGGGAAAACTGGAAATGCATATGCAACAAAATGAATCTGAATCCCTTTATCTCGCCATGCACAAAAGTTAACTCAAAATGGATCAAGGAGCTTGATATCAAAACAGAGACTCTGCATCTGATAGAAGAAAATGTTGGCTCCAATCTACATACTGTGGGGTCGGGCTCCAAATTCTTCAATAGGACACCCATAGCACAAGAGTTAAAAACAAGAATCAACAAATGGAACTCACTCAAACTAAAAAGTCTTTTCTCAGCAAGAGAAACAATAAGAGAAGTAAATAGGGAGCCTACATCCTGTGAACAAATTTTTACTTCTCACACTTCAGATAGAGCCCTAATATCCAGAGTATACAAAGAACTCAAAAAAATAAACAACAAGAAAACAAATAACCCAATCAAAAAAATGGGTCAAGGACCTGAACAGACACTTCTCAGAGGAGGACATACAAACAATCAACAAGTACATGAAAAAAATGCTCACCATCTCTAGCAGTCAGAGAAATGCAAATCAAAACCACCCTAAGATACCATCTCACTCCAGTTAGATTGGCAGCCATTATGAAGTCAAACAACAACAAGTGCTGGCGAGGATGTGGGGAAAAGGGTACACTTGTACATTGCTAGTGGGACTGCAAATTGGTGCTGCCAATTTGGAAAGCAGTATGGAGATTCCAGGGAAATCTGGGAATGGAACCACCATTTGACCCAGCTATTGCCCTTCTTGGACTATTCCCTGAAGACCTTAAAAGAGCGTACTACAGGGATACTGCCACATTGATGTTCATAGAAGCACAATTCACAATAGCTAGTCTGTGGAACTAACCTAGATGCCCTTCAATAGATGAATGGATAAAAAAATGTGGCATTTATACACAATGGAGTATTACTCAGCACTAAAAATGACAAAATCATGGCATTTGCAGGGAAATGGATGGCACTATAGCAGATTATGCTAAGTGAAGCTAGCCAATCCCTAAAAAACAAATGCCAAATGTCTTCTTTGATATAAGGAGAGCAACTAAGAACAGAGTAGGGAGGAAGAGCTTGAGAAGAAGATTAACATTAAACAGGGACGAGAGATGGGAGGGAAAGGGATAGAGAAGGGAAATTGCATGGAAATGGAAGGAGACCCTCATTGTTATACAAAATTACATATAAGAGGTAGTGAGGGGAAAGGGGGAAAAAACAAGGGGGAGAAATGAATTACAGTAGATGGGGTAGAGAGAGAAGAGAGGAGGGGAGGGGAGGGGAGGGGAGGGGAGGGGAGGGGGGATAGTAGAGGATAGGAAAGGCAGCAGAATACAACAGACACTAGTATGACAGTATGTAAAAACGTGGATGTGTAACTGATGTAATTCTGGAACCTGTATACGGGGTAAAAATGGGAGTTCTTAACCCACTCGAGTCATATGTATGAAATATGATATGTCAAGAGCTATGTAATGTTTTGAACAATTAATAATAAAAAAAGAAAATAATGTTGACCACAGAGTGAAGATGGTAAGAAACCATGAGCAGAACATTCAAGAAATATCGATAACATAAAAAGATAAAATTTAAGAATTCTTAGGACAGAGGAAGGTATAGAGTTCCAAACCAAAGGAACAAACAATCCATTCAATGAAATTATATTAGAAAATTTTCCAAACATGAAGAATGAATTGAAAAATCAAATACAAGATACTTACAGGATGCCAAATATAGAAAATCACAACAGGTCCACATGAAGTCATGTTATAATAAAAATGCTTAGCATATAGAATAAGGATGGAATTTCAAGACACAAGAAAAACGAATCAAATTAAATATAAGGGGAAACAAATAGGGTATCTGGAGAATTTTTAACCCAGAACCTGAAATCTAGAAGATCCTGGGAAAACATACACCAAGCTCTAAAAGAAAATGCATGCCAATCAACAATCTTATATCCATCAAAATTAAGCTTTAGATTTTATGAGGAAATAAAAAGCATTCATGATAAACAAAAGTTAAAAGAATTTACAACTAGAAATCCTTCACAAAACAGCATCCTCAGCAAAATATCCATGAGGAGGAAATGAAAAACATTAATGAAAATCAGCAAAGGGATGTATTACACTAAAGGAAAAACCAATCAAAGGAGAAACCAAGTCAAAAACCAAAAATAAACAAAAAAGATTGGGAATACAAAGCATGTCTCAATAATAACTCTGAATGTTAATGGCCTAAAATCAAAATGACATAGACTGGCAGATTGGATTTATAAAAAAGACCAACAATATGCTGCTTTCAAGAGACTCATAGAAAAAGACATCCACAGAAGGAAGGTGAAAGTTTGGGGAAAAAATATATCACTCATGTGGACTATGGAAACAAGCAGGGATTTCCATCCTCATATCAAATTAAGTAGACTTCAAGCCAAAGTCAACCAAAGGGATAAAGGGATAAAGAAGGACATTTCATATTTCATAAGGGAACCATACATCAAAAAGACATAATAATTATAAATATCTATGCCCCAAACAATGTAGCATCTATGTTCATCAAACAAACTCTTCTCAATTTCACGAGTCAAATAGACCACCACACAATAAATCTAGGTGCCTTTATCACACCTGTCTCACCACTGGATAGATTTTCCAAACAAAAACTAAACAAAGAAACTAGAACTCAATAAAACAATCAATAACTTAGGCCTAAGAGACATACAGAGAATATTTCATCCATCAATGAGTGAATACACTTTCTTCTCAGCAGCACATGGATCCTTTTTTAAAATACATCATATATTGTGCCAGAAAGCAACTCCAAGCAAATACAAAAAAGTAGACATGTTACCCTGCATTCTATTTGATCATAGGGAATTAAATTAGAAATCAATGATAAAATAAAAGATAGAAGTTACTCCAACACCTGGAGACTAAATAATATGCTATTGAATGGACTATGGATTGCAAAAGACATCAAAAAGGAGATTTAAAAATTCCTAGACATAAATAAGAACATTGATACAACATATTAAAGTCTCTGGGACACCATGAAAGCAGTACTAAAAGGAAAGTTCATTGCATGGAATTCATTCTTTAAAAGAAGAAAAAGTCAACAAATAAATGTCCTAATGTTACATCTCCAAGCCCTAGAAAAGGAAGAACAAGCAAACACCAAAAAAAAAAAAAACAGTAGAAGACAGGAAATAATTAAAATCAGAGCAGAAATCAATGAAATTAAAGCAAATAAAAAATTGACAAAACAAAATATTAATTCTTTGAAAAACTAAATAAGATTGATAAACCTTTAGCCATGCTAATGAAGAGAAGGAGAGAGAAAACTCAAATTACTAACATCTATGATGAAAAAGGAAATATCACAATGGACACTATGGAAATGTAGAAGGTAATTAGGAATTATTTTGAAAACTTCTACTCCAATAGAATAGAAAATATCAAAGGCATTGACAAATATCTAGAGTCACATGATTTGCCCAAACTGAATCTAGATGACACAAGTTAAATAGATCAATTTCAAGCAATGAAATAGAAGACACCATCAGAAGCCTACCAAACAAGAAAAGTCCAGAAACAGATGGATACATAGCTGAGTTCTAAAAGACCTTCAGAAAAAAAATACCATACTCCTCAAATTTTTTTCATGAAATAGAAAAAGAGGGAACCCTTCCAAACTAATTCCATGAGACCAATATCACCGTGATTTCCTAAACTAAAGTCACATCAAAGAAAGCAAACATTAGACCAATATCTCTAATGAACATAGATGAAAAAATTCTCAATAAAACTGGCAAATTGAATACAAAAACATATCAAAAAGATGGTTCACCACGATCATGTAGGGTTTATCCCAAGGATGAAAGGTTGGTTTAACATATAGAAATCAATAAATATAATTCATCACATCAATAGACTTAAAGATAAGAATCATAAGATAATCTCAATAGATGCAGGAAAAGTATTCAGCAAAATACAGCACCACTTCATTTTCAAAACACATGTTCAAAAATACAAATAACAGGAATACACCTCAACATTGTAAAAGCTTTCTTTGCTAAGCCCCATGCCAACTTCATTCTAAATGAAAAAAAAATTAAAGCATTCCTTCTAAAAATTGGAATAAGACAGGGATGCCGTCTTTCACCATTCTATTTAACATTGTTATTGAATCTCTAGCCAGAGCAATTAGATAGATGAGACAAATTAAAAGGATAGAGATAGGAAAAGAAGAACTCAAACTATCGCTATTTGCTGATGATATGATTGTATTCATAGAAGATCCCAAAAAATTTACCAGAAATCTTTAGAACTAGTAAATTAATTCATCAAAATAGCAGGATATAAACTTAACACCCATAAATCAAAGGCATTTCTGCATATCAGTGACAAATCCTCTGAAAGAGAAACTAGGAAAACTACCTGACTTGCAATAGCCTCAAAAAAATAAATAAATAAATAAAACACTTAGAAATCAACTTAACAAAAGAGGTGAAAGACTTCTACAATGAAAAATAAGTAACCCAGAAGAAACAATTAAAGAAGACCGTAGAAGATGGAAAGATTTCCCTTGTTCTTGGATAGACAGAATTAATATTGTAAAAATGACCATACTACCAAAGGTGTTATACATATTTAATGCAATTCCAATCAAAATCCCAATGACATGCCTCATAGAAACAAAAAAAGCAGTCATGAAATTTATCTGGAAAAATAATATAACCAGAATAGCTAAAGCAATCTTTAGCAAGAAGAGTGAAACAGATGGTATCACAATACCGGACTTAAACTATACTACAGAGCAATAGTATAAAAAATGGCATGGTATTGGCACCAAAATAGAATTGTAGACCAATTGCACAGAATAGAAGACACAGAGACAAGCTCATATAACTACAGTTATCTTACATTAGACAAAAATGCCAAAAACATATTTTGGAGAAAAGATATCCTCCTCAATGAATGGTGCTGTGAAAACTGGAAATCCATATGCAGCAAAATGAAATTAAACCCCTGTCACCATGCACAACACTCAACTCAAAGTGTATCAAGGACCTAGGAATTAAACCAGAGATCCTGTGCCTAACAGAAGAAAAGTAGGCCCAAATCTTCATCATGTCAGATTAGGCCCCACCTTCCTTAACAAGGTTCCTCTAGCACAAGAAATATAATGAAGAATAAATAAATGGGATGGATTCAAACTAAAAAGCTTCTCCTCAGCAAAAGAAATAAGCAGTGAAGTGAATAGGGAGTCTACACAATGGGAGCAAATTATTAGCACATGTACATCAGATAGAGCACTAATCTCTGGGATATATAAAGAACTCAAAAAACCTAACACACACACACACAAAAAAAAAAACAAAACAAAAAAAAAAAAACAAATAACCCAATCAATAAATGGGCTGAGGAACTGAAAAGACATTTTTCAGAAGATGATATACAATCAATCAAAAAATATATGAAAAAATGTTCAAAATCTCTAGCAATTAGATAAATGCAAATCAAAACTACTTAAAGATTTCATCTCACTCCAGTCAGAATGGCAGCTATCAAGAATACAAACAACAATAAATGTTGGGGAGGATGTGGGGGAAAATGTCAGACTCATACATTGCTTATGGAACTGCAAACTGGTGCAGCCAATATGGAAAGCATTATGGAGATTCCTTGGAATGAAACCACCATTTGGCCCAGCTATCCCACTCCTCAGTTTATACCCAAAGGACTTAAAAAGAGCATACTACAGGGACACACCACATCAATGTTTATAGGAGCATGATTCATAATAGCTAACCTGTGGAACCAACTTAGATGCCCTTCAGTCGATGAATGGATGAAGAAAATGAGGTACATATGCACAATGGAATACTACTTAGCATTAGGAGAGAATAAAATCATGGCATTTGCAGTAAAATAGATGAAGTTAGAGAATATTATGTAAGTGAAGTGAGCCAATCCTAAAAATACAAATGCCAAATATTTTCTCTGATATGTGACTGCTGATCTATAATAGGGATTTGGGGGGAATATGGGAGAAATGGAGGAACTTTAGATAGGGCAAAGGGGAGGGAGAGGAAAGGAGGGTTCATGGGGGTAAGTATGACACTAGTATTGCTGTATGTATATACGTGGCCATATAACCAATGTGATCCTGCAACCTGTACACGTGGAAAAATGAGAAATTATACCTCATTTGAATCAAATATATGATATGTCAAGATCATTGTATTGTCATGAGCAACTAATAAAAAAAAGAATGACGGTGGAATGAGACGGACATCATTACCCTAAGTACATGTATGAAGACATGAATGGTGTGACTCTACTTTGTATACAACCAGAGACATGAAAAACTGTGTTCTATATGTGTACTATGGATTGAAATGCATTCATCTATCATGTATAACAAATTAGAATGAATAAATAAATTTAAAATTATATATTTTTGTAAATGTGGGGGTGCATGAATAAAACTTATATCTGACATATATTTTGATATGAATTCAAATTTAGCATTGAAAATTAAAAAAAAATATTAAAATATTTTAAAAACGAGTGTATAAATTATGTGTAGACAACAGTGGAATGTCTTGCTGGAATTGCTCACTAACCTATAATCCTAGCTATTCTGTAAGTTGAGGCAGGAGAATTGCAGGTTCAAGGCCAGCCTCAGCAACTTAGTGAGAACTTACCTCAAAATAAAAAAAAAAAATAAAATAAAAGAGTTGGATATGTAGCTAATGAGAACACTCTCCTGGTCTCAACTCCCAATATAAAAACAGAACAACAACAAAAATAAATAAATAAATAAATAAATAAATAAATAAATAAATAAATAAATAAATGTCATCTATGTGTGAAGACTGTACCCATGGTCATCCTCTGCTCTGTGCACATGTGTGTGTTTATGTGTGTGTTGCAAGCTATCAAATTCAGGGAGTGTCAAATGTAGAACTTCCTACAACTCTTTTAAACATTTCTGGATAAATGATAATATCAGAAAACTTTTTGAGATAGGTCCATATAATGATGTATAATAATGAAACTGAAAATATGGATGATTTTTACTAAAACAATTTTGACTGAACAAGGAAGTCCCAGAAAACTTTCTACAATATAATACCCTTTAATAAGTGAAATGTAACTGTTGGTGAGACTATAAATTAGTAAAATCACTATGGAAATCAGTATAGAGGCTCCTCAAAATACTAGGCATAGCACCACCATATAACCTAGCTATACCAGTTCTTAGTATTTACCCTGAAGAATTAAAGTCATCTTACTACAATGATACATGCAAACCCATGTTTACAGCATCACATTTCACCATATCCAAACTATGGACCAGCCTATGTGTTCCATCAACAAATAAATAGATAAAGAAAATGTGGTATATATACACAATGGAGTTTTAGTCCATTCATAAAGAAAAATGAAATTATGGTATTTGCAGGACATGGATGGAAAAAAAATCCCATCATGTTAAGCAAAAGTATTTAAACTCAGAAAGTCAAGTGTTGTAAGTTTTCTCTTATATGTGGAAGCTAAAGAGGAAAAAGAGAAACAAAAATAGGAATAAGTTTTCTAAAAATCAAAAGGAGATAAGTAAAGCACAGGATCAAAGGGTAGGAGACAGGGAGAGAGGGGGGAAATGTTGGGAACTAATACTGGCCAAATTATATTGTTATATGGTGTGCTCGCACAAATATATAACAATAAATCCCATAAATATGTACAACTATAATACACCAATTTAAAAATGTGGGGGAAAAAAGTGAAGTGTGAAATAAACAACACTAAATCATGTGACCAAGGAGGACAAGGCAATTTCTTCCCTCCCCTACAAATATCTCCTATTTACAATAGTTTAGCTGAGCCTGTACAAAACCCACCTTTTTAAACAAAGAAATACAGAAGCCTCGTGGCTATTATTGGCTCGTGAAAATGGTAAGTCCTCCCAGGCAATTACAGATCAATCTCTCCAATTGGATAGTGGGGAAAATCCATGATAGACCCCAATTATGTTCTCTTTGATATTGTTCCCTGTGCATTATTCTCCCTGGCTCTGCGTTTCACATTCTGAAAGTTTTTCTCAACTGTTTACATACATGGCTATAGAAGAGAAGGATATTGAAGTATGTACCTCATCATGATTTATCTAGCTCTTACTGCATATAACTGTGTAAGAGTTTCTTTCCATATTATTATTATTAATTATAATTAGAACCACTTCACTTCTTATTTGCAATGAGCTTTTCTCAACTTAACAGTGAGTTACTAATTTGTTCATTTCTTCCAGACTGATCACATACCATTAATTATATCCAAATTTATTTTCCAGGCACATTTATCAAATTCTTTCTGAATGTATATTCTCCTGTTCTTGGCTTCTGTATCTCAAGTTAGCCAAGGCTGCCTGGAATCTGTCTGGCTTGGCTAAGAATATCATTTTGCTTTTTAAAGGGACTTTGTTTCTCAAAGGTTTTTTTTTTTAAAGCTTTTTAATTTTTCTGTTTCATATATAGAGACAGTCAGTTTTCCAATCAGTTGTGCCTCCCAACTTATCAAGTCTCTGAATTCTTTTCATTTCTCTGCAGGAAGAGCCAATTCTTTTCATCTCATTTTTTTAAAAAAATTAATATCTAACTCACTATATTCAGTTGAAACTAGCTGAATATTTTATTTTCCAAACTCTCCTTTTAGAGTCATAGACTAGTAAATACTTGCTTCCTTAGGTATAGGGTACAATATCTACTGAGTATTCTGCATCTATTTAAATGAATCTTCATATAGTCATCCTATAATGCCTGTTTTCCTGTCAGTCGGCCACTGAATTACACAGTTTAACTTTGTTTTATGGTGTTAATTTTTATATTAATTATCATAAGGCTAGCTGGTTTAACATATAAAATATAGCTATCTGGAGATAATAAAGTGATAGCTTATTTCTCACTAAAATGATGCCCAAAATGAGTGTTCCTGATACACAGGTGCCTCTGTCCTGAGCAATAATTCTGGGAACTTGCCTCTTAACTAACTTGTGACTCTGCCCTCTTCAACATGTGGCTTTTACATTTACAAAACAAGGAGAAAGAGTTTCAAAATTAGCATTTAGAACTTCCTTTGGTCCAGATGTGGGAGTGCCATAACCAATTCTGCCATAGCCAATTGCATAGAACCATTCATGTGGCCACAGCTAGTGGAAAGGAACTGGAAATTGTGTAAGGAAATAGGTTTGATGAGGACTCTGATGGTCTTTAACAAACATTTTCACTGTAGATTTATTTTTATTATTTTTCCTAAGGAACTCCTTTCATTTTTGTATCCCCAGAGCTAGGAGTGTTCAGGGATACAAAAAACGTTTTGTGGAAGGTCAGTTGTCTTCAGTTCTTTGTAGTCAGGACAGGGGAATGGTAGGAACCACAACAGTTGTAGCATGGCATGTTCTAGACATGCAAGTTGGTGAGACACTTCTTAAAGATGAAAACTGTCCTTGTAACTATGAGTCACATCATCTCAGTTCACACACAATGGAAGAATTAGGTGAGAAATGCCCATAAGTAGTGTCATTTCTTTATAAAATGAAATGAAAATATTGAAAGACACACATATTATTTGTCCCATTGAGAACAGCTATTCCTATTAGAGAGAGGTGATATCTGATTGTGGTTTTGATGTGCAGCTATTCCTATTAGAGAGAAGTGATTTCTGATTGTGGTTTTGATGTACATTTCACTGATATTTAGCGATATCCATCTGTATGTCTCCCATTGAGAAATGTCTAATTATTAGAATGAAGAGAAAACTTACATCATTGAAAAAATATTTCAAAGTTTGATTCTGACAAGAGTTGATATCAAGAGTATATTAGGAAATCAAAAAATTCAATAGTATCTTTTTTATCACACCAAATTTACCAGAATATAAAGTCTTGATATTGCAGATCACTTTCTATATTCCCATGACAAGATGTTCTCTATTGATGCTGTAAATATGTATATTATTATATTACATAATATATACTTATATAGTATATATATTATATATATACAAAGTATTTACTAGTTTATAGCCCTATATAATATATTTTTATATAATATCATATATGAAATTATTTTTCATGGTAATTATTATAATGATTATATGTATTTATTAATTTAAGAAACATTTTAGAAGAGTATGTTTATAGTATTTGTTTTATTGACCTGATTTGGTTTGTACCTCATTCAAGTATTCATCCACTGGGTCTTTTATGCCTGTTTCCAATAACTGTCACTTTCTCTGTAGTTCAATTTATTTCTTTCAATATTATTTTTTGAATTTCAAATTTGTTAGTAATCAGTTATATATGTCAGGATATCATTTTATGAGTTTATTATTTGTGATTTTTCAAAATTTTATATTCATATCAGAAATGTTTTCCATTTTCCATAAATTGTTTCACTTTATCTCTGACAATCCTAACTCTGACTTTCATCATTCTTTTGCATCTCTTATCATTTCCCTATTACCTTTTCCTTATTTTGAATTCTACATTGCTGCTTGACATGTTTTATGGGCACAACTTTCTTTCATGTTTCATTGCTCCTAGAAGAAGCATTATCCTGATCTCTCTTGTCCTTTTTCATGAAGTAAATTTGTAAAGTATTTTATGTAATTTCTTTGTGTTCTTCACTTTTTATGAGACATTCATTTCTCTGAATTTTTAGAAGGAAACTTGATTCAGGTAACTTTTCTAAATCTACAGAGCTTTTTCTTCTATTATTGTTTATTTGTTTGTATAGTTTTGAAAGATATGGTAGTTTTTTTTTCCATTTTTTTTGGGGGGGTACTTAATGGCCTTTGCTTCCTCTCTGTTTTTATCAAAATTTCTTTGTCTCACATTTATTTCTTGTTTCTTATGTCTTACTCCATTTTAATTCCATTCCAAGGAATTTCTCTGCAATGAGACCCTCAGTAAGAAGCTACTGGCTGGCAGCTACTAGGTCACTGCAAGGAAAATGCAGACAGTTTAGAAGTAAAATGATTGGGTTATGAGAACCTTAACCTAATCAGTGCATTGATCCACTGATAGATTAACTAGGCAGTAACTGCAGGCACTTCCGGTGTAGCTGGAGAAGGTAGGTCACTGGAGGCATGACTTTGGGGCCTATATTTTGTCCACAGTGAGCAGAGCTCTCTTTACTGTTTTCACCACGTCCTGAACAGCTTTCCTCCATCACACCTTGGGCCAAGAGCTATGGAGCTGGCCATCTATGGACTGGGAACTCTGAATCCTTGATTCACATAAGTGTTTCCTCCTCTGATTGTTTTTGTCAGAACTTTTGGTCACAGTGGTGAAAATTTGACTAAACCAATGCTAATAAAAATTATTACCTGTGTACTTATTGAATTAAATCAGAGGCACTGGATATCTGGGCATATCAAACCCAAATATGAGAACCCAGAGCTGTGAGCTTATCAAACACATTAGACCAATGACTAATGCAAACTCTCACCTGAAACACCTAAAGATGAGAAACTTAAGATGATGGTATGGAAGCACATACTGACCTTTAATCTTGTCAAACCCCCTGTTGGAAGTATCTCACGTCTAAGATCAACATGTGAGGAACTCTAAACTCTGTTCCCATGGCTTAAGCCTCAGCTTGATTTCCCTGGACAGAGTGCACATCAAAACAGTCTTCCATACACCCTCACCTTGAACAGGTTCTGTGCATAAAACAACTTCTGTAGGCCAAGTGGTACTTAATCTGACTGCCTGGGGTGATGTTTGCATCTCTATCAGCTTTCTGCCTTTGCTTTCAGTTTTGCCACTATTAACCCTGTGGCCACTGTTAACCTTTATTAGCAATTCTATAACCTCTATAAAGTTGTGTAAAGTGTGATGTGTGGCTTCAGTATTGTAGATAGTAGTTAAGATTGGAATGAACAAAAGAACTTGTGATTGCTATAGTGATGACAATGAGTGAACCATGAGTACTTGGTGAATTAAAGCTGATGAAGTTAATACGGTTTATGAATTTATTGCTATTTGATAAATTCTGACATTGTGAAAAGCTGTTTATGTCAATGAACTAATCCATAACAAGTCACTCATAACTAATCCATAACTAATTCACTCATAACAATTATCTTTTAGGGTAACACATAAATGTGTATGTTTCTTTGTTCCTCTCAGCTACAATATAACAATTTATTACATTCTTATAATTCATTTTTGTTGTTGTTGTTCTTTTATCCTCAGTCCCTTGGAATTTTTTTAGTTGAAATATTTATTATCTTTTCTATATTTATAGAATATATAATCTTAAAGTAGATTTCACAAGAGGGCAAATAATAGATCATTACTTTACACAAAATATTTTGGCATTTTGATGATAGCCTAAAAACTGACTGTATAAAAATGTAGTGTGTCTGTGATGCAGCTTTATTTCAGTTCAATTTTTACACATTTTATTTGTAAATTCATTACTTATTTTGACTTTTGAGAAGGTCATGTATACTCTTTTATAATGGGAACATTTAAATGCTTTTTTGTATTTTCCACAGTATTTTCTTAAGAATGATTTATTATTATTATTTTTTATTGGTTGTTCAAAACATTACAGAGCTCATGACATATCATCTTTCATATATTTGACTCAAGTGGGTTATGAACTCCCATTCTTACCCCAAATACAAATTGCAGAATCACATCGGTTTCACATTCACACTTTTCCATAATGGCATATTAGTGACTGTTGTATTCTGCTACCTTTCCTATCCCCTACTATCCCCCCTCCCCTCCCCTCCCATCTTCCCTCTCTACCTCATCTGCTGTTGTTCAATTTTCTCCCTTGCCCCCCCCTTCCCCTCACAACCTCTTATATGTAATTTTGTGTAACATTGAGGGTCTCCTACCATTTCCATATGATTTCCCTTCTCTCTCCCTTTCTCTTCCCCCACTCGTCTCTGTTTAATGTTAATCTTTTCATCATGCTCTTCCTCCCTGTTCTGTTCTTAGTTGCTCTCTTTATATCAAGGAAGACATTTGGCATTTGTTTTTTTAAGGATTGGCTAGCTTCACTTAGCATAATCTGCTCTAATGCCATCCATTTCCCTGCAAATTCTATGATTTTGTCATTTTTAGTGCTGAGTAATACTCCATTGTGTATAAATGCCACATTTTTTTTTATCCATTCATCTATTGAAGGGTATCTAGGTTGGTTCCACAGTCTAGCTATTGTGAATTGTGCTGCTATGATCATTGATGTGGCAGTATCCCTATAGTATGCTCTTTTAAGATCCTCAGGGAATAGTCCGAGAAGGGTGATAGCTGGGTCAAATGGTGGTTCCATTCCCAGCTTTCCCAGGAATCTCCATACTGCTTTCCAAATTGGCCTCACCAATTTGCAGTCCCACCAGCAATGTACAAGAGTACCCTTTTCCCCACATCCTCGCCAGCAATTATTGTTGTTTGACTTCATAATGGCTGCCAATCTTATGGAGTAAGATGGTATCTTAGGGTGACCTTGATTTGCATTTCTCTGACTGCTAGAGATGGTGAGCCTTTTTTCATGTACTTGTTGATTGATTGTATGTCCTCCTCTGAGAAGTTTCTGTTGAGGTCCTTGGCCCACTTTTTGATTGGGTTATTTATTTTCTTATTGTTTAATTTTTTGAGTTCTTTGTATATTCTGGATATTAGGGCTCTATCTGAAGTGTGAGGGGTAAAAATTTGTTCCCAGGATGTAGGCTCTCTATTTACCTCTCTTCCTGTTTCTCTTGCTGAGAAAAAACTTTTTAGTTTAAGTAAGTCCCATTTGTTTATTCTTGTTATTAACTCTTGGGCTATGGGCGTCCTATTAAGGAATTTGGAGCCCGACCCCACCATATGTAGATCGTAGCCAACTTTTTCTTCTATCAGACACAGTGTCTCTGATTTGATATCAAGCTCTTTGATCCATTTTGAGTTAACATTTGTGCATGGCGAGAGAAAGGGATTCAGATTCATTTTGTTGCATATGGATTTCCAGTTTTCCCAGCACCATTTGGTGAAGATGCTATCCTTCCTCCATTGCATGCTTTTAGCCCCTTTATCAAATATAAGATAGTTGTAATTTTGTGGATTGGTCTCTGTGTCCTCTATTCTGTACCATTGGTCCACCTGCCTGTTTTGGTACCAGTACCATGCTGTTTTTGTTACTATTACTCTGTAGTACAGTTTGAACTCTGGTATCGCTATACCTCCCGATTCACACTTCCTGCTTAGAATTGCTTTTGCTATTCTGAGTCTTTTGTTTTTCCATATGAATTTCATGATTGCTGTATCAATTTCTACAAGAAATGCCATTGGGATTTTGATTGGCATCGCATTAAACCTGTAGAGAACTTTGGGTAATATCGCCATTTTGATGATGTTAGTTCTGCCTATCCATGAACAAGGTACATTTTTCCATCTTCTAAGATCTTCTTCTCTCTCTCTCTTTAGGGTTCTGTAGTTTTCATTGCATAAATCTTTCACCTCTTTTGTTAGGTTGATTCCCAAGTATCTTATTTTCTTTGAGGATATTGTGAATGGAGTGGTTTTCCTCCTTTCCGTTTCAGAAGTTTTGTTGCTGATATACAGGAATGCCTTTGATTTATGCGTGTTGATTTTATATCCTGCCACTTTACTGAATTCATTTATTAACTCTAGCAGTTTCTTTGTAGACCCTTTTGGGTCTGTTAAATATATTATCATGTCACCTGAAAATTTTAGTTTGGCTAGTTTTTACTCTTTGGTTATTTTCCTCCCCCTTTACTGAGATACCTCCTACTGTTAGTTTTGGGCGCTATTTTTCAATTCCTCTTCTTGTAGTATTTTGCTCAAAATGCTTTGCTGTGCTGGTTTTCTGGCTGCAAATTCTTTTAGCTTTTGTTTATGGTGAAATATTTTAATTTCATTGTCAAATCTGAAGCTTAATTTTGCTGGATACAGTATTCTTGGTTGGAATCCATTATTTTTCAACATTTGAAATACATTGTTCCAGGATCTTCTCGCTTTCAAAGTCTCTGATGAAAAATCAGTCCTTAACCTAATTGGTTTACCCCTGAATGTAATCTGCCTCCTTTCTCTGGTAGCTTTTAATATTCTCTTCTTGTTCTGTATGTTGGCTATCTTCATAATAATATGTCTTGGAGTTGGTCTATTATGGTTTTGAATGTTTGGGGTCCTGTAGGCTTCCAGGATTTGGCAATCCATTCCATCTTTCATCTCTGGGAAGTTTTCTAGAATTATTTCATTTAATAGATTGTCCATTCCTTTGGTTTGAACCTCTATGCCTTCTTCTATCCCGATGACTCTCAAATTTGTTTTTTTTATGAAATCCCATATCTCTTGAATAGATTGCTCATGAGATTTAAGCATCTTTTCTGTGTTGACTATATTCTTTTCAAGTTGATAAACTTTGTCTTCATTATCTGATGTTCTGACTTCTACTTGATCTAGTCTATTTGTAGTATTCTCGTTTGAGTTTTTAATTTGGTTTATAGTTTTCTGCATTTCTAGGATTACTGTTTGATTTTTTTTAAGATCTCTATCTCCTGGTAAAGCTCTTTCTTTGCCATTTGAATTTGTTTGTTTCATTCGTTTACAAAATATACTTTAATTGCTTGGACTTGCTGTCTCATGTCTTCTCTAATATTCCGTTCCATCTGAGTTAGGTATGCCTTGAGTTCTTTACCTATCCATGTTTCTGATGTTTCTAGGTCCTCCTGTATATTTAAGTTGTCCTGCATTGTTTGTAATCCTTTTTTCCCTTGTTTTTTCATGTTGTTCACATTATTTTCCAGCTCTGTTTGATTGCTGTGTTACTGCTCTCTCCTATAAATTTGTTTTGGTTTTGTATATCTCTGTTGTCTCTCCTTTGTGGTGGTAGACTATGCCTGCTAAAGTGGATTCCGCTGGGAAGGAGTTCTGATGGCCGAACTCCGGTGACGTCACCTCTCTGCTATGGCGGGCCCCAGGCTCCTTTGCCGGGGTGTCCGAAGGGAGGGGTGGGACTGGTCTGTCTCTGGTTGGTTTCAGCTCCCGGTTAGCTACTTCATGAAGGCCTGGCTATAGATCTCTTCCTAGAGTCTCTGCGCTGTACCTGCTGGGCCGCACCTCGGGGTCTAACTGTGTGGTCGCCAGCGTGCGGGCGGTCTCCAGCTGCCCAGTCACAAGGGCCTGGCCTCTCGTCCCCTGGCTTCTCCTGCTAGCCCTGGTTTCTCCTGCTAGCCCGGCCTTCCCCTGTGTGATGCCTCTCAGTAGTTCAAACTGTCCTCTGGGCCTGCAGTTTGCTGGGTGTGGAGGGTGGCTATTGGGAACCCCGGCACCCTATTGTTTTGATTTTTTCCGCTTGCCCCTCCCCCAGCGCTGGCTAGACAGGTTTCGTTTTTGATGCTGATGGGAGGGGGAGTTGAAGGCCAGGTGTCTCTACCTTTCCCCATGTCTCTATGCAGGCTCGTTCTGATAATCCCTCCCCTGGAAAGCCTGGGAGAGATTTTATGCGAATTCCCCGCTGTATGGGAGATGGTCTGAGTGACACACACCTGTTTTATTGTTGCAATCTGTAGGAGAGTGGTGGTGGTGACGTCAGCTCTCCAAGATGGTGGCCGCTGGCTTTCTTGGTAGACTTTCCGTTGTGGGAGATAGAACTGGACTGCTTCCTTCCCCATCTCAAATCCCGAACTCAGCCCGAAGCTCAGTGAGGGCACAGCTGGCAGGATTCCACAGAATATGTAGCACTGTTTCTCTCTGCTTGCTGGTCGCTTCTCGGCGGCGCCCTGCCATCTGTAGCCACGGGGCGGGCCGCGTGACGGGCGGCGGATCAGTCAACCTGGAACTCTGGTCGCACGATGCACTCTATTCGCTGCCATCTTGGAGTCTTTTTAGTCCCTTGGAATTTGAAATTGAAGTAACATACTTTTCAGCAATTTCAATCCACTGTTGCATCATACGTTTTTCTTTTTAACAAGTAACATTGCCTTGTGTTATGAAAATGTGTGTGTGTGTGTGTGTGTGATTTGAGATTCTTTTGGAAATAATTCATAAGTTTACTGAAGCATACAATGCCCAAATTAGAAGGACTATTAGAAAGTCCATTTTCTTACCACAAAAATTAACTCTTTACATAAAGAGCTAAGAGTCCTTAGCAGAGGTCACATTGTTTGGATCTCTCTGAAACTTTTACAGAGACCATATTGATCTTTCATTAATGAGCAAGGAAATATGGCAAATCACAAACTTTGATCATGAATTCTTCATTACTATTTGGGGAGTACAACCTTCTTTATATTGTAGATCTGATGTTTTGTAGCAATAATATTTTTGACAAGTAGTATACTATCTAACCCGTGGCTTCATAACCTGTAAAATGGGGATAATAACACATAGTTGAATACAATTTTAAAGGTTAGAGACACAAGCCTGACACAGAGTAGATGTGTGTCATGATGGTGCTGTTCCTCCCAGACAGCACAACTGTCTTGAAGAGCTAACTTAAGGTCACAGGCTCATTTCCCATCTTTTGTTCATACCCTGGAACTCAGTGGCTTTTTGCCAATTATCTTGTTTTTGTTAGAAAACAACAAATATATTCTGATTTTCTAATTCCATGCAATGTGTTGTATGTTCTTAGAAATCTGGAAATCTAAATGTTTATCTCTCCCAGCTCTCCCTGATATGATAGAAGACAAATGATGTAGCCCTACATGAACAAATGATGGAACCATGAACTCTTTTTATTCAATCTGTAAATGTGCATCAGAGTATAATGATATTGAAATCACTGTAAATTAAAGAAAATGTGGGGATTATTGGAAGGTCTGAAGCTTTGTGGCAGTATCCTAGAAAAACAGATGAAATCATTTAGACAACATAATGTAAAGTTCTCTGAAGTACCTTGGTTGATGGGCAACTGAGGGCCAATAACGTCATTTAGTACATCCAGTGGCATGTCATTTGGAGAGGATGAATGGTGGTCAGTAAACATGCTCGCTGTGAAGAGGACACATTAATGATTAATAAAATTTGTTTTCACTATGCCTTTCCATTACTGTTGGGTCAGATTCACTAGTCTAACTTGGGGTAGGAACCATTTTTCTTTTTGTTTGCTGGTTTCAATTTTTTATATTTATTTTTTAAATGTATATACATCTTGGGGTACATTATTATAATTTAAGAGCATAAAAAGTGTACTGATACATTGAGTCCTGAGGCCCCAATATGGGACACTTATAGAAACTTAAATTAAGCAATAAAATAAATAGACCATTTACAGTAAACTTTGATGTAAGTATTATGTTTTCAGAGTTCTATTCTTTTGATAAAATTAATAGGTGAATTATTAGAAGGATTGAAAATATGAATGTATACTTCATATACACATGTGAAAATGTATAAATGACTTATAAGCTCTAGGTTATGATTTCTACCTATTTTGATGTATCTGTGCCTATTTTGTTGAAATATTCACAGAATTATAAACTTGGGACTTAATGAGTTAATCAAATCAATTTTAATTATTTCCATATCTTCACCATGAAGCATTTTAATGTGTTGGGAATTTCATAGTTTATTTCTAGTAATTTTGAAATAAATATTTCATAGATAGTTTTGCTCAATAATTATCATTCTAAAGAATACCAGGGGTGATTCTTCCCCATTTTGGCTTCTTGTATTGAATTTCTTCCAATGCTCCTTTCCCCTACCATTCTCCATCTCTAATATTCACTATCCATCCATTCTCCCAAAGTTTGACTTATTGTTCATCATATTTGATTAGACAAAGGGGAGTGGAGGGAAGAGAGAAGGCATGGTGAAAGCAAAGATTGAATAAATTAGACATTACAATTCTATTGCATATGTGTTTGCATGACCAATGTAATTCTATATCATGTACAATCAGAAGAATGAGGAGTTATACTTCATATATGTATAATATGTCAAAATACATTCTATTATCATGTATAACTAATAAGAACAGATAAAAGCATATATATAAATAAATAAATAGGTTAGAACATATGATACTTGTATTTCAATGTATGGTTTGTTTCTCTTAGCAAAATGTTCTCTAGTTCCATCTATTCATGTTTCTTTTTCTGTTCGTTTGATGTGGGTGTGTGTGTATGTATGAATAACATAATATAATGTTGCATAATTTTCTTATAGAAGTTTATCATTATTTAATTCTTTTTTTCTTGTTGTGGAAACTTCTTAATTTCTTCTCTCACTATGAGTCTGTTGTACACATAGGGAATTTGAAGTACACAGAACTGAAAAGTTCAGTGTGAGGATAAAGCTTGAGATGTACATTTATGAAATGTGGGTCCTTTTTGCTCTGATGGTTTTAGAATTACTTATCCTTTGATATCAGTATCTTCTTTGGAAGATTTAAAAATTCACCTAACAAACATTTTCAAGTTTCCATTAAGAGTTACTGATGCTTCAGTAATTTACCTGGTGTAAGAAAAACAATAATCCAACTAATCACTCTCAAATCATAATCTGCAAGAATATAGAGAAGTTATGTAAACAATATTTAGGAGACAAATACATTGCTCACTAAAAGTGTCTTTCACGACTCCCAAGTTAATACACGTAAATATTCTATTTTTTATATATTTATATTTTTTTTCTTTTTTTTAAAGAGAGAGAGGGAGAGAGAGAGAGAGAATTTTTTAATATTTATTTTTCAGTTCTCGGAGGACACAACATCTTTGTTTGTATGTGGTGGTGAGGATCGAACCTGGGCCGCACGCATGCCAGGCGAGTGCGCTATTGCTTGAGCCATATCCCCAGCCCAATATTCTATTCTTTTTAGCTTTGGTTAGTATTCTGTTATTTGGAATTGTGAGATTTTATTGTATTTTTCTTGATAAATATTTAGATTACTTTCCATCCTTATGCTATTATAAACAAGGCTGCAAAGTATTTATTTTTATATACCTTCTTGTTTTAAGATGTGAATGTTATTTCAGCAATATAAATGATTGGAATTGCTAGTTGATACTGTGTGCACATTTTAGTGTTAGGTGACTGGTATAATTTGCCCTTCACCATTACTCTATGCTTTAAACTCCTATCTACAATGTAGTCCCTGTACTTACAACAATATTTGATGTTATTATTAAAAATAAGGGCTGGGCACAGTGGCACATACCTGTAGATCCAGCTAACCAGGAGATAGAGAAAAGAGGATTATTTAAGCTCAATAGCTTGAGGCCAGCCTGGATACAAAGTGGTATCCCTCATCTCTAGATAGATAGATAGATAGATAGATAGATAGATAGATAGATAAGTTTATCAGTCTTGTGATTAATATGTTATAAGCTTATTGTTTTTAATTAATTGACTGGTTCATAAGCATCACATTTTCTAGGTCACTAGAGAAATTTCAATTCTTTTAAGAAATTATTGACCGTCTTTCCTCTGTAAATTGTTTGTCTATATTATATGAAATGTGCAATTTTATCTATTTATTTTTTCTTCTAGATTTTAGGCACTTTTATATAGTTCAAATATTAGGGTTTTATCTAAAGAACAAGATGTCAATACTTTTTACAATTTTTCTTACTTTATTTTTCATATTGATAAAGTACACTTTGATTTTTGTTACATGGAAGAAAGATAGTTCAATTTTGATAAATTTGTAACTTTTTCTTCAATATTTTTGCTCAATTTTAAAGGACTTTAACCCAATATTTAAAAATCAATTATACTCCATTTTCTTTAAATATTATAAGGCTTAATTTTCATGCACTTGATGCATCTGGACTACAAATAAATATACGAGTGTGTCTGTATATATGAGTGTATAAACCAATATATGAGTGTATCTATATATATGAGTGAACATATGAACAAATTACCTAACTTTTGTTCTAAAATAGTTAGTTGTTTAAATATATTTGCTCGAACTGTCTATGTCCCCCACTGATTTAAGATGTGACACCAATTGAAATTAAAACAGCATATATTCATGAATTTTTTTGGGGGGGATTCTTTTTCTTAGATATTTTTGTTCATATTTACATAAAAAACACACTAATCTAATTACCATGTCTTTGTAATATGCCTTTGCAAACTATTGGGCTGGTAGCTCCATGTTTTCAACTTTTTTAAAATTTACTTTTACTTGGGCATTTTCTCTTACATATGCATCTTTAAAAATCTTTTTGAATCTTATGCATCATTCAGTTGGATTTTTTATTGGTATCACATTAATTTGGAAAAATTTGCTAATGTTATATTATTAAGTTGTCATATTAAAAATCATGGTAAATAACCTACATTTGCAAAGATGTTTTTAAGCCTTTCAACAAATTTAATAATATTGATCAAGTTAAAATAAAAGAATATTTGGATGATTCAGATTTGTGATTAGGTTTGGGATATCACACCTTAAGACATTGAATATGTATGCCTTTTTCTGATAAGTTCAATATGAATAATGAATAATCCTTTTAACATCATTGGAAAGAAATGACATTAATGTATATAAAGCTCTTATTCTAAATTGAAAGTATTAACTACTGAGAAAGAGAGAATAAAGACTCGGCCTCTGACTCATGCTGCTGTTGGTCTGGGTGGCAGTAGGGTTGGGCCACAGACAAACATCATACTGTGACATAATGTAAGGTCTCACTACAAGGAAAAGTAAGACTAGAAAAATCACAGAATGTAGATGACAGGTGACTGAAAAGGTTTCTTAGAGAAGATGATGACTAAGCAGTCAGGGACATAAAAGAATGAGAATTTTTAAAGTAAACAAATGAAATTGAGAGATTGTGTACCTAGCTCCAAATCACTTAGTTTGTAAAAGACAAATCTACAAATATGTGACTTGCTTTCTGTGTCATATTTATATATTGTTGGACATTTAGTTTGATTCCAAATCCTGGACATTGTGAATATGTGGTAACTATGTAAACTGCAATGGTATTCAGCCATAAAAAGGAGAAAATTCTGTCATTTACAACAATATAGATGGACCTGGGGGTCATGATGATAAGTAAAATAGGTCAGGTACAGAAAGATAAATCCTGCCCAATCTCACACATATATGGAATCTAGAATAATTGATCTCATATTGGTAGAAGGTAGAACAGTGGTTACCAGAGCCTGAAGAGAGGGAAGAAGAGAAGGATAAAGGGTGACAACAAGTATAATATACAGTTAGATAAGAATGAGGAATTCTGAGGTGGTTATGCACAGAGGATGTCTATAGTCGACAGTAATATACTATCCATTCCAAAATAGCTAAAAAAAGAGGAATTTGACTATTATCACCTCAAAGGAATGATAATGCTTTAGGTGTATTCGCTGATTACCCTGATTTGATCACTGAAGAATGTATACAGGATTAAAACATCACCTTGTACCATGTAATCATGTACATTGTTTCCATTGTTGAAAAAAAGCCACGCCAATTTTGCGAGACCTTGTACTTTCATTACATTTGTAACCGTTGTGGTTTGCAATTTAAGTGAAATAAATCGTCAATGATGGTGTTTGCAATTTCATTTATGCTCTCATGCCCTCCTTTTGTTAGGTTAGTAAAAGTAAAATTGTATGTTCCTAAATATTTGAAAGCTTTAAAATAGGTCAGATAAACCTTAAAAAGAATCACACATTGACATGGCCTGATCTTAGGAAAGAAATTAATTTAATATAAGAACAAGACATTTATAGGTACAGAAGAAGAAAAAAATTCACGTACCACTAGACCCAACACATCGTTCATTAAGGAGAAATAGGGAAGTAGAAGAAATTTAACAATACTGACAATCAGGGTTTCAATGGAAAAGAAAAAAATCCCCAACACCTATGATAAGACATGTTCAGAGAGCGTTAATTAACAGTGCTTAGAAAAGGTCTTTTTTCGTGTTTAACACCAAAATGGTTGATGAGAACTCCAAATGGCAGCCATGTGATTCCACATCCAAATAGGAACAGCACAGGCTGTCCTGAGGGCTTAGTTCAGAGCTTAATCAAAGAAGACTGGTCCATTCAGATGTAGAGTCCTGTTACTTTGTGAGAATATTGATTATAGCACATGGAAGAAATGGAAAGGAATACTGTCTATAGTTCTTTCTATCATCTCTTCCCAATGCAACTGTCCCCTGACTCTTGAAGCCAACACATCTTTATTCGACTTGCTTCTGTCAAGGCTAAATGTATTCTCTTGCTATATGGAAGAAAATAAGTATCCATTTAGACAGAAATTGGCTCATTCACAGCACAGCATTTGGAAAACTAGCTATAGTCAATAAACCCAAGATTCTTTTCCCCAAAACTGTGCTTCTCTTTGTTAATCAAACTCCTCCAATAAGTTCAGTTTATGCAATGAACACTGGCTAAATACTTGATGACCTGTTTCTCATGAAATATTAAAGACACTGAAGGGAAGATGGAAAATTAAATAATATGTTATTTTTTTCTCCTGAGTATTTCATACATAATTATAATACTTGATTAGCTAGAAATTATTTGTTTCCTTTGACTTTTATAGGTGTAATGAAATTATTAAGACATGATGAACCAAAGAAATTATTCAGAACCATATAGTCAACTTTTGACACACACCATTATAGATCTAAAAACTTGTGCTATGAAATTTAGAACTTTTAGAAAGGAGAAATGCTTAATGTTGTATGACAGTATGAAGATACTGAAGTTATTGATATAGGAGTTTAGTATTTTTTATTTGGGATAAATCCTTTAAGGGAATCTTCCAGACAAAATTCCAAGAACTGTGAAACTCAGTATTAGGTCTCTGTTCCACAGAATTGAGGAGAGAAAGAAAAACTTATCTGAGAGCTATAGTAATTGCAAATGATTTCTAAGCTTAAATGAATAATCAGTATTTCCAGAGTTGTACTATGAAAAATATAACTATCTTGCAATTTAATTTATTTTAAGATGTGATCTTTTTTAAGATAGAAACTCACTTTTATAGATTATTTTGGAGTGATATATGCCAAATATCTTAAGAAACAGACATACCACAGAAATGATGTATTTAGATTTAAAAATATAAAAATGCAAAATAATTTGACTATAATAAATAAAGACACTAGAAAACAATGGAGTCATTTGACTCTTAATAACATAAGCAACTGGAAACAGAAACCAAGAATTCTGAATAATTTCTGTGAGTTTTCTTAGACTAAGAAATCAACCTTGTTAGTAGAGATGATTATAAGGTCTCTTTATGTGACAAAGAACAGTAAAAGCTCATTAGCAAGGACAGATTTTGAAAGCCTATCTAAGTTTCTTAAATAAGGGATAACTTACCACCCAATCATATTTTTTATATTGTAGCTTGTTTGGAATATAATAGGTAAATCTCAAATTTCTTCAGGCAAACGATTATTACTGGTGCCTTTAATCTTAAATAGGAAGGTTACCAATATATGTCACAGCTTGAATCCACAATGAAGGCTTTAGCAAGTATATGTCAGTGTGGCTTTATATTTGGGGCTTGGTGGAAAATTAATCTTTGTATTTCTGCTCAAGGTGTATTACCATGTGCAACATGCCTTTTCCTTTAATATTGGTCATGTCAGTTTCACGTGCCCTGGAACTGATTACATCTGGTTTTTAGATGTCCATTACAATTTCCCAAGAGAAATGTACAAATTCCTTATAGCCTAAACTGTAAGTCATATGTTTCCAATGTCTTCCATTGTGTGCAGAAAACCAAATCAATACTTATGAAAGATATGTTAAGAGAGAGAAAAGTGTGATTTTTATTTAGAAAATTATACCAATTTTATGCATATTTTCTATAACTACATTCACACCCTCAAAAGGGATTATATTAAAGAACTTGAAGAAACCTTAATATTTATAGATTATTCAGAATTAGTTCAGTCCTAATTAAAAGATTTAAGGCAGATTTAAGTAGCTTGAATGAGTACAGTAGCTAAATACAGAGACTGAGTAAATGCATTTTAATCTTGTGTCTGTAGCATACTTTCATATGTATGGTTCATACAAACTTTTAAAATATGTGAAGTCTTCTTTAACAAAACAATTATCTCTATGAGGTAGGTGATTAAGGAGAAGAACTAGTTAAGGTGTTTACTGTTGAGAGCCACAGCCAAAGGGGCCCCAGCAAACTTCCAGCTGCCAGCAAACTTCCAGCTGCTGGCTGATGATTGGCTCACAGCAGCCCCAGCAACATCTAGCTGATTGGCTCCTCGGCCCCAGCAACATCTAGCTGATTGGCTCCTCTGCGGTGATGCTCATTGGACTGTTTCCCTGCCCTTTCAGACCACGGAGCTGCTCATTGGGGGACTTTTTTGGCTCCGCCCACGTGACCCAGCCAATCGGCCTCAAGAGCAGGAGGATTGTGGGAGGTGGGGAGAAGCTTGTGTGGGAGAGAGAGGCTTATGGAAAGCCGGTGGTAACAGTTGAGGCTCTGAGGGTTTTTCCTGAGAGACTATTTTGTTTGTCGTGTGTGGTTCTAAAAATAAAGTTAGTTTCTTTTGACAAGTGGCTCCTGATTGTGCCCAGCCAGACTGCGGCAGTTTACCACTTATTTTTAGATACTATGTATCATTAGTTTATATTCCCTGATACTATAAAAATTCAATTACACTCTTGTTTACACCAAGGATTAAAGTTTTTTTTTAAATAATTCATTCTATCTACAACATACATAAAATTAACTTGTATAAGTTAAATAATAAAAAACAAAACAAAACAATAACAACAACAACAAAAAACTATGTATAGCTCTCCTCACTCAATTTCATGGTAGGATGTTTCCAAGTAGTTTTACAACTCAAGTAGCTATTGTTTTTACCTGATACAAATTTAAAGATGAGTTTTGTTTTCATATTATTCTATCATTATTAAATTTATTCAGACACCTTTTGAATCCATAAAGTCACAAGTTTTCAGATATTTCTTTTTATTTTATCATCTTTCACAAAAAAATAATCTTTATGGTGATTATGTTAACTGTAAGAAAATTGGTAATTTCGTTAATGAGTTATTGTGGTGCTTGACCAAGCTCACATTATGGACCAAAAGCAAAATTTCACATAGTTGAAAGTTTTGAAAAATTCTAGAGTGATATTGATATATTTTAATACATGGAATTAAAAAGGTAAAATATTATGAAAGTGCTAAAAATTTTTAGTTTAACTTATGACTTTAAGGAATTTGGAGCCCGACACCCATAATATGTAGATCAGAGACAATATTTTCTTCTATCAGACTCAGAGTCTCTGTTTTGATATCAAGCTCCTTGATCCATTTTGAGTTAACTTTTGTGCATGGTGAGAGAAAGGGATTCAGATTCATTTTGTTGCATATGCATTTCCAGTTTTCCCAGCACCGTTTGTTGAAGATGCTATCCTTTCTCCATTGCATGCTTTTAGCCCCTTTGTCAAATATAAGATAATTTTAATTTTGTGGATTGGTCTCTGTGTCTTCTATTCTGTACCATTGGTCCACCTGCCTGTTTTGGTACCAGTAGCATGCTGTTTTTGTTACTATTGCTCTGTAGTATAGTTTGAAGTCTGGTATCACTATACCGCCTGAATCACTCTTCCAGCTTAGAATTGCTTTTGCTATTCTGGGTCTTTTATTTTTCCATATGAATTTCATGATTGCTTTATCTATTTCTACAAGAAATGCCATTGGGATTTTGATTGGCATTGTATTAAACCTATAGAGAACTTTTGGTAATATAGCCATTTTGATGATGTTAGTTCTGCCTATCCATGAACCGGGTATATTTTTCCATCTTCTAAGATCTTCTTCTATTTCTCTCTTTAGGGTTCTGTAGTTTTCATTATATAAATCTTTATCTCTTTTTTTAGGTTAATTCCCAAGTATTTTATTTTTTTTTTTTGAGGATATTGTGAATGGGGTGGTTTTCCTCATTTCCATTTCAGAAGATTTGTCACTGATATACAGGAATGCCTTTGATTTATGCATGTTGATTTTATATCCTGTCACTTTGCTGAATTCATTTATTAGCTCTAGTAGTTTCTTTGTAGACCCTTTTGGGTCTGTTAAATATATTATCATGTCATCTGCAAATAGTGATAATTTAAGTTCTTCTTTTCCTATTTTTATGCCTTTAATTTCTTTTGTCTGTCTAATTGCTCTGGCCAGTATTTCAAGAATTATATTGAATAGAAGTGGTGAGAGAGGGCATCCCTGTCTTGTTCCAGATTTTAGAGGGAATGCCTTCAATTTTTCTCCATTTAGAATGATGCTAGCCTGAGGTTTAGCATAGATAGCTTTTACAATGTTGAGGTAAGTTCTTGTTATCCCTAGTTTTTCTAGTGTTTTGAACATAAAGGGATGCTGTACTTTGTCGAATGCTTTTTCTGTGTCTATCTAAATGATCATATGGTTCTTATCTTTAAGTCTATTGATGTGGTGAATAACATTTATTGATTTCCGTATATTGAACCAGCCTTGCATCTCAGGGATGAAATGGGAGTTCATAACCCACTTGAATCAAATGTATGAAATATGATATGTCAAGAGCTTTGTAATGTTTTGAACAACCAATAATAAAAAGACAAAAAACCTTATGACTTTAAAATTTATTTCAAATATGAAAACTAACAAATACTCTGACTTCTTTTATTTCTTGGGTAAGTTTCTTTCTTTTTAGGTTGTTTGGATCTGGAATGTCCCCCAAAACCACATGTGTTGAAGACTATATCCCAAATGTACCCATGGTCAAAGGTAGGGCTTTTGGGAAGTGATTTTGTCATGAAGATTCTGATTTCTGAGTAAATTGACAATGTGAAATTGCCCCTTTCATCTGTGATCTGATTGCCTTCATTGAGTGAAAGCATGTGCATATAACCAGGATGCCACTGAGGGAAGGACACCAGCTCTGGTATCTAAGAACCTCTTTGGCCTATTTGACCACTGACTGCCAAGTGTGTGTGGTCTCCAGCAGTAGTTATACCACTCATGGTCCTGGAAACACACTTTACAAATGGCCAGAAATTTACTAATGAATTTACCAATTAATTTTATGGATAAATAATTTGAATTGACTACTGAGAGAATACAGAGTTTGTAGGCAGGTGGGAGATAATTAGAGAAAGTAGGTCATTGGCTCATTCCTTAGGAGTGTAGGGGTTCTGATAGTTTCATGACGGTGGCATGCTTGGTGACTAGGAAGTTTCTGTGCAAGACACAGAATGCCTGGCTGCTGGGAAAACTTCTGTGCACAGACACAGGATGCCTGGTTACTGTAGCAGTATTCTTCAGGAGGAGGCTGTATGTTAGTCTTATCAGCTTAGACCTTAATCTCTGGCACAGGGCTCCCAAGAATAAAGGAACTCTTGTTAGACAACCATAATGTTTCACTGAGCCTAAACCTCCTCACATAATAGTAATTTTATACAATGGACTTTGTTGATACCTACACAAAGCCCCTAACTTTGCACATTGCAACTTAGTAAGTAACTGAGGAATCAGTTGCATAATGTTGCTAAGTCTGTAACCTACCCAGTAATACAATGAACAATAGGAACTAATGACGCCAATGACATAAAATAATCTATTGATATAAATAAAGCTTGACAGCTCAGCCCTTCTGCCATTCTGACATCTTTTCTGCCTCTACATCTTGTCTCTGTGTCTTCTTTTTATTTTCCTTACACTGGAAAATATATCTTGTCCCTGGCTCCTCTCTTCCAAAAGCAATGGAACCAGTTGACCATGGGTCAAAACCTCTGAAACTGTGAGCCTAGATACTATTTCCTTCTTTATTTTGTTTGTGCCAAATATTTTAATCAAAGTTAAAAAAAAAACAGATTAAGATAGTTTCAAAAATATTCCCATAAATACACTGTAAGAAAAGTGAACACATCTAGTCAAAGAAAATAGCATAAACATGTTTATGACCATAGTGATTATAGGTAAAACATCATATCCAATTTATTAAAAAATGTAGATACTGAATAGCACTTAAATAAATTCATGAAGGTAGTCTGCTCAAAGAAGAACTGCATCTATGTTGCTAAATAAGTATGTCAAATCACTTAAATGTCCAATTGAGTTAATATTTTTCATTGTCATTAGTTCATTCCAAAATTTCTTAGATTCTTATTATATACTAAACACTCAACTGAATATTTCATTGTATCAATGAAAAAAGTAGAAAGGTCTTTCTTCCCATGGATACTAAATTCTAGAAGAAAACATAAAAAAAAATAAAACTAATAATTAGAGTATCTGTTCCAGTTGTTAAGGAGAAAATCCTTGAATAGAATAAATGAGAGTGAAAAAATAAGTGATTAACTCCAAGAGATAATAGAAGGAACAGGAGTATATATCAAAGAGAATCTATTCCCAATAATTGTGTAAGCTTTGATTTCAATGGGGAGGAAAAAACACTTAAGATTTTGAATAAAGAAGAAACGGCATGGCTGATTTGTATTTTAACAAACTAGATCTAGATGTTGTTCCTAAAATGGATTGATGAAAGATATAGGTGGAAGCTAAGAATCTAGCAGATAGGTGATTATTAGAAACCAGGAACGGGTGTAGGTAATGGTGGTTTAGACCATTCAGGAGCAGTGGAAGGAATTAGAGGTTATTGTAGTCTATATATGCTTTTTTTTCTAATTTTTTTATTAGTTGTTCAAAACATTACATATCTCTTGACATATCACATTTCATACATTTGATTCAAGTGGGTTATGAACTCCCATTTTTCCCCTGTATACAGATTGCAGAATCACATCGGTTACACATCCACGTTTTTACATACTGCCATACTATTGTCTGTTGTATTCTGCTGTCTTTCCTATCCTCTACTATCCCCCCTCCCCTCCCATCTTCTCTCTCTACCCCATCTACTGTACTTCATTTCTCTCCCTTGTTTCCCCCGTTCCCTTCACCTCCTCTTATATGTAATTTAAATGCCAAATGTCATCTGTATATGCTTTGAATGTAAAATTGACAGAACTTATTTGTGGTTTGAAGTTGGAGTATAAGAGAAAGAAGAGAGAAGATTGTCTCCAATCCTTTTGACTTGACCATAAATTTAGTTTCCATTAATTAATTTGCAGAATAATGTAGGAATAGAAGATTGAGGGGGTAAATAGCAGGATCTCATTTTTAGAGAAATTTAGTAGACATATTGAGTAGAAATCCAGACATAAGCATGGATATCTATCGAAATGCATGAAATGGAGATATAAATGTGGATGCATTAACATTTAGATTTCACATAAAATATTAAGATCATGAAGGGTAGAGTGTATTAGAAGAGGAAACTTATATAAAGATCAAGTCATGAATTCCTATATTTAATGATAAGTAATGGAGCAGAGATGTGATTAGGTACACTGCGGTGATGGAGAGAGGACAAGTATGTTATGCTATCTTTGTAGCAAAGGTGGAGTCAAGAATTGGGGGCTGGTGGGACGAGGATATTACAGTATCTTGGAAATCATGTGAAGAAAGTTAACCAAAGGAGAAAAGAACGATGGATAGTTTCAACTACAGCTTAGAGAAGAAATAAGCACTACATGTAGCAGCATAGAAATTATGAATAACTTGACAGAAAATATTTTGGTGATATTCTGAACACTACTGCTGGATATTAAGTAAAAGATGCACAAGCAAGACTGAAGAGCACACTTTTATTAGTCAGGCTTCTCTAGAAGAACAGAATTAACACGAAGTGTTACTATGAAGGGAATTTATTAGATTGGCTTATATGACCATAATTTGGATTAGTTCACAATGGCCATCTGCAGTCTGAAGAGCTGGAGGAACTAGTAGCTGCTCAGTCCAAGAGGCTGAAGCCTCAGAACAAGAGTGACCAACAATGTTATCCTAGTCCAAGACTGAAGGGTTCTGGAAACTCCCTACAGAATCACTTGTTCGAAGACTGAAGGAGCTAGAGTCTGATATCTTCAGGTGATCTCTGCAGCAACCAAGAACCCATTCAAGAAGCATGAAGCTTGCATCTGCTAATTCCTTGATATTCCAACTTTCATTCCATCCTACTGGACCATGCTGCCTCTTAATCTTTGGCATCTCTTAATACAATCAAGTTGACAATTCAAAGTAACCATTATAGTACTCATGTTCATGTTCTTAAAGAAACTATGCTAAAGGTAAAGGAGAGAACCAGTAACTGCTGGAAAGAGTGAGATAAAGACAGGGTTATTTTTAAAATATGAAAGCAATAAAAACATGTTTTCTATGCTTATCAACATTGCTATTATTTTGATTTATATAAATAAAATGGCCTTGATTTATTTGTTACCTGTTTAACAATCCCCATGATTAGTTGTGGCAATGATAAATTATGTCTGACCCCTTGTTCATTTTAGCATTTACATCAAATCATTTACACTTCATCAGGCCTCTTGAATTTCAGCTTCCCAAGATATATGCTACTGAAATTTTAATTAACAATTAAAATTTTGCATACTAAAAATAAAAGAGGTTTTTATGAGGAATAGGCGTTAAACATTAATATGAATCTGCCAGTTGGATACAAGTACAGAGCTTGCGTTTCCTCAAGTGTTATAATCAAATATTCTTCTTCTAAAATAATCTGGTGAGGTTGCTTTTAAAGAGTCATGCACATATATTCACATAAAATCGGGCATGGCTGGGCATAATGGAAGAAATTAATGAAAGGAAATTTAGGATAGGAATCAGAGGGAGAAAGATTTTAATGAGAACTAGTGAATGGTGCAATGATCTCATGAAAGAAATTTAGGAGACCCATATTTTATAAGTATTTGCAGACTATGCAAGAGGGAAAAGGTTTGGGTGGGTAAGCCTTGCTTCTGTCCTAGGAAGCAGAACATGCTTATTTGATATGTGGATTTATATAATTTGCCATTCAAAATGCCCATGTTTTGCATGTTACAAGGTGATAAAATTATCTGCGGGTACTTTCTATATTCTAAGTACAAGAAGTGTACTTTCCTGATTGTTTCATTATCTATTTTTAACAAGTTAAACCACATTGGATTCCTATTGTCAAAGGTTAAAAAGTTACATATTCACATGTCTTATTTAACCTCAGGCATTGACTGATCTCTTTAGGAACATCTTCACCTCCTTCCTGCCTTCAAGAAATCTGCTAAGTGGCATAGAAGGTCAATGTCAATAAATCTGGATCTGCAGGCTGAATAGACCCTTGAATTCTTTTGTCTTGCTTCAGGTGTCTTTCTAACCTCTGTTGGGTCTCACTGGAGATACTAGAATAGTCCTGCCTCACACCCCTTCATGTTGGCAGGTGCTTTGAGCCTTTCCTCATCTCATTAAGATCTCTTTGTCTTTACTGTAGGGGAGGCTAGTGGCACTGTCTTTCTCTTATCAGATGTCAAATGCTCTGTCTCAACAACAAAAAAAATAACAGTCAGTTTTTAAGAAGATATTTTAAATCCACAATGTCAATTTAAAAAAAATACTGTAGGACTTAACCCCAGAATACTTTTTCATTCCTCCTACAGTAATGTGGCTGTCATCTATTGCTTTATATTACCCTTTTAAACATACACATGCATTTATATTTATATATATATATATATATATATATATATATATATATATATATATATATATATATGTGTGTGTGTGTGTGTGTGTATAGCGCCTATTTGAGGTGCAGTAGTTTTCAAGTGTTAATTCATCTTTAAATGGACTTTCATTCTTCATTATGCTTTAATTTGTTCAGAAGGATGTGTTTCGCTTTCACAGTTTTTTAAAAATTACCTTCTTGCCTCTCATTACTTCCTTTCTCTTCCCTCATTTTTAAGGACAATACTGAACTTTTTGAAAGAGAACCCTGCATTTCTCTGTTCATTCTTTAGTAATGACTTTGGTAACATATTTGAGTACATCATTTTCCAAACTGTTTTGGTAGATTTAAAACCCTAATTTGCTGATAGCTTTTTGACTAAGAGGCTAAATGATTCTGATATTAACTGTTTTTTGTTTGTTTTGTTTTCTATTTTTTTGTACCAGATATTGAACCCAGGGTTGCTTTACCACTGAGCTCCATCTCCATTTCTTTCAATTTTTTTAGTTGGACAGGGTCTCACTATGCTGTTGAGGGTCTGCCTAAATTTCCAAGGTTAGCCTCAAACTTGCAATACTCCTGCCTCAGCCTCCTAAATTGCTGAGTTTACAGGTATGTGTCTTCATGCCTGGTTTAGCATTAACTCATATATTCAGTAAGAGGGAATTTCTTCATCCTCATTGTTTTAATCCCTGACTAAGTATCTGCCATGCCCTGTGCAGGTCTTTGCCACTTTTTGAACCTACAAAGAAAGATACGACTCAATCCCTATTTGGCAGAAACTTGTATTCACTGGACAGGGTGGTGGATATTTGGAAGTATAATAGAGGTCATGGAAGAAGGCTCTTCTGAAAAAGTGCTTCTATCAAAGAATCAGAGTAATGTAGAATCTGTAGTAAAAATTCCAGTTAGACATGGTTAGTCTTCAGAAACCCTATGAGGATAGGCCAATTTTAATTAATAGGCAATCAATACAAAGATTATTTCCAGCTAGTTGGACATTTTGATCTAATACTGAGCCAAATCATTTTCTCATAAACACATTTCTATAGAACCTTATGTGTGACTGATTAACTTCCACCAAATACCTTGCTTTTCTATCATCTCTACTCTGGGAAGAGAAAGTTACAAATCATCTGTATAATTATCATAGTCCCAAATTCTAACACTACATATGCTCTAGTTTTCTCACCTCATCCTTAGTTTGTCTCCGTTCTTCTCCAGGGATTTAGTGATATTCAAAAAGAATTCTCTGCTCATTACCTTAGGTTAAAGGTGAACCTATGACCCTGGACAAGACATTTCACTTCTCCAAGTATTGGATACTTTGTCTGTAATCTAAAAATATTAATAATCATCTCTGATTATTGGTAAAGAGATTCAATACAGTAACAGAGTTGAAGCATTTTTACCAAGTGATGGGGTCTTTTATGGAATCCCAATCTAATTTCCTATTTGTGAGACAGGATTGGAACTGTAATTCTGCATACTTAAAAGATGTACTGAAGAATGAATATGTCTATATCATAAGGAATTCTTTATTTACTTCCCTTTGCAATAATTACAGACTCACAATAATAATAATACAAAAAAGTCCAGTTTGCTCTTACCCAGCTTCTACCATGGTGACCTTTGTCTAACTACACTTCAGTATGGAACGCAGTAATGTTGATGTAGTTCCATTAATTTCACTACAAACATGAATTCCATTTTCACCACTCTTTAAGTGAACACATCTCTGTGTGTATATACATGCATGTGAACTCCTATAGTTCTGTGCAATTCTTTCAATGTTTAGTTTTGTGTACCCATCAGTAAAATCAAGAAACAGAACTAGTCCATCACCAGACAGGAACTTCCTCCTTGTACCTAACCCTTTATGCCTGCTCTCTCTCTCTCCTCCAACATTTCCTTGTCCCCTGGTACACACTGATATTGTCTTCATTTCCATAGTTTTACCATTTGGAGAGAATTTTTCCTCCTTTTAGTTTACATTCATTCTGTAATATTCTCTCTCCTTTACCATCAGAGTACTTTTAGATGGAATCTGATAAATATGAAAACAGCTAATATGTTTATAATATTCTGAATAGTTGTAAATCATTTTGGGGGCTGCAGGAAGCTGCTGCTCAGTTTAAAGCCACCAGGGGTAATGTTACTCAGTTCCATCTTGTAAGCAAGATGATTTTTCATTTTTTAGAAAGCCACTTGCTCCCTGTACTTATTTTCTATTGCTTTATAATAAGTTGCTACTAACTTAGGGCCCTAAAACAACAAATATTTATCTCATAATCCCCCATTGGTCAAAGTCCAGGCAATGTAGTTCACTTGGTTTCTTTGTTAGGATCTCACAAAGTGAAAATTCAGATGTGGGGCATCCTACACTCTTACCTGGAGACTCCAGTGCAGCAGAGGAAGGGTTGTGGAACTTCAAGATTGGTTTAGGATGAATTTCCTTCCAGGCAGATGTGACCTGAGTTCTTACTTCCTTTTCCTGGGCTCTTGGCTAGTCCTGTCACTATTTTGTAAATGCCATCAACATCCTTTTACTCCTGCCCCCTCCATGTTCAAAGCTAGAAATGGTGCATGCAATCCTCTTTCCTTTTTGAATATCTTTGGTCTTCTTTTCCTACTTTTAAGTACCCTTGTGTTTAAATTAGTACCCCAAGATAACCTCTTTTTACTAGCTAATATACCATATTCATGAAAGTAATACCAGGTGATGAGGAAGACAGAAGCTAATAATCTGATTCCCATATCTCAATTTCACATTGTCTGCTGATGGTGTTTCTGTGTGTGTTTGTGCACGCACACATGAACTCACACACACACACACACACACACACACACACATACACACTGAGGAAATATTATTTGGTTCAAAACAAGTTTTAAATTTTAATCCATAGATCCACAATTCTAACTTTCTAGTTCATACTTAAAAGCAGAAGTCTAACAGAAGTTTGATTTGTTTGTATTCTGTAATGGAATTTTTGTGTTCTTATATTGTACAATAAGAATGATCAGAAAGTTTGGTTGGTTTATATTCTGTAATGGAATTTTTGTGTTCTTACATTGTACACTAAGATTGGTTTTGTGTACTATTACTTTTTTTTTCTTAACAGTTTTGAAATTTTGCTAGCCTATATGAGATACACATAGGGAGAAATAGGCACTTTTACTGATAATGGTTCCAACCGAATTCTCTCCTGATCTTTGAAAATATTGTTGATCTCATTCTCCTTAATGTTTTGTTGCCATAAATGATAGTATGCTTAAAATTAGATTGTAGCTCTACTGAGATTTTAAAATAAAATATGTTTTTCAGAAAAAAAAATGAGATTAAATAGGTTACATCTTTTTTTGTTGTAGTAGAATTGAATACTGAAGAGGTAAAATCCTCTTTCACACATACAGGTTAGCAAGGAGCTTGTGTCTTAATTAAGCTTCTAGTCTTACAGTAGGAAAGTCTAAATATTTAATGGACAAGAAAGATTCCTTTGAAATGTCATTTCTTAAGCAGTGAAGGGTCCACAGGTAAACAGGGCTGCATATTAGTGCAACCAAATATTTAAGAATATCTACCAGAAATGGCGTTCCAGCAGAACGCCATAAATGGGCCATTATTTACTACAAGTAGGTAATTTTTCTAAGGCAAATACTTTTAAGAAATATATTATATTGTTCCTGATGGCAATATTTTCAGAATAACACATCCCAGGGAAATATAATTCACACAGGCTCTCTCCACAATTGTGAGCAACCCTGTAGAAAACTTCTCTGTGGGTGGAAGCCAAAATTACATTTTCTGGAGTTAAATGGAAACATTCTTCTCTCTGATCAAATTTTAATGAAGCAATTCAGAGAAACCATCATCTTACTTCAAAAATTGTTTTTACTGAAAATATAATAAATTCCTGCCTTCCGGCACAATCAGATCTTCGCCATTCAGCTCTTCTCTGCTGTTGAGTCAAATTGACGAAGACTTGCCTCTGATATTGGCCATGATTCCAAGGCCAATGTAATGTTCACTGGGTACTGATTAAAGTGCCATTCATATGTTCTTTTTAAATCAATATAATAATGTAAATTTTAAAATGTAGACAGAATGTTTTTATTACCTTAACTATTTGCCTCCTGGAATTTCTAATGTGTATTTTCTACTTATTATTTCAGCCACAATGTAATTCTCCAACTCACTGGTAATCTGGCTGGAACTGCAGAGCATAAAGCCTTAGGTAGTTCAGAAATCAACTGGGCTGAGTTATTTATTGTGCAGATGAAGAATGTGGGCCAGAGGGGGCCTCCAATGAACCTCTGCTGGCTGGAAGGCCACCAGGGACAGGAAGCATGGACACAGTCAGCATCAAGTGTTTTCGAGAAACTTGCTGCTTTACTTCTTACAAAAACAATTTATTTTAGCAGTATGATTTGACTGTTGAATAATGCACTTTCATTATAAATGAGAAAAGCTAAAGGACAAAGTCACAGAATACAGAAAAATAAAGGAAATAAAACAAAAATAATCTAAATTACTATTTCTGAAATAATCATTTTTCACATTTGATGAGTCTTATTTCAGTATGTTGCTATATATCCATTAGCTCTGTTCTCTTTATCAAAAGTAGAAATTGCATTTCAAATCTACTTTGTATTTTTTACTTCTCTAATATTAAAGCTATATCTGTTATTTCTCTACTATTTCTCATTTCTACCCTGTCTATGCTGGCCATAATGGTTTTGGCATTATTTTGTTCCAGGTATATTAAATGTAACACTTTCTGTACTGCACTCTGATCATCAGTATCCTTCTCTTTCATCCTGTATCTCCCCAGGTATTCACCCTCAAATAGGAATATAGGTCACATAGGCCATTACTGCATGAGTTGTACTCAATTCCATGTTTTTTGGTTTCCTACTTTGTCCAGGAAAGGAGTCCCAATTTCTCTTATTTATGAACCTTCTCAGATTTGGTCTAACAATTAAGTAGATATTCAGTTGCCTTTAGAAATCTCAAATTTACTTGCAGGGTAATCTGTATTTTGGAGTTTTAGACATATAATTATTTGAGAATTTTTATTTCATATACTTTCTTTTTTATAGACATTTCAAGAGACAAAATAAAAATACACATGCTTCTAATTAACCATTTTTGTACAGAAATCACAAAGATATTTTCTTAAGGCTTCTCCCCCCACCCCAGGATAAATCAAATGAATTAGAATCTGTGGTGCTGGGTTTGTGTACTGAACAGGTTTTCCTTCATTATGCTTCAGTTACCATGAATCCCAAATTATATTGACTTGTTTAAGAAAAGTGCTTTCTTTATTTTTTATTTAACATTTTCATAATAGTTGGGCTTTATTTTGAAACTGAGGTTAATGGAACTGCCTCTCTCTGGAGCTTATTATTATGGTGGCACAAGGTATCATGATATTGTCTTCAAACTTCTGTTTGCAAGTGGAATGTGACTTTTAAATAATAATTTATGAACCCAAAGAAAGTCACATGGCCACAACTGATGGAAATAGCTGAGGGAGCCATTATCCTGCCTTAGGAGGGGAGCAACCATTTGAGGTTATCTATGCAATCTAAAGTTGTCCATTTTCCTAATCACAGACATTCCCCTTTACATGCAAATTTTACTCACTGACACTTGTCATGGCAGGGGAAACAAAAATCTCATTCAATCACAGGGTCATGCTCAATGTACAGAGTCTCATATTTCTGGTCAGACATATTCCAATTGAAAGAATGCTTCCCATTATATTTTCCAAGTCATTCTGCATAGAGTGGTGGAGTGAGGAGGGTCTTATTATAATCATGAAACCCACTGTAAAGATAAGAGAATTAAGTCATATGGAAACACTGACCCACATAATTTATGAAATGCTAATATGCAGATGTTGAGAAGATGAGGGTCATGTGTCTTAGTTAAGCCTCTGTTCACTTCAGTGGTCACTTACCAGCCATTGTACTTCATGGCTAATAGCTCTGTCCTCTGTGAGGACCTTCTTTTCCTGTCATCCTTCTTCATCACATCCAAAGAGGGCATCAGATGACAGGCGATGCATATACTTCTCAGACTTCTCTTCCATAAGAAAATTGACAACCTAACAGTGAAGTTATGTCTTGAACTGCTATTGCATTTTAAATCCATAATTAGAGTTAATTGGAAAAATTAAATCTAGCAAAACAAGGTCAGCCTTCTTTGTGCTCTATTCCTTCCAGTTAGCTCTGTGTGACAATGTGCTACCACTTGTTCTTTTTTAAAATAATTAATATAATTTTATTTTTTTACATAAATGGAGCACAACATTTCATTTTTCTGACTGTACATGATGTAGAGTCACACCATTTGTGCAATCATACCCATACATAGGGGTAATAATGTCAATCTCATTCCACCATCTTCTACCCCACCCCCACACACCCTCTTCTCCTCTCTCTCCCTCTGCTCAATCCAAAGTTCCTCCTTTCTTCCCTCCATCTGCCATTATGGATCAGAATCCACTTATGAGAGAAAACATTTGGACTTTAGTTTTTTGGGACTGGCTTACTTCATTTAGCGTGATATTCTCCAACTCCATCCATCTATCTGTAAATGCCATAATTTCATTCTTCTTTAAGGCTGAGACATAATCCATTGTGTATATACACCACAGTTTTTAAAAATTAATTAATTGATTTATTCTAATTAGGTATTTATGACAGCAAAATGCATTTTGATTCATTGTATACAGTTGCAGTACAACTTTTCATTTATCTGGTTGTACACAATAGAGCATCACACAATATGTGCAGTCATACATACACCTAGGGTAATGATGTCCATCTCATTCCACCATCTTTCCTGCACCCATGACCCCTCCACTCCTGTCCCTCCCCTTGGGCAATAAAAATTCCTCCATTTTTCCCATGCCCTCCATTATGGATCAGCATCCACTTATGAGAGAGAACATCTCCCTTTGGATTTTTGGGATTGACTTACTTCACGTAGCATAATATTCTCCAACTCCATCCATTTACCTGCAAATGCCATAATTTTATTAATATTTAATGCTGAGTAATATTTCATTGTGTATATATACCACAGTTTTGTTTATCCATTTATCTAATGAAGAGCATCTAGGTTGCTTCTACAGTTTAGCTATCGGGAATTGAACTGCTATGAACATTTATGTGGCAGTGTTACTGTAGTATGCTAATTTTAAGTCCTTTGGATATAGATCAAGGAGTAGGACAGCTGGGTAAAATGGTGGTTCCATTCAAAGTTTTCTAAGGAATCACCATACTGCTTTCCAGATTGGTTGCAACAATTTGCAGTTCTACCAGTAATGTATCCTCGTCAGCACTTATTGTTGTATGTATTCTTGATACTGCCATTCTGACCGGAGTAAGATGAAATCTTAGAGTAGTTTTGATTTGTATTTCTCCAATTACTAGAGATGTTGAGCATGTTTTCATATATTTGTTGATAAATTGTATATCTTCTTCTGAGAAGTATCTGTTCAACTCCTTAGCCAATTTATAGATTGGGTTGTTTGTTTGTTTGTTTGTTTTTATTTTGGTTTTAAGTTTTTTGAGTTCTTTATATATACCAGAGATTAGTGCTCTACTTGATGTGTGTGTGGCAAAAATTTGTTTTCAAAATGTAGGCTCTCTCTTTACCACATTGATTGATTGATTGTTTCTTTTGCTGAGAAGAAGCTTTTTAGTTTGAGTCCATCCCATTTATTAATTATAATTATTGTAGATGGATACAGTACCTCAGTTTTATTTATTTATTTTCATATCATACTGGGGAGCAAACCCAGAACATCACACTTGCAAGGCAAGTGCTCTGCCACTAAGCCACAATCCCAGCCCCATTTATTAATTCTTGATTTTATTTCTTGTGCTTTAGGAATTTTCTAAAGAAAGTTGGGGCCTAATACAACGTGATGAAGATTTGGGACTACTTTTTCTTTCTTTTTTTTTTTCAGAATCTCTATCTCTTTATCAAAGTAATCTTTTTCTTTTCCTATATTTGTTCACATAGCTCTTTATTGAAGGGATCTTTTGTTTCCTGTGTTTGCTTTCTTATATCATCCTTTAGTTTGCAGAACATTTTAATCATGTACATCCTGAGCTCCTTCTCTGACATTTCCTCTAATGTTCTGGCTATGGATTCTAATAGTATAGTATCTTGGCTTGTGTGGGGTATTTTCCTCCCTTGTTTTCTCATGTTATTCATGCGTCTTTCTTTCTAGCAGTCCAGACCTGAGGTATTACAGTTTCTACCCTATAGACTTATAGTGGCCCTGAAGATTTCCAATACCACTCCTTTAAGGGGGAGATCAAAATTAACAAGTCTCAATGCAAAAAATATGCAACTTTAAACAAAATAGCTCCTATTAAAATATTTACAGTTTTGTCTCAATAGACAAAGATGATGTGTTCAATTTATCTACAATATAAACAGTAGGTTTGTGACAGGGTGTACAGTTTCTAATTGTAGACAAAGAGAGAACCAGGGGGTTTAGGATGACATGTTAAGGTGGTAGAAAGTAAGGATATAGAGGAATTAGATCTTAGAAAGTGTGTATGAGGAATCAAAAAAAGTTGGCTGGTAGCAGGAGAAAAGAGAAAAAGAGATTCTAATGAGATGATAAGTGGGAAGAAAATAGAGAGAGTACAAAAAATACAAACAAAAATATTAATAAGAAAAAGAAAATTGTAACAATAAAAGATAAAAGAATACACAATAAAACTGTAATATACTATTCAGACATCCCAGTCCTCAGTAGCTGAATGCATGGAAAGTACTTAGTTTCACAAATGTTGGGGATGTAAGGGTGGAGAGAGGTGGGGAGGGAGAGAGAGAGAAGAAAGAAAGAGTGAAAGAAATAATCTTGAAGAAAAATCGCAGGATTGATTATTTCTGTTGGAGTTCAGTGTCTTTCCTGCTTCCCTTCTTATCCAGTAGGTGGGGTTATCTGGTTTTTTTTCCCTCTCAGGAGGAGGAAGGTTTTTAGGATGGGAGAGTTGGTCTTGGAGGCAGAACTCCTGGAAATGGGGTATAGCACTTGCTGTCCCCCCGTTGGAATACTGTAGCGAAGGACCTCCTTTGGGACTCACTCATGTGATGTGGGCACCTGGTCTTAGCCACCTTAGAATGCCTGTAGACCCCCAAATTCCTGGTCTCTAATTTAGTCTCTAAACTATATCTCTCATTCCCCTTTCCCTTTCTACTTCCCAATCAGGAAATTCTCTCTTTGGGGGTCCTGCTGGCTGAGGTCTGGGGCCTGTGTGCTTATTGTGGAGATCTGTTCTACATCATGCAGATCAGAATCAGCCTTCAAGAGCCATGTGCCTGCCAGCACTGTGTGGGATTAGTGGTTGTGGGGGAGGGTGGTTAGAGGACTACAGGTACCTGATATTGTTTCTATGCCCCAGTTGGTGTCCCAAGATGGGAGTTACCCCAACTAAAGATAGCAATGGTGGCAGTGGAGGTAATCCAAGATGGTAACAAAGGTGTCCCAAGATAGAGGAGTCAGTGCGGGCCTTGTGGAGATGTTATGTGGCATGCTCAGAGATGCAGATCTGTTGCATGCAGTGCTGTGGTGAGCGACTGTCTCCAGACCCTGTCCAGTTTTCCCAGGTGAAGGCTACCATGTGGAGGGGACTATGGCAGTAGTAGCAGTGTCCCAAGATGGAGGCAGCCAGGGGAGTCTTGCATTATTTGATTGGGAGGCCAGCATTGGTTGATGAGGGGAGACCAGATATTCTTTCCAGATGCTTCTGACTCCAGGTTTAGTAAAGGCACATGGAACTTATCAGGATTCTATTATGAGAGCCAGATGTTAATTTTTTTTCTATGAATTGTAATTTATTCATAATTAAATCAATTCAGATAGTTTAATAAAGATCATGATTACAATATACATGATATATTCTATGTAAAATGTCAAGTTTTAATAAAGTTTTAATGATAGTGTGTTGCTTGCTGGCCCTCCTATTTCCTATCCAACTTTATATGAGGATTAGTTGCATCTTCTACACGTTCATGTCCAGAATCTGTGTTCCTTTAAATTATCACTTAATTATGTGCCAAGAGTTCCCCTCCAATGGTTGTATTTCTTGAGAAATAGTATTAATGCAATCTACAGCTTCCAAGTATGTCAATAATTTCCCCAATTTTTCAGAAAAAGTCTCAGACTAATTGAGTACATTAAACGGTTTTTAGCACACTGCTAGTGATAACCAATTAGTTTTTCATGATATGACATGAGTAGTCTTCTCTCCAGACTATAATGATTTCTTATGCATGCTGGACCTGGCCTTGAAGAAAGAATTATGTACTTCACTTTTTCTGTTGCTAGAGTGTTACTCAGTTTCTGGTATCAATTTCTACATTGGCTTCGCTAGTTTGTACCAAAGAAACAA